>NC_142010.1:95722310-96358438 GCF_049901735.1 Notechis scutatus | reverse complement strand
ATCTTTCTCTGATTTTGTACCTAGTTGCAACTGCTAAACTGCTGGATACCGGCAGTCAGTAGAAGTAGCCTGCAGTACTGCATTCTAACCACTGAGCCACCACAGCTCTATATGAATAAAAAGTATATTTTAAAAAAAAACAGTTGAAAAGTCAGTCAGAAAGCAAGATAAAACATTAGGGAAAAGTAAAGGAAAAAAAAGGAAAATATTGTCTCTGACTTTCTTGGGTACAGATTTATTTATTTATTTATTTATTTATTTATTATTTATATAATTTATTGGCTGCCCATCTTACCATAGAGCAACTCTTGGCAGATTCTGGGGTACAGATATACATCAATAAAAGTACAGCCAATTCTTACTCTAAAATTGGCAAGAGTATACATTATCTTTATAATCCCATATATTTCTAACAATCAAATCCCAAAATTAAAGTTGCAAACATTTCTTGAAAAAAGTCCAAAAATGACTTTAACTAGAAATAAAATTAATCAAAGTCCTTTCTCTACTCAAATCTGTCAATTTTGCCCTCTCTGACAATTTTATCAATTTAATAATCCATTCTTCCATTGTAAGTATTTGTAAGTCCTTCTGCCTTTGTGCATATAAAAGTCTTGCTACTGTTATCATATATAAAAATGAATTTCCATATAATCTTTCAATCCATTTATCTATTAACTCCAAAAGAAACCTTTGGTTTCAGTTGTAAATTTATCTTTAAAATTTCCTGAAACAAACAAACAAACAAACATATTTGATTCCAATATATGCTGACTTTTTTTACATGTCCATTGATGAAAAAAGTATGTTTGTTGCATTTCCAATAATATTTGAAAATCTATGATACATTTTTTAACAATTTATCCAGTGTAAAATATGAGCAATACATTGTTTTATAAAGTTCTCTTTAAGATTATGATTATAATTTCAAGCCTTTCTACCACATATTATCCCATTGGTCCAACAGTACACTATATCTAAATATTTTTGCCCATCTTATTATATAATATTTAACTTTGTCTTTTTCCATTTCAACAAAACTTCATAAACCTTAGCAATAATGTGAACATTTCATCAGCTTTCTAGGGTAAAAGTATACATATATATACAGACAGACAGACAGACAGACAGACAGACAGACACAATACAGAAGCCTGATGATGGCAGATGAGATTCTGCCGAAACGTTGCTGCAACTTTAAAAGCACAACCACAATGATGTGGGAAAATACCCAAACAAAGCTGAATACCATACATGTAAGTACCCGCGAAAACTTAAGAATATATATATATATATATATATATATATATATATATATATATATATATATATATATATATATCTTTGGTTATTCGGGTTTTCTCCCGCGTAAGATTGGAAGTATCTAGGCAACGTTTTGATGAAGTCTCATTCATCATCTTCAGGCATGTGTCTTCAGCTCTGTGCTTCTCAGAGTGATGTGAGCTTGCAGCTGCTTCTTCCTTTAAACTGCTAGTGGGGGTGTGACTTGATTGGGTGGGGGCTTGGCTGTGTTCTGATTGGGTGGGGGTGTGTTCTCATTGGTTGGGGGTTTGGCTGTGTTCTGATTGGTTGGGGGTTTCCTGCTTGACCCAGGGCTTCTTCCCTCTCATCCACAATGAGAAGAGGCAGCCATAGTGGCTGCCATGAAGCTGGGACAGCCGAGGCAACAAAGAAATGTGCTGTAGTGATGTAGATAAACAGTGACTGAGCCTGGGTGAGAAGATTCCTTTTTTTATTTAGACCCTAACTTTAAAAGAAAAAAAAGAGGAAAATCCAGGAAAAAAGACTCTTAGAACTATTTCTTAAACAACCATAGAGAGGAAAATCCTAGACCTGAAAAAAAGGAACTAAGGGAAGAAAAGCTAAAGACTTTTTAAAACATAGAAAATTGGATTTTTAAACTGGGTAGGTGTTGTTTTGGAAAGGCATTATAAAATGCTGGAACTATCTACTTGAATAACCAACTTTGCTTCCATACATTGAACTAAATTTGGATTAATCAATATACCAGAATTGAAATAATGCTGAAATTCAGCTGAGGACGCTATCTACTGGTGAATGGAATAATTATACCCCAAGTCTAGGAAATTCCTAATAAGAGAAATAAAAAAACATTCATCTGGAGGACTGTGGTGATACTTACTGTTCTATAACTATCTACTCTATGATTAATGGAGACTCTATTGTGAGAATAAGGAAGATTCATAAATAAAGAAAAGTGATTTTTGATTTTTGGAAGCTGCTTGGGCTACCTAAATGGAACTGATTAATAATCGTTAGATGTAAAGAACTATGATTATTGAACTTTCTGAGGAGCAACATTGGACTTGAATATATTGTTTTTGGACTTGAGTAAGAGTGGGACTTATTAAAATAAGACAAGATACTCCATCAGGGGGGAAAAGTGAAATTTCAAGAGAAATGGCATTGATGTTTCAAAGCTTTAGGGATGACAAAGAATCATAGAGAGATAAAGAACCTAGTTTTGCACAAATGGGAAAATAGAAAATAAGCTACACTAGTAATGAATTAAGATCAAAGAGTCCAGGAAAGAGAGGAGACAGCAATAAGAATGAGGTAAAAGATAGAAAAGACAAACCAGCAAACAAAGCAGGAAGATGAGAAGGAAAAGACAATAAAGATAATAATGACTGATGAAATAAACCAAGGGAAAAGTACTTTAAGAAATTTAAAAGTGGAATTGGATTACCTGGAAGATACTTTTGAAAAGGAGATAGTGATTTGGGTGAATACTGTGGAGACCTGGTAGCTTAGGAGGATAAAGATTGGAGAAATATTCAGACTAAATAGGGAAGACACAGATGCTGATAGAGACAAAGATCCAAGAAAGGAGTATGAGAGGCAAGCCAAAATATGAATAAGAATTGAACTATTAAAACAAACAAGAGATGGTGGATAGAAAGGAATTTTTTTCTTTTTCTTGTCTAATACAATGATGGCCTGATTAAAAACTAGAATAGAGGTAGAAATATGAATACATACCTTTATATGAAACAATAGTTAGATGGAAAGATTGGAGGTTGAAAGATGGCATTATTAGGCATGTTTTAATACTAGGATCACTGATACTTGAATGTAAAAGTAATGTGACTTTTAACAACCAAATAATGAAGGATTATGTCTTAATATAAACATGTGTATAATAGTAGGATTAGTAACAGTGACCTGGCTAGAAGCTAGAAAAGAGGTAGAAATAAGAAATAGGTTAGGTAACCCTAACACTAGGATTATATAAGTTTGATTAATGTAATTATTATTATTATTATTATTATTATTATTATTATTATTATTATTATTATTATTATTATTATTATTATTATTATTATTATTATTATTATTATTTGCATCAAAATGAATTATACCCAAAGGCCATACTGTTCATATATGGATATTGTTGTATGTTTAAAAATAAAAATGTGATAAAACTTTTTTTTAAAAAAATTCTTGTTGCCTAAATTCTTTGAAATTCTTAAAAATCCATACCATTTCTCTGTCTCCAAGTCCACCAGGACTACCAAGCAGTGGTGGGATTCAAATAATTTAACAACCAGTTTGCGATGGCCAACCTGACCCTGGGTGAACCGGTTGTTAAATTACCCCCCTTCTGTTATCAAAGTGGATCCTGGGCCCTTTGCTGCAATGGAGAAATAGACAATGGAGCGGCCTGCACAAGGGAAGGAAGAGGAGTAGGGAGAAGAAAAAGAGAAAGTGGCCTTGTTCTTCCCTTATGCCAACTGCTTTGTTGCCCGTTTCTCCATTCCAGCACAGTGCCCAGGATCCACTTTGATGTGAGGGGTGGATAATTTAACAATCATTTTGCTTGAACCAGTGAAAACTGGCTGAATCCCACCACTGCTACCAAGAAATACTTAGAAATCCACACCATTTCTCTGTGTCCAAGTCCATCAATATTTATTCCTCATGTTCCCTGCCTCTGATGGACAAACTGTCCATCGAAGGCAGGGAACATGAGGCATATTACTTCCATCCTTCCTTCCTCCCTCCCTCCCTCCCTCCTCCCTCTCACTCACCCACCCTCCATCAAATTCTGGCCAGCTTCTCCATTTATTTTGCATGTGGGAAGCCTGCAGCAAGAAAGTCAGTGGGGAAGCCAGTAGGAAGTTGCAAGTCCAAAGCTAGCAGACAGGTAAATGGCAGGTGCTGCATGAGCAAGGTTTATTTTATTTTATTTTATTTTATTTCATTTCATTTTATTTATTTATTTTGTCAAATGCTTACAATATAATAGAAATAAGAATAAACGTAAGTATAAATACATGAAATGGGTACTAATAATTGGGGACAATAGGACAGGGACTGTAGGCATGATTGCATGCTTTGCACACTCTTTACAGACCTCTTAGAAATTGGGTGAGATCAATAGAGGTTAGTTTGAGGGTAAAGGAGGGAGGGTTTGAGCATGTGACAACAGAATCAGGTAGTGAGTTCCAGAAGTTGACCACTCTGTTGCTGAAATGGTACTTCCTGCAATCAAGTTTGGAGTGCTTTATATTATGTTTATATCTGTTGTGTGTGCTCTTGTGTTATGTTATTGTGTTATTGTGGTTAAAGCTGAAATATTCATTAACTGGTAAAACATTGTAACATATAATTTTATGTACTATGCTTAAGTCAATCTTAGCTGGCATAGTTCAAGGTTGTCCAAGCCTACAAACTCAAGTCTGGTGGTGTAGGGTATTCTGTGCTAAACAGAGGAGTGTAGTACTCTTCTTGTAAAATACTTCTGGGTTTGTTCAATTGTATTAATTTCTGATATACAGTGCAGATTGCAGACAGCAGAGTTGTATTCAACTACTGGTCTAGCAAAGGTTTTGTATGCCTTAGTTTGCAAATCAGTATTATCAGAGGAGAAGCTTTGTAAGATTAGATTTACAACTCTTAAAGCCTTTTTGGCAATGCTGTTGCAGTGAGCTCTGGTGCTTAGCTCATTCAATATGAGTACTCCAAGATCCTTGACAGAGTGGGGGTCGTCAACGAGGTCATATCTTCCCAGCTTGTTTTTTCTTTACCAGTGTGTAGGACAGTGCATTTGTTGGTCAAGATTTGGAATTGCCAACTGTTTGACCATTCAGACACATAATTAAGGTCACTTTGAAGGACGGTAACATTGTTGGTGGTTTTGAATAGTTTTACATCATCAGCGAAGAGGGCACAGTTGCTTATAAGGTGATCACAAAGGTCATTTATATAGAGTGTAAAGAATATGGGTTCTAGAACGCTCCCTCGGGGGACACCACTGTTAACTGGTATAGGGTTTGATAGGGTGTTTCGTATTTGTTGCCTGTTTGACAGGAAGGGATCCGGAAATGCTGTAAGAGTTTAATTTTAATAGTAGTTTGTCATGTACCACTGATTCAAAGGCTTTGCAGAAGCCTATGTAAATTACATCTATTGCTTTACCCTGGTCAAGTAGTGTAGTCCATATGATTTTGCAGTGTAGAAGTTGCAAATTGCAGGACAGTTTTTTTCTTAAACCAAATTGTTTATTGGAGATTAGGTTGTTTGGCTCTAGGTGGAAGGTAATGCATTGGTTAATGATTGATTCCATAATTTGCACGTGACACAACACAATGAGATTGGTCTGTAATTTTCAACCAGGCAGGGGTCATCTTTTTTGAAACTAGGGAAGACCATAGGTTCAGTAAGGAGCTGGTTCTGAATGATATCTCATATATTATGCTTAGGGATTCTGCTATGGCATAGAGAGCTTTTTTAAGAAGTATGCACATGAGCCATCAGGGCCAATACATAAGGTTATGAGCGGATGCATGGGGATATGGTAATGGAACATGGAGGTATGGAAGAAGTGTCATTTGGGTAAATAAAAATGTGTGGAGGTGGCACAGATTAGGAAGGGTGCATCAAAGGCATGCTAGAGATGCTGTGAAGGTCAAGGAAGGCATGCAGTGGGATAGTGTGGATTGGAGAAGGCACACAGGAAAATCAGCATAAGTTGGGAAACATGCAGAGATATTGGCATGGGATGGAAAGGCTGCACAAGGAATCCTTACTCCCTGTTCTTCCTGTTTTTTCCTCTCCCTCTCTTCCTTCCCCCTTCTTTTTCCTTCCTTTTCCAGCAGGCAGCTAAGTGCGTGCTATTGGATGGTGGAGGGAGAGAGGAAATGGGAAACTGTCACAGAATGTTGAAAATGGAGATCACAATACAGCAGCAGCACACCAGCAGTACAATATCTGTCAGTAGCACAGAAGTAGTCACAATATCCCCAAAATTGATTCCCTTGGGAATCATGGGTTTCAGTGCTTTGGAAAATTTGAATTTACACTGTTATAGCTTAAATATTATTACAAAGTTTTCAGAAAATGTGACCAGTGTGAATCAAACTAGTTTGACATGTTCATGAAATTCCTAAATAATAATAATAATAATAATAATAATAATAATAATAATAATAATAATAATAATAATAATAATAATAATAATAATAATAATAATAATAGCATGAATAAGTGTCATTTCTCTAAACTATAGCCAAATAAATCCTGAAAATCCTATTAAGATATACAATAATGATAGATAAATTAATTTGTGGCTTTATGGGAAATAATTTAAAGTCGCATCCTATTATTATAACATTCAATTATTGTCTTGCTGAAAATGTAGTGATGTGCATGCATAATCTTTATTGGGAAAAGATATTTTATTGGGTAAAATGCTAACCTTCATATTAGGACCATGAAGAATATGCTCAAATTCTCATCATGAAATGTAATGTGAATTTGATGGAGGATAGACTTTTGCCCCCTTTCTTAGGGAATCAGCAAATGTGAAATGTATTTCTCTGACATATTTTTTCAAAGCCTTGGCATGAGTGCATTGTCAGAGAAGCTGTTCATTCTAAATGGTTTAATAATGAAAGACTTGGTATAACCATTATGTACATGAGGTGGGAAATTACTATATTAAACAACTATGGACCTCTGAATGATTCATAGAGGGAATTGGGAATAGAAATAAGGGTATATAGAAGATCAAGTACTAACTTGTCTCCTACTTTGTGCACAGTAGGAATCTTTTTGAACTAGCAGTTACTACTCAGAGTTGGTTAACACTGAGTCCAGCTGCTAGAAGTGCATCTAAAACAAAGCTCATCTCATGGAGACTGGCTACCAAGAGATAGTTTCTCTATAGTGGCAATGTTTTTTAATGGAAGCCACTCTACAATGGGCTAATGTGAACCTGCAGCTGAACATCACCCTAAAAGGCTGTTCTTTTATACCCCCCCCCAAATAGTTTGTTTCTTTTGCAATTAAGCAGTTGACAATAACTTATCAACCCGTGTTCTGTACCGTTGGGCGTACTGTTCATCTGGTTTACAAATAGCTAAATAATTTAGGGCAGTGATCCCCAACCTTTTTGACGCCGCGGCCCGGTACCAGCATCAGCTGGGCGCCGGGGCCCGGTACCGGCATCAGCTGGGCGGCGCCATCTTTTTTTGATGAAAAAGTGCTTCCGGTGACCTCACGAAGCGCGTTTCATCAAAAAGATGCGCGCCACGCTCGATAGCTTTTCCGGGTAGAAATGGCTTTCTACCCGGAAAAGCTCACCGAAGCGCTGGCACCGCCATCTTTTTGATGAAACGTGCTTCCGGTGAGCTTTCTACCTGGAAAAGCTCACCGAAGCGCTAGCGCCGCCATCTTTTTGATGAAAGCGTGCTTCCGGTGAGCTTTCTACCCGGAAAAGCTCACCGGAAGCACTTTTCATGAAAAAGATGGCGGCGCCGCAAGCCTGGCCCGGTAGGAGTTGTTCAGCGGACCGGTATCGGTCCGCGGACCGGTGGTTGGGGACCCCTGATTTAGGGTCTTTAAAAAGAAGTTGCTTCTATACTGATTTATTTGAACTGTTTTATTCTATAATAATAAATGATAAAATATCAATAAATAATAAATCCTATGTGGGGAAAGGATGAATTTGTGGATTACAATGTGTAATGTCATAAGATTTCTTTTTCAACAGAAGGTATGAAATAATGGAAATCCTAAAATATATTTTAAAGTATAACTTTTAATGAATTCTCTTCTGGGTGAATGTCAGAAATACTTAATGGCTGAATATTGTATTTCCAGGTCCATTTCTTTCTCACTGTTCATATATGTATACAATGGCCTTGGTCATATGCTCAATCTTTGTTTGCTAAAGGATAAAGCTTCAAAAGACCTTGTAGCAATAATGACAGCATTTCTTTATTTTATGAATGACCTTGTTTGCATTACAATTGAGTCGTGTCTTTTGCATGACATTTGTAGCTTGCATGGCATTAAAAAAAACTTGTAAATGTCCTCAATCTGTTTATTAGAATAGAAGGGAGGAAATTCTTTGTAAAGACCTCGATTCATTTCTGAACATTGTCAGGTTCCCAACAAAACAAAACAAAGTCACATACAGCATTGCAATATTGCATCTTCTGATCAATGCTTCAGAATGAATTTTAATTTAAATAAAGCAAGGTTAGCAGGCCTGATCATCTTTATTGCTCAGCTTTAGGGCCAGTCAGTAGCAATTTAAAAACATGATTTTGGATTTTAAACACATTAACCTTGTATCTTGATTTTAATCTTTATTTGTTTCAAATGCTAAGTTGAAATAGCAGCTCAAATAAATGCCATAGCATATTAACTTGGGTTAATAGGCATGAGGAAAACAATGAATCTGTGGTGAATTGATTTTCCAACCACAACATGGAAGTTTTGAAAGTAGCATACTGCATGTCCAAACTTATAATTAACCATATGATTTCTATCCCATTATGTATCAAGTCATATAATGAAGACTAACTTCATGCTTCTATCTGATTTGCTAAATTGCTCAGTGTGCCTGCTTAGTTAGAAATATGTTCAGCAGAGCCACACACACTATAATCACTGGATTCTTGTTTAATTCCAAAAGCTGTGTTGAACCAAAGCAATAGATGAAAGTGACAGCCAGACATTTTATAGCAGAACCTCCCTGAAGTTTCAGTTTAAGCAAGAACAATTGCATGCCAGCTGGAAAAAAGAAGCATACTTAGATCTACATATAAAATTAGTAAAAAATTAAAATAGGACTGTTATTCTTATGGAATATCACTTTTGATTTCACACAGGCTCAAGGAAATACAACTGACTGATAATGACCTTACAACCTTAAAAATATAGTATATTAAAATTTGTACAAATATTGATTACTTGTAACATGCTTTCTGAACTGGCTCATTCTAACCTGGAAGCATCGAAAAGAACTACAGGAGCAGTTCTGTAAAGTTCTCTCTGTCTCTCTGTCTGTCTCTGTCTCTCCCTCTCACATACACAAACCAGGGAGTCTCTAATGGCTTTTAATTATATCTAAAATTATACTGTAGATTGTAGAATGGCAGAAAAAGCTATTAATTTTTTTAAAAAATCAGTGTGTTATTCATACAATTCAAATGAATCCAACCAAATAAACAATGAAAATATGGTTAATCACCAGGTGTTTAGACTAAGGTCAACCAGGTGTTTAGACTAAATTTGGCATTTTTATAGATCTATCAAGTCCTTCCAAGAACTCAGGATAGACAGATGTTACCATTTGATGGTGTTAAATACAGTCTCAGAATATAAGCTGATCCAAATAGTGTTGAAGTGATGCTCCAAATGTTTTAGGATTACACTGAAAGTACCAATCACTATTGATACTATTTTTGCTTTTTCTGCTACAGTTGTTCTATTTCTATTTATAAGTCTTTGTATATTTAGCTGAGAAAATTAAAATATTTCAAAAATTGTTTTCCTACATCCTGTTACTGATAAAACTTAGACATAAAATAGCAAATATGCTTTATTATATGTGCAGACACACTGTGGTGGCTCCATGGTTTGTACTCAGTATTGGAGGCTGACTCTTCTCACTGCCAGCAATTCACTCCTGACTGGTTTCAAGGTGGACTCAGCCTGACTTCCAGTTGTGTTTCCTTCGAGGACAGACTAAAGACCACAATGTGCATGGCTTTGATCTGTGTTGTACCTGTTAGAGGGCTCCGAATGTGGCTAGAACTACCTTGAAGGGGTGGGGAAGAAGGAGGAGACCATTTGTCAGGTCAAGGGAAGCCGCATCTTCTCTCCTTGGCTAGGTAAACTCCCCCCGAAGACAGGCTGCAATGGTGGTTAAATATGGCCACCCTGAAGAAGGAGAGCTACCTGGGACAAAGATTGTGCAGGAGCGATGAAGAAGCAGACGGTGTGGTGACCAGGTAAATTAAGTGCAATATCTGAACACAACGTAACCCAGATTTAAAACTTTAAAGAGACTTTTTAAAAAAGATTGGAAAATCGGTGATCAGAGGGAGTGGGGAAAAAAATAGGAGATAAGTGAAAGTGCTTTGAACAGTAAAATAATTAAGTTGAAAGAGGAAAACATCTGTGTAAATTGGATTATACTAAATTATACAATTGGCACTGAATAGGCATACTTAACAGCTGAACTTGAATGTGCCAAAAAGAAAAAAATATACAATAATTGGATTTACTGGATTTTTCAATTTTAAAAGCCCTAAAAGGGAAAGGAAAGTGAAAAAGAAAAGGTGGAACTTGGACATAATAGAGAGCATCACCTAATAGTAAAGGAAAATTTTCAATTACTTTTAAAAAGTGTTTGGTTCTGTAAAGATTGGAACTTGATAGTAAGAGGATTTTTGAAACAATAAGACAGAAACCCTGAAAAGTGAAATTACTATACTATGAAGGAAGAAGGAAGAATCCTGAACCCTGGGAATAGCAGGTGACTTTGAGGAAAATGTAAAACTCAACAGAAGGAACTTAACAATAAAAATATATGAACATTTGACTATTTTGACCCTGAAAACATGAAATAGGATTTAACAGAGTGGATGTTTAGAAGCTGGATTAAAATAACTACTGGAAAACTGGACTGGATTTCAACACTGTAGAAAAAGGTAAAAGAAACATTAAAATTAAAAGAGGTGCTCAAAAATGGCAGAATACTGTCTGGAAATAAAATCGGACTTAAAATGTATAAGGGAAATTATATGGAGATAACAGATAACAGATAATCAGAGTTGGAAGGGAACTTGTAGGTCATCTAGTCCAACCCCCTGCCCAAGCGGGAGACCCTACACCATTTCTGACAAATGGCAGTCCAATCTCTCCTTGAAAGTCTCAAGTAATAGTGCTCCCACAACTTCCGAGGGCAAGCTGTTCCATTGGTTGATTGTTCTCACTGTCAAAAAGTTTCTCCTTATTTCCAGGTTAAATCTCTCCTTGTTCAGTTTCCATCCATTATTCCTTGTCTGGCCTACAGGTGATTTAGAAAATAGCTTGACCCCTTCTTTCCTGTGGCAGCCCCTCAAATATTGGAAGACTGCTATTAAGTCTCCCCTGGTCCTTCTCTTTACTAGACTAGCCAAGCCCAGTTCCTGCAACCATTCGTTGTATGTTTTAGCCTCCAGTCTCCTAATCATCCTGGTTGCTCTTCTCTGTACTTTTTCTAGAGTCTCAACATCTTTTTTATAATGTGGTGAACAAAACTGGATGCAGTACTCTAGGTGTGGTCTTACTAAGGCTTTATAGAGTGGTATTAGTACTTCCCTTGATCTTGAGAGAAAAGTGGAATTGTGCAGTATTGCTTTGCAAATGCTAGAAATGGCATCGTTGGAGAACAAAGACAGACAAGGAGAACCAGAAGGGGAGGAGTTGATTAAAAAAAGAGGCCAGCCTTAATGAACAAATGACACAACAAATATTAAAATCGGGGGGCGGGCATGGAAATTAAAACCTGAAGTCTGAGGGGACAATTAAAGAGGTAATTGTTAGGAAAGTGAAAGAAAGGAAAAGGAAACAGCAGAAAGAGAAATTTCAGGAGAAAGTTCAAAAGAGGGAGGGGGATAAAAAAATGGAGTCAGAAATGGAGTAGAAAAATAAAAAATAAAAAAGTAAAGGAAAAGAGGAATAAGGGAAAGGACCAGAAAAGAAGGGGATATAGAAAGCCAAAAAAAAAAAAAAATGAAAAGAAGCTATATGGCTAGAAGACCTAGAGATAATGGGTAAATTAATAAGAAGAAAGGGGATTCTACAAAGTAATACATAAAGAGGTATAAGAATATAGATTGTAAAAAATTGAATGATTGGAGCTGATGTTTTTATTTTTTTTATTTTCTATTTGATTATTTTCTAAGTATTATTGTTAAATTAACTGGGATACATGTAAATATGGGATTATTATAAGAATGTCAATTACATTAAATTAAATTAAATATATAGTTAAAATGAACTATGGGAATTGTATTAAAAGACAAATATCAGTTTCTTTATTTAGCTGAAAAGATTAATGTGTTAGAAAACATAAATGTTTTAGAATAAAGGTGGATTCAGTCTTCCATTCTTCCAAGCTCAATACAATGAGAACCCAGATTTTTGGGCACAATATGATGGCGCTGTAAACCTCTTAGCATTTACAGAGACCTGTAAAGCTCTGTGAAGTGGTTCATAAGTCTAAATGCTATTGCTATATACAACTTTTGAATATTTATAGTACCTTTTTGATATAATGCAAGTCCAAGGCTGGTATTCTGTTTCCATGATTTTGTACATATACTCCAATCAAATAAACAGGATTTTTTTTGAAGATATATGGATTGGCTTGTGCTATCAAACCATTGGTTTTACACTGCATTATACTTTAAGTACTCTATGTAAAATAGAATGCTTTCTTAGAGTTAATTTGTTCATGGTCTTTTATTTATTTATGCAGATACACCATTCTCTATTGTTGTATTTTCTCCCTTCCCCTATGTATTGTTTGTAACAAGACTTCAGCTGTTGCCAGTTACTGTTGCCAGCAAATGTAAGAAAATACAGTAATGAAGAAATGGCAATTAAATAATCATTTTGTCATGATCCTCATTATCTCCATCATCCTTATCAAGAAGAATTACAATTCAGGCACAGATGGCAAGCTGGGGGTGGGTGGGGGTAGAGTATTCATGTACTGCTATCACCACTACTGCTACTAGAAACAAACAAACAAAAACTTTACATGTACTTATTAACACCATGGGAAAAATTGCCAAAAAGCTTTAAAAGAATCTAGGCTGTTAGCAACATAATTTTAAAAACTGACCTAATTTTAAAGTCTTGTGAGATGAAGCTATGTTTTTCTAATAAGATAATTTCACTGAACATGTTCCTGGTATCTGAGCTATGAAGACTATGCAAAAGTTGATTACAACATTAAAACAGCAATATCACATTGTTCTGTCTTTTATCATGGTTTGGTAGAAGGCAGTGTTGATTATAGGTTGCACCTTCACAAGTTCACATACCATTTATGTTAATATCTCAATCTTCTACAAGTTGTCTTGGATGTCTTTCTTTAAACAATTGTTATAATATAATACTAGACACTTTTATGCATAATTGTTTATTTAAATTGATTTAAATCAATATTTAAATAGTAATATAAAAATAGTAACTATGAAACTTTACTAAATACTGCAGAGACCAAACTGGTCTATAAGATAAGATTATGAACTAGTGAGAAAATATCTGCCTAGCCCAGTGTCTTGAGGAAGGACTGAATAGGTGGATAAAAATGCAAAATACAGTCTGATAATGTGGCTGCTTGTGCAACCAATGACAATAAATCAACTTAGATAACTAAATATGAAATAAATAAACCAATGGCTATAATAAAAAAGCACTATGAAGAATTCCTTTTGATCTTTAGGATAAGATTCTAAAGTTAAAAATAGAATGATATTGAAAGAAGTCCTACATTGAAAGAAGTCCTACATTGTCTTATTTTGGCTACCTTATCAAACATCTGAGCCTATTGTGTTATTCTCCATTTACCACAGAATGCATTTGTTGGAGAATCATATTGTCAACCCTGAAGCTGGCCTGACCAAAGCCATCTTGGAGCTTCAATCTTGCCACACTGGAGCTGAGGGATGGGGAGGGGTTTGCAGCCAAAACAAAATACTTTCTCTTGAGAACCAAGGACATTCTCACACCTGGTCAGAGGAAGGAGGAGTGATGTCTTGAGGCAACCAGACAGTGCCTTGATTGGACCATGTTACTAATTGTTTGGGGAGGGGGAAAAACTTTTACTTTTAGGTGAAAACCATGGGATCCTTCAGAGTTGGTTTTTATCATAACTGTGCCAGTATGATATATACAAATAAAATTATTCTTTGAGAAATTTACTTGCCTCAGAGTTTTGTTCACCATGGGTGTATTATTTGGAACCCTGACACATATATGAGGGATCATCCCAATTGCTACTAAAATATTTGGCTTTCAGAAAAGAACATTTTTAATGTTGTAAATTCCAAGCTAGAATAACCTTGTGTAGGTCATTTATTAATAATCAAGGTCTTCCATAACAAAAGAGACTCCTATCATAACAGCTAGTATAAAAATAGATATTGTTGTTGTTGTTGTTGTTGCCATTTTGTTGTATATTTTACATAGAAATCCTGCTCCATAAATATGAAAAGCATCCATGTAACACGAGGTGGGAGATGTTAATATTAGAGTTTTCAACATGTTCTTTGCCTACCATTTTGACAATAAAATTGGTAATGTATAATTTGAATTCCTTTTCATTAAGAGCAACTAATTTCATATACATAAATATCTCAGCAGGCCACAGATTGTATCTTAAAAAGAAAGACAGCTAAAAAGACTAAATAGGATTTTTCTCATCACATTTTATATTACAATGGCAAAGGGAGAGAAGAGACGTTCACACCATCGCTTTCAAAAATCAGCAAAATCCTGAAAGACTGGCATAATCATTAATTTCACACCAATATAAAATGTTAGAGTTGATATTGCTTCGTTCATAATGTATCTGCTTCCATTTCCGTATTTATATTAAAGTTTAGTTCTCTCTGTGTCTATGTGTGACAAATGAAAGTTCAAGCTGGTGACTCACTGTTATGGAATAGGTTACTAGATTATTAATATTTTAACATTTTCCCCTGGCAAACATTAAAGCAATTGCAGTCAGAATGGGCTTTTGGAATAAACCTGGTGCTTAATACAGGAAACGTAATTGTTCATGGATCCTATAGTGTTATTTTGAAAGTCTTCTATATTTAAGGCAATAATAATTTCTGTGTTGTTAAACAGAAACTTCTATGCAACAATATGAAACCAAAAGCCCTCAACTGCATGAAGATGAAATAAAATTGGATTTTTTTTAGAACTAATATACTACTGGTATTTATTATGACAGGCCATTATTTCAGAAAGTAGCACTCCTTTTATAAATATGAATAAAAATGGTGTATTTACAGACTTAAGAAGTAATCAGAACAAATGTTTTCCTCATCTAATTATGCAATGCATATCATGAAGAAAGTTGTCTTCTTTTTCCCCCCTAATTTAACATAGTTATATCAAAGTGGTTAAAATTATGCATGCTGTTTTTATTACATTACTCTCATATACTGCGGGAAAAGCCTTTGTATGCACTGTAAATGATAAATTAACTGAAGATATTCATTTGCAGAGAACTAACTTTTCAAGCCTCAAAAATTTAATTCATTTTTGTTCTATGAAAAAAAAATTAAAAACATGATTTTTCCCAGAGGAAAAATATTGCTTAAATCCTGTCATATACTCACAAATACATCTAGGCACTCATACAAAGATAGTTGAAATAAGAATTAAAGCAAGAAGAGGTAATGATGAGAGAAACTAGATATCTCAATATTTTTTGGGTAAAGTGGAATTTAATTTTGATTTGTTTCTTTGTTGCTAAATTTGATGGGATAGAATTGATCCCTATCATCAGATCAGCATGGATAGGGCTTGGCCCAACTTAATTTTGTCCATTAATTATCTAATAAGAAGCTTTAAGTTACAAGCCTGTATTTGCCTTATACTATAATTGGACTTCTTTAACACAAATTTGTTACAAAGAAATATTAATGTTACATAGTTGGTTAATGAAAAATCTGCAAGTAAACAACCAAGTTTTGAGAACAATAAGTCCACAGCTTAATCCCAAGTTACAAATGTTCCCTTTTATTGAAATATTAATAACATTAAGCTTAAAATGGACAGGGGAGTAGGTGCTACAGACCATCATGGATGCAGGTGGGAGAAGGAGTGCTATGTACTACTCATTCAGCACTGTCACAACTTCAAACAGTTGCTGAGTGAGTGGTCATTAACTAAGGACCAGCTGTATGTGTCTTAAAATTCTTATATTGTTGCATGCTACATCAAACAAAATCAAATTATTATTAAAGACAGACTTTGCTTACCTTGTGCGAGGGAAAGTTCACTATTATAGTGCTGAAAGCAATAACTTTCTAACCATTTTTGACCTGGTTTGCTTTTAGTGCTTATGATTTTTCCAGTGCTCAGGGCTGTCTTACCAGCATTATGGGCCCCAGGCAAAGCAGTGTACTGGGGCCCTTACAATAACTACTCACAGGAATAAAAATGTAAATGGTCAATAAAATTAAACATATATTTATTTTACTGGCAGTTCCAATAAAATCTGTGTTGAAACATTAAAAACATGCTGCGCAGCAACAACTAACCAACATGATAAACACTTGAACAATACACAGGGCTTGAAAAACATAATAATACTCAGTAAGCCATATAGTTGCTGTATTTATATGATACAAGGTGCATTGAAGGGTTAACATACAGATATTAGTATGAAGAGCCTATGGTTGTGAGGCCCATGGGAAATTGCCCATCAGGCCCATGTGTTAAGACAGCTCTGGCAGTTTTCATTGTTTGTTTTGAGCCTAATATAAAGCTAAGACAAAAATTGTGGCTTTTTTGCATTATAATGATGTGATTCACATGTCACAGTGATACAAAAATGTGCCTCTTTTGTGATTCTTAGAATAAATGAAGTCAAAATGCTCTTAAAAAAACAAAACAAAAAGAAAGTGACTTGGGATTTTAAAGAGGCAATGTGGATAGTTTAAGCCTTCCACAAGTTCAAAGTCCTCTTTCTATTTAAGAAACAAAAACAAACAGAAAAATTTGATCACCTTGTCCTGACCTTGACCCATTTTGGAATGCAGCTCACAATTTGTCATGAAAAACTATGGCAAACTTCTGTTGCAGCCCTTGAACTGGCAGAAATTGTGCAGTTTTAAGATAGTGTGCTAGACAATGAGTGGTCAGTTTTTGGAAAGGTTTAGATGCATTGGGGGCAGGGACAAAGATTACAGGGGGTGATGATGTTAAACAAATCCAGCTGTCCTATACACATAGGTAGAACTAAGAAATCCAGCTATCCTATACACATAGGTAGAACTAAGATTTAATGTTTTGTTTTCTAATCTGCTAAATGACATTTTAAACTGTTAGATTTTAAACTTGTTAAGGCTAATTTAGGATTTATAATATAAGATGGTGAGAAACAGAACCACCAATGTTTAATGCAAAGAGGCCATTAAAAAGAACTCTACATAGTGTTATGTCATCAGATTGCCCTTCCATGTTACACTCAAACTAAACCTTATGGCTTAAACATTGTATGAATAAAGCAACACAATTTTCATATAAATTCACAGGTGTGATTCCTCTTGGGTCCTTCTTTGAAAAGTGGAATGATTTTAACTGGGAGAGGGGACAGGACAATTGACTGCACATTTGGCAGAATATTAACTTTACTGCTGGCATGGGACTTTTTTTAAAAACTACATGTATTTGAAATTCTTAATGAAATGTAGATCAAGAAGACACCTTCCTTGGCTACAATCCAAAAGAAATTAAGCACTTTTAAATCCAATATGGTTTAGATAACTTAAGTCTACAATCTGTGTTCACTTACCTGTGAATCCCATGGAAGTCACTGAAGTTTACTTTTTAACAGATAAATGTAAGATTGAGGCATTCCTATTTAAATATATAAAGGACATGTATAGAGAATCCTCAAACTACATACTTTCCTCCAACTATGTATTACTCATCTGTCTCGAATTTTCTTTGCAGGACAGATGGTCTGTGTTCCAACACACCTTGAATATTCCACCTTCTGTAAAATGTATGTTGACAATGCATAAGAGCTATTAATGAACCTTCAACAATAACAATAACAACAGCAACAGCAACAGCAACAACAGCAACAATGACAACAATAACAATAACAATAATATCATCATCACAGGGTGAGGCATAGGAAAAGTAATCTGGGAGTTTATACCTGCCCTCACAGATAATCTTCTGTTCCCTCCTATTAATTTTCTACACCTTTTATTGCTACAAAGCTGTAGACTAAGAAAACTAGCTAAAGGTAGATGGCTAATATTTATTAATACTGCAAAAAGTGCATATTTTTATAACTTTACTGCAGGGGTGTCAAACTTGATTTCATTGAGGACCACATAAGGTTGTGTTTGACCTCGTGTGTGTGTGTTTGTGTGTGTGGCCAAAGTGTGTGCGGCCAGCTCAACATTACTCATGTTGGGGGCACTTGGGGTGGCCAGAGCACTTTGCCAGTGAAAATGGGCTCCCAAGTTTTGTTTTTGGCTCTGACGGCCTCCTGTGACAGTGGAAATGCAGAGACACTACAGGCCAGTTCTTCCTTGTTTCCAGAATGGCTCTGAGGGCTGACCTAAGCACCCCGTGGGTCGGATCTCTCTCCCGGGCCTTGAATTTGACACTTCTGCTTTACTGTGATACAGAATACAGAAATAGCAGAGTTGTAAGGCAGGGATCCCCAACCTTTTTGATGCCGCGGCCCGGTACCGGTATCAGCTGGGCGCCGCGGCCCGGTACCGGCATCAACTGGGCGCCGCCATCTTTTGACGAAAAAGTGCTTCCGGTGACCTCACCGGAAGCACTTTTCGTCAAAAGATGGCAGCGCTAACACTTCGTGAGCTTTTCGGGTAGAAATGGCTTTCTACCGGAAAAGCTCACCGAGCGCTGAGCGCCGCCATCTTTTTGATGAAAAAGTGCTTCCGGTGAGCTTTCTACCCAGAAAAGCTCACAGGAAGCACTTTTACCAAAAAGATGGCGCCGCCCAGCAACCAGCGGCCCGGTAAGACTTGTTCCGCGGACCGGAACCGGTCCGCGGACCGGCGGTTGGGGACCCCTGTTGTAAGGGACCTTGGAAGTCTTCTAGTCCTTTGCTCAGGGAGGAAACCTACACTGTTTCACATAGATTGGTTGTTCAAACTCTTCTTGAAAACTTCCAGCATTGGAGCATCCACAACTTCTGGAAACAAGTTGTTCCACTGATTAATTGTTCTAACTGTCAGGAAATTTCTCCTTAGTTCTAGGTTGCTTCTCTCCTTGATTAGTTCCCATCCATTGCTTCTTGTCCTGCCTTCAGATGCTTTGGAGAATATGTTGCCCCCTTGTTGCAGCCCATTAGATATTGGAACACTGCTATCATGTCACCCCTAGTCTTTTTTTCCATTAAACAAGACATATTTAGTTCCTGCAATCATTCTTTACATGTTTTAGCCTCCAGTCCCCTAAACGTCTTTGATGCTCTTCTCTGTACTCTTTCTAGACTCAATTTTTTTTTACATTGTGGCAATCAAAAAGATGATACATTCTGAACTGATGATTTATTGATTGGCCCAGTAATCAGATATGCTGTTTTTTAATCAGAATTACACCCCAAATTAAACTGAATTCAAACTGAGGAACACATTTTTGAAATGGCATGGGTTATGAATTATAGACACAAGTCTTAGAAGTCCTCATCCACTTATTCTTGCAGTTTGGGGATACACAATAATCATTCTTTATCTATTCTATATCATCAGGAATAGTTATGTATGCCTAATATGGATCATAGATTAAATTGGTGCAGCTAATGACCGGGGATGTGCTCTTCTGGCCCAACACATCACAGATGAGGAAGAACAGAAAATAGTTCATGTACAAGGAGATTATTCCATCTTCCTTTTTCAGTCAAATGCTGAAAACAAAATTATTTATTGTTAATGGAAAGAAAGTTTTTCTTAGAACTGCAGTATTCATAGTTGACTTTATGGGGACAAATGACTGAAAATTAAGCCAGAATACACATGTCAGGAAAGAAACAAAATCAGAAATTCAGATTCCAAGTATTTGCAATGAATTGGGGGAGGGTAGATTTAATGGCACTGTATCTTGCTGGTATGGGTCATCCCTTTACTGAACATGAGAAATCTGACTAAAGTAATATCTGACATAATTATGTCAAGGTTAGATTAGGGGAAAACATTCTATATGGATATAACTTTGAAGAGTCTTTGGAAGCTGCAATTAGTCCAAAATGTAGGTAATAACATGTTATTTTTCAAATGCCATACCTAACTCAGAATGTTTCTTCTGATTATCAGTTTGTTTCCAGGACAATTAAAAATATTAGTACTGAACTTTGGGTATTTAGGAAACTTCAAATGTGTCTCCTTTCATAATGATCTCCTCTGTGTCCCACTTTATTTGAAGATAACTTTGTTGGTGAAAGCAACAGATCCCTGTAAATGAATAAAAGCAATCCCCAAAGTTCATTGAAATTTTAGCTGAATGTTGTTTTGGTCTTCATAAGTATCCAGTAGTTCAGCCTGCAGTTTTACTTCATTCAGAAATATATGTGCATATCATAGCTTTTATATGTGTTTAACTTTAACACGTTGTTTAAAGTTCAACTTTCCCTGGGTAGATTTCATTTATAATTTTTTCTTGAATGATTTTAGAATCATTAAAAACTAACATTCAGAATAGCGAAACATCTGATAACATTTCAAGCATTTTGGAAATGAAAAAGTGATTGTCTTGAATAAGAATGGCTACTGCTTGTATTCATTTATTTGTTTTGGTGTGTGTGTGTGTGTGTGAGAGAGACAGAGACAGAGACAGAGACAGAGACAGAGACAGAGACAGAGAAAGAGAGAGATCTTTGAAATAATAAGGTAATAAAATAAATTCAATGAATTCTTGCAACTCTTGAAAATTCTGCTATGGAAGAGGAAATTTCAAATTTCATGGGGAGAGATTTTCCTTAATCCAGTTCTTCAAGAGCTCAATGTCTCTCTTTTCATAACAAATTCCCATCCAAACCACTGCCAAACTTTGGTGACTTAGCTGGCAGAGGATCCAAGTGCAACCAAGGGCTAATAAGCAGAGCATATTGTGAGTCAAGATCTGTTCAAGATCTGTTAACAAAAAGATGCTTTGCAAAAGCCTTAAGTGATTTGGGCTCTTAGCTTATGTTTGTTTCCTGAATGTTGGAATATAGATAAATATAGATTTGTTAACTGTTTGTTTGGCTCACATAATTACTGTCTTACTGGGATCTTTATGCTTAACTATCAAATTTTGCATCAATAGATTTTTACCAAGTGCAGTCTTATCTAAAATAGGGCATTCTTGAGATATTTCTGGATTAGGGAAAATAAATATTTACATAATGTTTATTTTTTTTTTAAAAAAGATAGTATTTCAAATAGCTGTTCAAGGACAATATCTTAATAAACAATTTAATGTCTGAATAGATAGTGTGTGCACAATGTCTATCTATATAATGAAACAAAAACTATGTAGGAATGCCACAATAATTCGGGGTGACAACCAAACTAGTTAAATATCAAATTACCTTATGGAGAAATAACTGTGTTATACCACTACATTATTACTTGATATCCCATGTTCAAATATAATCATATAGAAAATAGAATGAAACCATGTATCACTTCTTATCATCTTCAGATTGGTGAATAGAGGAATAGAGGTAATCGTTCAAAAAAGGGTTGCCCAGGATGAGATGGATCTTTGAGAATGTTTTGAACTTTCTTAAGGCAGTGGGAACTATAAAAGTCTTCTAAAGAGGGGAGAGGGCAACCAATGATCTTCTGGGAAATGACATTAACCTTCTGGAGTGCTGTCCTATCTGCCATTGTGCAATTGACAAACCATACAGAGATGCAATAAGTTAAGATACTCTCTATGGTGCAGCAAAGGTCACCAGCAGTTTTTCATTCAGTTGTTGTTTTCTGAGAAGTCTCAGGTTGTATAATCTCTGCTGGGGCCTTTTGACCAGTGATGCAATATGAGCACCCCAGGTCAGGTCCTCTTTTATTGTAACACCCAGAAACTTAAAACTGGCCACTTGCTCCACTCAGTCTCCACTGATAAGCAAGAGCTGGATGTCTGATCTGTTCCTTCTATAGTCCACTATAATCTCCCTGGTCTTATTGGTGTTGAAGACCAAGCTGTTGTCTCCATACATGAAAGCAACCATCTCATCTCGGAAGGCAGACTCATCTCCCCATGAGATGAGTCCCACCACTGTTGTATCATCTGCAAATTTAGTAATAGTATAACTAGTGTGAGTGGGAATGCAGTCATGCACATAAAGAGTACAGAGTAAGGGACTCAAAACACAACCCTGTGGTATACCAGTGTTAAGAATAAGGGCTGAAGAAGTATGATAATCTAATCTGAACCAATGTGAGCGGCCAGACAGGAAATCCATAATCCAAAGGCAGATTGAATTAGAAAGTCCAAGGTCCAGAAGTTTACTAGTCTATGTGGAAGAATTGTGTTAAATGCAGAACTAAAATCTATAAAAAGCATCCTCACATAGACCCCCTGCTATTCTAGATGAGTCAAAGCAGTGTGAAGAGTGATGGCTATAGTGTCCTCTGTAGATCTATTTCTTCTGTATGCAAACTAGTGTTTATCAAATGTATGCGGAAGACCAGAAATTATGTGCCGGCAGACCAATTTCTCAAAGCACTTCATGATGATAGGAATGAGTGCCACTGGTCTGTAATCATTGAGGTTTATTTATTTATTTATTTATTTATTTATTTTATTTATTTATTTGATTTGCCAATTGTTTAACAGATAATAAGTATAAGTGTATACATAGTTGTGAATACATGAAATGGGTACATATAAGAAAAATAAAAGAAGAATAAGAGAAACAATAGGACAGGGACGGTAGGCACGTTGGTGCGCTTTATGCACGCCCCTACAGACCTCTTAGGAAAGGGGTGAGGTCAATAGTAGACAGTCTAACGTTAAAGTTTTTGGGGTTTGGGGAAGAAACTACAGAGTCGGGTAGAGTATTCCAGACATTGACCACTCTATTGCTGAAGTTGTATTTCCTGCAATCAAGTTTGGTGCGGTTAACTTTGAGTTTGTATCTATTGTGTGCTCTTGTGTTGTTATAGTTGAAGCTGAAGTATTCATTGACAGGTAGGACATTGCAATGTATGATTTTATATACCATGCTTAAATCAGACCGAAGACGGCATAATTCAAGGTTTTCTAGTTCTAGAATTTCAAGTCTGGTGGCATAAGGTATTCTACAACGAGTAGAGGAGTGGAGAACTCTTCTTGTGAAATATTTCTGGACTTTCTCAATTGTGCTAATATCAGATATGTAATGTGGGTTCCAGACTGATGAACTGTATTCGAGTATTGGTCTAGCAAATGTTTTGTATGCTCTGGTTAGTAGTGTGATATTACCAGAGAAAAAGCTACGTAGGATTAGGTTAACAACTCTTAATGCCTTTTTGGCTATGTAGTTGCAGTGGGCTCTAGCACTTAGATCATTAGAGGTGAGTATTCCAAGGTCCTTTACAGAGCTTGGGTCATCAACAAGATCTTGACTATTCAGCTTGTATTTTATTTTCTGATTTTTTTTGCCAATATGTAAGACAGAGCATTTATTTGTTGAGATTTGAAGTTGCCATTTGTTTGACCATTCTGATACATAGTCAAGATCTTTTTGTAGGGTAGTATTGTCTGTGGTATTGAACAGTATTGTCTGTGGTATTGAACAGCTTTACATCATCAGCGAAAAGAACGCAATTGCTCTTAATATGATCACAGAGGTCATTTATGTAGAGTATGAAGAGAGTTGGTCCTAGAACACTGCCTTGGGGGACACCACTATTGACAGGTACAGAATTTGATAGGACGCTCCCAATTTTGACCATTTGTTGTCTGTTTGCCATGAATGCTTCTATCCAGTTATTCAGTTGTCCAGAGATACCATAGGATTTTATTTTTAGGAGTAGTTTGTCGTGTACCACTGAATCAAAGGCTTTACAGAAGTCTATGTAGATTGCGTCTATTGCTTTGCCCTGGTCGAGTTGTGTCGTTCATATGTTTTTGCAGTGTAAGAGTTATTGTTATGTTATATGTTATTGTTATTGTTATTGTTATTGTTATTGTTATTATTGTTATATGGTTATTGGTAGGGAACTTCTTTGGCAGCGGAACAATGGTGGAAGCCTTCAAACAAGATGGAATAGTGAACTGGGATAAAGACCGATTGACGATCCTGGTAAAGACTGCAGCCAACTGATCAGCACAGTCTTTAAGCACTCAGACAGACATACTGTCAGGATCAGCAGCCTTTCTAGAGTCCACCACCCTCAGAATGCTCCTCACCTCCTGTTCCTCCACAACGAAAGAGGTGGGGGCTACAATTGACTGGTGGCTGTATTTTAGCTGTCTCTGATATTTCCACTTCAAAGCTAGCCAATGAAGCATTCTCCTTAGCAGGGAAGACATTGGTCAGTTGATGGTTGGCAATTTGTTGAATTCCCTCACCACACCTGCCTCATGTTATTGCTATAAAAATTATCCTCAATCTTCCTCTTATAATCAGTCTTGGCTTCCGAATACCTTTCTTCAGATTAGCTCTGGCAACATATCTTGCCCCATCACCGGATCTAAAGGCCTTGGTCCTGTAACGCAAGAAGCACTGGACTTCCTTGGTTATCCAGAGTTTCTGATTGGGACAGATCCTGATACGTTTATCCACAGTGACAGTATCTATGCAGTGTTTGATATAGCACAGAACAGTTGCAGTGTGCTCCTCTAGGTCAGGGTGGTAAAAGATGTCCCACTTTGTGTTCTCAAAACAATGCTGAAGTTGTTGGGAAGCAGCTTCTGGCCAAGATTTAACTGTCTTTATTATAGGCAGAGCCTAAGAGGGATGTATGCTGGTGCTAAAAGGAGTGACATATGGTCTGATTGTCCCAAATGTGGTAATTGTATAACCTTATAGCCATGTTTGATGTTGGTATATGCTTTGTCCAATATGTTTGTTCCTCTAGTAGCACACTTATCATGCTGATAGAATTTAGGGAGCACTGTTTTTAAATCAGCTTGATGAAAGTCCCCTGCTTTGGGCGTGTGTTCAGTAGTGGACATTTCCACCATGTTGATGCGGCATTTGAGTACTCCAGCCAGCCTGTCGCGTGGGCCTGTCGTCGGAGGGTCTGCTCTCAGTTACGGTCAGCGATTTAACGGCTTCGCGCATCCAGGGGACACCACTTGGAGGTGGCAGACCGCTCGTCCTCCGGGCGTCCTCTGTGACAAGAAGATGCCGATGCACCTGAAGGCGAAAATCTATAACTCTGTGGTGCGCCCCGTGGCCATATACGGCGCAGAGTGCTGGCCGACGACCAAAGAAGTCGAAAGCAGACTCCAGACAATGGAGATGCGAATGCTCCGATGGTCGGTAGGCCTCACCCTACTCGATCGCGTCAGGAATGAAGAAGTGCGCAGACGGTTCAACGTCGTGCCCATCCCCACGGTCATGAGGCAGTCCCGGCTACGATGGTTCGGCCATGTGAGTCGCGCCAAGGAAGAATCCATCATCAAATCTGCGATGAAGGTGATTGTCGGAGGAGCGAGACCGCGTGGTAGACCTAAGCAACGCTGGATGGACACGATCAAGGCCGATCTAGAGATCGCGAAGGCAGACCCGACATACGTGGCAGACAGAGAGGCGTGGAAGCAGTACTCAAGGACATTAGCGGACCTCGCCAGAGCGCGAGACAAACGCTGAAGAAAAAGAAGAAGAAGAAGAAAGTCCCCTGCTATGATATACACAGCACCAGGATACTTATTATGCTGATTACTAACAATGTTATACAAGAATTCCAAAGCTATGGTAGTATTGGTATCAGGTGGGATATAGACTGCAGTAATCAAAACCACACTGATTTCCTGTGGAAGATATATGGGTCTACATTTAAGAGTCATATACTCTAAATCCATGGAGCAGTGGCTGTCTACAGTCTTTGTATTGATACACCAGTTTTGTTCACATGAAGGCTTAAACTTTCCCCTTTGCTCTTGCCAGAATCTGTACTCCTTTTGTGCCGGTGAGCTCTGTAGCCTTCCAGTTCAATAGCTGCATCTGGAATGAGTGAATGAAGTCAAGTTTCTGTGATTAGCAAAACACAGCAATTCTTGATGAATTTAGTCTTTGCAATCTGTAGCCTTAATTCATCCATTTTGTTAGTCAGAGATCTTGCATTGGTAAGAAATATACTTGGAATTGAAGGCTTGTGTGGAAACTTACTCAGCCTAAAGAGAACCCCAGCATGGCATCCTCTCTTCCTCTTCCTGTTCCTCTTTCTCCACCTCTTCCTCCTTCCTGCAGTGATCCATGGCTCCCCCAGGGTCCTAGCTGCCTCCTTCAGTATGTTATGAGAATGTATACAATTGCCCATAATAGCCTTTTCACATTTCAGTCCAATTTATAACAAGCCTTGCCAACTATAGATGCCCCTTGCCCCACAGGATTCAATCAAGGAAAGAATCCAAAGGGAAAAAATAACCACACACCCTACACTATATGGGTAATGGATGGAAACTGATCAAGGAGAGATTCAACCTAGAAATGAGAATTTTTAGTGAGACAGTGAGAACAATCAACCAATGCAACAGCTTGTCTTCAGAAGTTTTGAGTGCTTCATCGCTGAAGTTTTCAGGAAGAATTGGGTATCCATCTGTCAGAAATGATAGAGGGTCTCCTGCTGAGCAGGAGATTGGACTAGATGACCTACAAGGTCCCTTCCAACCCAAGGTCCCTTCCAATTCTTTTTATTCTTTTTTATTGATAGATAGATAGATATGGTAGATAGGCAGGCAGGCAGACAAGGTAAAGATAAAGGTAAAAAAATTCCCCTCTCCAATTGTATCCAACTCTAGGGATGGTGCTCATCTCTGTTTCTTAACCAAGGGAACCAATCTTATCCTAAGATCCTTCCATGACCATGTGGCCAACTTGACTATATACCAATGTTCACAGAATGCTGTTACTACAGTAGATAGTTCAAGACTGTGTCCAAGAAATCTCTACAAATGTGTCCATGAAGTAATCGGCAGTCTTTACTTTTTACTTTAAGGAAAAGGTATAGGAAAATTGGCAATTACAGTTTAGCTTTTGGAGGAAGTATGAGTGATTCAGATGTTTTTGATCATCCTCAATTTTTTTTGAATATTAGTACTCATTCCTAAAAGAGTTAGCAGGCAATTAATGCCAACATTTATGTTGAAAATTAATGTGTTTCCACAGGTCTCATTTGTATGATTCCTTGCCTTATTTCAGGGCTGAGCATATCCATTTGCTTTAAAGCAGTATTTGTCTGTTTATTGCTTCTGTGTGTCAAGGGAATGACACATCTATTGTTCAATTCCTTGATTTGTTAGTCAAGTACAACAATCAGTAAGTGAATTGGCAGCCTTGACTCTATCTATTAGCTGGTACAGAAATAATTTGATCTCAGCAGTATTTATATAATAAAATATTCCATTTTGTTTATATTCTTAAATGTTCAGAGAGAGAGAGATTGTTTCTACTGCAGCATATTCTAAACTTTTATTGCAATTCATATTACTGCTACCTCAAGGCCAAATGAGCCAAACAGGCCACATTATTATTTTCCTCTATTTTATTATACATTTCTAATAAAAAAAAATTAATAAATCCCAAAGAGTGCAACAGTTAAAATAATTTACATCTTAAACATCTTTAAGTAACAATGAAGTGATAAATTTCAATACTCTTTAAAACCCACAGATTTAAAAACATAAAATGTATTGCAGGAAACTCATAATAAAATGGTTAAAAAGAAAAGCAGGAATCATATGAGTGTTGGTCTTTATGATAAAGGCAATTGGGATGCAATTATTGAGAGTACTTGATGAGATATATTATCCAGATCTTTTCAGTCAGGTTTTAGGCAATGTAACA
Organism: Notechis scutatus; assembly: GCF_049901735.1. Taxonomy (NCBI): domain Eukaryota; kingdom Metazoa; phylum Chordata; class Lepidosauria; order Squamata; family Elapidae; genus Notechis; species Notechis scutatus. Next base: position 96,330,393 of record NC_142010.1, on the reverse strand, counting down.
TATCTGCACACTGTAGTCACACTTGTTCATTTCCTTTCACAGAGCAAGGAGGTGGGTGACGCAACATTCTGGCTTTCAAAGTTCGATCAGAGTTTTTATATGATATTCTCCTGGACGAACTAGGGACAAGAATGGTAGGACAGTTGTCAGGTAGTGCTCCACTCAAAATCCAAGAAAGACACTCAGACTCCATTAATATAGAGAAAAGAACTTTTACTGGAATTCAAGTGGTAGCATCAAAGTAATTCTAGATCTGAGGAATTACGCATGAAAAACACACATACAAAGTGATGGCAACATTTCCACCCACAATAGTTCAAACTGTCCATCCAATTGAAGATGTGTATAATGTCATGTGGGGAATCTTCAGGTTGTGATGCAGACATCTGGCCATTGACCTTGGCCAATTTTGATAAAGACTCGCAGTTGCGCAGTAAGCAAGCAAATAAACATGAACAATAAAGTTTTTTCCCCAAGTTATGCAGTTCATTCTCCAAAACCTCCAGCACATTTCCCACACCCACAAAGCCCAATTATTTCTCCTCCCCCGTTACTATGGCAGCTGAAAGATGCAAGAGAAAGGAAAGGACTTTTGAAGGCTGGCAACAGTGTTGCAGTAATTCTCCACAGCTGATTCAGTCAATATTGTAATGTATCCCACCGTGCCAGTTTTCAGGTGATGTTTAAAAATGTGGTAATTTGCCTAGACTTGCAGCTAAGTTTTTTAAATAAACACACCCAGTTCCCTTATAATATTTCACTTTGTTGCCCATCTATGGATGTTTTTTTTTTCTTTTAAGTCTTATTGTAGATGCCCAGAACAGTGCATAGTATTTAAAGTGGAGTTTGATTAAAAGAAATAAAATGAAACAATTACTTCTTGGGCTTTTGAAAATAAATGTGGATTGAAGTAACCCAAAATCACATTTGCCTTTTTGCAGCCACTCACACTAGTGATGTACATTATGTTTTCAATCTACTATGCTAAGATATTTTCCACTAATACCATTACTACACTAAATACCTCCCAACCTATATTATGCATTTGATTTTTATTTCCTATTTGAAGATGGTTGACATTTTCTTTTCTTTTTTTAACTCCAATGTTTATTGTTTTATCCAAGTATAAAATATAAAGGAAAATAAAAATAGGGAGGAAGGAAAAAGAAAGGGAAAAAGAAAATATGGGGTATAAGGGAAAAAGAAAAAAAAGTGTTTACTTCGAACTCTTTTTAGCACAGTAGAAGATAACATTATAGCCTCAGCTTTTTACTTTTTACACATTAGTATATATTAGCCATTTCTATAAATACAAATTTATCTAATTGGCAAAACCAAAGTCAATATTTCATTTTTTATCACAAGCACAAAATCCAGAAGTGATTTCCAAATAGAAAACATAATTAAATATATTCTTCTCTTTGAATAAAGCAATCAGTTTAACCATTTATGCTTTTTCTTCTTTGCTGTGGAAATAATACATATTTCTATTCTATAATACATATTTTACTTAATAATACTTATAAACTATCACCATTTACCAGTGAATAAAATTCACTGTATTCTTTCAGATTGTTTAACCTTAAAAACAAGTATTTTTTTTTCATCTTTTACAACACTAAACTTTTCTTTAAAAACATTTATAAGATCAAAAAATTCTAATACATCTTTTTAACTTCCTCTTTTAAAGTTCACTTTCAGTTAGATGAATAACATTTCAACTAACTCCAATCAACTCATTAAATTTAAATCATTCCAAGTTACTTTAATAAAATAAAAACTTTCTTGTTGTATACATCCTTTTTAAAACTCTAAACTTTTCTTTAAGCTAATACATCCTTTTCTTTAAATATCTCTTAACATAGATACTTTCAAATACACTTTATACAAATACATTTTATGAACTTTAAGAATTATTTAAGCATTATATATAAAAGAATCTTAATGCCAATTGACTCATTAAACTTAAGTCACTCCTTCCAGTTTATCTTCATAAAATAGAATTTTTTTCTTCTTTGGAATGTTTATCAAATAGTTATAAACTTATCTTTTTCTTGGGAATTTCTCAACCTTGTTAGTGTCCATAAAGAAAAAGTCCTATACTTGTTCTTTTGAAAGTTTCAGATTTTTTTTTTTTTTTTTTGCAATTCTTTCAATTGTGTAGGGAGGTTTATATTTATAAACTATCATAATAAAATTGATGTCAGGTTTATATTCCAAAATTGCAATTGACTCTTCTACATTGTCAGCTACTTATGAAATTGCCTTAGTGATTTGGTAACTTTCTACACATATTTGCATCTTTAAAGTAATTTGACATCCTTGGAGGGTAGCTGGTCTATAAATTGTTGGATTTTATTTAAACATTTTCCAAATACATCTCTAATAGTTTGCTCCTCCATCTTCTTAACTTCCTCTTTAGTCAAAGAGTAGCTTTTTGTAAAGCACTGAAGACTTGCTGGCCAATCAGAAATAATAAAAATCAGAAAGGTTTAACCACCTACAGCAAAGCAGACCAAGCTACAAATGACTAAAAATAATAGACTAGAATCAAAACTTTCTGCCCTTATATTTCTCCATCATTTTTTTAAAAGATACTCCATACTTCCTTATTTCAGCTTGCCTTAGCAGTTTCTTGTTTTTTTTTTAACAATGAAGAAACCTCCCAAATCCCACAGATCTTCAAATTGGGATAATACTTCCCGAAGCTACTTGCAGACCTGTATTGGAGGATCTGGTGGGATGATTCCAGGATTTTCCCTAACCCAGGGGAGTCATATAAACTAAAGGAATGCTGGTTCTTTCTGTTCCTAACTTGAAAAAGCTACAATCCAGGAAAAAAACCCTTCAGGCATTTTTCCCTAGGCATGTTCTTTTAGTTGACCATTTTCACTGGAAGCAGTTTGACATTTTCACTGTTAAATTTCATACCTACAGCCCATCAAAATTCATTTAAATTTGGTGTCATCTAACTCAGTACCTATATACAACATAATTTTGTACATATTTCTTTTTTATTCCAAAAAATGAATATAACGTTGAAAAATGGAGGACCCAGGACTGATCCTGTCTAACTTACATTTTGACAAGGAACCAATGATGATGTCAAATTCCCCAATCCAAGAAAGACATGTAGAGTTACTTCGAAGCAGTTTTCTTTATTGTTCCTCACTTATAAATAGAAATCTTATCAAAATAAAGCAACTACTTGCACCATTCAAGATATGTTCTGAGAATTGCTAGGGAGAAGCTATTTTAACCCTCTTTCTGCCAACCAAACTGTTTAAAATTTGCTGTCTCTTGATCTCCTGTAATACAGACATTTTCTCCTGGAAATCAAAACAACATTCCACCACAGATAAACAGTTTTGAGATATGATTTCTGGTTGAGCCATAGATCCACTTTATGTTATATCATCTAGCCTGTTACTTGATTAACTTGCTAGTCAGAATTTCTGAGTAATTTGTCAATTATTTAGCTGAAATTTTTCTTAGTAGTATAGGGCTCGTTTCTAAGGGTTCTTCTAATATAAATGCCATATCATTGGCGAATGCCTAGAGTTTATATTCCTCTTTTTTAATTTTTAGTCCTCTAATCTCTTGATTTTGCCTAATTTGTGCTAAGAGAGTCTCTTCTGCCAATATATACAGTAGAGGAGCTAGGGGGCAGCCTTTTCTTACTCCCTTATTTAACTTTATGGTAGCTGTATTTTCCCCATTTATTAATATTTTTGTGGTTTGCATGTTATAAATTGTCTTAATAAATCCTATAAAATTTTCACCAAATTTCATGCCTATCAGTTGTTTAATAAGGAAGTTCCAATTCAGGTTGTCAAAAGCCTTCTGGGCATCTAAAAATATCAATGCCATTGTCTTGGTTGAGTGTACTTCATAATATTCTACTATATCCATAATGGTTTTTGTATTTGTTTTTATTTGCCTATAGGGGAGGAAGCCATTCTGATCAGTGTGGATAATTCTACTTAATACTCTCTTTAATCTTTCCGCCAATATTGTAGCCATTATTTTGTAATCTACATTTAAAAGTGATATTGGTCTATAGTTTTGAATTTTTTTGTGGGTCTGATTGTTCTTTATAAATAAGGGTAATATATGCTTCCAACCATGATTTAGGCATGTTAGCATTCTCCAGGGCTTCATTGTACAAGTCCACCAATATCTCCTCTATTGTTTCTTGGAATTCCTTATAGAATTCCGAAGGAATTCCATCTGGGCCATTTGCTTTTTGTGTTCCAATTGCCTTCCTAATTTCTTCTATAGATATTTTATTATTCAAATTTTGTTTCTCTTCATCAGTAATTTCGGGCAAGTTCTTTTCATTCAAATATTGATCAATGGATTCTTCTGATATTTCTTCCTGTTTATACAATTTCATAAAAAATCTCCTTAGCAATTTCTTTTTTTTCTTGGGTCTGCATGCATAATTTCCCTTCCTGATCTTGGAGAGCTACGATCGTTCTCTTTTCTTGTTCTTTTTTAATTTTATGGGCTAACCACCTCCCTGGCTTATTTGTGTTTTCAAAAAAAAATTTTTTTTTTTTTTGCTAGTTTAATTTTTCAGGCCAAATCTTCCTGTACATTTAAATTTATTTTATGTTTTACCAGATCAATTTCTTTCTTAATGTTTCAATTGTTTGGGTCCTTTTGTCTACTTATTTCCAAATCTTTCAGTTTCTCCCTCCATATGTTTTGTTGCTGTCTTTTTTCTTTATTCTTTTTAATACTATAAGCAATAGTTAGACCTCTCACATAGGCTTTGGCCGTATCCCAAAGATTCTGCAGAGAGGTATGTTCTCTTTTGTTTATTTCAAAAAATACATTCAATTCTTTCTTTATCATTTCAATATATTCTTTATCTCTTAATATGGTATTGTTAAATGTCCATCTTCCAATTTTTCTCTTTCCTTTCCATTTAATTTGAATGGGATTATAATCAGCCCATAGATTTGGCAAAATCTCGATCCTTTCAATATTTTCCATTAACCCAGGGTCCATCCATATCTGATCTATTCTGGACCAAGAGTGGTGGGGGTTCAAAAAAAAAGTATATTGTTTTTTATTTGGATTTAATTCTCTCCACACATCTTTCAAGTTAAGTTCTCTTACCATATTATTAAAAGATGAAGGGAGTATTCTCCCTTCCTTTTTTTTTTTTTTTTTTTTTGGGGGGGGAGTTCTGTAATCTTTATCTTTGTCTGGGACAGCATTATAGTCTCCTACAATACATACATTAGCATACTCAAATTCTATTATTTTATGGTGAAGCCTATTCTAAAAGTCTTTTTGGTTTGTATTCGGGGCATATATTGTGACTAATAACATCTTTTTCTGATTTACATTTATTTCTATAAAGAGCATTCTCCCTTCTTGATCTTTGTATATTTGTTATGTTGCAACCAATCCTTTACATATACTACAATACCCCCCCTTTTTTTTGTTTGCAAGTGCTGAGTACATTTTACCCAAATTTATATTCTTTAAGAGGTCTGCTTGATTGTCTGGAATATGCGCTTCTTGGATACAAGTTATGTCAGCAGTTTGTTTTTTAAGTTTCTCAAATATCTGTTTTCTTTTTGATGATAGATTTAAACCATTGATATTGACTGAAAATAAAGTGATTTCTCTATCAGTGTCACTGACTGTGTGAGGCATTTCTCATTTCATTTCTTGTTCTAGGCTCTCTTTTTCTTAGTCTGTTGCCTTCCCCTTCTTCTCTAAGATTTTGGGGTTCAGAGTGTGAATCAGATTCTTTTTCTCCCAAGAGTTGTTCCTCTTGGCTTCTTGTATTTAGGTCGTCTCTACTTTCTTGTTCTTCCTCGGGTCCTAGGTGTTGTTCACGAAATTACTGTGCTTTTTCAATTGTATCAATTTTGTATTTTTTGTCCTGGCACAAAACTAAAAGTCCCTCTGAGGTGAGCCACCTAAATGGAATACCATTTCTAACAAGCTGAGTTGATAAAAATTGGTAGCTCCTTCTCTGCTCTCTGACTCTCCTAGGTATTTGTTTCAGTGTAACCACTTCATGATCTTTGTATACAAGTGGTTCATCTCTGGTCTTACTATAGAGTAGGTCTCGTGTTGTCTTCCTCGCAAATCGAATGTGAACCTCTTGGGGTAGTCTATGTCTCCTCGCATAGTGTGTATATACTCTGTAGACCTCGTCTACATCATTTTCAATTTCCAGTTTGGGTTTCTGTAAAGCCACCGCTATCAGATTCATCATAATTGCACGTAAATCTCCCTTTTTGTCTTCCACCACATTTTGGAACCTAAGATGAAATGATGCCTTCTCTAATTCCATGCGTACCATCGAATCCCAGAGTTCGCAGTAGAGCACTTTCCAATTTTGTTCTGAATCCTCTAATTTCTTCTCCACCATCTCCGTTCTTGCCTCTACTAAATTTAATCTCTGTTCATTTTTTATCACTTCTTCCTGCATCTTTCCAATCTTACTATTCAAATTTTGTATTTCGTTTTTCACTTGTCCTATTTCAGTTCTCATCTCTGTTTTCATGTCTTCATGGTTCCTCGCTATCAATTTGTGGGTTTTTGCCATCATTTCCTGCATCATAGTGAGCGTTGCCTGTACTGTCTGCAGCCTTTGAGCTGAACTATTTTTTTCTGCCAATAGCATTGCATCTATAGATCTCTGACCCATAGGTGAAGACATCGTTGTTGTAGTTTTCTTTCCTGATTTTACATTTGTAATTGATGTTGTCGCCATTTTAACTATCTGTAGCAGCTCTTTCCAATCTACCATCAACTATCCCTAGTAGAGCACTATTTTCCTCTCCTTTTCAGTTCAATAGTAATATTAATACATATATTATTATATTATTAATTACCAAAATTCTATTATGGAAAATCACAATCAACTCTTATTTCTATTTTTTCTTATTGAACTTATTCAACTATTACAATACTTAGGAGAATTCAATATTAATCAAATACAGATATATTTACTCACAAATCAACAGTCTTATATGCTTAATTAATTAATTTAAAGCAGCCAATTCATTAAAGTAATTAAATTCTTATCTATATAGAAATATCAATTAATCTATTTCTTTAGAGTTCTTAGTTATATGCTTCTAGAATAAAAATACCTCAATTTCTTACTATATGATTATTATTTGAAGGTCCGAGTTCACATATTTATACAATTGTCCTGTTATTCAAAAATTATTAACCAGTATTCTTAACTCAATATTCTAACACATATATATCTATTAAGATTATGTTTTACCAATATTATTTAGTTACATCTATGATTGACCAGTTGAATGATGTCAATGGATCTTCTTCTTCTTCTTCTTCTTCTTCTTCTTCTTCTTCTTCTTCTTCTTCTTCTTCTTCTTCTTCTTCTTCTTCTTCTTCTTCTTCTTCTTCTTCTTCTTCTTCTTCTTCTTCTTCTTCTTCTTCTTCTTCTTCTTTTGATAAATACCTTATTACAGTTCTTAGTTCAAGTTCAAAATGTCCCCTTTAAATTTGCACAGTCACTTCCACCATTTCGTTTCTCCTTTCTATTTTGGCTTCTTCTTCTTCTTGCTCCTTTATTCTTTTTCTCCACAGAGTCCTAGTTCCACTTATAAATCTTAGTTATCTTATTTCTTCCTTCTTTCTTTATCACAGTTATCAGACAAATATTCTAATTATAAGGGTTCTTTCCTCAATCCTTTCCTTAAATCTTTTGAAGTGTCAATTGTTCTCTTTTCAAGTTTTTACTCTCAGCTGTTCTTCCGGTCTCTCTGCCTCACTTGGACACGTCACTGTAATTTTCTCTTTCTTCCCACAATTCTCAAACATCAATCGCCAAAAAATATAGTTATACAACCCCCTTTTCAACTCCCGAAGTAAAAGTAAATGGTGTTGTCTCACCCTTCAGCTCCTCTGTTTTCAGCGCTCCATTAATCAGCACAAATTACTGCCATTTCTATAGTTAGTACTCCTTCTGATATTTCTGCCACTTCGCTGCACTGTTCGGTTTGGAGTTTCAATTTTCAATTTCCCTTTGTATTTTTGTAATCAGTATTCTGGAAATCTTCTTTAAGTTCACCTTTCCACTGCTCAATTTGCTGTTTTCCACTCTTTGCTTCCTTCCTTCTTCTTTAAGCTTCTGGGCTGCCACGTCTATGGTTCCAATCTGTAAGATCTCCCTCTTCTGCTTCTGGTTTTTGGGGGATTCTCTTGTAATCTCTGGGATCACGGCACCTCCCCGAGATCTTACCTGGAGAACTTTGTTATGTGAAGTATTCTGGCCCAGGCCTTAATAGCCCACCCATTAACAAAGGTAAGCTTCTACTTCTGAGGTGAGTTTCTGCTTCTGAGTTTCTACTCTTTTTAGATGAAATATTCTGCCTTTTTAATATTTCCTAGGATATTTCAATTTTTCTAGGAGAGTTGTGGGTGCTAACTTCCTACAATCATATTGGCGACCATGAAGGGACTCCAAGCTAACCTAACCAATGTACCAGGCCCAGGTAAGATTCCCTTGCCAGCAAACAGACCCATTGAGTCTGTGGGTGAGTTTTTCTGGACCTTGGCCATTTGGAACAAAGATTTTTAAAGGGTTTTGAGTGTTGAGCTCAAAGTCTGCTTGGAAGGAAGCTGAGTACCTCTAAATTCTAAATTTAAAGCATGGGAAATATGCGTATGCTTGCATGTCTGTGAGAGGGCCCTTCTCCCAAACACAACTGGATCTTGTTTCCTCTGTACATTTCCTAACTGCAGAAAGACCAAAATCTGGAGAGCATGGGGGGTTTGCCAGAGCACAGGACCTTTTGTAAGGGAAGGAGGAAGTATGTGTGTGTGAATGGCTTCACCCTTGGACAGCAGCTGGATCTCATTTCTTTGTTTGGCCTCTAGCTGCCCTCTTGCCTGTTGCTAGCTCTACAGAGCCATGATCATCAGGACAGGAAAAGCAAGGGGGGGTGTCATCAGAGTGTGGGACCTTCTGTATATAAGAGGAAAATGATTGAAGGGAGGGAATATTTATTTTTGTTTTTTTGTCCAGTGTATCCCAAAAGTGAAGCCCCAAAATCTAGGCAATTTGGTAAATTAATTAGAAAGTTGAAATTAGGAGTGCCAGTACTTGCCTGCATAAGAGCAGCAAGTTTTCCCGTATTTGAGCTCTTCCAAATCCATTAAACGTGGGCCTGGAGGTAAAGATGCAGAGTACCAGTACTTATTTATGGGAGGCAGAAAGTCTCACGGACTGTCTTTTTTGGGGAAAGGGAAGAAGTCTGCACAGGCAGCTAATCCCCAGTCCAAAAACTGTGGCGAAAAAAGAGAGCGTTTTTTTGGTTTTTTTAAGGGGAGTGGAAGATGGTGTTTGATTTCATTGTGCGAGGTGCATACAATAAAAGTAAACTAAACCAAAGTCTCCCTCAGACACCTTTTATTTCTTGTTCTTGAATTTCTTGTATCTGAAAACTGGGTCGCTGACTGACCCGACTAAGCTAAAGTGTGAAGGCCCCACATCGGAAGGGGAAAAACATGGAAAGCAGTAGTTTGAGGGTCCTGAGTGGAACCCCCTGGGAGGTTTGGGATGAGCAGCAGATGCCGACCTTAGCCGGCATGAGCAAGAAAAAGGCAAAATGTATATGTTAAAAGAAATGGGCTTTGCTGAGGGATACAGGAAAACCAATGTGGCTAAATAAAGGTACTTAAAAAAAAAGAAAAATGAAAGAAAAGGGTAATATATAAAACAGGATCACATGGTGTTTTTTTTTAATTCTTTCTTTCTGTGTCTCTTTCTCTGTCTTCTATGCAACCACATGGTTTGTTCCTTAAGATTTGTGCCTTCCCCAATTTAACTGAGAATGATCAGTGTGTGTGCAAACCTCAGAGTTTTGTTTTCCTCTCTGTGTCCCTGTTTGTGTGTGTGACTGTGTGTGTGTGTGTGTAAGTCTTTGTGTGTCCTTGAGATAACTGTTGCAACTGTTAAGTGTCTCTGATCCCTTCAGATATCAATTTTAAATTGTTAAGAGTTAGAGACACTGAGGGGAAAAGAAAATATCTTTGCCCAGTCTGGTCAGGCCAGCTAGACTAGAGGAGAACAGAGTTCAATTTTCTTTCCTCTCTGTGCTTTTAAGAAAAACCCAAGGTTATTAGTGAATGTTCTAAGTTCATTTACAAGAAAAATTTCATCCTTGCATTTACTGTGTGTTTAAATGATTTTACCTGTTCATCTTTTTCCTGAGGTATGCAAATCCAGTTTTTTACTTTCTCATCTGTTGTGTCTCCATTTTGTTGAAATTGATTTATCTGTTTAGTAACTGAAATACTGATGTGTTATTTTTCTTCCTCCTCAAACCATGACTGCAAGCTATCTACACACACCCCATCTCTAATCCTTTTACAATGCCTTTCCTGGTAGAATTACCAGCAAAGAGGGGTGGGGATCCTTGCTCTTTGTTTTTCACTCCTGCCACATGTGGAAGCAGATGCTGCTCCCTAGAGACATTCCATCTATTGGAGCCAAAGAATTGGGTTTGGATCCAGCCTCCACTGAAAGTCATTATAGCAAACCAAAGTGTGGCAGACCTTCCCAAGCCTGACTGACCACCCATGCCGCCAGGCCAAGCCTATGCCACCCAGAGACATGAAGGACCTTAAACTTTCCAAACAGCCTCCATGTTTCCAGTGTCTTTCCCCCCACTTGGAACTGAACCCAGAAGGATTTTTCTTCCAACAATACCATTACCTACAATCTATTAAGGTGCCTAATCAAAAAATAAAATGAAGATGATTTAGCAAGGCATTTTTTTGGAAAATCCATTCTGACTTCTGGTAATCATAGCATTGTTTTTAGGGTAATTAAAGATATGTTCTAAAATATTTCTAACTCTTGGTGTCTGGCTGACTGGTTTTCATCTTACAAATCTCTTTTTCTCCACTTGTTCAAGACTGATGCAAAGTATTTTTCCAATCCTCACCTTTTGAAGCAAACATTTATATTTATTTATACTATTCTATGGTGTTTTTTTCATTAATCCACCAAGTAGCCTTTTCATACTTACTATTAGCATAATTCCATGCAGTTCTGTGATCTGGTTTACCTAATTCTATTCATTCTTATTCAGCTTCTGCATCATTTTTCTATATATTAAGTTTTAATTCATCCTGTTAGGAGACTAATATGACTTCTAATGCATTTTCATACAATTCATATTTTCTTTTCTTACAATCCTTCACCTTTTTCTCAGTTATATCTACTTTCCATGTGTATTTTTCTCAAAATCCACTTTGATATCAGTAAATAATGGACTTTTCCACATTCATAACCTGATGTCTTCCTTGTATTCTTCATTAATTCTTTTAGTCTTTCACCATAAACAATCACATCAATCTTGCTTCTCAGGTCATTCACTTGCTATGTATATGCATGAACAGATTTAAGCTTATTTGAAATAGAGTTGAACAGAGAATGCTCATCAAATAACCACAATTCTTATTCATTATTCAAAATACAACATGGGTAGAAAACTATGTTTATTTGAATTCACAATAGCAAGTAATACATAGCAAAGTTTAAAGCAGTTTTCTGTTTTTATGTACCTTGCAAGCATTCTGTATGGTCAAAAGCTATATAATTTCTACTGGGTATTCTGCAAACATCTGTGCTGTGTGTTGTAAATGCAATGTCAGACATCATCTGCTTTGATCTGGAAAACCTGGCTGAGCATAGGCAAATCTTCATGCCCCATTGTTCCTATGAGTAAGATATTTAAAAGCATTTACTTACTGTAAATCTATGGATCCTTTTTCAGTGGTTCATCTATTTCAGGTACATCGATGTATTTTTTCCTTCCTTCCTTCCTTCCTTCCTTCCTTCCTTCCTTCCTTCCTTCCTTCCTTCCTTCCTTCCTTCCTTCCTTCCTTCCTTCCTTCCTTCCTTCCTTCCCTTTCCTTCTCTTTGCCCTTCCTTTAGGCTCCCTCTCTTTCTCTTATCTCCCCACCCCATAGGTGTGGGTTTGAGTGAATGGGTGAAAATGAGCCACAAAATGTTGGGAGCTAGGTTTGATGAAAATCAAGACAGAGCCACTTGTTTAATAGATCCCTGTTGTAGAAAGTCAGCACCTACTCCCCACCCTGAAGAATGAAAAATTTGGGAAATATTAAAAAGGCAGAATATTATATTTCCCTAAATGAGAAATGGAGAAACAAGGTTTTTTTTAGAGGCAGGAAGCAGACTCAGTCTTTCTTAATAGCCCCAGCAGATATTTTGTGCCCATTAAGAAAGATTGGGTCAGTTTAATCAGAAACCAGCCCCCAAGTAGAAACTGGGACAGCCACCTTTTAGAAGTGCAGATTTGGTAATCCATTCAAGACAGGATATTTTGAAACTCCCTGCAGCAAAATCTGAACAAAGGCAGAATGGTAGGATTATCCCTCACTAAAGATCCAACACAGGGCAAAACCATTAAGCCACAATAGGAATTGTCCAACACCCTTTCAGAATAGTCCAAACTTCAATCAAACTTAGCTCAGACAAACACCTAGGATTTGTATTTCCTCTTTTGCCTATAGAGCCTGCTATGACTCCATAGGAATCTGACAACAGCCAATAGAATTCATGTTCTTCCACAGGAACAGGAAGTTCAAGTGCAAAGCTCAAAGAAGGTATAAAACCCCTCACTCTCAATTCCATTTTGTCAGCTGCCCAGAACCACAAATCCATGTGGTTCTGCTTCATCAATAAATCATTTTTTGAATCAGCCTCCATGTCTCCAGTGTTGATGGATATTTCTTCCCATACTATTAAATGACACCCATTGCATATCTGGCTCAGAAAAAAACACATCTCACACAAATTTAATGCAATGATGCTTTATTTTTCACTGTCAGTGACAACAAGGTCATGGGTCTTTATGAACTTGGGCACAGCTTTCTCACAACTATCTGAGTAAATACAATTTTATATACTCAATGAAAAAGATTATTTAGATATGCATTTTTGGGACTATTATACATCCCAATTAAGGCACTTCGTGTAATTTTTTTGTGCATTTAAAACAAAACAAAACAAAATGAGCCATGGAAGTTGTGTCACTCATAATACTGTTTTTAACATCCAATAAGGTTATTATACTTCTTTTTAAACATGAAGACTATTTTCATCTCTGTAATATTCAAACCATTTTGTTTTTCTAAAAAAGAACCCAACGACATTATATTTGTCTGTGAAACATGGCTCAATGCATCTCTCCCCGACTCCATTACCACAGTAAGAGACTATCATGTTTACAGATCAGATCGTGAAAATCGTCGAGGAGGTGGAGTTGCTATATTCTATAAAAAATCCTTACATCTAAAAAATATCCAAGTTACCCAGGAGTTTGCCCTTCCTGAAACCATCATCTGTGAACTATCCTCAAATATCACAATTCGATTCTTACTATGTTACAGAGCACCTGATTATGACATCGAACATGTAAACAAGCTAAATACATTACTAACATGGGCTGCATCCTGCCCATACCCTTTTATCCTTCTTGGTGATTTCAATCTACCTCATATTAACTGGACCCTAAATGATTGTACAACTGAAATCATACACACAACCTTCTACAATGCTATTACAAATCTGGGACTGGAACAACTAGTAACCAACAACACTAGACTAAACAACTGCCTCGATCTCATCTTCTGCAACAGTTTGAACCTAATCTACGGAATACAATCTAAAGAACCCTTTTCCAGTAGTGACCACAATATGATCGACTTTTGTCTCAACATACATCCACACAAAAATCACCACAATGATGTAATCCCCTATTGTAACTTCAAAAAAGGCAACTATGATCTTATAGACAACGATCTCTCATCCCTTGATTGGCAATCTCTATTCACTGGATGCAATACCGTTGAAGACCATTATAACATATTTTTACTTGAAGTCAAAAGAGTCATCAAACTATATGTACCAACAACAACTCCCAAAACAAAACAAAAAAGCAGATTACCCATATCAATAAGGAAACTTCAATCCAAAAAGAGATCACTCTGGCGGAAAAACAAATCTGGTCACGTTGCCAATTTCAAAAACCGATACAAAAATCTATGCCACCAGATAAAGACCGAATGCACCAATTATCACATTAAACAAGAGGAAAACCTTCTAAGCACCAATTCCACCCGTGCTTTTTACAATTTTGTAAACAACAAACTAAAAGACTCAAGGTCCATCCCTCCCTTGATAGGACCTGATGGTAAAGACTGCAACGACGACACCATTAAAGCCAACATCTTTAACACATTCTTGGCTCAGTATTTGTAAACAGCAATGGATCATGCCCAATATTTCCTAGCCGTACCACAGATAACAACAATGATCTAATACATATCGATTTCACAGAAGACAATGTTGAAAAAGCAATACGCAACCTAAAACCATCTCTATCTATTGGACCGGATGGAATATGTGCCTACTTTTTAAGAAAGCTATCCACTGCCATAGCCAAACCTCTAAGCATAATCTTTGAAAAATCTTTCAGAACCAGCTCCTTGCCTAACCTATGGTCACAAGCCACAGTCATCCCCATCTTCAAAAGGGAGACCCAAGCCTAGTTGAAAACTACAGGCCAATCTCCTTATGCTGCGTCACCTGTAAAGTCATGGAATCAATTATTAACCAATCCATCATCCTTCACTTAGAGACAAATAACCTACTCTCCAATAAACAATTTGGTTTCAGGAAAAAACTATCCTGTAATCTGCAACTCTTACACTGCAAAAAACATATGGACGACACAACTCGACCAGGGCAAAACAATAGACGCAATCTACATAGACTTCTGTAAAGCCTTTGATTCAGTGGTACACGACAAACTACTCCTAAAAATAAAATCCTATGGTATCTCTGGACAACTGAATAACTGGATAGAAGCATTCCTGTCAAACAGACAACAAATGGTCAAAATCGGGAGCGTCCTATCAAATCCAGTACCTGTCAATAGTGGTGTTCCCCAAGGCAGTGTTCTAGGACCAACTCTCTTCATACTCTACATAAACGACCTCTGTGATCATATTAAGAGCAATTGCGTTCTCTTCGCTGATGATGTAAAGCTGTTCAATACCACAGACAACACTGCTACCCTACAAAAAGATCTTGACTATGTATCCGAATGGTCAAACAAATGGCAACTTCAAATCTCAACAAATAAATGCTCTGTCTTACATATTGGCAAAAAAAATCAGAAAATAAAATACAAGCTGAATAGTCAAGATCTTGTTGATGACCCAAGCTCTGTAAAGGACCTTGGAATACTCACCTCTAATGATCTAAGTGCTAGAGCACACTGCAACTACATAGCCAAAAAGGCATTAAGAGTTGTTAACCTAATCCTACGTAGCTTTTTCTCTGGTAATATCACACTACTAACCAGAGCATACAAAACATTTGCTAGACCAATACTCGAATACAGTTAATCAGTCTGGAACCCACACTACGTATCTGATATTAGCACAATTGAGAAAGTCCAGAAATATTTCACAAGAAGAGTTCTCCACTCCTCTACTCGCTGTAGAATACCTTATGCCACCAGACTTGAAATTCTAGAACTAGAAAACCTTGAATTACGCCGTCTTCGGTCTGATTTAAGCATGGTATATAAAATCATACATTGCAATGTCCTACCTGTCAATGAATACTTCAGCTTCAACCATAACAACACAAGAGCACACAATAGATACAAACTCAAAGTAAACCGCACCAAACTTGATTGCAGGAAATACGACTTCAGCAATAGAGTGGTCAATGTCTGGAATACTCTACCCGACTCTGTAGTTTCTTCCCCAAACCCCAAAAACTTTAACCTTAGACTGTCTACTATTGACCTCACCCCTTTCCTAAGAGGTCTGTAGGGGGCGTGCATAAGCGCACCAACGTGCCTACCGTCCCTGTCCTATTGTTTCTCTTATTCTTTTATTTTTGTTATATGTAACCATTTCATGTATTCACAACTATGTATACATTTATACTTATTATCTTGTAAACAATTGGCAAATCAAATAAATAAATAAATAAATAAATAAATAAACTTTCAGCTTGGTTACTTCTCATCATCTCTTCATCATTTAACATCTGCCTTAACTTATTCATTTGTAATTTGGAAAAGGGAGAACACTTAAATTTAATCTACTAATGCAGAATAAAACAAACTTTTTAACATTGGATATATGGAAAGAATTTTTGAACACCGGACTCAAGAGTTAATTTTAAGGGTTTCTGCCTTTATTGATATACTATATTTCAAAGATTCTATAGAGGAGGAACAAGTTTTACCTGACAAGATTGACCTTGATGTAAAAATGAATTTAAAAATCACTATAAGAATGAGGCTATAAGAATGAAAAAGACAATTTAAAAAAAAGAATGCTGTATTAATAATTAAAAGGGATATATAAATAGAAAACCAAGAGAGTTAAATGAATAATTTTCTTATATTTTTTCCATATCTCCTTGACTTACCTGAGTGAAAACTAACTGGAACATTGTGAGGAAGAGGTATGGAGGTGGGAGCATTTTATTGAATGTCCCATTGTAGAAGGAGTAATATATGATACATTATTTGCTTGGTAACATTTGTTAAACAAGATGTGTGTGTCTCTTTCCCTTACTTCAAGATAAATGTAACATTTTTAATTAAATTATTTGTTGGTGTAAACTAATATGTTTATTTTTGCAGTTTGAAAAGAATTTTTTCAGGGATATTTTGAAATAATTTGAATGTCAAGATTCTGGCACTTAAGCCCATTTAAATCATGAGTCTCAAGCCAAACTTCCAAAACTTCAAAAATGATTTATTGGGAATTAAAAAGTTTGGCACTGCCTGGGTGTATCATAATTCATATTCTCCAATGGGATACATCCAAGAGTCATCAATCATGCTCTCCAGGTAGAATTTTGTGTGACAGAAACTTCAGTACCTAGTTACTATCTTTGAAAACATTTGTGGAATACACTTTCAGTTTGCAAGCTGCTGCACTGCTCCCCCCCTCACTTTCTGTTGGCAACTCTAAAGACCATAGAAATATTTTATGAGTTGACATTGAATAGATATATACATTTTGGGGTAATATCATCTATGCAGCCAAAAATTCTAATATAACTCTTGTTTCACTTTTCATCCCTTACTGATTCCCCCCCCCCCAATAATTGTTATTGACTTGATCAATTGATTGATTAATTTTCCAGACATTAACACATCAAATCAGTGTCAACTCTTAGCAGCCATATAGATTGATTTTTTTCCATGACAATCGTTCATGGCTTCCAACAGTATGTCCATCAATGCAGTGATTACGTTTATCAATTTTGCTGCTGGTCATTCTTTTCTGTTCTTTCCTTCAATGTTATTTAATAACTTTATTCATTTATTTTATTTATGTTATTTATTTTTATTTATTTTTATTTGTCAATCGCTTACAAGATAATAGGTATAAGTATATACATAGTTATGAATACATGAAATGGGTACATATAAGAAAAATAAAAGAAACAATAGGACAGGGACTTATTTAAATTTAAACTTATTTAAATTCATCTCTCTCTCTCTCTCCCTCTCTCTCTCTCTCTCTCTCTCTCTCTCTCTCTCCCCAGATATTTAAATGGTTTCTCAAGAGGAATCCAAATTTCAACATTCTCTGTCATGACTATGGCTGGAAACAAATAGAGTAAAAGGAATTTGGCAAGCCTGGTGGGGTCTTTAGAGTATACTAGTGTATAATTTTCAGAATATGGCAACTTTTGTTTGAAAATATTAGCTTACTAGTTTGAATAATAAAAAATGAAAGAGGGATCTCTATTATCTCATTTTATTTAGATTATGTTTTATGGTGAAGAATTGCTTTACATTTTTATATTTCTGTTTGACAAAATAAGCTAACATATTATTTAAATATATACAATACTTAGCTATTCAAAGAAAAATTTATTCAAAGAAAAAAATAGTTCCCACTTTTGTTTTGTTTTTTCTTATTTTATTTCTATAATGAAGAACAATGTTTACAGATCCTGCAGGGAAAAATAACATGTATGAAGTGCTTATTCTCCTTCTCTTCTTCTTTCTCCTTCTCCTCCCACTCCTCCTTCCTCATCCCAAACTATAATTAACTATAATTATAATTAATAATTACACTTATTCTTCTCCCTGATATGCTCTTAAGAACTTAGGATATCCAAAATTTACAATAGCATTGGGACTGTAGTCCATATTGTTTAAATGAATATCACCAAATATTAAGCTAAAATTCTATACATTATTGAATATACTTATTGGTAGTATTTAGTAAAGTCTCTGTTAAGATGATCTTAGTTCCATCGGACTTCATGATACATTTGTATTACTTTCCCTGATATCACAAAAATAGCTTGCTATTTCTTTTTTCTGTTTTTTCCTCTTAAAAAACAAATGAACCTTTGCAACCGTGGGATCTTCTAATGGTCTCCCATGTTAAATAAGTCTCACCCTGCTTAGCTTTTCAACATTAGGGAAGGTTACATAGTCACTTCCTGTGGCTAATTGACTTTTTATATGCAAATCACAAAGACTGATAGGCTGATAATTACACTTATGGTGAATTTGAACTTTCTTCCAATTTTGGACATCAAGACAAAATGTAATTAATGGGCGGGGGGCGGAAGTGATGTGCTGTGGTTTGTTTGAAATCTAAATAGTTAGGAAGAAAAAAATGAATGAAAAAGAAAGATCTGTGTTTATATTTTTTTACATTTTATAGACATTTGCTATTAAAAGTAAACAAATATAATCATGTCAGAATTCCAGGTATGTTATTTCTGACTGGATTTTTAATATGATTTAAACTACAGTATATTTTTAGGAAATGATACATAGCTTTCGCGATGATATGATTAGCATCAAAAGCTTAATAGGTTTAACACTTTCCGGCACAAGGTTTCCTTTTTCTAGTTTGAGGCTGGAATCTACACTGTGCCTAGACCACTAATGAGAAAATCCACGCTTATGAATTCAGTACAGAATGGAAGATTCCCCCCCCCCCCTTTTTTTGCATAATATTTGCTTTGAAGTCAGGCAGTCCAAGAAAATGATTGATCTCACACAAGTTCATAACTTTTTCAAAGTGCTGCCGATATCATTAAATTTTAATTAACCCTTTGAGCTCCTTCTATGATGTAAAGATGAGGGAACATCAAAGGACTGTGTGTTAGAGCAGCAGTGAAATCTTTTGAGCTGGCTTAGCCTTATTGAAGATATGTAAGCCTAAAAATATTCCAGCTCTGTAGTCAGCGCATTTCTAGTTATTGCCTTATCTCTCTTCTGCTACACTCTGAGCTAGGGCTCTTTATGTACTCTTCTAGTAACACTTCTTCAACCTTGTTCTTCCCCTATCTTTAAAATAATTAATAATTAAATATATATTCTCCTCCCGTGATTTTTTCCCCTCCCTATAGGTACATCAGAACATCAAAAGTTGTTCCTGTGAGATGCTTGGCAGCACGATCTTTTGAACATTTAATTTGCAATTAAACAAGGACATTGCTGTGTGAGTTCATCAAAAGCCTACAGAACAAAAAATGCAAACTGCTTGGTTTTCCAGCTTTCTGTTTTCAACCATCCTGCCAGTATTTGGGAAATAATTGATATTCAGCATAGAGAATACAATTTCAAGACATACTGGAAAGATTCTTGAAAATATCACAAATTTTGGCAGTATTATTTATGCTGGTGCCATTAAAGAAGAGGGCCTATAATGGCAGATAACATGAGCTGAGCTATTCTCTACTTTGTGCAACCTCCCACAACTTGAAGTCATCTGTCAGCCTCAACTGAGTTCTGGAGAATCTTGCAGACAAAACACTTTACTCACAGGCTTGTGTGTGAATTTCCAAGGTTTATTGCAGCAATTCCAATCCCAATCGGCAACAATGGAGATCCCGAATAAAGCTAGTGCTGAGAGCAACAGCCTCTCAGCGCTCTTTATTACAGTTTCCCAACCCCTCTCAACAAACCCAACATCCGCCCATTGAGCTAACTATCCCCTGAGTCTCCTTCATGCCTAATCCTCCTTCCCTCAGTCCAGCCTCCCACACAGCCCTCATGTCAGTTCAGTAGACTGTCTCTCCCCCTCAGCTAGCACGGCAGTCCCGTTTGTCCCATAGTTTCCTAATGTCCACTCCAACATTTCATCAATGTGTCAGGCTCTAGGCATGTTCCAGGATACCGGATGTATGGGACTGTAGTCACCCAGAATTCTCATCCATATGATAATTCTAGAAATTATCAACCACATCTGAGGATACCCAAATGGAAAAGAGTGACACATGGAATGAGAGTAAAATAATAAAATCTTACCCTACAAAAAATAAAGAAGATGGTGTAGTTTTATCCAAACATGTTGAGTTTAAGTTATGAAGATAAATTATTTTTGATTGAATAAACTTTGTGATTTTAAATGCGCATATATGGTATATTTTTATACATTTATTTTAGGGAAGGGTTTTTTTTTTTGCATATTTTACAATCTTACATTCTTTGGATAAACTTGATGGAATAAGTTATTTGAATGTTTTCTTAAGAAAATCAGTGTATGACCTTTTAAAGCATTTTTGGATTGCCAAGATACTCTCAATCTTACACAGGAAAAGACCCAAACATGCCAAGACCTGAATACCTGTACCCATGAATATACATATACATATACATATACATATACATATACATATACATATACATATACATATACATATACATATACATATACATATACATATACATATACATATACATATACATATACATATACATATATATTCTTATGGTATTCAGCTTTGTTTGGGTATTTTCCCACGTCATTATAGTTGTACTTTTAAAGTTGTAGTGTCGTTTCAGCAGAATCTCATCTGCCATCATCAGGCTTGTGTGCTGTGTTCATCTGTGAGTCAGGCTTTCTGTTTTAATTTGGTGCTAGCCTACTGCTGTGTTAGAATGTTTTTTTCTTCATCCTGATTGGTTGGGAGTCTTGGTCTGTGTTTATTGGTCTTGGAGTTTGCTGTGTTCTGCTTCTTTGGTGTTTCTAATATTTTCTGTCTGTTTTGTAACATTTTTTTTTATCTTGATTGGCTGGCAACATTGTGTTTCCTGTATTGGAGGCTTTAGTGCAGCTTGGCTCCGAGTAAATGGACGGCTATCATTTATTAGGAAGCTAGGTTTCATCTGGGTGCCTGGTTGGGGTGTGTTTGAGCTGGAGGTATCAGGGAGGGTCTGTTTGTGCCCAGGTGTTTGCCTGGCTTGTGGTGTGGAGATTTTTTCGTTTGAGAGTGCAGGCTTCCAGATAATTGACAGTCTGGTGAAATCATCTCTTCTATTCATGCTTTCAGGTCTTTTTCCAATCTCTATGACTTCTCTGATAATTCTGTGGCTGGGGTTTTCTATAGTGCCTAGGGTTTTGGTGCCATTGAAGTCGATGCTATGACCTGTGGCTTTTTCATGTGTTGGACCAGTGAGGAAGTGTGTTCCAGCTTTTTTACTGCATTTTTGTCTTCATCCAAGTGGGTAGGTATTCTTCTATTGGTCTCTCCGATGTATGTGGCAGGGCATGATGCGCAAGGGGACTTCATATATGCCTTGGTTTTCCAGGTCAATTTTATCTTTGGGGTTTCTAAGGATGGCTGCTATTTTTCTATCTGTTTTGAAGGGAGTCTTGATGTGATGCCTGTGTAGTATCTTACTGATTTTGTCTGTAGTACCTCTTATGTAGGGCAGGACAGCTGTTCCATAGGTCTGTTCATCTTCTGGGTCTCCATTATGTCTCAGTGTATTTTTGTGGATCAGGCCAGTGATTTTGCTTTTGTGGAAGGTGATCCCATAGGGGCTCCTTCAATTTGCTTGTATCTTTGTCATTTGTATGTGAAATATGTGTTAGTTAAGCAGTGTTCTGATAGTTCCATGAGGTGTTTGGGTGGTTGGTATTTATTTTTGATGATTTGTAGGGTTTCTTTTATCGGGACTTGAGTGAATAGTGAAACCATGTCGAAACTTACAAGCAGATCTTCTTGTTCCATGTGTAGATCTTTGATCATTTCCAAGAGGTGGTAAGAGGTGGTATGAGTTTTCGACTTCAATGGCACCAAAACCCTAGCCACTATAGAAAACCCCAGCTACAGAATTATCAGAGAAGCCATAGAGATTGAAAAAAGACCTGAAAGCATGAATAGAAGAGATTACTTCACTAGATTGTCAATTATCTGGAAGCCTGCACTCTCAAACAAAAAAATCTCCACACCACAAGCCAGGCAAACACCTGGGCACAAACAGATCCCCACTGATACCTCCAGCTCAAATACACCCCAACCAGGCACCCAGATGAAACCTAGCTTCCTAATAAATAATAGCCATCTGTTTACTCGGAGCCAAGCCGTACTAAAAGCCTCCAATACAGGAAACACAATGTTGCCAGCCAATCAAGATAAAAAAAGCTACAAAACAGACAGAAGATATTAGAAACTCCAATCAAGCAGAACACAGCAAACTCCAAGACCAATAAACACATACCATGACTCCCAACCAATCAGGATGAAGAAAAAACCATTCTGGCACAGCAGTAGGCTAGCACCAAATTTAAAACAGAAACGGCTGTGAAAGTCTGACTCACAACCGAACACTATACAGAAACCTGATGTTGGCAGATAAGATTCTGCCGAAATGTTGCTACAACTTTAAAAGCACAACTGTAATGATGTGGGATAATACCCGAACAAAGCTGAATACCATACATATAAATACCCACGAAAACTTAAGAAAACACACACACACACACACACAGAGAGAGAGAGAGAGAGAGAGAGAGAGAGAGAGAGAAGAGAGCGGGGAAGGGAAGGAAAGAGAGAGAAATCATGGAACAGTAAAAATTGACAGATTATAATATCTGGCTTCCAAAAATGTATATTACAGGAGATCCTCAGTTTATAACCACAACTGAAACTTTATGCTTTTAAGGACCCCAAATTAATGAACACAGTTTTTGACTGATTTTATGACAGTTGTTACATGAATCATATTATCATTAAGCAAATCCAATCTACCGAATGGGTTTATTTTGCTAGAAAGTAGCAAAAAGAATGCCACAAACTGGCACAAAATCACTAAACAGTTTTGTAACTATGGGGTAATATAATTGGTCATAAATGGTGGTTACCAAGCATCCAAAAATGTGGTCACGTGACCAGAAAGAGGGATTTTGTAAGACATTTACAAAATGTAAGACATTTCCAACATTTTTGTAAGACAGTGGATGCATTATAAGGCTGTATTTTATGGATGTTAATCTTACACACATGTACAAAAGGGGAGGACTTGGATTACATGTAGTTCTTAGACTTACAATAGTTCATTTTGTGACTGTTACAATGGCACTGAAAATGTGACTTAAGACTGTTTTTCTTATGACATTGCAGCATTCCTGTGGTCACATTATCAAAATTTGGATGCTTAGCAGTTTGTGACAGTTTCATGGATGATCATGGGATGTCATGGGATCACGTGGTCCTTTTTTGTGACCTTCTGACAAGCAAAATCATCGAGAAAGCCAAATTCACAACCATGTTACTAACTTAAGAACCACAGTGATTCACTTAATAACTGTGGCAAGAAAGGTTGTAAAATGGGGCAAAATTCACTTTAAAAAATCCACTTAGGAACAGAAATTTTTGACTTAACTGTGGTCATAAGTCAAGGAGTCCCTGTATAATTCTGTATTCACCCTTTTACAGATTTTCATACACAGTCCTATATATATTCTTGTCTAAATACTGTACATGTGATCGTCCAGATTTTATGATCTGAACAGAAATGTGTCAAATACTAGATAATTCCTAGAAGCTTGACATTCAAACAAATTGACTATCCAAAGAAAAAGATAAACAACCTATAAGCATCATTCAAAAAAGCCAATAAAAAAGCTGAAAAGGTAACAAAAATATCAACGTCTAGAAATCAACGCCTACATAAGCAAAGATTGACACCAGGATTAATAGATTCAAGTAGTGAACAATTCTTTGTTCAAGGAACTACCAAGGAGAAACCACTCTTCCATCAATACTGACAGAACTAGCTATTGTATATAAATGGACAGCACTTCCTTCTAGCACTGAAGATGATACCTAGTCTAAAGAAACATCTGAAAGGTAGTGATCAAGTTCAGAAAATCAATTTATTTCCTTTTCTAGAACAATGCTAATGTCTCTTTCTTCCAAGCATTATTCCTGCAGTATGGCGGGGTCTGCAAAGCCATCTCCATTTGGATTGATCTAAGGCATCTTCAGGGGTGACACCCACATATGTCATGACCACGATGCGATCCATCCACCCTTTCTTGGGTCTGCCATAGGGTTGCTGGCCATCAGGGTCCAGACCCGTGGAATAATGCTATAGTAATTTTTTTTTAAATTATCATTTTTTGGTAGAATTTATTTTTTGATAGAATTTATATATGAGCCATGGTGCAGTGGTTAGAATGTAATACTGCAGGACAGTTCTGCTGACTTCTGGCTGCAGTTTGGAAGGACAGTTCTCACTGACTCAGAGTTGACTCAGTCTTCCCACCTTCCAAGGTTGGTAAAATGAGGACCCAGATTGTTGGGGGCAATATGCTGACTCTGTAAACTGCTTAGAGAGGACTGAAAAGCACTGTGAAGTAGCATATACGTTTAAGTGCTATTGCTATTGCTATAATGCTAACGTATACATGTTTATATATGTAAATATATAATCACACCTTGAACTTATGGCTCAGTTATTCTCCTTAAGCTAATGTAAAGTTTTTGAGTTTTGCTAACTTACCGATTACAGACTAGAAGATCAGAAGTATGATGTAAGTGTTTCTAAAAAGGCTTGTATCTCTTCTGTGCCAATAACTTCAAATAATTTGCCCACTGAGAACATCTCAGTTTGATGTAACTAGTTTTACAGAAACTGAATCAGGATTTAGATACCTACAGGGTCCTCACAAACTGAATCTCAACTAATAAAAAAAGAAACAGTCTTAAAGATTTAATACAAAGAACAATTCCTTTCTGATAGAATGCTACTGCTTTCCCCTCTTAATACAAAGAAGCTACACTTTTGTGTTTAAGTGATCCAGGTTTACAATAAATCTCAGCAGGCTTATGGTCACAAAGGATTCTGCATTAAACAGTTGAAAGTGTCTGCTTCAGTCATGTGACTTACATTAACTACAATTTTCTGAAATTCTACTAAAATATCCTGCTAGCTTTGGATATGAAATTAATGCTAGACAGGTTGGTATGATCAGTCCTGTTCATTGCGCTTAAATTTTCTCTTAAATTAAAGCTCTCACATTGTCTTATAAATTATAACTGCCAGGTTTTTTTTCTGAATTTAGATTATATTCCCCATAATGGCAATAAATTCTGGAACAGTATGATTCTGAAGCATATGCTATATAATGCATTTTTACAAATAGCACAATAAATGCAGAAAAAAGTAGTAATGGTATGAAGGTTTAGCTCATATAAGAAGTCATGCTAGATGAGATGACCTTGTTCAGTGCTCTGATAGAATGGGTATAATGAATGTTTCTTCCATACTTCCATATTTGGTATCTGTAATAAATGTCAGAATTGTTTGGAATAACCCTATACATCCGTGGTAGTCAACCTGGTCCCTACCGCCCACTATTGGGCATTCCAGCTTTCATGGTGGGCAGTAGGGGTTTTGTCCCCTACTTTATAAATCACCATTACTGTGGAACCGGTGGGTGGTTAGAAAACTTTACTACTAACAGAGATACAAAAGTGGGCGGTAGGTATAAAAAGGTTGACTACCCCTGCTATACATCTTTATTTTACACAAAGACATTTGAACAAAGTATTTGGAAAGATAGCATGTGCTCTACAATTTCTTTAGCTATCATTAAATCAGTATCTTTAATATTTCTCTTTTCCTGTGGTGGAAAGAAAAAAAAACTTGTAAAAAGACTATGTAGATTATATATTAGTGTTATTGTTTCTATGCCCAGTGGTGTATTAACCATTAAGCAGACTACACAGGTGCTTATGGCACCAGGCCCAAAGGGGGCACCACAAAAACATTTATATAGCCTAAGCTTGGCTTCAGTTGTACAGTATGTACAAAGGAGGGGGGCACCAAGATTTATCAATGTTTAGGACACCAATAAGCCTTAATCCACCACTGCCTATACCTTCAACATTGGATCTTTCCAACTCAGAAATAAAAATAAATGCATTTTGCATTGATGTAGAGAGCATACAAATTAAAATAAATAAAATAATAAAGCAAAACTGTGCCAATTATCACTCTTGCAACTTTGGATAACATATAAATTATGCCATTCAAATCTGCTTCAAAAAGTGAATTGCAGGTCTTTCAGAGATGCACAAAGACATAATGATTGAAGGTTTTAATTAGATGCAACCTTCCAAGACTTTCTATAAAAGTTCTACCTTGTCTCAGTGAGAAAGATGTGACATGGCTGCAAAGCAGGCAAATACAATTCCAAATTGCAAGTAATTGTCTTATACTATTCTAGGCTGAGCAGATCCCATTGAAAGCACCAGGTCCACTACCCTATAAAGAAAGAGAGAATGGGAAAAGTGGATGTTTAAGAGATAAGTCACTAAGTCCTTATGAAGAGAGGTAAAAGAAGTGGGATACATTTAGCCCTGACAAGTAACGATAGAGGTAAAACATGAAAGCAATCTTAAAATACCCAAACGTTTGTTATAAAGATGAAAATGAAAAGGTACTTTCTTTATTTCCACAGCATAAAATACATAATAATGGACAGAAGTTAAAGAAAGACTGATATCAACTGCACAATAGACAACAAACAACAGTTTGACCACGGAATGAATAACCCAGAGTGTCAGCAGAATCTCCAGTGTTCAGTTTGCAGTTTGCTTGCTCTCAGCTCATGGAAATGGGGAGGGGTTTTTTGGCATTTGGGAAGAGAGCTGGTGTGAAGTGTTTCTGTGATAATTGGAAGGGAGATTTTCATCCATAAACTGAGTGGAGTTATTTGGATTTTTTCAAGGCCAACCGTCCTGGGGTTCTAGAGGCTGAACATCTGCTGAAGAGCTTTCCCATAGCATCATATTGGATGCTGATTGGTCTTTCTGTGCTGGACCCTGGGGAGAGGGATTTGAGGTGACTTTCAATGTGTAATTTTTACATGGATTTTTCCCACATCTTGCTTTCCTTTTATCAGTTCATTTTTAGTAAAAAAATACCTCTTTTCTAAATCAATGGAGTTAGAGATTTTCCTTCTTAGGCAGAGCTGACGCAGATAAATGGTGGGCTTCTCTTTACTGCTTGTGTTCAAGTGGAGGCATCTGAAATGGTTTAATTTGTGTTGAGGAAAGTGATTCACCTTGATGACCTAGTAAGGCTCTTCCTGTGTCTTGTTTGTGTCATACAATCTCCTCTCTTGATGGAGGAGGGATTTTATGATACAATCTCATACATACATTCAGGGAAGCAGAGGATGATTGATTAGAAAACATGTGCCTTTTGGATCTTTCTCAGATTGGAAAGTATATCTGGAGAAGCTGAAAACAGAGTGAAACATAACTACAAAATAATAATAAACCTTTGTGATCTTATAATAAACAGTACAATGCGGTAGTTAGAACTGAGTAAGAAGTAGTCTTACTTTTTTTTCCTTAGGCTTCAAAAAAAATTATTTATTTATTTTATTTATTTATTTATTTTTCCAGAACATGACTCAACAGTTGATTGAGCCAGTGGCTTATCTTGTTTGTTTTTGGTTTAGCTTTTTTTTCTTTTTAGAACACCCTATTTTGTGAATTATATTTAATTTATTCTTGAAGTGTCCTCTCAGAAAATACTGAGTCAATAGTAAGAATTGGTCCAATAACTTTAGTATAAAGACTTGATACAAATAATTTATTTATTTTATACACTTTTACTTTAGATAATCTTTACATTTTTTTTGTTATGTAGCTGCCATGCCATCTTGTTGACTCAGACTAATAAAAGCAGAACAGTTTATCTATTTTTATTATAGGTAATTGTTTAATTGAGTATATTTTTGTCCCAGAAATGAGCTGTTCAGTTTTTTAAAAAAACTTGCTTTATTGTTGGCAGGTATTTGATTTGCTAGAATGTATGCATCTTCCTTAATAAGGAGGAACTTAAAGTTTATAAAAGAAGGTTTTTGTCTCATAGCTTTCTTGACTCTGCTCATTAACTATACCATCAGTCTCTTACCTATTTTCACTGTTCATTATTTCATTGTACAGTATAAGACCTCTGTGTTATCTGGGGAAAATCTACCTTGCCTCCAGAATATCTATAACTAATGAATACTATAGACTAATGATAAAGTGGCAAACCACTTTTTTTTTATCATTTCTAACAGAAGTGGAATTCTTGAAGACGGGGAAAAAAACCACTTGGATCTCTACTGTGTCTATTTTTATACCACAAAGATATGGTGATAGAAATGCAATTAAAATTTTAAAAATTAATATCCATGTTTGATAGTTTTATTGAAGTTTATTACCACTGTATGGAATAATTGGACTAGAAGCTTGTTGTATATTTGCAGTTACCTTGTCACAAGTAGGATCACCAAGCCCATTTACACCTGATTATTTTTTTCTAAACTGTTATGATATGACAAAAAAAAATGCTTCTTAATTAGGAGCGTAATGAAACATGTTTAGGATTGCAATGTCCTCTTTGAGTTCCTCTTTTCTAAATCACAGTTTTGGTAAATCTTGTGGCTAATTTATCTGTACAAAATAAAAATCATTTACATGTAATTGGAAGAAGTATGAGTAGGAAGTTAAATAAAACTAAGATTGAAACTGCACTAGGCAGAGGTCAATATCAAAATACACATTTACATAGGCAGTAGACCTTTAAAAGCCTTTTTTTCTGCAATTCTTTAGAGCATTTTTACCTTCTATGAGTTATAGTCCATTTTCATAAGATATAAGTTGAATCACTAACTAATTATTAAAAATATTAGTAAGAACCTCTTTTTTATTTGTATAGTGGTATTATGCCATTTTGAATTTTTCTCAAGGGACTACGGAACTTACTATAATAGGAAAAAGAAATTAAATTCCAATTATTTTTCTTTCTTCTCCCTTTTCCTTGCATTATTTTGGTGTGGAAACAAATGCATCTGGCTTTCTGCTTTAAGTACAATATTCCCCCAAAGAACCAGATTTTATTATTTCAACAAATAAAACCCATTATTTTTACACAGTTATAATAGCTTAATACACTTTATTAAATTGTTCTTTTTTGTGAGCATATTTCAGAATGTTACTCACACATTCCTTGTACTAGCTGATACTTGGGAAAACATTATTAATAGTAAACTCCCAAGAAACATTGGGAAAAAGTAAGTGGCCATTTTCAAAATAGTAAAAATACTTAGCCTACAATTGATCTGATGAAACACCTCATAAAATCAGTAAGATATATTACTAGAATTGATTGTTTCAATGGGAAATTAATATCTGGAAGTTCATTTAAAAACCAAACCATACCAAACAAACAAAAATCTACACTT
The DNA here is from genome assembly GCF_049901735.1 of Notechis scutatus. NCBI lineage: Eukaryota > Metazoa > Chordata > Lepidosauria > Squamata > Elapidae > Notechis > Notechis scutatus. Next base: position 96,300,801 of record NC_142010.1, on the reverse strand, counting down.
TGGCCACCTGCTTACATTTGGATATGCAATAGATTTTTTTTTTATAAAAGTAATGGGAATAACAGTTTGTACTGATGGCAGCATTGGTTGATCTTGTTGGGGTTTGGAAGACAGGAAAAAGTTGCTGCCTGGTTAGGACTTGGACAGTGGTCCTTTGGGGAATACCAGAACAGTAAGACAAACTAGAAACTTTTTTTAAAAAAATCAGAATGCACCATGACACACTAATTCCATATAATTACCAAAAAGTATACAAAGCCACATGTTAACTTTATAATAGGCACAGTTTCTGGCTGCCTTTATGAGTGATTCAGATGTGATAAGCCTATCTATCCAAAACAGGATTAAAAACAGTCCCTAATAATCTGTCCAACAGAAATGACTGAATGTATTTTGTGAAACTATTGTTTGGTTTCATTTCTCTTTCATTCTGACAAACACCCATGTGTGTCTTCTGGTTTTGCAATGAGAATGATACATGGCAAGTAATAAGATCCATTCCAATTTACTGCAAATGACACTGAGAGTGAAAAAGAAACTTTTTCACAATGGACATTATAGACCCACCATAAAAGAAATCCATCAAAATAGAGCACATATTACTCCTAAAATATCTGTCTGATCTGCTTGCTATATTGTTGAAACTTAACTGATTCTGAAGAGTTCAATGCAGATAAACATTAATGCTTCATATTACAACTTTTTAAAATTTTTATTAACAAATGATTCTCAAATAAAATTTCATGAAAAAGGACATCTTATTTGACATGTATGCTATAGTAATCAGATCAACAATAAATAGAAAGTGGTAAATTGTGAATTATGGCACATGTAGTTCTAGGAGCATATCATATTTGTTTGCTGTGTTCAATTTTTTTTAAGTGTATTGTGATGAAAAGTACCTTTATAGTCATTTCTGATTGAGGAAGTAATAAACTGTAAAGTGTTTTTCTGACTTCCCGAGGACTCCAACAGCAATCACCACCACAAGTTGTGTTTTGAAGTATAAACTGTATAGAGACCCAGGAATGACAGCATTCAAAATATCCTGTGACATAGACCTCAAAGTGTTTTGCTCTCTCTCTCTCTCTCTCTCTCTCTCTCTCTCAAAACAATAAGAAAAATATAAAATCTAGTTTTATTTCAGAACCCATAATATGGGGGGGCGGGGGGGACCAGGGACCTGCTTTCTGTCTTTTAGCCTATTGGCATAATTTAGCATAATCTTCACAGGTTGACAGTTGCTCTTCAGAGGTTCAGGAAGATTTTACCATGCCTATCTCAATCAGCTGGGAATTGAAGATGTATAATGTGGCAAGTACCAGCTGTTTCTGCAAAGCTTTATGTATCAACTGATTTATATGCTCAGATTAATGGGCTTTTGCTGTTGCTTAAGTTTTACAGACTCCCATCTAGAATGGTGGGTCCTTTTGATGGCATTGACAGATAATATAAAAATAGTTTAATAAGTCTACTCTGTTTATTTTCCTGATTTCTCAATAAAGCAGATTTTGGAGCCAGGAACAGATTTGTGGTCCAGGACTTTTAACTTGCACTGTGTGCTTTAAGCAGTAGAACTTACCAATCCATTAGGAGTAGTGTTCAAGAAAACCATAAGGTATGAGTTTGCTTTTTCTATACAGTTTGAGTGCCAAAGAAGGAGATTAGGGGTAGACAGGCACTGAATGATTGCAGATATAATATAGTCTGTAACAGCCAATATTTTTCCATACTTGCTGTTTCCTTCTTTTATTTTCTTAATTAAAAAAAAAGTATTTATTGCCTAACATAAATGAATTAGTAAAAAGCAACACAAGTGTTAGGAATGTAAGTCACCTAACAGTTATTTGGGTTGGAAATATATAAACTAGGATAGACATTTTAATACTATATCTTTAAGAAAATACAAAAACTGTAATTGTGTGTGGTTTCTCAAATGGCCATAAGATGGAGCCAGAAACCTGGGTTGTTTAGTCTCAGAAGAGAATCTCAGTGAGTCTCTGTTTCTTCTGTTGGAAGAGAGTTGCCGTTCCTCCTAATGACTGTTACTGATCGTTGATGTAAGTCTGTTACTGAACTGCTTTTTGATACTGGACTTTCATATTTGGATTATCTCTGAACTGAAAACTGACTGCCTTACCTGTGAATGAATTGGACTGCTTGTTTGGACTGTGCTTAAACGTTTATTGGAAGTAAAAACCTACATTAACTGTACAGTGTATCTGTGTGCTGTGTGTGTATTATTCAACATTACTCTCACTACATCTCCCTGTATGCGCTCATTCTCCTAATGGGGAATTACCTCAACAACAAGCAACACATTAGTTGTGTTTCGCAGGGTAGTAAACAATTTTTCAATCATTTTGTGGACACAGAGAAAAAAATTACTAATATATATTAGGGAAAAAAGAAAAGGAAAGAAATCAAGAAAAAGCAAAAAGTGCAAGAGAAATTTGTATGTATGTATGTATGTATGTATGTATGTATGTATGTATGTATGTCCCTCTTGAATGACATCATATTAAACATTCCAGACTCATCTTGAACCATTGACAATTATATCCTTCTGCTATTCTTGTCTCTTGATTCTTGACTCTTGACGAATGTATCTTTTCTTTTATGTATACAGAGAGCATTTGCACCAAGACAAATTCCTTGTGTGTCCAATCACACTTGGCCATTGAAAGAATTCTATTCTTCTATTCTATTCTTCTATTAATTGTTATCTTGATTTGATTTTCAATTCTTTGATAATTTTCTGACAAGATCCAGTATGTCAAACATTTATCTTTATCAGTCATTTTTCTTCTGTAATATGCTTGTTGAGATGAGATCCTTAAAAGTGTTGGGCTTTATACTATAATAGGTTTATATCTGTTCTGCATTCTTATGTGTAATAAATTGATGATAAAGTCCACATTAATTATAACTTTACCATACCATAAATATCCAAGCCTCTAAATCTAAACCAAACCTCGAGAAATCATGGGCACTCCATCATTGGAGGTTTTTAAGAAGTCACTTGTCTGAGATAGTATAGGCTGTCCTGCTTTAGCAGGGGGCTGGACTAGAACATCCCTTCCAGCTCTATTCTATTCTATTGTATCTCAGGTCTTTTGTGGATTTTTTAAATTTTTTATATTTGCTTATTTAATAAGCTTCTCTGGCTACCCCACCTTGCAAACTGCATCTCTGGATTATTTAAAACAGGAAAAAACCCCACCAAGAAACACAAGAAAGAATACAGTACAGCTGCAGCCAACCACTGCCATCTTTTCAATCATAATTAAAGAGGCTCATCCAGTGCCTGGGGGAAAAGCCAGGTTTTTAAGGTTTTTATGTTCAGCTTTGCGTATAAAACAAATACATATAAAACCAATGCCTTAGGAACAAATCAAAATCAAACAAGTCCACCCCCTTTAAGCAAGCAAAAGAATGTTCATGCTGTAAGTCCAGAGGATAGCCCTCTGTGCTAGTAGAGCCTCTTGAGTATCTCACATTTAAGAGGGACCAATTTACTTCCAGCTGCTCTGAACTGCCTGATGTTTGTAGTATACTAAAAAGCAAATCTTTACCATTAGTGAAGCAACTTCCAGGGCCTGGAAGAAGAAGAAGAAAAGAAACCTATAGGTATGTGTAGATACCCAGGAGTCTTATTTAGAAAGGCTTTTTTCCAATACTAGAACTCAGTGAGTGAATGGTGTTAAATTAATGACTCAGGCAGGCATAGGAAAAGGAGAGAATGGGGAATGCCACACACAGAGAAGAAATCTGATTTCCTGAGGGGAATCCCATCCATAGTTTCAGCCTCACTAGCACCATTTGTCACTTGCTGTGAATTAAAAATAATTAAAGTGTGTCCTGAGTACATACAGCTTGCTTGATCTTTTCTGTGGGACAGCATTAACAGCAGTCAAGTTCTACCTGGCATTTTAACTTGAAGGAGAAAAAAAATAAGAGAGAAAAACACCATTAATAATCATTAATGCATATTTTAGAAAACCCCAAGCAGATTCTACTTCCTTTGTAAACACACACACACACACACACACAGTGGAGGGAGGGAGGAAGGGAGGGAGGGAAACAGACTGCTGTTGATATATAAACCTAAAATTATACTTGATGTGGCTTTTTATAAAGATGAGAGCAGTATCAGAATTACTCTGTTATAGCTCTGCAGATAGTTTCAGAGAGATGCTTGCAATTTATGGGCTTTTAGAAACACCTTTATGTGTTAACTTTGCACTTGGACTACCACAAATGCATAAACAAGTTTCAGCTTGCTCCCTTTTTCTTCAAGGCACAGTATTTCCCATCTGTTCTAGTATGACATAATCTGAAGTGTAGAATACGCTCCATAGGAAATATGGGGAAGGAAAAAACAAGGACATTCTAAAGCACACCCCCCCCCACAAAACAACAACAACAACAACAACAACAACAACAACAATAAATTGGCTGTGCAGATGGGAACACACACATTGGCATTTCTATTCTGATACAGGGTTCCCCTCCCCCCCCTTTTTTTACATTTTTTCCCCCCAAGTGTCTAAGCAATTAAAATTCATCCAACCATGTAACCATGGGGCAGAATATACAAGAAAACAAGCTCTACATCCTTAAATGTAAAGGTGGAACTGAAGAAAAAGATAAAGGAAAGATATCAATGACATAGGAAAAATCTAAACTGAAGGAATGAATTATTCACAGACATTTAAATCCCATTTGGATTAACCAGAGTGATGTTAAATACTGCTGTAAAGATACATCTGTGTTGGCGAACCTATGGCACACGTGCCGGAAGTGGCACCCCGAACCACTTCTGTCGGCACGTGACAGCTCACCTGGAAGAGCCCCACTGCGCATGTGCGCACACCACTGCTGATTGTCGGGTATCTGGTGCACATGCACAGGGGCTGCATGGGAGAAACACATGCATACACAGAGATGCGCAGCATGCATGGGGGTCACGGGCACATATGCAGAGACACGCGGCACATGGGGCAGATGAATGGAGTGCGGAGGTGATCACGTGCTCATGTGCAGAGACGTGCGGCGTATGCAGAGGGTGATCATGTGTGAATGCAGAGGGTCATGGTGTGAGGGGGGGGGAATTGCACACACGGGTGCAGAGATGTGCAGCATGCAGCGGAAGGAATCAAATGCACAGATGCAGGTGCATGGTGCGTGGTGGGAGATTGCGCGTGCATGTGCAGATGCATGGCACTCAGCAGGGGGATCGCGCTCACATGTGCTAGGGGTGTGGGGGGCCCAGCATGCATTGGTATTTGTATGTGGATCTTTGGTTATTCGGGTTTTCTACCCCGTAAGATTAGAAGTATCTAGGCAATGTTTCGATGAAGTCTCATTCATCATCTTCAGGCTTGTGTCTTCGGTTCTGTGCTTCTCAGAGTAATGTGAGCTTGCAGCTGCTTCTTCCTTTTAATTGCTCGTGGGGGTGTGACTTGATTGGGTGGGGGCTTGGCTGTGTTCTGATTGGGTGGGGGGTGTTCTCAGCCAAACACAACCAAACCCCCAACCAATGAGAACACACCCCCACCCAATCAGAACACAGCCAAGCCCCCACCCAATCAAGTCACACCCCCACGAGCAGTTAAAAGGAAGAAGCAGCTGCAAGCTCACATTAGTCTTAGAAGCACAGAGCCGAAGACACAAGCCTGAAGATGATGATTGAGACTTCATCGAAATGTTGCCTAGATACTTCTAATCTTACGGGGTAGAAAACCCGAATAACCAAAGATCCACATATATATATATATGTGTGTGTGTGTGTGTGTGTGTGTGTGTGTGTGTGTGTGTAGGTCTAGATGTGTTTGGGTCTTTTCCCATGTAAGATTAAGAGTATCTTGGTGACATTTCGGCGAGGTCCCACTCGCCATCCTCAGGCTGGTTGTTTCGGCTTTGTGCCAGTGCAAGCAGTGTGTGATCGGAGCTGCCGTCTCTCTATAAATACTGGTGGGAGAGCTGGTGTGCTGGGCTGGTTGGCTGCGCTGCTGCCTCTTGTTTAGTTGATGGAGTTGATGTTGGAATAATGGGCTGTGTGATGGCCTTGTTAGTTTTGTTGTGTAGATATCCTGGATCTTGTGCTGTAATCTCCCAGGTCATTTGTTTTGTAGTGATCTTTTTTCCATTAGCCTCTGGTGTTTTAACGGCTTGGGTAATGGGTTGTGTGATGGGCTTGCGAGTTCTTTAATTGTGGTATCCTGGGTCCTGCATTGTAATCTCCTGGGTCGTTTGTGTTTTGATCTCTTTTCCATTAGCCTCCTGTGTTGTAACGGCTTGGGTAATCAGATTGTGTGATGACTTTGTGAGTTTGATTGCTGTGGTATCCTTGGTCTTGTGCTGTGATTTCCTGGGTCGTTTGCTGTGTTGCAACTTCTTGAGTTCTTGTGGTATAATTTCCTGAGTTTTCTGATGTGATATCCTGAGTGGGTGGCTGTGATGCAGCATTCTGGGTTTTGGTCTGGCTTCGAGTTTGGGGTCTGGATCTGTGTTCTTGGTGCGTGTCAGCTTATTTGGTTTTGGGGTCGGGGGGTGCGACAGCTGGTGAGGCAGCTGTGATCTGGTTTCAGGATGGTGGTTGTCCTTCATTTATAGGATGGGTTTGGGCCTAGGTCTGATGAGGGGGATTGGCGGTGGTGTGCCATGTTGTTTTGGATCTGGTGTTGGTTTTTGTGGCTGGGACTCGTTTGTTGGTGAGCGCTAGTTTCCAGATTTCTGGTAGGTGGGAGGTATCATCAAGTGGCTCTTTTGACTGCACAGGTGGCACAAATTAAAGCTGGCCGGCCATGCCAAAAATGCCCAGTTGCAGTGCCAGATAAATTTGATGGTTCGTTGGCCCAATGTCCACCAGTTTTTGGACAGTGCCAGCTTTACATGAGCCTTCAGCCTGAGGACTTTCCCACTGAACGGGATAAGGTGGGTTTTTTGATTAGTTTGTTGTCAGGCTCTGCAGCATGTTGGGTGACACCTCTGCTGACCCAGCCCAACCAGATGTTGGACAATTATGCCGAGTTTTGCCATCAGTTTCAGGCCATGCTTGAGGACCCTGTTCGAAACCAAACAGCAAACAAATGTTTGAGAGAGTTGAAGCAGGGGTGTGGCTCACTCATGGATTATATTGCTATTTTTCGGGTGGTTGCTCAGGATGTACAATGGAATGAGGCAGCACTAGTAGACCAGTTCCAGGAGGGTTTGGCGTTGGAGCTCCTGGATGAGTTGGTGTGCACTAAATCCCCTCGCACCCTTCAGTAGCTCATGCATCCATGTCTTCATATCAATGCTACCCTTCAGCAGCGACGGGTGCGATGACGGACAGAGACCGTATCTGTTTCCAGCAAGATGGCACCCTTGGTGGGAGTGCCTTTGGAGGAACCCATGCAGTTGTGGGCGGGCTGCCCTCGCCTGACTCAAGTAGAAAAGGGGAGATGTCATCGTGATGGTTTATGCCTCTATTGTGGCAATCAAGGCCATTTTGCGGCCAAGTGTCCTGTTAAGACATCCACACCATTGATGCCTGTGGTGGCAGGAAACGAGCATCACTCGGGCTATGGGGGTCTGTAGGTTGGGGGGTAAATTCCTTAGGCCTGCCATCTTCACCAAACTTGCCATCCTTGCCACCTTTGACATCTCCACCACAATTGTTATTGGTGAAGCATCTTGTGCTGAAAGCAAGCGTGTTCGTGCCTGGTGTGGGAGCAGTGGAGATCCAAGCCTTGGTCGACTCAGGGTCCACAGCCAATTTCATGGATGCTCATTTTGTAGAGCAGTGGTTCATTCCTCAGCAACAGGTGTCCCTGCCAGTAATGGTAGAGGCGATGGATGGTCAGCCCCTTTGTTTGGGACCTGTGGTTGCTGCAACCAAACCCCTTTATTTGCGTATTGGGCAGCATGTGGAGAAAACCATGTTCTACATTACTGCAGTGCCTCATTTTCTGGTGGTGCTGGGTTTGGAGTGGTTACAGGCCCATGATCCACAGATTTTCTGGTCATCTGGAGCTGTGCAGTTCCTTGATAGGAAGTGTGCCAACCATTGCTTGCGCTCCTGTGCAGGGAGTGTGGCTACGCCGGTGGACCTGGATCTACCTGCGGAGTTGGTGGACTTTGCTGATGTGTTTGGGGAGAAAGAGGCGGATCAGTTGCCTCCACATCGGGCGTATGACAGTCCAATCAACTTGTTGCCCGATGCAAAATTGCTGGTGGATCGGATATATACCCTGTCGGAACTGGAGTTGGCCGTGTTGCAGGATTTTATTAACAAGAACTCCAGAAAGGGTTTATCCAGCCTTCTACCTCCCCATTGGCTGCACCGGTGCTTTTTGTAAAAAAGAAATTGGGGGAGCTACGTATGTGTTATGATTACCACAAGTTGAATGCAATCACAGTGAGGAAATGTACCCACTTCCCCTCATCCCTGAACTGATTGAGCGGCTTTGTCAAGCTAAGATCTTTACGAAGTTGGACTTGCATGGGGCCTACAATCTGGTTCGCATTCGTGCAGGGGATGAGTGGAAAACAGCTTTCCAGACAAGGTACAGGCATTTTGAGTATACCATGATGCCTTTTGGATTAACCAATGCCCCAGCTGTGTTCATGCATTTCATGTATGATGTTTTCTGTGATTTGTTGCATCAATTTGTGGTCATTTATTTAGATGACATTTTAATTTACTCAGACTCCTGCAGGAATATTGGCAACATATGCGGCTGATGTTGCAATGTTTGCATGATAACCACCTGTTTGCTAAACATGAGAAGTGTCAGTTTGCACAAACCATGATTGACTTCTTGGGACATCGTATTTCACCTGCTGGGGTGGAAATGGACTTGGAAAAAATACAATAGTTGCAGGAGTGGGAACCTCCAACAGCGGGTTAAGGATGTCCAACAACTGTTGGGGTTTGTGAACTACTACCGCACATTTATTCCCCGCTTTGCTGCCTTGACTGCTCCCCTTTCTAATCTGCTCAAGAAGGGGGAGAAGTTCCATTGGGGTGCTGAGGAGCAGGCAGCTTTTGAGGTGTTGAAAGTTGCCTTTGCTTCTGAGCCTATCCTCAAACACTCTGATCCAGGCCAGCCATTTGTGGTGGAAACAGATGCTTCCAATGTGGCTGTTGGTGCAGTGCTCCTCCAGGCCTATGCTCTCGCAGGCACCTTGTTCCCATGCACTTATTATTCCTGGAAATTGTCAGCTCCAGAGCACAACTATACAATTTGTGACAAGGAGCTATTGGTGGTTAAGGTTGCTTTTGAGACATGGCGGCACCACCTGGAGGGGGCTCGTCACCAAATTGGGGTTCGGATGGATCATTGCAATTTGAAACACCTACGTACAGCTCAGACATTGAACCAGCGTCAGGTGAGGTGGTCCTTATTCTTTGCTCAATTTGATTTCCGGGTGACCTATGTTCCGAGTGGAGGGAATCAACGCACCGACGCCCTATCTCGGAAGTCCGAGTATACCCAAAGGGAGGATAAAATCTTGCCCCGGATTCCGTTGGAGCAGTTTGCGGCCACCGTGGAACCTATGGACCTCTGAGTGAGGATTCAAGAGGCACAGCGGCAGGACCCATTTGTGGCAGCTCAACTTTGAGAATTGGATGAGAATAGGAGACAAGAAACTCCTTGGGCGTACATTGGGGACCTGCTGTGGTTCCGTGATTGCATTTATGTGCCTAGAGGTCCTCTTCATGGCCTTATCCTATGTCAATGTCATGATAGTCTGGCGGCAGGACACTTTGGGGTGTTCAAACCACTGCACCTCATCTCTAGGACATTTTGGTGGCCAAGACTTAAACATGATGTGTTGGGATATGTAGCATCCTGTGGGATCTGTCACCAAGCCAAGTATGCTCCTGGTGCACCCCCTGGTCTATTGCAGCCCTTGCCCACACCAGAATGACTAGGGAGGGCAGTTTCATTGGATTTCATTATTGAGTTACCACCATCGAATGGTGTCACAACCATTTTGGTGGTGGTGGATATGTTGACTAAAATGGCCTACTTTATTCTGTGTGTGGGTCTTCCATTGGCCAAGATAACGGCTCAATTGTTTATATCCCATGTTTTCCAGTTGCATGGGTTACCAGACTGCATGGTATCAGATCGAGGGGTACAATTTATGGCATGCTTCTGGCAGACCCTACTCACAAAACTGCAGGTTCAGGCCTGTCTGTCATCTGCTCATCACCCCAAAACTGATGGGGGGACAGAGAGAGTGAATGCTATTTGGAGCAGTACCTCCACTGTTTCAGCAATACTCAACAAGACAATTGGGTGGAAGTGCTGCCGGTGGTAGAATTCACTTATAACAATGCTCAACATGCATCCACCTGTGTGTCCCCTTTCTTTGCTAACTATGGGTTTCATCCATGACTTTTCCCTTTAGCCCCATCTGATTCCCCAGTTCCGGCAGTGGATATATTCTTGCAGGAGTTAAAAGCTATGCACCACATGGTCCGCAATCAACTAGAGAAAGCCAAGGAGGACTATAAATGGTTTGCAGACTGACATCGTCATGATGTTCCACCTTTAGCAGTAGGCAATCGGGTTTGGCTCTCTACTCAATACTTATCAACAACACGACCATCAAAAAAGCTCGATCACCATTACTTGGGACCTTTTCCAGTCGAGGCAGTGATTAATCCTGTGGCTTATCATCTCTCCCTGCCATTGACCATGCATATCCATCCTGTTTTTCATCGTTCCCTGTTAGTCCCTGCGTTGGCCGACAGTCTGCATAGACTGGCTCCATCACAGCTGGCCCCAGTAGCCCCTCTGGGAGAGGAGGAGTACGAAGTGAATAGCATCCGAGATTCATGCCAGTTGCGGTGTTGATTTCAGTATTTAGTGGCATGGAAAGGTTATGGATCAGAGGACTTCACCTGGGTCAATACCACTGATGTTCTTGCTCCTCATTTGGTCCAGGACTTTCATCCTCGGTTTCCTCAATGTCCTCATCTGTCTGGTCCTGGGGGAGGGGGCCATGCGGGGGGGATAGTGTCATGCCCCTGGTGGAGACTGACTCTGAGGAAGAGGAGGAACAGCCAACAGGGAGTGGGAGTGTGGCTCCAGAGGTGGTGGAAGAGGCTGGGGAAGGGCAGAGGCCGGCTGAGCAATCAGAGGAGGATCCAGGCCCGTCCCCTATCCATCCTAGGTCACTCAGGGAGGAGAGGATCAGGGAAAAGTGAGGTCTACTCAAAAGGAGATGATCCTCCTTGTGGCTTGCAGTTGGGAGCTATGTATATAAGTTTGTAACTGCGCAGTCAGAATTGCTGAAGTCAATTTAGTGTTTACTTTGAAAGAGGTTTATCTTTGCTGGCATTCTTCCCATGGACTCTCCTCAATTATTTTCCTGGAGTTTATGATTAGTTATCTTGGCTTGCTTCGGAACTCTCATCAATGCGGTTTGTTTTGGTTTTCTGTTTGCCTCATTATTTACTGTTGTGACTTTAAACTGTGCCTAATAAAACAGTGAAGTTAAGTTGAAGGCCTTACCGGACTTTAATGTATGTTTTGGGTTTTGGGTTATTTTGAGAGACTACGGGTCATCACAGTTGGCATTGTTTAATTGATGTTTGTTTATTTATTTATTTATTTATTTATTTATTTATTTATTTAGCAAATGATTGCTTCCTTTTATGATTATCAGTTAGTGGAAAACAAAAACAAGTTGAGTAAATAGGCTGTAGCCAATATACACCTCATAAATATGTTTCTGGTTGACTATCCCTAAAAATTGAATGCAAGCAATTTCTGCTCTTATCTAGGAAAATGTTTCCCTTATTCCACTTCCTTTCAGAGGGAGGGTGGAGACACACCACTTATTTATATTTCCCAAAGAACTTGAAATGATACTGCTAAAATTTGTCATCAATAATTAATTTTGGGTGGTGTTTTCCTTTGATTTTGGGTGATTTATAAAGTAGGACTGGTGGCACAAAGCCTTCTCATTCCACTCTCACCTTGCACAAAAACCAAAGAAAGCATGGTTGAAAATATTCAGCTCCATCACTTATATTGACTGAACATATAAAGAAAGATGGTTTGATTTGGAGGTTAAGTTATCAGGCTAGAAACTGGGAAACCATGAATTCTACTTCTGACTAAGGCAGAAAGCCAGATGGGTGACCTTGGTCCAGTCACTTTTCCAACCCCTGGAATTGTCCAGTGGGTTTCCAAGACTTCAATACAATTGAATGGAATTTAAAAAGAGAGAGAAATTGGCAAAAGAATTTTTGTAGGCAGGAAGACTAAATTGAAGCACCAATCCAAAAGGAGTTCCAATTCCTGCTTTAGGAAGATACTGTTTGCATTTGTACAACATCCAAGCAAATACAAATATTACCTTGCTATGTGTTTCCTTCTTTAGTATTTATAACACTTTTTTCTTTCTAGATCCAATAATGTAATTTTCTGTTCCTTATACAGCATAAGGTGAGTAGACTTGCATATTAAGGAATATGTCTTTCAAAAAATACATGAAATAAATATTGTATTTTTCTTAAGAGATGATAAATGTAATGAGGAATAGAAAATAAATTATTGCAAACTAAGTCATATAAGTGAAGTTGTTCTGTTCATTCTTAAATGATATGATTCACTTATTAAGGCACTTCTTTAGCAATGATTTCAATTATATTCCCATTTTAAAAAATAGAATTTATAATCCATGAGAAATATTTATTTTTGATTTGTTATTCCCATTCATTTATTATTATAAATTGTCTAGTTCACAATGTATTTTATTGCTTAGTTCATTTTTAAGAAGATATACTATTGACTTGACCTAATGACTATTGAATTTTCCTGAAAACCCTTTAAAAATTCAGGTATTAAATATGAAGGGGGTAGTGAAAATGATGTCCTACTTTTTCAGTTGAAAATAATTCCCAAAGACTTAGAATAAAAATCCACACAAAGCTGCAATATTTATTTTGACATATATCCATTGAACATGTAATCCAGAATTTTTTCTGGGAGATGTAGATGTAGAACCATCTGATAGCCAACTGATACAAGCAACACCTGCATTTTTAATATATGCTTATGTAGTATAGTTATATATTCTTGCAGATGTCCACTGATTAAAATCATCAATTGAATGAATTTTCCTGCATAATTTTGTGAGACGAAAGAGATGTTCTTAATCTCACACTGTTGTATTCTTGATTATTAATACTCAAATTTCTGAAATAATTTAACATAGAGTTTAGAACCCATGTTACTGGGAAAATATAAATAAGATAGATTGAAAAATAAATGCTACATTTGTCTCTGGGGAGAAACTCTACTCATATAATCTGATTTTTTTATAGTAAGATCTAATTAGAACTACAAGTATTTGCATATATTTCCATCTATTCAATTTTCTCACAAAATTGCTGTGTGGAATTGCACACTTTGATATACTGGCTTTTTATTGGTAACTTGGGTTTTCATATATTAATAAAATTTAGTAAATATATTAATAGTTATTCATTTTTATCTAGCTATTTCTTGATCTATTTTGTGTGCTGTATACAAAATTATATGATATTTCCTCACTACAATTTTCTTACTCAAAATATATTGGATGTGTTTGTAATTTTGACTATATGTAGTAAAAAGGAAACTGGACTTTTTACCTGTGAGGCCTAAATTGTTAGTAATTCTCAGATAGTACTGAGAAGAGCTAGCATCTTCAATTAAGCTTTTGTTCTGAAGAATGCAGGTTGGTGTGTGTAATGTGAGGTGCTATATTCAGCATTGCTTCCTACTGAGAAAAATAAATCAATTTCAGACTAGAAATAGGAAACCAACATCTGATAAGGCAAGTTTAGAAATTCAGATAAAGTACTAACCAAGAGAGTATTTTAAATGCAATTCTATTGAAATGTAATTTGTATTATATGCAATAAGAATCTACTTTTACCTCAAGGATCTCTTCAGTAAGGGAAAAAAGAACTGTTTGCTTGCTTGCTTGCTTTGTTGGTGCCATGAAGAAAGCCTTTTGGGATAGGCTCAAGAACTTGATTTCTCTCCAAAACAAAAGTTCATTTTGTCATCACAATTTAGTCCTTGCACAAAGCACTCAGGTTTCCCAAGGACAACTAAGTACCATTTAATAATGACAGTTGAAGACACAATTCATAAAACCATAGAAGTGGAAGATACCTCAGAGGTACCTCTGTCCAACTTTTTATTCATTCGAGCAGTTACTAGTAAATCTGTCCAGCCACCATGGATTACAGGAGCCCTGGTGGCACAGTGGTTAGAATGCTGTATTGCAGGCTAACTCTGCCCACAGCCAGGAGTTTGATCCTGACCAGCTTGATGTTGACTCAGCCTTCCAACCTTCAGAGGTTGGTAAAATGAGTATCTAGATTGTTGAGGGCAATATGCTGACTCTTAAACAGCTTAGAGAGGACTATAAAGCACTGTGAAGATAATTCAGCCTCTATTTCAACACCTCTAGTGAAAAACTCAACAGTTCTTATGGCAATGGCACCTTAACATAACTTAAGTGAACCCCATGCCATCCTTAATTAATCACTTGAAGGATAAGTATTTTATCTTTTCTTTAAAAATAAATATGAGTAGCAAACAAAGGCAACTCCTGATCAAGTTCACTCTACAGCTTGGCAACAATGCAGCAAAATGTCCTTTTCTGCTTGCTAGAGATACAAAGTTCTGGCAGTAGAAGTATTTTCAGAAGGACTCCTGCAGATCTTAATAGAGAAGTGTTGAACATTTTTTCTTTAGAACATGATTTGTGCTATATATTTCTTCCCAGCCTAGCATGAGATCTAACAAGTTTATTTGCATCAGCACTCAATAGGAAAAGGTAAATGAACAAAAAACATGAATCATGCTGATCTGTAACTATAAACTGTGTGGGCCATTTGTAAATCTGTTTCTGGTAATGTTTTACACAGTATAATTGTGCATTTGCCTTATCATAATGCTTCGTGAGATCGAAAGGGTTTCATATATGTACTCAGCGTGCTTCCACACTCACCATTCCCACTTAGTCCTTCAAAAGAAGTTGAAGCTGACCTGCCATTGTTTTTCAGCCATTGACCTTGAAATAGAATTTAAATGGTACCACTAATGGAAGTTAGGAAAGTTTCCACCAGTGAGTTATTTGAAGTGGGATGAGATGAAAAGTACTGCTGTGAAGTTCTGCAGACCTCAATACTTAAAACAAAGCAGCTTTATTGCCATTTCACAATACAGAATTGATCAAAGGATGACTGAGTTTTAGACTGCCATTTATGAGAACAGTCTGTGATCTAAAGGGAATGCCAACCTATCATTTAAAAAAAAAACTTCTTAAAAAGGAAACAAAATTAATCCAAACCCCAGTTTGGAAATGTGCCAAGAATTTGGGGGGGGAGGGTGGAGATAAAAGGAAAAAAGCTGTGCAATGGAATAAAAGGAATGATTTAATGGATTTCAAACTCTCATCAGAAATCATATTGGTAATATTTAATGGTCCTTCTAGTTATTGTTGTTCACTTACTAAATCATGCCTGACTCTTTGATAACCATGGAGCCATGAACACCAGCCCCCCTGTCCACCACTATCTTCCGGAATTTGCCCAATTCATGTTCATTGCATTGATGACACTGTCTCATCCTCTACCATCTTCTCTTTTTCCCTTCAATGTTTCCCAACATCAAGGTCATTTCCAGTGAGTGTCTTCCTAGTACCTCTTTGTTTTGTTTCAATAATTTGTTTGTTTCAGTAATTTGAAATTATTCTGATTTTAAATATGTTACTTTATAATTATTATTGATTGCTGCTAGAATATGTCATCTATATTTAGAAAATATAAATTTTAGATACCCAAATACATATTAAGCTCTCATAACACTTTCATTTCACAATTACCTTTTCAAAAAAGCTGTAATATAATCTCAAATCAAGAGTCTAATAGTACCAAATAGTTTTTGTTTTGTTTTTAATCTGTAAAGGTTAGAACTGTTTTATATCCCTTCTTTTCTAACATATATTTTCTAACATCTGGAGTAGGAAATATCTTGATATACACATCTTGTTTTTCTTTGGAACATTTTCTGGGTTTTGTCCAACTTTTTATCTCTTGCATTCCAGCTTCCAGGTATCTGTCTCTTGACAGTAGAGATGTTTAAAGGATTAATAGCTTGATTGGCAGGTTGGCTCACATTACTGTTCTGTTCATGAAGAGATCTTTCTTTAGATTTTTTTTTTTTAAACAACAGGCAATTTTTGAAGAAAAGAAAAAACAGAGAGAGAAACAAAACCTGCCTCCCTTGTCAAAGTATTCAACTAAACATAACTTCAAAACATAATTTGATCTTGGATAGCTTTTATTTTGGGCCTGAATCTTAGAAGTACTATGCAAGTAAAAATGTTTAGTTCCCTTATCTAACAGAATCTTGAGAGATATCAAGCTGTGTAACAAAAAAGAAAAATGCTGGTAGCTGAAAACTTTTCCTCATTATTTGTTCCCAGGTATGTGCAAAGACTGAAGGAGAGGGAGAGAAAAGGGGGGAAAATAAAATAGCTTTTTGGAATACCAGAATTTAACTATTGTGATAATTGATGTCATGTTGGTTGTAACTGGCTTACTTCTTTGTTTCAAAAGCATGTTCCTATTTTTTCTTTCATTTTCACTGTATTAAAATTATCATCCTTGTGATTGTCTATTTTTCTTATTTCTTGTTCTTGTAACCAGCTTGATTCTTCTCAATTTCTGATCTGATGATTCCCCTAACCTCCAAAATCCTCCTTTATTGCTTCAAACACAAAATTTTGGGGACAATGAGGGAAATGTTCAGAACTTCCTCTTCTCTGTCTGGATGGACTCAAAACTTTTTTTGTAGCAGCAAAAACATAAAATGAGAATGGGATGGAAAACTCTTGTGTTAAAAAAAGGGAGCGAATAGAAAACTTCCGGTTTGTCAGCTTCAGAAGCGGCAGGGATTCACGATACTGCGTGATCCCTGCGGCACTAGCCATCTTGGTGCCTCCAATCCCGATGGGTCTGGAGGCTAAGGCTGCCCCGCAGAGGCAGCCGAAGACAGGGGGATCCGGAGAGGGGTTTGGGGGTGTTGCAGACCCCCTCCCCAGCCGGCAAAACTCCATTTTCTCAAGGTGGTGAAGCGGTGGTCTGTAATGGCCACCACAAAGAAGCCGGCAGCTGGGTAAGACTGTGCAGGAGGAAGAGGGAGAAAGTTTTGAAGAAAAAGTTTTTTCTTGGCTGACCCAGGACTTTAAGATACACCTAACATCCTGAAAACTATGATTTTTTGAATGATACTTTGTTTCCAGAGGAGAATTTCAAGTGGCAAATTCGAGGTGCTGAAAGGGAAAGTTTACTCTCCTTCCCTATGGAATCAACAAATGGATATTGAGAAACCTGTCTTTTTGTAGAAGGTAAAAATTTGGCTCCTTGTTATAAGTGGGAAGGGAGAGGACAAAAAAAAAAATATTAAGATCTTGTTGGAGGAGATGGCTTGAAGATCTTGAGACTAGAAATTAACTGCAACAAGGCTTTAAAATATAGATTGGACTTTGCTTTTCTTTTTATTGATATTACCCCATGAAGAGAAAGTGAGAACTTTGTGCTTTGTTTGGACTGATTGATGACTCTGGGACTTTGGGGAATTGTTCTAACTTTTGAAACATCTTGGTTGTTTTAAGAAGAAGAAAAAAAAGAAAAGATTTACAATGGCTTTACCTGTTGATGAACTTAGAAAGGAATATGGAAAAATAAAGAAAGAACGCTGTGAAAGAAGCCTTTCATTTTTTAGAAATGGCGCTTGCTATTTATCAGCAAACACAACAACAGATGGAGAAAGCGGAAGAAGAAGAAGAAGAAGAAGAAGAAGAAGAAGAAGAAGAAGAAGAAGAAGAAGAAGAAGAAGAAGAAGAAGAAGAAGAAGAAGAAGAAGAAGAAGAAGAAGAAGAAGAAGAAGAAGAAGAAGAAGAAGATGCCATCTTTAATGAACCCAAAAGTTTAATTAAGAAAGAAAGGAGAAAGAGAGGAAGGAAAATGAAGGACTTAAGACTTAAAAAAACACCCAAGAAAGAGAAAAATAAGATGCAAAATCAACACAATGTTAGAAAACAAAAGAAAAAAGGAATACAACAGAGAGGGGAAGCTAACAAGGCAGAGGTTAGGAGAGGGGGGGATAAAAAGATCAGGTGGGATAAGAAAGGAAGGGAAAGGGGGGGAAAGCCACAAAGGTATGAAAGAAGATGGGAAAAAAGGATTTTTTTTTAGGGACAAAGGGTAATGTATAATTTCTTTAAAAAAGAAGATTCTGCAAGGTACATAAGATGGTATAGTAGTATTTGTATTAGAAATAGAAAAATAGAATGTTATAAGAATTATAAGGAATGTTTAAAATATTGAGTTTAATTAAAGAGTTTAATTGATTATTGTGTTGATGTTATTATAAACTTATTACTTAGCTTTTGTCTTTGAAATAGATAATTGGAATGTTACAAGATTTAATATTTAGATTTATTATCTAATTATGTATTTAATCGCTTTGAATTTATTATTTTTTCTTTTTTTTAAAGTTAGTAGGTAGAATGTACTAAGCAGAATCAGATTGGGTACTAGGGGTTATTTTAAATGTTAACCTAGGGGGACAATAGAAAGGCATCATACTCTGATTAGTGATTTCAGGAGAAATCCTTTTTTTCTTACTATAGGGAATGAGATAAATGGATAATTTGAAAAGAATGGACAAAAGATACAAGCATAATGACTTAAATTAAAATGAATTAAATAAAATAGAATTAAGAAGAGTGAAAAGCGGGGAGAAGCTATATAGAAGATATAGAATGGTAAATAAGATAGGTATTGGTATATAAGATGAGCATGAATTTAATTGAAGTCCATATAGAGAGAGGTAATCTGGGGCCAAGTTACTTTCTTAAAAGAAGTTTTATGTTTTTGTGTTTTGTGTGTTTATGTCTGTGTGAAAATTAATAAAACCTTGGAGGAATGTTGGATGAGAATAACGGTAACCAAGTCAGAGAGAAATGAAGATGATAACTATAAATTGGACAAATATAGGGAAAAATAATAATAATAATGAAATTGAATAAGAGTAAAGAGAAATAATGAGAAATTTGTTAAGAGATATTTATATGTTCATATGGAAATGGTGTAAAATAGAATTATGTTGTATAAAATAATGTTCTATTCGACTTGTAAAATTTATAATGGAAAGAGGTTCTGTGTATTCAATGGTTAATGATGGTTTGTTTGTCCTTAAAATTAATAAAATTTGTTCCAAAAAAAAAAAAAAAAGGGGGAGCGAATAACAGGGTATTACTCATAGAAACCCATGTGGAAAAAGTTGCCAAATCTTCAAGCTGGCATAAAAAACCCCCAAGAAATATGATAAATAACTACATGCTTCATTGATTATAGGAAAAGAAAAAAAATGATCGTGTTGACAATTCCAAGTTGTGGAATATGCTCAACAAAATGGAAATCCCTAAACATCTCCTTGCCTTCATGATAAACTTATGTACAAGTCAGGAATCCACTGTACATACAAAACATGATGAAACAGACTCTAGGTTGGTAATAGGATGTAACAAGGTTATATATTCTCCCCTTATTTATTCAATGTGTATGCTAAAAATATATTAAGGGAAGCTGATTTGGAAGATGAGCATGATTTTAAAATTGAAAGAATATCAATTACCTGCACTGCTCTGATAACGCTATGGTAGCCAAACATGCAAAGGATCTGCAAACCCTAATCCTAAAAGTCAGTATAGTAGAAAAAAAATGGGACTGAAATTAAATATAAAGCAGTCCAAACTAATGGCAACAGGTAGAATAACCAGACTTTGTTGTAATGACAAGGCAGTCGAGTTGTTTGATCATGAACAACTGAATTATGTTGATCTTTATTGGAGTATAGTCTTGCATTTATATACATTTTTAGTTATCCTCCATCATTGGTTAACTTTGGTTACTGCTTAACTTTCGTTGCTGTTTAGTACAGTAATCCATACAATTAATTATCTCTAGTTAAAGTCTAACATATGTCTACTCCCCCTCTCTAATCCTCCTTTATCCATAGATTAGTGACTTTGTTTGCCTGAGTTGTATTTGCTTGGAAACATTCTTTATCTGAGATTGGAACATTCCTGCAATTACAACTCTACATATCCTCTTTTATTTTTAATGGAGGATTCAAAGATTTATAAATGTATCACAATTGAAGAGGGTTAAGAGGGGGGGAAGAGGGATGAAACAATGTGAATAAATTTGGAATACATTGAATAAAACAACAGGTTGCAATTAGTACAATAATAATAATTATAGCATAAAAGAAAAACTGTCTGAGCGAAGACCAATCAGGGAGCCAATTGGTTAGCTACTCAAAAGGTGAGTAATTAGCATGGATATTATTTTGAATGTATGATTGTAAATTGGCAAGCTCATCCTCAATACTTTTATTCAAAGAATGAAAATGCACAGCACATCCACGGCATCCAACTAACGTACAGAACCCTCTCTGATGGGCTAAAAGATAATCTATGGCAAAACACTGCTGTAAGACATGTTGATTTAAGTCTTCTATTTCATGCTGCAAATCACGAATAATAGCAGTGGTAGTGCTGGTGGATTTTTCAAGTCTGCAGGTGAGACCAAGAATAGATCGTCTGTTTTCTTGAGCAATTATGCCAGGATAAGAGCCTAGAGTAAGGACTCCTGTAATGGCCCCTGCCAATGCACGGCCAAATGTAGAACCAGAAGACAATTGTGTGTCAATAATGACTTCATCATTACATGTAGGCCCCAGAGAGGAACGCCGCTGTTGAGTTGATGGGAGCGTACCTATTTGAACAGGTAGAGTAAAATAACCTATAGCTGCACATTGATAAATCTGAGGATGAACATTAGTAGCATATTTATCAAAAAAAGAACCACATATTAGGATCTTTAAGCTGCCAACCAGTGCATATCGATCCTGTATTAGATTGATCAGAGACATTAAAAATAGGAAAATTGTCAGGATACATATCAGGAGCTATATTAATTCCATGCAAAGAAGAATTAAAGGTGCCTGACAACCAATAGTAGTCAGAACAATAACTATAATTCCCTAGCTTTTTTAATATGTGCTGAGCAGCATCATAATCAGACTAATTATGAAGCCAAGTGTGTTTAGCATGACAACAGAAACACAGACCCCTTGTAAATTGACTAACTTTCAAGTAACGCCAACGGACAGAATTCAATTGCATAGGGGATGTAGAAAATAGCCAGGAGTGTGAAATAGATTGTAGTTGTGAGACAATAAATGTAGAAGACATGATCAAGTTAGGGGTAAAAGAAATTTGACCAAATGCCATTGGGGGCTCATAGTATAAAGTAATATTTGTGCCAGGGGTCATAAACATGTATTGGGCATGACAAACCCACAAATTAGGGTTAAGACGAACCACAGAAGTGTCATTTTGAGCAGAAACACCATTAACCATAAACAAGAAAATACAAAGTAAAATGGTAATAGAGTTAGCAGTAATAATAGCAAAAACAGCAGCAACAACATTTTCAGGAGTCTGAGGTAATGAGGCCTGCTGCAGTTGTTGTTGAGCTTGATATGTAGTAGATTTAACCTGGCCCCAAGTGATGGGTTGCGGGCACGTCGACCTTGGAAGATGGACTTCCGTGTTCAGATGAAGATTGAAATCCGGAATCGGGTTGTGAAGGCCCTGATGCCATGCCATGATACAAACGAACACAGCACACTGGAACCCACGCTGCTTGTCGAGTAGAAGGATCTTTCACAGCGGTGTAACCGTGACCCCAGGTGATCAGCGGTGTAGGGCCTTTCCAGGTTAGATCTGGAGCTTGGCGATATTTTACCAAAGGCCTTGCTAAAGATTCAGTAGTTCAAAAATGCAAATTAACAGGTGAGTCTGCAAGAGAATCTAAAAAGGTTAAATAATTCCAAGTATATAATGCTACAGCAATGAGTTTTTGAATCTTTCGCAGATGGTAAGGACCAGACTCAGTTTGTAATTGTTTCTGAAGCAATGCCTTAAAAGTACAATGATCTCGCTCAACTATAGCTTGACCCTGAGAGTTGTAAGGAATTCCGTACACTAAAGTAATATTCCATTTCTGACAAAAGGTTTGAAGTTCCTTACTAATATAAGCGGGGCAGTTGTCAGTTTTAAACTGAGAAGGCCGACCCATTACAGCAAAAGAGGATAAGCAATGAGAAATAACATCTGAAGTACGCTCATGTTTTGAAGCAGTAACCCAAAGGAAGTGTGAATGAGTGTCAATAGATGTATGAAGATAACAGTATGGCTTAAAGGTTGAAAATTGAGTTACATCCATTTGCCAAATTTGATTAGCTTGGGATCCTCGTGGGTTGACACCCACTGGAAAGGGAACTGCCAGCTGCTGACAAGCTGAACAAGCACAGACAATATCCCGGGCTTGAGATAATTTGAAATTTTAAATTGCTTTGTAAGCGATTTGGCATTTTGATGAAAATAAGAATGACTAGCAACAGGATCAGAAAACAAAGACTCAACATCCTTTAAAGATTAATCTGTCTTCCGATTTCCTTCAGTCAAGGCATTAGTAAAGGGAGTATGACTTCTAATGTGTTCTACATACAAAGAATACAAGCGAGTTTCCAAACTATTCTTTAAAGATAAAAAAGAAGGATAACAAATTCTTATCCAAAGAGAGAGCACAACAAGAAAAGGGAAGAGATTGCATAGCTAAATACACATATTGAGTATCAACAATCAAGTTAATAGGTTGGTCATTGAACAATCGTAAAGCCAAAATCACAGCAGCCAGCTCAGCACATTGAGCTGAAGTCTGCGTGGCAGTAAATTTAGAATACCATTGTTGTTGAATCTGACAGACAACCACACCCCTTGTAGGTGATCCATCAATACAGACTGTAAGAGCTTTAGAAATAGGATTTCGCACAAAAATGGAAAAAAAGTCCAGATTTAAAGTAGTAGTAACCACTATTCTAGGATCCTTAGGTAAAGAATACAACAAGTTTCCCACATATTGAGAAAAGGCTATCTGATATGATTCTGAAATCATCATCAAATGCTCATGTTCAACTTTTGTACGAGTGAAAGCTATGCTAATGAGATCCTGTCCTGTAAGATGTAAGGCTCGTTTATGACCTTTAATAATCAAATCCTCTAATGCTGATTGATAAGGATAAATGTTTCTAGGCAGAGTAGCTGACAAATTAATCCATTCATGATGTTGACCGCTTGAGGGGACGCATTAGAATAAAGACATTCCGTGGGTAAGGGTGTAGTGGGAAGAATAGCTAAGCAAAGTCCTACTGTTAAGGAAGTTATCCTGTCCACACATGAATGCTTAAATTTATTCAATATTTCTTGAAGGCATGTTCTTTGAGGATCAGTTAATACAACTAGATCTCCTGGTGATTGTGCTCCCTTCAAAGACTGAAATAAGGGCAACATATCACCAGTTGTAATGTAGAAGAATGGGCGTGCCCAATTAATAATGCCAAGTAATTTTTGCCATTGTACTAATATATATGATTTCTGTACTTGTAATTCAGGAAGAATTGGAATGGAGGAATTGTGCAACATTCTATGTCCTAAGTAGGTATAAGGTTCTACCTTTTGAATTTTGTCTGAGGCTATAAACAATCCCTGTTGTGCCACAATATTCGTTAACTCTTTTAACAACTTAGATTCATCAAAATCTGGGGCTGCTATCAATATATCATCCATATAATGATAGACTAAATAGGAAGGAATTTTATTCCGAAAGGGTTGAAGGGCATTATCCATGAAATATTGACAAAGTGTAGGGGAATTAAGCATTCCCTGAGGCAACACTCACCAATGATATCGTTTTGTGGGCATGCTATTATTAAAAACTGGGACAGTAAATGCAAATTTTTCTTTGTCTTGAGGCTGCAAAGGTATAGTAAAAAAAAGCAGTCTTTAAGATCAACTACCAATAATTTATAAAAATTAGAAATTAAGTTAGGATTTGGTAGACCACATTGTAAAGGACCCATGGGTTGGATACATTTAATAATTTATCTTAAATCATGAAGGAAACGCTATTTCCCATTTTTCTTTTTTATAACAAAAACAGGAGTATTCCAAGGACTAGTAGAAGGTTCTATATGACCAGCAGCCAATTGTTCTTGAACCAATTGTTGTAAAGCAGCAAGTTTTTCCCTTGATAATGGCCATTGTTCCACCCAAACCGGCGTAGAACAGAGCCATTTAAGAGGAAGAGCCATCATCAAGAATCAAATGGGCATTAAGAAGAGAAAGGATATCACGGCCCCAAATATTAGTATGATTATCTAGAATGTATGGTTGTAGGAAAAAGGACTTACCAGCAGATGTTGTAACATTAATTTCTTGAACACTCTGCCAAGCAGCTGTAGAACCTCCTATTCCCCACAATGAAGAAACTGTTGTTTTTGGCCACTGTACTGGCCACTGTAAAGAGGAGATGACAGTAACATTGGCTCCAGTATCCAATAACCCTTGAAATGGTTGTTTATTAAGGAGGAGAGAGGAGTTCAGCTGATGAAGTAAGCCTACAGATAAAGAAGTTGATCCAAATCCTTCATCCACACGATTACCTATACCAGGAGATGGAATTTCATATGGAAGAAGAAGCAATTGAGCAACAGAAGAATTACAAGGAAGAACTTGAGGAAGATTCACCCAAATCTGAATCAAGAGGATACCAGTGTAATCTGAATCTATTACCCCAGGCACAACAAAATAGCCCTTTTTGTGTGCAGAAGAACGAGGTAAAATTAAGCCAACTAATCCCGAAAGAAGAGGACCTTTAAATTGAGATGGAACTATTTTAACTTCCATGGGAAATTTAAACTCAATTTCCTCTTGAGTGATTAAATCAATCCCAGCGCTACCGGCTGTGGCTGGGGAGGAGTGAGAGAGACTGCTGGAGGAGTCAGAGTGATGGGAAAGGCACGCTTTGGATTCTGGGTGGGTGCCACACCCATTGGCAAGTTTCCCGACCGAAACCGACATTGATTGGCCCAATGAAATCCCTTTTTACAAATAGGGCACTTCTTAGAAGGACGATTCTGAGGCATAGAAGGTGTAGAATGACAGTCCTTCTGAAAGTGGCCAGGCTTCTTACACTTAAAACAGTTACCAATTGGTTGCTGTACTTTCTGAATAGCAGCTGCTAACATGTGCATTTTATAAGTTTGTGATCCAATATCCTGGCAGACTCGCAGAATATCTGCCAGAGTGTAATGAGCAGTAGCCTTTTAGGGCTGTAAAGCTCTTTTACCATCTGCATTAGCATTTTCAATAGCTAACTGGCAAAGAAGTTCACCAGCAGCTTCCTGATGATCAAACTGCTGTCTAATTGCTTTGGACAGATGCTCAAAAAAGTCAGCATAAGGCTCATTGGCATTCTGTTGAATGTTTGAAAAATTTGCTCTAGGTTCTCCAGTTTGGGGTACCTTAAGAAAAGCACGAAAGGCACATTCAGAAACAATAGTTAACGTAGCTGGAGGAAGAACAACTTGAGTAGGAATTGTACCAAACAGTCCAGAACCAAATAGCTGTTCAACTGTATATGCTCCTCCTCCTCCTAAAGCAGGAGCTTGAGCATGTCTCATATATTCCCTCTCCCAAACCACATATTGCATGGATGTTAAAATCTTGCGAAATATTTGCTTCCAATCTTCAGGTATCATTGTATAACCATTTTTTATTCCTTCTACAAGTCCTCTTGTAAAATGACCACTAATCCCATAGTCTGTAACTGCCTTTTTAAACTCTCTTAAGATCTGATAAGGCAGACCCTCCCATTTTGCTACTTGCAGTCTAAGCTGTGGCCCCTGACCAGGATGATATTGTACTGGACAAACAGATGGTAATTCTGCAAGTTCTGTTCCTGAGACAGAGGCATCCCTTTTACAAGTCTCTACCATTTTCTGAAAAGAAGACTGAACAATAGAGTCAGGAGGCTTTTGCCCTGTATCTGCAGGAGCTGAGGGAATTGAAGACATATAATCAGGTGAAGAAGGGGGACAAATGACAGCATTAATATAACATGAAGGTGGAGGTGTTAAAAGAGAAAGTTCATGCCTACATAAATGCCACACATGCAAAACTTATATTTTTGCTCGAGGTTCAGTATGCAATGTTTTCCCAATATGTTCCCAATCAGTTAATTTTAAAGACCTCTTTTCTGGGTACGATAGGCACTGAGCTTCAATCTCCTGGACCAGCCTTAAGAGTTTTCTCTGTGGTACCTCAGTATTATTTTTCTTCAACCAATAGCCTAATTCATCTACATGCTTCCTTTGTTCCTCAGAAAGTGAAGACCCCATACTTACCGAAACCAAAAGGTTGAAGAAACCACAAAGGGTTGAAGGTGCACCAAATCCTTTCCAGACGAAGAGGGTCCCTGTTCAGGTGCCACTTGTAGTAATGATGAAGCAGTCGAGTTGTTTGATCATGAACAACTGAATTATGATTATCTTTATTGGAGTATAGTCTTACAGTTATATACATTTTTAGTTATCCTCCATCATTGGTTAACTTTGGTTACTGCTTAACTTTGGTTACTGTTTAGTACAGTAAACCATACAATTAATTATCTCTAGTTAAAGTCTAACATATGTCTACTTCCCCTCTCTAATCCTCATTTATCCATTGATTAGTGACTTTGTTTGCCAGAGTTGTATTTGCTTGGAAACATTCTTTATCTGAGGTTTGCCATCCGAGATTGGAACATTCCTGCAATTACAACTCTACAAGACTTAGAACTGGTTGTTCTACCAATAAGAGATTGATTTAGCTTCTACCTTATAGGATCAATCATTAAGAGTAAAGGAAGAAGCAGTCAAGAAATATGCCACAGACTAACACTTGCAGAATGATCATGAAGGCCTTGCAAAAATTAATATCCCACAATGCATCTACTGTACAGTTACAAAAATCAGAATAATTCAAGCCATGGTATTCTATGCAAGTGAAAGTTAGACATCAAAGAATCAGGATAGGAAGAGTATTGACACTTTTGATGTTGTAGAACAGGGGTGGGCAAACTTTTTGGCTCGGGGGCCGCATTGACTTTTAAAATTTGACAGACGGGCTGGGTCAGCACAAGATTTTTTGGGAATCGCCCCCCCCCTTTCCCCCCCTTCTTCTCCTCCTTCCCCTCCCCTTGGAGGCCCCCTGAGTCAGGAGTTGCTACTGCTGCTGCGGCTCCGCGCGGCCCAGTCCCGCGTTGCCTCGGGAAGGGAAAGGCAAAAAGAAAGAGCCGCGGCGGTGCTTTGCAACGGCAGCAGCGGCACCGGAGGCTCAGGCTCAGCGGCTCCTGGTTTTGCCTTTCCCTTCCCAAGGCAACGCGGGACTGGAGCCGAACGGAGCTGCGCCGGCGGTAGCAACTCCTGACAGCCACAGCCGGACACCTGAGTGGAGCCCGGGCGGAACTGCCTGTTGCTGCTGCAGGTGCTGCTGCGGGCATCTGGCTGCCCAAGTAAAGAACTGCACCAGCTCAGGGCAACTCTGAGGAGCAAGAGGGGAGAGGCAGAGAAGGAGGCAGAGAAGGAGAAGGGGAAACCCGGAGCACCGCCGGGTCGCCTCCTCCAAGCAGCCCGCCCGCCCGCCCACCCGCCGGGCTTCCCCTCCGCCACGTGGCTTGGGGCCAGGCACGTGGCTTGGGGCCAGGCACGAGGAAAAAGGAAGCCGCAAGTTGCTGGGAAGTTGCTCAGGTTTCCGGGGCTTCCAGGCTTAAACTTTGCACAGGCAAAGTTTGCAGGCGGCAGCGTCTTCCCGCCAAGGAGTGGGAAGGGTTCTGCCCGGCGGGTGGGCGGGCTGCTTGGAGGAGGCGACCCGGCGGCGCTCCGGGTTTCCCCTCCGCCGTGCGGCTCGGGGCCAGGTGCTAGCGCCCGCGAGTTAAAAGGAAGCCGAAAGTTGCTGGAAAGTTGCTCAGGTGCTGGGACCGGGCTTTTAAAGTGCCACCCGAGCAGGACCGCCGAGCCGGGAAACGGGGCACCAAGGCAGGGCAAGGCTCCACCAGCAGCAGCCTAGCTTTAGGTGGCTCCAAGCAGCCCGCTCCAAGCAGCCCGCCCGCCGGGCGGAACCCTTCCCGCTCCTCGGCGGGAAGACGCTCCCGCCTGCAAACTTTGCCTTTGCAAAGTTTAAGCCTGGAAGCCCCGGAAAAAAAGGGGGGATCGGCGGGGACTCACCTTCGGAGAGGTCGCACTCGAAGGTGATTTTGAACTCCCAGCCGAGGCCTTTGCAAAGTTCTTTTCTTTCCTACCCCGAGAGCGCTCCGCACTGTTTTGCAGCTTTGGGGGCCACGCGGCACAGGGCAATACGCCACGCCCAGTGATTTTTTTTCAGGGGCGGGCCGGATTGGACAGACCAACGGGCCGGATGTGGCCCGCGGGCCGTAGTTTGCCCACCCCTGTTGTAGAAGATGCCTGAGAATATCATGGGCAGCCAAAAAGGAAAAAGAAATGAATTATTGAACAAATCAACCCAGAGTTCTTCCTCAACACAAATGCAAAAAGTCAAATGATCCTACTTTGGACATATTATTAGAAGACTTAGGTCTCTGGAAAAAGCCCTAATGCTGGGAAAGATAGAAGGAAAGGAAAGAGGAAGATCAGGACTCAAATATAGTGGCAATGAGTGAACCATTTGAAGACTTGAAAAATCAGGTTAGGATGAAATCATCACAGAGAAAGTTATGTGGTTGCTAAGACAAAAAAAAGACTTTCTAGCTTATTGATTAATTAATCATATCATAGATAATGAAAAACAAAGTGAAACACTTTCTCTAATACTTGTTAAGTTGGGTAATTAGATTATTGTAGAAAAAAACGGCAAAGTATTTAGTCCAAATAGAATATTGGGGTTTTTCTCCTGAAATCTTCCTACCTCATCACTTTTCAATCAAGATGTTGCATAGATGCCGTTTTAGGTTTGTCAAATTGTTTTGGAATGACCTCAGAAACCAAACAATGATAACATGAAATCAGAATTGGATAGCAGCAAAGAATTGTAAAAATAATTGCAGCTATTACATCTGTAACTGATGATATGAAAAAAAATTCTGTAAATGTCACATATGAGTAAGATGTAAGTTTTAACTGGAGTTAAAACCAAATTATCAGAGGAAGGAAATAAGTTGTAGTTTTTATTAGATAGGACAATTAAGTAATCTGTGTATACAACATGCTGCTCATCTATAGTGAAACGGGTAAAAGATTCAGTTAGAATCAAGTGTATAATCAACTGATTACAGGTAGACCTCAATTTATAACCGTTTATTTAGTGACCGTTCAAAGTTACAACAGCACGGAAAAAAGTAACTTATGACTTCATACTTACAACTGTTGTTTAACAACATGGTCACGTGATCAAAATTCATGTGCTTGGCAACTGGTATGTGCTTATGACTGCACAGGGATAATGTAATCACTATTTCAGACCTTCCCAGTCAGCTTCCAACAAGCAAAACCAATGGGGGAATCCAGATTTGCTTAACAACCACATGATTAACTTAATAAGTGCAATGATTCACTTAACAACTGTGGCCAAAAAAGGTTGCAAAAAGGGGTTACAACTTGCTTAACAACTTTCTTGTTTAGCAATGGAAATTTTGGGCTTAATTGTGATTGTAAATTGAGGACTATCTGTATAATAAAGTTAAGGATGTGTTTATATTTAAACCGAACACTGTGAGCCACACTAGCAATAGTCAAAATTCCTACTCTCTCATGGAAGTTAGCATTTTGTATGAAAGAGTCATAAAAAGAAGTTTAAAAGAATTTTATTTTTGTGTGGTAGAAAATACCTGATTTCATAGTAGATGAATCAATGATTAGGTATATTTCTTTGCAAGTGATTGACAGTACATTTACTACCCTGTTTCTCCAACAATACGACCTCCCCCAATAGGAAGTCCCAGGATGTTTAATAGGCATGAAATGAAATTAAACCCCTCCCCCCAAATTAAGGCCTATATTAAAACATGTGAAATGGGGGGAATGGTGGGGGGGGCTTGCCGTTAAGAAGTACTTTTGTTGCACACCCGGATATGGTGCTGCCTGTGTTGACCCCCGATATGAAGTGCCCCACCAACGCCGAGGTCAACATCCAAGTTGTCGCCGCCCGCCCACCCAAAGATGCAAGGGGGGGGGAATTAAGTCACCCCCGAAAAGATGACCTAGCCATTTTTTCGGGGCTCAAAAAAAAAAAAAAAAAGACCCGGCCTTATTATATGAGAAACACGGTATTTGTGTAGAACTTAAAAGAGAAAGTAATATCCAAGCACTTCTACAGTAATATAGTTTCTTTTGGATTTTACAAAACAATATCAGTCAATTTATGTTCAAGGAAAAACAGTGTTTAATCTTGACAAAAATTAATTACTTGATATAGAATAGCTGCATTTTGCCTGATACTCATTGGTAGAGTTTCCTGGAAGATGAGGAACTAACAAATAGATTTCGTCAAAATCTGAGATTGAAGGAAATGAAATCTTAGAGATGAAAACAATAATGCTTCTGAAATGTATTGAACAAACACAAAGCCCTAATGGGTGACAATCCAGTGTTAAATAATTTACCTACTGCTAAATACTCCTGGACTAGCAATTAGCTTATTATGATATCCATAATAAATATCAATGTTTCAACATAGAATAGAATAGAATAGAATAGAATAGAATAGAATAGAATAGAATAGAATAGAATAGAATAGAATAGAATAGAATGCTTTATTGGCCAAGTGTGATTGGACACACAAGGAATTTGTCTTGGTATAAATACTCTCAGTTTACATAAAAGAAAAGATACATTTCATTAAGAATCAAGAATCATAACGTACAACACTTAATGATAGTCATTGGTACAATCAGCAATCAAATCATATTAGGAAACAGTCAATATAAATCGTAAGGATACAAGCGACAAAGTTACAGTCCTACAATCACAAGTGGGATGGGATGGGTGAAAAGGAGTGATGAGAAGATTAACAGTAATAGTAGTGCAGACTTTGTAAATAGTTGAACAGTGTTGAGGGAATTATTTGTTTAGCAGAGTGATGGCTTTTGGGAAAAAAACAGTTTTTGTGTCTAGTTGTTCTGGTATGCAGTACTCCATAGTGTCGTTTTGAGGAAAGGAGTTGAAACAATTTATCTCTGGGGTGTGAGGGGTCTGTAAATATTTTCACAGACCTTTTTGGCTCATGCAGTATACAGGTCCTCGATTTAAGGCAGGTGGGTAGTAATTGTTTTTTTCTGGAGTCCTAATTATCCTCTGAAGTCTGTGTCTGTCCTGTTGGGTTGCAGAACCAAACCAGACAGTTATAGAGGTGCAGATGATAGACTCAATAATTCCTCTGTAGAACTGCATCAGCAGCTCCTTGGGCAGTTTGAGCTTTCTGAGTTGGCGCAAAAAGAACATTCTTTGTTGTGCTTTTTTAATGACATTTTTGATGTTGGGTGACATTTTAGGTCATGTGATATAGTAGAACCTAGAAATTTGAAGGTCTCTACTGTTGATACTGTGCTGTCTAGTATTGTAAGAGGTGGTTGTTAGGGTTTGGGGATTAACCCCTAGAAGAGTATTGCAGCAGTAGTCAAGCCAGGCAGCCAAAGGAGAGCGGAAGGGCCCCAGAGTATACACACACTGAACACAAACACTGTTTGTAGTTTAAATAGTTTTTAATCCAGTTAGAGTTTAAGCATTGTCATTCAGTCCATTAAGTCATTCACAGTATTTCCATCCAGTAAGACTCACTAGTATAGTCCAAGTTAAGAGTCCTTGCAATATCTTTATCAGCCGATAAAGATATCTTCTCCTCCTCCGGTTTCACTCTCCAGAGAAACAAACGCTGGATATTCAGCAAACAGTAGCAAACAATAACAGTTCAGTCACAGGCACTCACAGTCAGTAATCTCAGTTAGTCGCAGCAGCACACAGTAACAGTCAGCTAGTCGCAGCAGCACACAGTAACAGTTACAGACAGCAAGCTTTCCAGCTTCTAATGCTTCCTTATATTGTAACTTCTAGCCGCACCCTTAATCGGCTAATTGCCTGCTGCATTGTGCTTAAAGTGATAAGCACTTAAACCATGATATCTAAGTTTTATATATTTATTCACCCAAACCATATTTGGTATCAATGTTATACCTAACATACTCCCCTTTTGGGTGCAATAAATATATAATACCTTTACAATCTTATCCCATATTTTTCACAACTCTCCTGGTGCTTACTGGCACCTTGGGCTTTAGTAAAATTATCAGCTAAATTGTCCTCCGACATACAGTACTCTAGCTGAATCATCTTACTTCTTACAGATTGTCTCACGTTTAGGTATCTTAGATCTGTATGCTTGCTCCTTGTTTTTACTCCAATATTTGTGGCCATTTGAATTACTGCCTGATTATCTTCATGTATAATTATAGGATAATCTACAGTTATACCTATATCAATTAACATTTGTTTATACATTATTAATTCTGTACATAACAATGATAAACAGGAGAATTCTGCCTCCATAGTAGACAAACTTATATACTGTTGTCTTATTGACTTCCAGCCTATTAATGTCTTACCCAGCATTATGGCTGTTCCTGAAGTCGACTTTCTAGTGTCTCTTTCTGATGCAAAGCTAGCATCAGCATAAGCACTCAAAATTAAATCACCCTTTGGTTCTAAATACAATGAATAATTCATTGTCTTTTTAAGATATCTTAATATCCTCTTAGCTGCAATCCAGTGTCTTTCACATGGTGCAGAATTGAATCTAGCCAACTGATTCACACAGTACGATATATCTGGTCTAGACCAATTACTAATATAACTCAAACTACCAATTAAAGATTGATAAATCACCTTATCAAACTCAGGGCTTTGTACATCAGTGTTGCTAAACTCCTGACTCATTGGAGTCTTAGCTGGCTTACAAAGCTCCATCTTGTAATCTTTTAGTAATTTGCTTATCTTATCTTCCTGAGATATCTTAAAACCTTTCCGTGTTTTCTTTATATTCAAACCGAGATACTTCTTTATCTCCCCTAATTGCTTGATCTTTATTCTCCTTCCTAATGATGTTATTATTTTATTTGCTTCATCATTAGTTTCAGTAATCAATGCAATGTCATCTGTGAATAGTAATAATAATGATACTTTCCCATTTGTCTCCCTCTTAAACAGACATGGATCGGCTAAACCAGCTTTAAATCCTATATTGTCTAGTTCCTTTACAATATACTGGTTCCATTCATAGCCTGATTGTTTTAGACCATAGAGGCTTTTCTTTAACAACCAACAATCATTATTATCCTTATTTTCACTTTTAATACCAACAGGTTTTTTCATATAAATAATATGTTTTAATGGGGCGTGCAAGTAAGCAGTTTCCACATCTAAATGGTTAACTATATAGTTTTTACTAGCTGCCCACACTAAAGCTGCTCTCAAGGTTGCTGCCTTAAGACTAGGTGCAAACACCTCATCGTAGTCATTGGCATTCTGCTTAAAACCTTGGGCTACTAACCTTGCCTTATGGATTAAATTACCATCTTTATCTATTTTTACCTTAAATATCCATTTGCAGCCAATGGATTTCTTTCCTACAGGTAATTTGGCATTCTCATACACCTTCATATCACTTAATGAATTCAGTTCCTTATTCATTGCTGCATACCATCTTTCTTTTTCCTTATTAGGATACTTTTTAATTTCTTCTACAGAATTAGGAACTTGATTAATCTGGCACACTGTGTTAGCCTGGTACCTATCAGGCGGTCTAGATATACGTGTAGTTCTTCTGGGAATTACAGGGCTTACAGGAGGACTTTGTTGAACTACTACCTGTTCATCTTCCTCATCCTGTTCAGCTATTGAATCTATTTCTTCCTTTATGGGCACTATTTCATCCTGTATTTGTCTCTTTACTTTATTTTTAAAGTTACAGGGATAACTAATGGGATTTCTATAGGATTCAATAATTACATCTTTATTGGCATCCTGTTCTAATTTCTCCCATCCTTCATGTTCTAGAAATTGGGCACTAGCACTACA
This sequence comes from Notechis scutatus, assembly GCF_049901735.1. NCBI lineage: Eukaryota > Metazoa > Chordata > Lepidosauria > Squamata > Elapidae > Notechis > Notechis scutatus. Next base: position 96,266,689 of record NC_142010.1, on the reverse strand, counting down.
TAACACTTTAGATGTGCCTTTTTCCCAAAATCTATATGCCCTATGGTTTGCCTGATAACCAACGAAGAAAAATCTTTTAGCTCTATGTTGCCCTTTTTTTTCTGAGTTGTGCAGGAATATGCACCCATGCTGGTGCACCAAATGTGTGCAGGTAACTTAGGTCAGGTTTCCTGCCATGCCATCTGGTAAATGGTATTTCACCTGTTGTTGTATTAACAACGTTGTTCAATATGTTATTAGCACACATTGTAGCCTCCCCCCACAAAGAATCAGGTAACCCAGAATCATTTAACATTGTTCTAACCATTGCCTGTAGTGTTTGGCCTCTTCTTTCAATAAAAGCGTTATGTTCTGGCCTGTATGGAGCAGACTTCTTATGCTCTATTCCAGCTACCTTAAGTCTGTTCTGGAATTTGTTATTAATAAATTCCGTGCCATTATCTGTCACCAGGGTTATCAGTTGTCGTTTAGACTTTCTTTCAGCAAACCTAAGCCAATTGAAAAAATGTTGATATGTTTCAGTTTTGCTTTTCATTAAATAGCAAAACCCATATCTAGAATAATGGTCCATAATGCTCAGTATATATCTAGCACCCCACATACTGGGTTTCTTTGGACCTATTATGTCTGCAAATACTACTTCTAAAGGTTCTTTTGTTTTGAAACCATTTAGCCTATTTGCAGGCAATACTTTGCTCTTATCTTCACAGCAAACATTACAACGCAAATATTTATCACAAGGTTTTAACCTTATTCCTTCAGATAACTCAACTGTACGTTTTAGCATTTTAAAATTTACATGCCCCAAACGCCTATGCAATAAATGGATACATTCTTCATGAGGCTTTATATTATTAAATACAGTATGTGCCTCCCCTTTCTTACTATTATCTAATACATATAATGTTCCATTTAAAGCTGCAGTTACCCTTTTGTTATCTTTTTCAATTATGCAATTATTATCCTTAAAAGTAATTACATAACCTAATTTATCTAATACCCTTACTGAAAGCAAATTAAACTTTAGTTGCGGTACATACAACATTTTTATATCCTGGTTTATGTACGGACAACGTGCAAAACCTTGACCTTTCGCTTTCAGGTTCCAGCCGTTAGCAAGAGATATATGTTGAGAACTTGTAGACATTTTTATAAATTTTGTCTTATCTCTTGTGATGCAGTAGGATGCGCCACTGTCAACCACCCATAAATTATTCTTCACATCAGAGTTGCTAAACGTGGCTAGTTCAAATGCTTTCTTTGGCTTTTTTACATTCTGGCTTTTCTCTTTTGCAGAATCTTGCCAAATGTCCTCTGCCTCCACAATTAAAACACTTTTTAATTGTGTATGCCGTCGAAGATAAATTCTCTTCTTCCAGGTGCTTTACTTTGCTTTGCTGGTTTCTTTCAAGCTTTGAAGATAATTTCTCTTCTTTCTTATCTTCTCTCAGCTCGTCACGCTCACGCCTTCTTCTGGCTTCTTCTAGTAGCCTGCCTGTAATCTCCGGTTAATGAGAGGCTTTCTTTTGGCAATACTTCCAACGAAGTCACATAGTCATCATAGCTTTGATCTAATGAAGATAATATTATGTAGACTTGTTGCAGTTCATTAAATATAAGCTCTTTTTCTTGCAATTCTTGAAAAATGCTCTTCATACAGTTTAAATGAACTAACATATCTCCATTCCTCTGAAGATGCGTTCGAAAAAGCTTCCGTGTAAGATTTATATGTGCTCCTACACTGTCCCGAACATAAATCTTCCTGAGGTTCTCCCAGCAGTTTGCAGCATTTTCTTCTCCACGAATATGGACAAGCTGCTGATCACAGAGAGTCAGTCCTATGATGCATAAAGCCTGCTCATTCTTCAGTTTAAAGTCTTGTAACTTTTCGTTATCATCATCATTAGCAGGATCCCATCTACTCACATCTGGTGGGTTTGCTATAATGTCCCACAAACCTTCTCTGCGTAGAAGTAAACTACATTTCATTGACCATGAAACATAGTTTGTTCCATCCAGCCTGGATATCATGGACAGTTGTGACAAATTTACTTGTGCCATTACTCTTCAGATATTTTGACTATTTTAAACTAATTAAAACAGTTTGTTTTTACAGTAATGTGCAACTCACACCAACTCTCTCTGCTTTATCCTGGTTAGTTAGACTATGCTGCTGGGCCCATAACAAATGTTAGGGTTTGGGGATTAACCCCTAGAAGAGTATTGCAGCAGTAGTCAAGCCAGGCAGCCAAAGGAGAGCGGAAGGGCCCCAGAGTATACACACACTGAACACAAACACTGTTTGTAGTTTAAATAGTTTTTAATCCAGTTAGAGTTTAAGCATTGTCATTCAGTCCATTAAGTCATTCACAGTATTTCCATCCAGTAAGACTCACTAGTATAGTCCAAGTTAAGAGTCCTTGCAATATCTTTATCAGCCGATAAAGATATCTTCTCCTCCTCCGGTTTCACTCTCCAGAGAAACAAACGCTGGATATTCAGCAAACAGTAGCAAACAATAACAGTTCAGTCACAGGCACTCACAGTCAGTAATCTCAGTTAGTCGCAGCAGCACACAGTAACAGTCAGCTAGTCGCAGCAGCACACAGTAACAGTTACAGACAGCAAGCTTTCCAGCTTCTAATGCTTCCTTATATTGTAACTTCTAGCCGCACCCTTAATCGGCTAATTGCCTGCTGCATTGTGCTTAAAGTGATAAGCACTTAAACCATGATATCTAAGTTTTATATATTTATTCACCCAAACCATATTTGGTATCAATGTTATACCTAACAGTGGTAGTATGGGAGGGTTTCTTCTAAAGTCTACCATAATTTCTAAAATTTTGAGTGTGTTCAGTTCCCTATTGTTCCAATTACACCATGAGGCAAGTTGTATAACTTCCTGTCTGTATGCAGATTTGTCATTGTGTCGAATGAGACCAATCACTGTTGTGTCATCAGCAAACCAGTATTTTAACAGATGGATCATTTGAGATGCTGTCATTGGTATATAGGGAGAAGAGAAGTGGAGAAAGCACACAGCCCTGGTGGGGCCCTGTGCTGATTGTACAGGTATTGGATGTGATTCTGCCTAGCTTCACCTGCTGCTTCCTGTTAAAAACAGCAATAAATTCTTGCAATTGTTATTGAACTTTTTATTAAATAATCCAGATACTCTGTGTAATATTATTTCTGCCTAATATAATGGTAATTAAATAGCATTCCTTACATTTAGAACATACTTCACATATAACTTAATCTCCAATACTGAACACTTCAACAAGAGAATAATCAGGGAAGCCATCAAAATAGAGAAACACCCCTATAACATGAATAAACGGGACGATACCTCCCACCTACCAGACATCTGGAAACTAGCCCTTATCAACAAACGAGTCCCGGCCATGAAAACCAACCCCTGACCCAAAACAACACATGACACCACTGCCAATCTCCCTCACCAGATTCAAACCCAAACCCACCCCATAGACGTAAGGCAACCACTGTCCAGAAACCAGACCATGACTGCATCACCAGCTGCTACACACCCCGACCCCCAAACCAAGCAAATGGACACATGCCATGAACACATAGCCAGGCCTCAAACTCGGAGCCAAACCAAAACCCAGAACTTCACATCACAGCCACCCGCTCAGGATATCACATCATGGAACTCAGGAGGTTACACCACAAAACCTCAGGATGTTACAACACAGCCAACTACCTGGAGATTACAGCACAAGACCCAGGATTTCACAACAATAGAACTCAGAAGATCATCACACAGCCCATTACCCAGGTCATTACAACACAGGAGGCTGATAGACACACAGCCAATACCTCAGCCACACATGTTCTTACGAAAAAGCCAGCCAATCTGCAAAGATCAACTCCATCAACCAATCAAGAAATGACAACACAGCCAACCTTCCCACCAGTATTTATAGAGAGACGGCAGCTCAGATCACACTTTGCTCGCACAAGCACGAAGCCGAAAGCACCAGCCCGAAGATGGCGAGTGGGACCTCGTCAAAATGTCACCAAGATTCAATCTTACATGGGAAAAGACCCGAACACGCCAAGACCTGCATACGTGTACCCGCAAAAATCTACAAAAACATACATACATACATACATACATACTTACATACATACATACATACATACTTACATACATACATACATACATACATACATGGTATTCAGCTTTGTTCGGGTATTTTCCCACGTCATTATAGTTGTGCTTTTAAAGTTGTAGCAATGTTTCGGCAGAATCTCATCTACCATTGTCAGGCTTCTATACTGTGTTTGTATGTGTGTGTGTATATACATATATACATATATACATATATACATATATACATATATGCATATATACATATATACATACATACATATATATATATATATATATATATATATATATATATATATATATATACATACATACATACATACATACATACATACATACACACACACAAAAGCCTGATGATGGCAGATGAGATTCTGCTGAAACGTTGCTACAACTTTAAAAGCACCACTACTATGACGTGGGAAAATACCCAAACAAAGCTGAATGCCATACATGTAAGTACCCGCGAAAACTTAAGAAAACATATATATTACATATATTAATATATATATTACATATATTAATAAATATATTACATTTTATATTATATATATAAAACCAATGGAACAGCTTTCCCTCGGAAGTTGTGGGAGCGCCATCACTTGAGACTTTCAAGAAGAGATTGGACTGCCATTTGTTAGAAATGGTGTAGGGTCTCCCGCTTGGGCAGGGGGTTGGACTAGATGACCTATAAGGTCCCTTCCAACTCTGATTATCTGTTATCTGTTAGCACTATTTATTGCTTGTTTCAACCAACCCTAGCATGCAATACTTATTAAATTATATCCTAAGTCTAAAAAAGCACTATCCCATTATTTGTTGTTGATCCAACTGATTGGTCCGGCATACCTATAGGACACTAGAAGGTAAAGAACATAAACATTGCTTTACTTTGAAAGGGACACTAGCAATTAAAAGTGATGATCTAAAAATATTCAGAGGGAATGTAGAACCATTGCTACTTTCCTATTTAATTTCATATTCAGGTCAAGCAGCTCTATTTAATTTGGCTTTCTGATTATTTTAAGGCTTTGTGGGATAATATAGACTGAAATGAGTAAAACTCTGATGATCCTAGCAATCTGTTCTGAAGCATGTTTTGATAAAGAGCAGAGATATCAAACAGTTCTTCAGGGAACACGTTGATTTTAATAGTGGTTTTTCAAAGAAATAAGTGAGTGTGTTTCTTCAGCATTAGAAACCTTTTTGAACAGCATGCAGCTGGGAAAAATGTGCAGTGTGCTGCACAATGGCCAATTCAATGTGTGTTCTGAGACCCCAGAATTATCTGATTTCTTAACACAGTTTAGTAAAGAAAGGTTTTGTTGAAGGTAAGAAAAGCACCTTTAAAGGTATTGCTATAGAGTGACTTTCACATCTGGTGTAATGGCATTTCTTACTTGTTAGAGATCTCATTATTCATTTGCATTATGCAGTGTAAAAATGTTACCAACCAAGATTGCTGCACTTCCACATAATCTTTAGATCCATTATTTATTTGTATTTCTTGTGATGTGAGCCTGCTAAAGGGGAGCTTTCTAAGAGCTTTATATTTCTTGATATAGTTCAGTTCCTGAATTTTTATTTTAAAGTAAAAAAAAATTGTTTTGAAAAGTGGAATTCTATAAAGCTCTTTAGACTGATTACATTTGTATCACTTTGTTAAAACACAGTTGGTAAGTATAAGAAAAGCTACCCTGATAGTCATTTGTTTTCTTTAATTTCATTTTCTCCAAATCAGTGGCAGGCTGAATAACAGATACAGTTTTTCCCTTAGTTTTTAAATGTAATTTTCCCCTGCAGTCTTAATCTTTGGAGAGTATTACACAGTCACATTTTGTTTTGTTATAAAAAGAAAACAATTTCTCATATTCATTAACACATAAATTTTGTCAATGAAAAGGGTTGTTTATCCTTTAGTTCTTTAGAAATGACAGTCATTTCCATGTTTTGCTGATTTTTTTTTATAAAACCTCTTTACTATCATATCAAAAGCATAAGCAATATCATGGGAAACAAAACCTGTCAGAAATTATGACTGAAACTAGTACGGCTGTAGTATTTGACTATCTAACTGATTTCAAGTGTCCTGAATATTTTATATCATTTGTAAGAAATGACAAAATTGTAATCATATTTATTGAGTGTAACCATAAACTGAAGATGTGATAGTTAAAACAAATAGGAAAAAAAGTTCTTTTGATGCCAAAATTGTTGTGTCCAACAACAATCTTCACTCCGGTCCTCTCTTTGTATAAAAGGAGATGTCAAACAGAATCAGCTATCTCTCTCTCTCAGCTGGCTGCCTTGTTAGCTTGTGGCTAGCCGTGGCTGAGATACAAGTTAGCAATAAAGCCTTGTTAGAGTTAACCTTGCCTCTGCCTCTTCTCTCCCGCACACCAACTACAAAACTGGCGACAAGGGTGGGATCATTAGTGAACTGAGGCAATTCTGAGGTGAAGAGAGAGAGAGTACCACAAGGCTGAAGTCACTACAAAGAGCTGTCACTAAGAATTGTCACTAACTAAAGCAGCAAATGGCAGCACCACCGAACTTCCCGCCTTTTCATCCGACCACTGAGACATGGACATCATACATCAATAGATTTGAATGCATCATGGATGCCATGAACCTATCTGACATTCCACCGAACAAGAAAAAAGCCTATTTCCTGAGTTTTTGTGGGGCAACTGTCTTTGACATGGCCACTGACTTACTGTCACCCCAGACAGTCAAGGCTGTCACTTGGGAAGAGCTGCAGGAGATGCCCGGAAACCATTATGCCCCAAAACCGTCACGCATCGCCCGCCACCATGCTTTTTGGCGAAGAAGTCAAGCAGAGGGAAAATCCATGAGTGAGTATATGGCAGCCCTTAGGTCGGCTGCCCTTCAATGTGGTTGCCGAGGCCACCTGGATGATATGCTGCTGGACCAGCTCATCTGTAGGGTGAGAGACCTTCAGCTGTAAAGGCGACTGCTTGCAAAAGCTGACCTCAACTTAAAGCAGGCAATCAAGGAAACACAAGCACTGAATTGTCAACCCTATCCGCAGCAGAGATCCAAAAAGCAAGCAGCCTTCCCAGGGTAAACCTGACTCCACAGTTCACTATGAAGATACATACTTTGAAGATGAATACTATGAAGAAGAAGAGCAGTAAACCACCTCAAAGTGCCTCAAACCATGCAAAGAAGTCTCCCTACAGACAAGAGACAGCCTATACCACAGTTGATTTGCCTAAGCTGTGGAGGAAACCATCAGACAGGCACTTGCCATTTCAGAAATGCTGTCTGCCTAAAGTACCAAAAGAAGGGTCACCTGGCTAGAATCTACCAAGCACCTAGAAACACAAACCTACCTAGTTGTTTCAAACCCAAAAAGGCTATGCCATCAACAAAGCATTCCCAAGAGCTGAGTCATTGCCCTATTGTTTCAATATTAATAAAATTAATGTTGATCTTCTCCTAGAAGGCAGCCACTGTCGAATGGAGGTGAACACCGGGTCCTCCCTATCCCTCCTTTCCTGTAAAACACTGAAGAACCTGGTTCCAGACATTGAAAAGGATCACCTGAACCCCTGCAACCTGGCCTTGAGGGACTACCAGGACAATCCATCCCAGTCCTCAGAATAGGCAAGTTTCTCATTCAATACAACAATTTTAAGGGTCACCTACCCCTAATTATCATAAATGGGGGCCTGCCAAGCTTACTAGGTTTGGACTGGTTCCACTCACTAAGACAACAAGTGACTGGAGTAAATGCAGTCACTCTCCACAACCTGGAACAATTTCTTGCTAACTATTTAGACGTTTTCAATGACAAGCTTGGCTGTTACAATGGCACTCCTATTTCCCTTAATTTGGACCCACAGATGACTCCTATATTGTCATACCTTTGAAACAAGATGGCTCTATTCAAATTTGTTCGGACTACAAGTCTACAATTAACAAAGGGCTCCAACCGAATGCTTACCCTGTGCCAATCATACAGCACCTGCTGCACTCCCTAGGTAAAAGTTCCATTTTTACCAAGCTGGACATGACTCAAGCATACCAGCAATTTCTGGTGGACAATAAGACAGCAGAGGCCCAAACTATCATCACACACAGGGGTGCTTTCAAGTGTAAGCATTTGCAATTCGGTGTCAGCATTGCCCCTGGCATCTTCCAAACCATTATGGAACGTTTACTGTACAATATCTCAGGTATCATCCCATACTTTGATGGCATCCTTATTGCTGCTAACAGCCCACAAGAACATTTGACATGATTACAAAAAGTACTCCAGTATTTTCAGGACACTGGTCTGAAACTAAACAAAAATAAATGCATTTTTGCAACCTCCCAAATAGACTTCCTAGGGTATCATATTGACTGTGAGGGAATCCACCCTGTGGAGTCTAAGGTATGGCCATACAGGATGCCCCAGCTCCTCATAACAAGACTGATCTGCAAGCCTTTTTAAGGTTACTTAACTTCTACAGCTCTTTCCTGCCCCACAAGGCTACTGTGGCTGAGCCTTTGCACAGGCTTTTGGATTCCAAGACACCTTGGAAGTGGGGAGCCATAGAGCAGGCCTTTTTCAAGGCACTCAAATCCCTGCTCACTTCAAACAAAGTACTCATTCAGTTCAACAATTCTCTTCCCCTAATATTGATCTGTGATGCTTATGGGTTTGGGGCTGTGCTGGGCCACAGGCTACTAAATGGCCAGGAAGCACCTATCACCTATTTTTCTAGGACACTCTCCAAGTCTGAAAGGAATTATAGTCAGATAGACAAGGAGGCATTGGCTGCTGTGGCCTCAGTCAAAAGGTTCCATGAATACCTGTATGGACACCAGTTTGAGCTCATCACCATCCATCAGCCCTTGCTAGGAATCCTTGCAGGTGACAAACCCAGCCCACAAACTCTCTCCCCCAGAATGACATGCTGGACAATTTTTTGGCTGCATACAGCTACACACTAATGTATAGGCCAGGAAAACATGTGGCCCACACTGATGCCCATTGCCTACCTTGGTTGCTGATCCTGCTCCATCAGCCTCTGTGTTCCTGATGGAAGATCTACAATTGCCACTCACAGCTGATGACATCGCATATTCCTCCACCAAAGATGTACAACTATCACAAGTTTTGGGAGGGTGACCCAGAGAAACCCCTCCAGTGGAGTTTCACCCCTTCAAGGCTCACCAAACTGAACTGAGCATACTAAAGGGGTGTTTGTTATGAGGAAACAGAGTGATAATTCCACACCAGCTCAGGCTACACATCATTGAGGTGCTCCATAAGGGGCACCCAGATATCAACAGAATGAAGGCTTTGGCACAAAGCTTTGTGTGGTGGCCTGGACTGGATGAGGCAGTTGCTAATAAAGTTCAAAGTTGCCCTACTTGCCAGATGTCCAGACCAGCACCCCCGGCTGCCACTCCAGGAGAGTGGGAAGACACCAAAACACCTTGGTCTAGGGTACATGTGGATTTAGCAGGCCCCATGCAAAGAAAGAACTTCATAGTCCTAGTAGATTCATTTTCCAAATGGATAGAGCTGGTCCTCCTTAAGTCAACCACTTCTGAAGCTGTAAGGCAGGCCTTAGATAACATCTTCACATCCCATGGATATCCAGACACTCTGGTTTCAGATAACAGGCCCCAATTCACTTCCAGACTCTTTGAGTTATTCCTAGCCCAAAGGGGCATTAGGCATGCCCTGGTTTTCCCTTTTCACCCAGTTTCCAATGGGATGGCAGAGAGAGCTGTAAGATCAGCTGAAAAGGCACTGGGAATAATAATGGAAGGGGACTGGTCAACCAAGGTAGCCCAGTACCTACTCATTCAGCACACCACCCCGAGTGCAGCCACCAACCTCATCCAGTCAAATTATTAATGAGGAGGAGACTAAGAATTCCCCTTGACCGGCTGCACCCTACCTATGCCCCTAGAACACTCCTGGACCCATCCAGCAGAGTAAGGGAATATAATTCAAACTATCTAAAAATTGCTTCTTTGTCCCCATAATTATAGTTTTACAACATATTATGAAAGGTGAAGGAAAAAAACAACAGATAAGTGAATAGTTCTCTTATCAATTTTCTTTAGCTAATACAGTTAAAAGCTGCTTGATTTGAGTTCTCTTTTTTGCTTCTAGAAGACTATTCTGCATTACATTTTGAACTCATTAGTTGTCCCCATGTTTATTACCACAATATCCAGCAGCTATTTAGGGATTCTAATCAGTGGTGGGATTCAATTTTTTTTACAACTGGTTCTGTGGGCGTGGCTTTGTGAGCGTGGCAAGGGAACGATACTGTAAAATCTCCAGTCAGAGTTGGTATTTGCTGGTTCTCCAAACTACTCAAAATTTCCACTACCAGTTCTCCAAAACTGGTCAGAACCTGCTGAATACTATGTCTGATTCTAATGCTGAACTTCTGAAGCAAATATATGCAAAATTGCTATCACATGTAACCAGCCAGATTTTTAAGGGCAATTTTTGAAGTGTTTTACATACTTAGTTTTCTGTTGTCAGGATGACCTTGGCCAGTACAACTTCAAGGCATAAGATATAGACAATCAACACACACAATCTACCAGAGAAATTGATAGAGCAGCAGACAAAAGAATGGTGAAAAGGAATGATTAGAACAAGGACAAAGAAAAACAACAGTGCTGGCAAGGATTTTCTGTCAAAGTTTGGTAGCTCTTTGACCTAAACTTCACAATAAAAGCATTAAAAGAATTGACACCCACATACACCCACACAAAACCATCACTGTATTCTCTTCTTCTGAGAAAGATAATTGTAAAAGCCATAGTTTCAAAACTAAGAACAACTGAATGAAAAGGAACTCAGTTATCTATTCAAGGACAAACATGTGAATTATTGAGTAAAGCAGCAATTGTAATCAACTTGACTATATTTTTCTATGTTACACATTTTTAAAAAGAAACAAATCTAAATGCACAGAGTTATACAATTTCCATGGGTAGAATCTTATGAAGAAATAAAAAATCTTTACTTATGAAAACTCATGGTACAGAAACTTTAGGGAATACACTATTTGAAAAGACTCTGGACTATGCCTGAATTATAACAAAAAATCAGAAGGGGACTAAAATTAATTAATAGATATTCTAACAGCTTTTAAAGATTTCAAAGATCAGTATATACTGATTATTTTTACTGCTTACAATAATAATGGGTTTGAAGTTCAATTCACCTGGGAACAAACCCAATTAAAATAATTTGAATTATATCCTGCTTAAGACTGTGTTGTAGACTAGAAGTCAATGATATGTCTTTCTATCTCTTTCTGTTTAATAGTAATTTGTGGTAAAAAACATGTTTAGTTACTTTAAATATTTTATATGCTTGATCTATTTTTGGTCCAAAGTTGTCTAAGACAGAAAATAAATTATTCATATAATCAACCAACTTAAAATCATTGAAAATTACAAAAATTCAAAAGAGTTACTGTAAAACAACAAAATGTGATAAATTAAATACTCTGTCCAAATTCCTGTTAAAATAAACAACCTCAAAAGTCAATGCCAATGAATATCCTGAAATATAATATGAAATGTGTTGTAATCAAGACACAAAGTACAGCATCCAAAAGTAGTCTTAGACAGATTCACTCTTCACTCTATTTTGGGATCAGATTTGACAATCATACTTTTTGATACCTACACAAAATTGCTGGAGAAATGTTGGGTATTCTTTCTCTGTCATCAGTGTGTGCATGAGAGTTAACTGATAGGTGTTTTTTCTCTTACGTATTCAATAAGGCAATGGGTATTCTGAATTAGTGTTCAAGTCAGATTAAATGTAAGTAAGAGGAAAACAATAGTTAGGAAGAAAACAATAGGAAGTTTACTATCCCAGACATAGGATATTACCTCTTCTGAATACTGAGAATATATTCTTATATTCTAACATATAAGTCTTTTGGAGGAGGAGGAGGAAGAGGAGGAAGAGGAGGAAGAGGAGGAGGAGGAGGAGGAATTTTATGCTAATTTTTTATTCTACTTTTCCTTACTAAAATGTAAATTAAAAATCATTTAAGCATAAATTGCTTTTCTCATGTTTGCATCATTCTTTATACAGTATAAGCAAAATATAAGTCAGAGTGAACTGCAGGATTGCAAGGTAAAGGCATACTGGCAGAACAAATGATAGATTATCCAATGTAATAGTGATGTGTAATTTTCTGTAAAATCTGTATTTATATAGTAGCACAGATCATTACTGTCTATATTTTTAGAGTTATTTATTATATTATTAGTCTTTTTTTGTAACAAAACAATATTTAAAATAAAGTAAAAGTAATATATATTAATATGCATGCATACATATAAACTTATAGCAAATAGTCACTTGTTTAGCAATGAATTTACTGCTACATTATGAAAAATAAATGATAATATTATAAAACATCACAGAATCTCTGCTATAGTAAAAAATACTGACACATAATTTGATTTAATAGAAAACAGTGCTTTTTTCCCCCAAAACAGCTCATACATTTCTAGCAACCATTCCTTGACATCTGGGATAATATCATTTTCCCAAGTTTTTAATATAATTCTTTTTGCAATTTTATTTACCGTGTTTCTCATATAATAAGGCCGGGTCTTATTTTTTTTTTGAGCCCGAAAAAATGGCTAGGCCGTCTTTTTGGGGGTGACTTAATTCCCCCCCCTTGCATCTTCAGGCAGGCAGGCGGTGATGGCTTGGATGTTGACCTCGGCGTTGGTGGGGCACTTTGTATCAGGGTCAATGCAGGCAGCACCATATCCGGGTGTGCAACAAAAGTACTTCCTAACAGCAAGCCTCCCCACCATTTCCCCACCATTTCGCATGTTTTAATATAGGCCTTAATTTGGGGGAAGGGGATTAATTTCATTTCATGCCTATAAAACATGCTGGGACTTCTTATTGGGGGAGGCCGTATTGTTGGAGAAACAGGGTATTTATTTTGTCTATGGTAAAAATGTTAAAAAGCACATTACAATTACATTCTCTTTTTAAAAAAATAAATTTTATTAAGTTTCCAAATTTTAAAAACACAAAATAAAACTTTATACATTGTTATCAACATCAAGACATCTTTTGCATCTCCTCACATTTTTCATTATATATATTTACTTATTCCTTTACCATTATATCTTACTCTTACTATAAATCAATATATTTTATCCTTACATCTCAATCTTCTCCATGGTATATTTACATATTTACATATTCCCTCATTCTTTTCCTAATTGCCATTTTATTTTCTTTTTATTTCTAAACTCATACCAGGCATCCCAGGCCCTATAATAAATTGAATGTTCTCTGTCTTTTATTTTCATCATTAGCCTATCCATCTCTATACAATCTATTATTATTTTTTTATAACCATGCCTTCCAGTGGAACCCTTTTTTCCTTCCAGAGTTGTGTGTACGAAATCCTTGCAGCTGTTAATATATGTAACATAATATATCTATCTATTTTATTGTATTTTTGTGTTATAATACCTAATAAAAAAAAATCTGGATTAAATTCAGTTTTCTGATTTGTAATTTCTTCTGTCCATTGTCTAATTGTATTCCAATATTTTTTAACTTCCTGGCATGTCCACCAGGTATGAAAATAAGTGCCTTTTTCTTTTCCACATTTCCAACAATTTGGGTCTGAGTTAAACATCTTCTCTTTTGTCCTGTAACAATTTCATTTTTATCCTAGCTTTTTTCCCATCCCAAACAAATTTCCTTATTATTCGATCTAATTCTCTAAAAAAGGTTTTATCCAACCTTATTGGTACAGTTTGAAAAAGATATAGCATTTTTGGTAGGGTAGACATTTTAATTGCCACAATTTTCCCCGGTAGTGATAGCTGTAATTTCCTCCACATTTCCAATTCTTTTTTGATTTGTATTATTAATTTATCATAGTTATCTTTTTTGATTGAAGAGCATCTTGCTGTTAACCAAATGCCTAAATATTTTACCTTTTTCACACTTTGCATTCCCAATTTTCCTTCTAATCCTTTTTTTTTGCTTATCTTTTAAATTTTTAGTCAATAATTTTGTTTTGTTTTTATTAATCTTAAGGCTTGTGACCTTGTCAAATTTCTCTATTTCCTTTATTAATTTTACTCCCGTATCCTCTGAATCTTCCAAAAAAATTACTATATCATCGGCAAATGCCTGTACCTTATAATGCTCCTTTTTAATTAAAGCCCCTTTGATTTCTACATTTTTCCTAACGTTTTCCAATAAGTTTTCTAAGGTAAGAATAAAGAGAAGGGGTGACAGTGGGCATCCCTGCCTTACTCCCTTGTTGATCTTGAATGTTTCTGTTCTGTCACCGTTCATTATTACACTGGCCATCTGTGTCGTATAAATTGTCGAAATCAATTTAATAAATATATTGCCAAATTGCATGCTTTTTAATTGTTGTATTATTAACTGCCAATTAACATTGTTGAATGCCTTTTGCGCATCGAGGAAGACCATTGCTAATTGTTTTCCTGGGTTTGCCTCATAATATTCTATTATATTCAATACCATTCTGGTATTATTTTTAATTTGTCTATTCGGTAAGAATCCATTTTGGTCACTATGAATGATCTGATTAAGGGTTTTTTTCAATCTTTCTGCCATTATGGACATAAATATTTTATAATCAACATTTAAAAGGGATATGGGCCTATAATTTTGAATTAATTGATGGTCCGAATCTTCTTTTGGGATCAATGCTATGTATGTCTCCCCCATGACTGAGGTAATTTTGCTGTCGTCAGTACCTCATTATAGAGTTCTAATAACTGCATTTCTAATTTTTCTTGGAGCATTTTATATAGTTCCCCTGGGAGACCATCTGGTCCCAGTGTCTTATTGTCTTTCTGTTTCAGGATTGCCTCTTGCAGTCCATATTTTCCCTGGAGAAAATGCTTAAGCTAAACATACTTCCAATACTGTGAATTGGGAAAACCAAATTCTATTTAAAATCAAGAGAAATCTTGAAAATAGTAATTAGTAGTACTTGATTTAAAGTCATGGTCACAGCTTCTATACAGATTTCCAATAACATGATTTACCAACAATTTTGAAAGTAGATTTTTTTCCCCAAAGCAATGGATATTGATGAATCACATTATTATAACTCAATTTATGTCCTAATATGGCCAAAAAATTTTTGCTGGTCCCACGGCAGGAAATAAAATACCATTTTTTTGCTATATGTTGTTCCAAATATTTACCTCGATCACAAAAGAAATAATATTCACTTTCCAATTTAGCTAGTAAGATATAATAGTCTATTATATTTTCATTCTACTACTAGGTATCTGATAAAATATTGGGCCACTGGTATTCTTGCAGATCAAATAAATTAAAACTACTTTCTCCAAATGATAATCTCTACTTAGTTAAGGAAAGCCACAGTGGTCCACTATCCCAAATAAATTTCCTAAGTAATTTATCATTTAGAGGAATATTTATTAGATATTAACATAGGGATATAGCCCAACCTACCAAAAACATAACTGTAAAAAACAAATTAGAAATAAAAGTTAAAATAAGAAGAAGAAAAAAATAAGTGAACACCTGTCTGATCTTGATGAATACAAATCACTGGGACCTAATGGATTACATCCCAGAGTTCTAAATGAGCTGGGAGATGTCATCTCAGAACCACTGTACCACATTTTTCAAAAATCATGGAGCATCGGGGAACTACTAGAGGACTGGAAAAGAGCCGATGTGGTTCCCATCTTCAAAAAAAGGGGGGCAGGGGGGAAACAGACCCAGAAAACTCCAGACCAATTAGCTTAACATCAATACCAGAATGATACTGGAAAAGATAATTGAAAAAAACAAATCTGCCAACATCTAGAAATGAGTAAAGTAATAACTAGCAGTCAGCATGGGTTTGTAAAAAACAGATCATGTGAAACCAATCTTATTTCATTCTTCAACATAGTGACTAAATTAGTAGACCAGTGAAATACTGTGGACATAATATACTTAGACTTCAGCAAGGCCTTCAACAAAGTAAACCACAACCTATTTCTTGGTAAGCTAGAAAAAAGTAGGATAGATAGCATTACCACCATATGGATTCATAACTGGCTGACAAACCGTGCTCAATGAGTAGTCCTTAATATGTCTTTGTCTACATAGAGGGAAGTAAGCAGTGGGGTACCACAAGGTTCTGTCTTAGGTCCAGTACTCTTTGATATTTTCATAAACAACTTAGATGATGGAATAGAAGGGGAACTTACAAAGTTTGTGATACTAAGCTGGCAGGAATAGTTAAAACCCTAGAAGATACACTCAAGATCCAGATGGACCTTGACAGACTTGAACACTGGGCCCTATCTAACAAAATTAAATTCAATGTAGAGAAAAGTGAAGTCTTAGGCAAGAAAAACCAAAAGTACACATATAGACTGGGTGAAACCAGGCTTAATAGCAGTAACTGTGAGAGGGATCTTGGAGTCTTAATGGACAATCAGTTAAATATGAGCTAGCAGCAGCCAAAAAAGCCAAAGCAATCCTAAGTTGCATTAACAGAGGGATACAATCAAGATCAACTGAGGTACTAAATCACTCTATTAAGCTTAGTAAGACCACGCTAGAATACTGCATGCAGTTTTGGTCACCACACTATAAGAAGATGTTGAGACTCTAGAAAAAGTGCAGAAAGAGCAACCAGGATGATTAGGGGACTGGAGACTAAAACATATGAAGAACGGTTACAGGAACTGGGCATGGCTATTCTAGTAAAGAGAAGGACCATGGGATATGTGATAGCAGTGTTCCAATATCTGAGGGCTGCCACACAGAGGTCAAGCTACTTTCCAAGGCACCTGAAAGCCAGACAAGTAATAATGGATGGAAACTGAACAAGGAGAGATTCAACCTAGAAATAAGGAGAAATTTTCGGACAGAGAAGAGATTGAAATGTTGTAGGGTCTCCTGCTTGGGTGAGGGTTGGACTAGATGACCTACAAGGTCCCTTCCAACTCTGTTAATCTGTAACTAAACCAAACAAACAACAACATTCATTTCAATAACATTAACTTTGACCCATTCCCTTAAAGAAACTTTAAGCTATCTAATAAAATAGTTATTTACACATTCTATATATTTCAATATATTCTACATCTACATATATTTAGAATCTACACATGTACACTATTTAGAAATAGTTTGAGTATATAAAGCCCAGATATTTAATATGAATAAAAAAATAACAAATCCCATCTCTATATATTTTTATTTATTATTATTAATTTTTCTTGCCGTTCATCTTGCTTCCAAGTGACTTGTTTTTTATGTAATAGGATAGCAATAGCAATAGCACTTAGACTCATATACAACTTCATAGTGCTTTTTACAGCCCTCTCTAAGTGGTTTACAGGTCAGCGTATTGCCCCCCAACAATCTGGGTCTTCATTTTATTAACCTCAGAAGGATGGAAGGCTTAGTAATCTTGATCCTGGTGAGAATCAAACTGCTGGCAGCCAGCAGAATTAGCCTGCAATACTACATTCTAACCATTGTGACACCATGGTTCAGGATAATATATAATTTATCTCAATATATTTTATAACCAGAAGACTTTCCAAAACATTTCACAGTTTTTATAAAATTAGGCAAATAAGTAAAGTATTGATCCAAAATTGTCAAAATATCATTAATATTCAGGAATAATTTAAATGGACATGTTATCAGCTTAGTATATATGAATTGTCTTTCCATGGTGGCCAAAAGTTTATGACTCATATTAAATGGCAAGAAAGGAAGTGACCATGTATTCATTATATAATAGAAAATCATCTGGAGAATATTTCATGGAAAGCCATATCCAATCATCACTTGCTTTAAGAATTTAATCGAATCAAAATCAAAGGCTTTTCTCCTGATACAATCTAAAGATACTACAGTACTGAGTCCATTCTGTCCTTTGCTATGCCACTATATCAACTAATAACTAAATTATATGAAGTCTGAATATTTTTTGATAAGCAAGATTAGGAAAAAATAATATCTGCTCAGACTTTTTGCAAGCTTCCTGCCAGTATGGTAGTTAAGATCTTGGTATCTACATTGATTAAGGAAATAGGTCTATAACTGGCACACAATTTAGAATCCTTGCCTTGTTTTAAAATCATTCTCATGTATGCCTCATAGAGGAAAATATTTGTAGGTCAGGGTTGACATGAGGGGTCCTTTGTGCTCTCTGAGCTTATTTGTTTTCTTGTAGACATTTCATTACTGATATCAGTGTTCCAAGTAATGCACCCATAGAAAGTAGAACTCCAAGATAGGCAAATTCCTCAAAGAACAGTTTTATTGGATACATCATATTTTTGCAACTGGTGAAAGCTGACTCTAAAAGTTCCCGCGACTTTCACCTAATTAAAAGTTCCCCCCTTCCTCCAAGTCACTGGTCATGCTGTCCAATCCAGGTGCTGGGCAATTGCTTGGTTACTTCACTTCTCCTCTGGCCAGCTATCTGCGAGAATGTCCTTGATTCCCACAGGAAAGCTTTATTGTTTTGGCTACAAAACCCTATCTAACTACTTCCCCTTCCCTCTGTTGTGTGGCAACCCTGAAGCTTCCAAGATGGCCTCAACCAGGTTCACTTCAGGGTTGATGATTTGTATTACTAGCACTGATGATGTTACCAAGTTTGGGCAATGAAATGTCTGCAAGAAAACAAGCAAGCTCAGAGAGCACCAAGGACCCTTCATGCCTCATAGAATGATGATGGCAATTTACCATCTTTAAAAAGTCATTATACACCTCCAAAAATATGGGAGCAACAATCTATAAATGCTTTATAGATTCTCATGAAAAGCCACCTGGGGTAGGTGCTTTTTGATTTTCCACAATTGAATAGAATCTAATAGTTCCTGCAGTGAAGAGGAGCTTCCAGGATATCAATATTATCCAATGATAACAATTGAATATCTATCTGACTCAGTAATTGATTTATCTTATGATGGTTTTCTTGTCACCCAAATTATAAATTGACTTGTAAATAACTAAAAAAAGCCTGATCATTAATAGCTGCAGAATCAAAAAGAGTCTGGTCACTATTTCAGAAATCAAAATCTGCTGATTTTGTTGCTTTAAATGATTTGCTAGCCAGTTCCCAAGTTTTCATCAGATACCCAATACTTTAATTTTAATCTGCTCAGTGAAAATTCTATCTTGTCAGAATGGAAATCTCTTGCTCTGTGAGTTCTCCTGCATAATCCAACAGACTTTCTATAACCGAAGGTTAATGCTTAAGTTTGTTTTTCTTGCTTTATGAAAAGAGCATAAACAATAAGATAACCTTTCATACCTTTAAGAATCCCACTCATTCTGAAGAGATGAGATACAACTGATTTCAAAGAAAGATGGTGTACTTACTTATTCCAAAAATATCTTTCATTAGTACAATTCCTGAATCCCCTTTTTTTATTTAAATGTGCTCCATAATTGATGGGGGTTTCCTTGCATGTTGGAGGATGCAGTCTTGTAGCCTACAGTATACATGTCAATACAGGTATAGCAATAGTACCTAGTTTTTCTAACCCAGTTGGGACATAAACTAATTAGCCTTTTGATCTTTAAAATACCACTTATTTCTATAGTGATTCAACAATCAACTTGGTCCTCAAAGTTTTAGAGCACAGAACCTGAGAAATAGGCCTGAAGATGTAGTAAGGTATAGGCACTTAGAATCATAGTATGATTTATTTATTTATTTATATGTCAAACTTTTTAACTGCCTATTTCCCTCCTAGAAGGCTTCTGGGTAGTGTACAAACAATATAATAAGGCATTAAAAAGCCAAATAACTTAATTTTTTTTTTAAAGTAAAACAACCATTATAAAATTGAAAAAGATGCAGAGTCCCAAGGTGGAGTGACTAGTTCTTAATATAGATGGGGATGGTGTTTGCATGGAGCCAACTAGCCCCTGTCTCCCTCACACAAGGCTACCCAGCTAAGATTTGGCCCCTTTGTGGAAGACCAAAAGATGAAGGTAAGATGTTCCACAAAGTAAGGGCACTGGCACAGAAGGCCCTTTTCCTTGGCTCTGCCAGCTGTAGTCTGTAGCATGCTTTTCCTGCCTGAATATGTGAAACAGGCTGATGTGATAGGGCAAAGCCAGTTCTATATCATAAAATCATAGTACTGGAAAAAAAACTTTGAGGGTTTTCTAGTCCCCTGCCCAAGGTGTCCTTATTCCATCGTGCACAAATGGTTGTCCAGTGTTTTCTTGAAAACCTTCAAGCAATGGCGCAACCACAACTCTGGGAGACAAGCTATTCCATTCAGTTATTGTTGTTACTGTTAAGAAGTTTCTCTTTGGACACTTTGCAAAAAGCAGTGACCAGCACTGGATACATTTCTGAAAGGAAACAAACCACCTAGTGTAAGTATTAAATATTACAAGAACATGGAATACCTATAGAAGACACAATCCCTCAGGTCTCAGTAGATCAGATGGCTGTGTTTTTTCTTTTCTTTTTCAGGTGTTATATTATGTATATTCCTAGCCTGGAGGGTGGGATGGGGGGAGAGATAACTACATATTGTATCTCTATAATCTAAGCCTGAACTTGCTCATCACTCCCTACCACAATTCTGAAACAATTTCCTTTGAAAGCTATCTGGTTTACTTCAGCCTGAATATAATACAGTTGGGACCACATGATTCTCTTTCAGTGGATTTTATTACTGACTTTCCCTGTGTAGACTTAAATGGTTATTGGACCATTTTTGTGATAAACAAAAATTGACCAAAATGGCTCATTTTACTCCTTGCAAGATCCTTTCATCAGCTCAGAAAACTTTGCAACTTTTCCTAAGCCACAATGTTATATAACTAGCTTATTAAATCAAAAGATTTTGGACTGTGGCTCTTGGTTTACACGCATGGTTTAGAATAGAATAGAATAGAATAGAATAGAATAGAATAGAATAGAATAGAATAGAATAGAATAGAATAGAATAGAATAGAATAGAATAGAATAGAATAGAATAGTTGGAAGGCACCTTGGAGGTCTTCTAGTCCAACCCCTGCTTAGGCAGGAAACCCTACATCACTTCAGACAAATGGTTTTCCAGTCTCTTCTTAAAAACTTCCAGTGTTGGAGCATTTACAACTTGATGTCACAAACTCAGTTTTGGCAAGGTAAAGTGAATATGTGGTCAGAAACCAATCAGTACCATAATGTTTCTTTGATTCTTAGTTATTATCCATGGAACTGAACTGCTTCATAATTTTGTGCTTGTCCTGAATGCCTGACTCTTCCTATAGCCATACCAATATCTTGTTTGTATTATTTTGTTATTTAAGGTTTTAATTCTCACTCCCAAAGGACATATCCTCCTAATTTATAGAAATTATTGGACTTGATCTGTTATCAGCAAAATATTACTTTAAATACATATTTATTTATTCATTATAAAAACTATATAATAGCCTGTGCATGCTTCAAAAATGATTCAGTCTCTGCTATTTATTGAAGTAGACTGTTCCCCCCCACCTGCCGCCCAAGGTATCTACCCAAACCTGAGAAACAGTGCTTCTCCTTTAAGAATAGTTACCACTTTAATGAGTAGATTCCTTGAAACAGCATCAGTTTTCCCACTTAGACTCATGGAAAGCCTAAGGGGGGGCGGAATAGGGAAGAATCAGGGTGCATAATTAATTGGAGTGATATGCTGCAATCCTGGAAGGTTCAAAGCATTTCTTCTGAATCATTTTTGAATTGTGCACAGCCCCACTATTTAAGTGTAACAAACTCCAGCTTGTTATGAAATCTTTTGACAAATTCGGTGCAATAAGGCCACAGATCACAAATCAAACTACCACCATAAGATGATTTTATTTTTAATGGGTCTTTCAATGGTGACTTGTTCAAGTCTCTCTCTCTCTCTCTCTCTCTCTCTCTCTCTCTCTCTCTCTCTCACACACACACACACACACACACACACACTTGCAAAGGAGAAGCAATGTGTATGTCCCCATCAATAGTCTGATAATGTTTTATTTTATTAGCAAAGACCCTAATAATTGGTACTAGGGTAGCAATAATATATGGACAGTTTTCATTTGAATGTTAATTGCTAAGAGATTTCTTCAAAGCTTAATTCTAAATGCAATTGCTATTGTGATTTTAACAACTCACAATTAAATCTAACACTCGATTTTTTTTTTTAATGCATAGATTGAAAACAAAATACACAGGGAAACTCTTATTATATTTTAAGACAGAGAGGCATCCTAGGTGTCTGGCTTTTGAAATGTTGACCACATAGAAAAATCCTCTAGGATTTGGATTAATAAAAATCCAACATTTTGTTCCTGCAATATAATTATAGCATCTCTCCTGATAGTTACTGATTCCCAAAGAATCTGGAATCCTTTAGCTTCTACTTGTTTAAAAGGCCTTTGCAATGGCTGGCCAATTCTCTCCATGTGTGCACAGGGTTGTGAATGTTTGTAGATAGAAATCTTCACCTCTCTGGAGAGAAAGCCTTTTTCTCCTCCAGTGGTTTTTCATGGAGATTCTAGCTGTGTTCAATAGCAAAATTGATTCTAATTGCATCTCAGCAGGTGACATAATTTAACCTGAGGCAAAAGCAATTGTTTTTATTCAAAATTATGCACACTCTCTGAGTGATGTTTTTTTTTTTAAAAAGATATAATTGAATACTGAAAAAACAAATGTTTTTTTTTCTCCCTTCCTTCCGCAATACTATGAAAAGCTATCTTGAAAAAAACATTTTGGTTAATAATATACAAAAAATGTTGTTTTCAGGCAAAAAAAAATCATAACAAACACTTCCAACATCCCTCCCCCAAATATATTGGATTCATACACTTTCTATGAAAGCAACCTGTTCTTTGGCACCATGCACATTAAATATAAATAATCATATTTTTTCTTTGCATGTTTTATATTGTCAAACATCTGGTAAATAAGAAATGGATAGCACAGGGAACATAATCATAGACTCAACACAATCTAGCTTTCCTTCTAGTGTCTTATCTCATTAGAATTCTTAGCATGTGCTCATTGTCTTCTTGCATACTGAAGCAAAATAAGAAATAACAGAGAAGTTGATTAGCATTTACAGAACTATTTGTCAACAAGAACTTTGATATAATATGTTCCAGGCCACCTGTAGGGATGCTATCCAAGCTGGTTGATAAGGAACTTGGCAATTTTACAGAACAGACATAGACATAAAGACACACAGACAGGACTGAAACAAAACAAAACAAATACGTCTGAATTATTATTTGCTGTTGGATATAAGTTGAGCTAAGTCCTTGAGATCTGACCTTCTCTTTCCTGAAATGGCAGGCTTTTTCATACTGCTTCCTCCTTTTAGCCTTCTTCCACTCTTATAAGACATATTAATAGCTGCATCAGGTTGAGATAATGTAGCCAGGGCTGTACATTACTTATTCATAAATTGAAAAGATGCTAACATTTATAGGCAAAGGGTCAGGAGGGCAGAGTTCCAGCACATAAAGGACTGGATAAGATTTCACAACACATGACATTTTGAGTTTTCTATTCATTACTTCTTTTATTTGTATGAGTTTGCTAGGAATTCCACAGGTTTAGTACTGGAATAAGCCTTATTACTTGTAATGTTTCTCAAATACTCTTGGTTGCTTTTAATAAACTCATACCAAACTGAGAAGACTAGACTTCATCTGACTTCATCCTGAATCTGACTTCCCAATATGTAAGCTTAATTAGAATTGTTGCAATGGTTAGAATTGTTTATTTTGTAAGGGTTTTGTGAGATTATTTCACTGGCAATATACTGAGAGAATCCTCTACTGTTAACAAATCCTGTTTATTCTTACTCGTTTTATGAAAGAGCAATTGTATCTGATATTTTTTCCAATTACAACAAAAACAAATACCTGTCAAGGTGACATTTTGGAGGACACCAATTATGATGCTTTACAGATATAGATAGAGATAAAGGTATATGCAATTGCTGAATGAAGAATCTTCAAGACTAGTATTAGCCCACAAAGAGTATATTGAGAAATATCTGCCATAAGTTCATGAATTGCCAAATTCCATCTTGGTTCTGAATCAAAGATGATAAAATGTGAAAGAAAGGCAAAAGCAATGGGAGCATAACATTACATTTATAAATATTTTCCATTTATAAAGAGCAAGAATCAAATCATCCATTAGAGGGATCATTCCTTTTATACTTGAATATATAGTCTATTGCACCTAAAAAGAGAAAAAGGCAAGAATAAACTTTCAAGCCAATTCTGTCCAAAAGATTTGTCTAAACTCTGTCTAAATCTTTAGCAGAAATGTGACATTGCAACAAGAAAGCATGTAAGGTTTATGGTGGCTTATTCATTGTAATTGCTTGACTCACTATATATATATATTCTCAAGTTTTCGTGGGTATTTTTTGTATGGTATTCAGCTTTCTTCGAGTATTTTCCCACGTCATTATAGCTGTGCTTTTAAAGTTGTAGCAACGTTTTGGCAGAATCTCATCTGCCATCGTCAGGCTTCTATACTGTGTTTGTATGTGTGTGTGTGCATATATACATATAAACCTTTATATATATATATATATAAACCTAAACGATTTCCTAACACACCTAAACAGCACACCCCCCAAAATCAAGTTCACCATGGAAACGGAAACAAACAAACAACTACCATTCCTAGATGTACTAATCTACAAAAAACAGATGGCACACTAGGACAGACCATATACAAGAAGAAAACACACACCAACCACTACCTCAACGCCCAATCCCACCACCACCCAGCACAGATAAACTCTGGGGTCAAAATACTAATTGCCAGAACCAAACGCCAGGCAGACAAGACAAACATTAAGACTGAACTATGCACCCTGACTAAAGTACTGACAGCCAATGGCTTCCACAAAAGCAAAATCACCGGCTTGATCCACAAAAACACACTGAGACATAATGGAGACCTAGAAGATGAACAGACCTATGGAACAGCTGTCCTGCCCTACATAAGAAGTACTACAGACAAAATCAGTAAGATACTACACAGGCATCACATCAAGACTGCCTTCAAAACAGACAGAAAAATAGCAGCCATCCTTAGAAACCCCAAAGATAAAATTGACCTGGAAAACCAAGGCATATATGAAGTCACCTGTGCATCATGCCCTGCCACATACATTGGACAGACCAATAGAAGAATAAGTACCCGCCTGGATGAACACAGAAATGCAGTAAAAAAGCTGGAACACACTTCCACACTAGTCCAACACATGAAAGCCACAGGTCATAGCATCAACTTCAATGGCACCAAAACCCTAGCCACTATAGAAAACTCCAGCCACAGAATTATCAGAGAAGCCACAGAATTTGAAAAAAGACCTGAAAGCATGAATAGAAGAGATGATTCCACCAGACTGTCAATTATTTGGAAGCCTGCACTCACAAACAAAAAAAAATCTCCACACCACAAGCCAGGCAAACACCAAACAGGGCCAAACAGATCCCCCCTGATACCTCCAGCTCAAACACACACCAACCAGGCACCCAGATGAAACCTAGATTCCTAATAAATGATAGCCGTCCATTTACTTGGACCCAAGCCGCACTAAAAGCCTCCAATACAGGAACACAATGTTGCCAGCCAATCAAGACAAAAAAAGCCACAAAACGGACAGAAGATATTTAAAACACCAATCAAGCAGAACACAGCAAACTCCAAGACCAATAAACACAAACCAAGACTCCCAACCAATCAGGATGAAGAAAAAACCATTCTGGCACAGCAGTAGGCTAGCTCCAAATTTAAAACTGAAACAACTGTAAAAATCTGACTCACAGATGAACACAATACAGAAGCCTGATGATGGCAGATGAGATTCTGCTGAAACGTTGCTACAACTTTAAAAGCACAACTACAATGATGTGGGAAAATACCCGAACAAAGCTGAATACCATATATATATATATATATATATATGTATGTATGTATGTATGTATGTATGTATGTATGTATGTATGTATGTATGTATCTATCTATCTTGGTGACGTTTCAGCGAGGCTCCACTCGCCATCCTCAGGCTGTTGCTTTCGGCTTCATGCCAGTGCAAGCAGCCGAAGCCGAAAGCACCAGCCTGAGGATGGCGAGTGGGACCTCGCCGAAACATCACCAAGATAGTCTTAATCTTACATGGGAAAAGACCCGAACACACCTAGACCTACATACCTGTACCCATGAAAATCTATGAATATATATATACACACACACACACACACACAGAGAGAGAGAGAGAGAGAGAGAGAGAGAGAGAGAGAGAGAGAGAAAGAAAGAAAGAAAGAAAGAAAGAAAGAAAGAAAGAAAGAAAGAAAGAAAGAAAGAAAGAAAGAAAGAAAGAAAGAAAGAAAGAAAGAAGAAAGAAAGAAAAGAAAAGAAAAGAAAAGAAAGAAAGCAGAGCACCTTTGGAATTACATGCTGTAAGGAATATGTCAACACCATTATGGTCACCAGCCACCTAGTTTATAGCATTCACATTCCTTTTTAGTGTTTGTTGAGAGAGAATTTACCTTCACTGTAAGGTCATAAATTTTATTAAAAACCTCCAGGGGAAAACTGTAGCAAAATGTGGCAGACAGTAGACAGGAAACTGTAAATGGAAAATCTTGTCTGGGGTGGGGGTGGAAGTTTTTCATTTTCTTGTTCTTGGTGCTGATGTATGTGATAGATTACTTCAACAACATTTCACAGAGATTATTGTAAGGCTTTAAAATCTACAAAATGAATAAGGGGAAAAAAGACATCCAGGAGATGTTACTAGCACTTTGTCTTTCACTGAACTTTTTTTTTCTGGGTCTGCTTCATATTTTTCCTGTGTAGTTGGTTAGCATTTCTTTACTACAAGAAAAAAATGCAAATATTAAATATATTTTTGGAGACCTAGCAAGAGGCTTGTAAAATATACCAAATTCACAAAAGTTGAAATTATATGAACCAGGCAGATTTTATAGATAAGTACCTGCTTCATAACTTAGTGTTTTATATTGTATGTATATAACTAAATAACACGTTTTATAATCTAAAATTAAAAAGGCACCAAATAGTAAAGAAATGAAATGTTTATTGAAACCAATTTACCATTTCCAACAGGTATAATGATTAACTGCAATCCACTGCAATTAATCATAGAATTTTGTACTTTATTTCGATAAAGTAAAACATATTTCGATCATTTTAAATTCAACTTTTTTACCCCTTTGCTGGAAAATAGCTGTTTTCAGATCAGCACTTGCAGAGTCTTCAACTCCTATCTCATTTAATTTTATCAATCAATTAAAAACAGAAGGAACAGAAGGAGCAACAAGACTGAGTGCTTATCAAATTAATATCTCCCCATATTCTTTTTTTCTTCCATTTTTAACATAGAACAAAGCATTCTTTTATTTTTATCTTTCAAATGTATATATCATTTTTCAGACTAAAGTTTTCCCATTCAAAAATCTACACAGGAAGGGCAAATTTCATGTAATGTTGAGGTTATGACATTATAAAAGCTATGGCAGGCTTTTTAAAATGCCTGTCTCCTTATCAGAAAGTGAACTCATCACAGAATTAGAGAAATTTCAAAAGCATTTTGCAATATCACACAGAAAGGTGCTACTGAGATCTCTGCATTAAAAACTCCATCAACCACATAGATGCACTTGAGTGGTTAGAAGCTTCATAAATAGGATTTTGATTTACACAAAATCTGTTGCCCTTCTATTTTCTTTCTTCACTATTTTTTGAAAGCATTCACAGCAATCTGTTAATACGGTATCCCACCCCCCTACATTGCAATGCAAACAGTTCTGCTAATATTTTGGCTGTTCAAAGGTGGATTTTGTGGTCATAGGAATCTATGTTCCCATTATGCATTGGCTCTGGTTTTTTTTTTAAAGAAAGTTTTCAACTAGAGGCATTGGCAAAATCTAAGTGTTGAAATGGTGCAATGCAGGCTTCCTATATATATGCAATATGTATAGAAAAGGCATGACGAAACATGTGCTTCATCATTGCCCCAACCCTACCTCCCCCCTCCCCCGACAATGCACAGACATCTCATTCTGTGATGGTATGATAGAGAGGTGATCTTAAATGCCATAAGGCTTCTGTGACATTGTGAAATGCACAGAGTTATGCTGGAACTATGTGTCATGAAGTTAGCTGAGGCTACTGTATAGCAATGGGACATTGCCAGAAGTAGTATACAGTGAAGTTGTTAAAATGGCACAAGAACAGGAGGCAATTTAGCCTGTGAGAAACAGCAGAAGGACAGACTTATTAAATAGAATTTTAAGGCTTTCTAGCCACTATGAAGTTTTCAGTTCAAGCAACACTCTTCATATGTAGTAGTAAATAATGAGATTGCAAGTGGTAGGCAACATAGAACAAGTGTCTCATTCCATTAAGCTTGCAGCTATTGGCGTAAGGAATAGCTAGTACAGATATGCTGGCAATAGCTCTCACTATTGTTATATTGATGCAAGCTTTTGTGCACACTGCAATAGCTACATATACTAGCAAACAAATGTCAAATTTTATTTCTGGGTTTTAAGAGAGAATCAGTATATTAATAAAGTCAGAGATGTAATATAAATACCAAAGCTTGACATCCAAGCATTTATGCCTGTGAGCAACTTTGAATGGAAATCAATGACAGTTCCAAATAATAAATTTAGGATTGGAGTAGCAAGAAAATATTTCAGAGATTTATTCATCTACTTCCTACTATGAAGTAATCTACTTTTCTATTAAAGAGATTAAGAGATTATATTTAATGTAGGATGTCCAAAACTGGTGTCTAGTGTTATTATTCCAGCGATGTCCAAACATTCAGCTGTTTTGCTTTAGTGGAATGTCATAGCCATTTACTTCCTACATTTTCCAGACAGACTACAATAATTTTATTATATCCATTGAATACAAACCATTAGATCTGAAACTCACCATATTTAAACTCAAAGAAGAAATAAAATATATATAATTCCATGGTTGAACTTTTATCTATTTATTTATTTTTATTAATCAAATTTTATAGCCACCTATCTCACTGAAGGTGATTTTGTGGCAGTATTCAACAATAAATGAAACAGAAAATATTAAAATAACAAAACAAAAATACAAACCATAGATGAAGGGAGAATAAAAAATGACTCACTTAACAATGGAGTCATCTAAACAAGTATCTGGTTCTATAGGAGCCCCTGGTCTGGTCATATAATTAAGTTTAATGGCCTTTTGGAATATCAAGAGATGGGAAGGTCTAATTTTGCTAGTCTTATGTTCCAAAATGTAGGCACCACAGCAAAAAAGGCATGTCTCCAGCAAATATAGATTCCCTAGCTGATAGAACCCACAACAAGCCTACTCTGTGAGATTTATGGTCAGCTGATCTAAATGGGGAGAAGCAGTCCCCCAGACAGTGTGGTGCCATGCCATGAAGAGTTTCAAAGATCAAAACAAACATCTTGAATTGGATCCAGAAGCAAACTGGCAACCAATGCAATTCATGGAGCACAGGTATAAAATGCATAATTCTACCGCACTCATAATTGTAAATACTGCATTCTGTACCAGCTGAATCTTCTGGATACTCTTCAAGGACAACCCAATGTATCCTGCACAAATTTCTCCTTTTTGTAGATACTAAGTTAATACTTATCATAGGGGAGGAGGATGAAATTGAGTGAAGTTTAATATTTTAAATTATTTCTTTCTTACTTAATAATTTGTTTATTCCAACAGATTATTCTAAAATAAAATATTTGCTATTTTTCCTTAGAAGCAGCCCTACGTGTGCCTGTGTTTTTTCCCCTATTGGGATATCTACTACCTGTGATAGTATGGAACATTCCACATTATAGAATTTATATAGAAGTATATTGAAATATATTCTGGCTTTTGATAAAAGCAGAGTAGATGCATCACCTAAGGTACTGAGACCTGGAGTACTGGGACCTGGAGTAGAGAAGATCAGCAGAAATTCAGCAGAATGCAAATAACCACCAGTGTTTATATCACCTGTTGTTACAAGAAGGATAACACAGGTTCACAGGTGTGAACAGAAACGATAAGATCAATCAAATATCTTATCAAAGCATTCCAATAGAAATGGCACTAGGTGATTACATTGCCCCCTTATCTTTCAATTACCTATTTCAAAGTTCATCCCAATGTAAATAATGTAGGGAGTGGGCTTGCTTGGGGATCAATCCTGCAGTTTGCTGGCAGAAAGACTAGTGATGCACTGTAGGTGTTTCTCAATAAAATATACTTTGCTGCTTCTATCCCCAAATGCTGTGGATGTGTTTTTGTGAATGTTTTTTTCACAACATACTCAAATTTACACAATAATCAATGGATGTGTTTTATTTTAGTATTTCAACTATTTTATCTTTTTCTTTATTTGTTTTGGACTACATTAAGACCTTCTAAGGACTCAAGTAAAAATATTGATTCCTACATTGATGGGAAAGGCATTTCATCAGCAGGCCAAGGTTACTTGAGTCACATTATATTTTATATAGATATGCATCTCTGTATATCATACCCTTTATAATGTAGCAACATTCTTTTGTCTAGGTAAAGACACAAGAAAGCTATGTCAGAATAGATCCTTAATTTGCCCAAATTAAATTCTTCCAAATTGATGGAAAAATATTCTAAACATATTGTAGAGAAAGCAATTTCAAACTTTCAAGGGAGACTCCATCAGAAAACTAAGTGAAGTACATTTCAGTGTAATTCCATGAAGTGAAGCAGCATCCTTTCATCAACCAAACAGCTTTGCCACTTCATTGTGTAGCAGAGGCTTCAGTGTACAATACATGCAAAAGCCAGTGCCGGCAAGGCAGGCTGAACCCATCTTGACCTTGTATTAAAATAAAACTATGCACATCTGTGAGGTGATACATCTTCTTCTATTGGATTGTTCATGAATCACATATTCTTATTGTAAAGAATGAAGTCCAGAATTTCAGAAAGACATCAACTTGAACTAAGCAATCAGATGTAAGTCATGCAATCCATGTGTTGGATCCTACCTAACAACGTTAATACGAACTTCTTCTGTCATGACCTGATATCTAGATAGGTACAGGTAGTCCTTGACTTTTAACAGTTCATTTAGTGACCAAAGGTACAATGGCACTGAAAAAAAGTGATTTATGATTGTTTTTAATACCTATGACCATTGCAGTATCCTCTTGGTGACATGATCAAAATTCAGATGCTTGGCAACTAACTCAAATTTAAGATGGTAAACTGTCCCTGGGTCATGTGATTGGCTTTCACTACCTTCTAACAAGCAAAGTCTCTGGGGAAGCCAGATTTACTTAACAACTGCAATGATTCACTTAACAACTTTGGCAAAAAAGGTCATACAATGGGACAAAAGTCATTTACTAAATGTTTTACTTAGCAGTATAAATGTTAGGGTCAATTGTGGTTGTAAGTTGAGGTCTATCTGTATACAGTGTTGTTGTTTTCCTCTGACCATTTCAGTTACAATTTTATAATTCTTCTTCGTTTTAAATCAGATAAAACTGACTCTAATTTTACCCATTTTTGTTGGTCTACATTTAACTTCCATCATTAAACTGAAGCAATATTGTATTTTATTCATCATTGCTGCAATTTTCTGTCTTAAGCACCATTTAGTTCAGGCAGTTTTCATATAATGATGAGCTAAGTAGGGTTTCCCATATCAGATGAAACTCAAAAAATATTTTAAAAAATAGACTTGACTTAAAACATTTCTGTATGTCCCTCAAACTAAAAAAAAATGTCCACAGTAGATTACAATAGTTCATAATATCAATACATTGTAGCCATCAAGAATCTTGTTTACAATCACTAAAAATTTAAATACCACAGATTTGTTAATAATGCATCAGAATTTCAATGCTGATGCATTAAAGTAAAAGTAAAAAGGGTACTTCTATTTTGGGTACAAAGTAAAAAAACATTAATATACAAGTTGAGCAGCCTGCTCTGAAGATAATTATTCCATTATTTACAACCATAATAAAGGGTTTGCCCTTCATGGTGTTGAACCTGGAAGTCTTCAGATTTCCATTTTCCCAATAGCCTCTGCCAGTACAGTAAGATTTAGATGAGAAATTTTCTTTAGGACCCCTTTTACAGAGTTCTATCTGTAGGAGCTTCCCGTATTTGGAGAAGAGGCCCTCTGAATATCAGATTGGTCCAATGCTTTTATTTCCTTGTTTTCCTAAACTTCAAACCTGGGCTATTTCAACAAACCTCTGAGATTTGATGAATAAAATGACTTGCAGCACAATGTGTATTGATTTCCTGGTGCTTTTTTAATGTTATAATTTATTTTATTTTAATTGTGTTATGGAAAAGAGATATCAAAGTTACTCTGAGTCAGTTGTGACTGGAACAGCATGCAAACCAAGATAGAGATAGACAGACAGACAGATGGACAGACAGATCTGCCTCATTTTCAGTGAAATGATCTTAATGCACAAGCAGATTTAGGAAAGAATTATCCTGAATTAACCAAGATTCAAATAGGTTGAATTTCCAATGCATCAATTTTCAATTTAAATTGGCTTAGAAATGAATGTGTTAAAATTTGCCTTGTGATCCCCACTTTTTTTAAAAAAGGGATCTATTTATCTTTGAGAATATTTTTCATTCAAATTTTTCTTAGTGGGGTGGGTGGGTAGTGGGAGTGGTATTTTTAGTGGAGGTGGTGATACTAAATAATGTGCCGCTGATATTACAATTTGCCTATTAAATTTTGAGGCCTCCCCAATACCCCATGTTTCTGTAGGTGCTCCCGTTCTTGGGATTTGATTGAATTATGACAAACTAGGAAGTCAAAAAACTGTTGGAAAAATGATTGCACAACAAAAGATAAGAAGTTCCATTCCTTTGACTATGTCATCCCTGGGTACTAGAATAATGTATCACAATTATGAGAATTCAGTGGCAATCCCTCTGGGTGTTAAAAAAAACTGATTAAACACAATATCCCCCTACTGGAAAAAGTTCAGGATTATGGTGCATGTGTATATGTGTATATGTTTGTTGCCCTGTTCAAACATTTCAAAGAGCAGAATTAAAGCAATGTGTTTTTGACAAACATTCCCTGTTTATGCTGGTTGGATCCCAAATAACCTTCATAGCAAATCCCAACCTAGGTTTAAATTGGAATGACCTTGGAATCCCAATAGCATGCGTGTTCTTAAAGCATGTCTGATAGATTGAATGATCCTCTGAGTTTGATCCTCTGAGTGTTCTTTCCTGTATGCATAACTTGGATTTTATTTTATTTTTTTTAAAAGAAGAAATAATTGTTTTGTTATTGTTGCTTTGACACTGAGTGGCAGCCTTTTTAGAGTTTGACAGCCAAATCTATTGCCATGTGACAGTCGTCCTACTCTGTAAGGTAGTTCCTTTCTGCCTGCTTGACAGTAAGAGCTTCCAAGCTGACAAGACAGGCTTATGCCTCTTTACAGGAGAAAAAATAGATAAAGTTGGGGAACAAGAAGACTGAGGAACCCTTCTGTCAAAACAAAGGCATTGTTTCTAGCTGCTTTTTATTATACCTGACTGTGAACTTGAAGTTTACACAGGAGACGATTTTATTTGTACATGTCATTAAAAAAAAATCTAACTTTTAACAAAGTCTTCAGTGCATGACTCTAACTAAAATCTCAAATAATGAAAACCCTTAATAAGTTAACTCCTGTCTGGAAACTGCTATTTTCAAACAATATTAAAGTACTGCTTGAAAATTGAGACTGAATATACAGCTAGATCATTTCAATTAAATTGCTAATCTAACATGTTATTAAAGTGGGAAGTGAAATTAAGGGGTGGCTTTGTTTAGTCACTGCAAATGAATTTCTTTCACCATTTCTTGCCAAGGTGATCTTTTGAAGAAGATAGGGGACATTACTGGAACACTTATTGCATTGAAAGAGACATTCTTCACCAAAAATCCTTTTAAGTGTATCAGTTCCCTTGTTAATAGCTTGTCAGGAAACCTTTTCAAAAGAACAGAAGATGAATGGTTTATATACAATCAAACAAAATATCTTAATTCTTATAAATAAAGAAGTTGTCTCATAGATAGTTTTTCTGTCCCAGTCCTGGAGCAGGAGACCTTGCTCATGGTCAGTGGCATCTTGGTCGCTTTCTGTTAAATTGCTGCATTGAGCTTTACATGGGGCTCTTCTTGAAAACCACCCTCAAGTTACAAGTGGTCCAGAAAGCAATGTCACATGCAGGGCTAGGAGCCCCTAGGTTTTTCCATATTACATCCCTATTGCTCAAACAACATTAGTTCTCTTTTTTATTCTGCATGCAATTCAAAGTGCTGGTTATCACCTTTAAAGTCCTAAATGGAAATGTACAGGTTTTCTGCAAGAACTTCTCTCTTTGAGGAGTTATTTGCCCATCCCACAAGACCAAATAGAATAGGCCTGATCCATGTCCCTTCATTTACAAATTGCTATCTTGTGGGTCCTTGGAAGGATGTCTTCTCCATGGCAGCTCCTGCCCTTTGGAAGACTCTCCTTAAGATCTAGATGACCCTTAAAGTGCCAAGTCAGTTTCCAAACAATACAAATATTGGTATTTATCCCTTGCCACTAGATGGGGCCAGAGAACATCAGTATATACACAAATTATATCTGGGAGCATGACAGCTGTTATTCTTGCATTATTTAAGAGCCTTCCATTCAAATAAGTTACCTGTAGTTATACATTTTGGTAAGTCAGAGTATGGCTTATTCATTTCTCTGTACAGTGTGAACATGGCACTGAAAAGAACAAACCTTACTGTAGTGCAATAAATGAACCTCACTATGACTTTTTCTGAGTTCATATTTCCTTATATTTTACCCCAGCGAATTCAACAAACACGAACAGACATGATATAGCCATGTCTTGCTGCTTTCAAACCTTAGTTTGGAAGTTGGTTTCAGATAATTTTGATTTACACAGTCTGTCATCCTCCAGTAACTTGCAGTTACTGAATCCTACTATTTTCTGGAAATGTCATCACCTACATCACAGTCTTGGTTCTTGTTATCTTAGCTGCAACTGAACTCCAAGTATTTTTCAAAATAATTTTCAGAGGACTGAGGCTTTATTCACTATAGCTGTAATCAACTGTTAAAATAATATTAGCTTCTTTAAAATTCCTACCTGAACTTTTGAACAATTATGCTTTTCATGGATCTTATATCCCTCCAAATGTATTAGATAATTTTCATCCAATCTCTTCCTCTTTTTGTTGCTCTCTCCCTTCTTCTTAGCCTGTTCACTGTTTCTTCATATTTTCCCCCAGAATTCAATCCTCATTCTTTCTCTCTTATTTCACTGTAGTGGCAAAGCAGAAGATTACTGAGAAAATAGTATTGTAGATCCATTTTCTTTTTCTACATATATACCTGTGAGGAAACGGCTACTTAGCCAGCTGAGGCAATTTAAAATTGTATTTTAGCAACGTTGCTATTATAAATTCTTCCAATGTCTTAGCAAGCTTTGGGGATTGCATCATGCATTGTAAATCACCCTCATTTTTAAATCTTTTATCTATTTTCCTATTGAAATAATTATGATAAAAAGGACAACATGAGTTTCCTAATTCAAAATCTACTAAGGGGGCAGGGGAGAAGGAGCAGCTGCATATAAAAAACAATAATTTCCATAAAATATTCTTAAGAAAGGTCAACTATTTCAGTGAGCAATGTCATCAGACGTTTATTTATTGACAAGATGTGTATAGCTGCTATCTTAAAGTACAACTATGGGAAATTATCAGCAGTAATAACACTGCAAATAACAAAAACATAAAAACAAAATTAAAACCAGTAATAGTAATAGACCAAACTGATCTATAAGAAATACAAAATGAAGAATAAAAAGAGACATAGCAAAACAAAGTTTTACATGGCCAATACATAAAAAATATTAGGCAAAACAGATAAGAATACCTGGCAATGGCTAAGAAAAGGAAAGTTGAAGAAAGAAACAGAGCCTGCACAAGACCAGGCCTTAAGAACAAATGCATACAAAGTCAGAACTGAGAAGATGGCAACAGACAACAAATTCTGTCTCTACAAAGAACCTGAAGAAACAGTGAATCCTCTAGTTAGCTGTGCAAGAAGAGTGCACAAAATAGACTACAAACAATGTTTTGACAAAGTAGCAACATTGGTGCATTGGAAGAAAAAAATACAATTTGCCTCAAGCAAGAACTGGTGGGATCACAAAATAGACCAAGCAATAGAAAATTTATAGGCTAAAATGTCAGAGACTTAGATTTCAAACAAGCAAGTCTCATGCCCCCAGCATATGTTGTTGCTCTTTATCCCCATCTAGTGGCCAGAGAGACAAGGCCCGACCTCTTTTATCAATCAGCCCTCACTCTCAAACAAGTGCATACTAGGAAGCCAGACTCCATTTCCCTTAGCCTTTGGAGAAGGCAGAAGCACAAAGAAGAATCCATCTTAATGTGTGGCGCATGGTCATCCAAGGAAAAACCTACACCCCCCACACACAGCATCACTGGTAGATTTAAATTGCTTGTATTTATTAATTGTTATGTGCAGCAGTAATTTAATATTGTCTATCTTGTATTTGATTCTTGTTGTATGTATTCCTATTTTTTCCAGTTTCACCATATCCTGTTATCTCAATAAAGCATTCAGATCTACACACATGGTCTGTTTTATTGGAGGATAGGTGGGTTTACCTGCATGTTGAGCTACACACAGATTAATGTGTAATGAGGACAGAACAAAGAGTCTGCCACACAATACCTCAGACTTAACAATTGTCAATAAGAAAGACAAAGTCTGGATAATGGACATTCAAAATAGGGAAAAAAACTGGAGAAAATACAAAGACAATAAAATACAATAAAATACAATAAAAATAGAAAAAGTACCACAAAAGAAAGCAAAGATAGTAGCAATAGCAATGGGCACCTTGGGTACAATCCCAAAACAACTGGCCTCCACTTGAACACCATCAGCATTGACAAGATCACTATCAGTCAATTACAAAAGGCAGCTTTATTTGGAAAAGCTTATATTCTGAAACATTTAATATTGTTAAACAAAAATCTCTTTCTATTCTGGATCCTTGGGAAGGACTTGATAGGTAGATAAAAATGTCTAGTCTAAATTTCAGACTGATCATGCAACAAACCATAATAATAAATGGCACCTCAGTCATCTGCTAAGATTCCCAACTCTATGCTAATCCCTGGGCAATAAACCAGGTTTGATCGTCATCTGGAAGGCTAACCAGTTGAGTTTTCAGCCATTGCCATGATAGCAGCTATATACAAAATTAAATGTACATTCACAACTTTAACTTTACTGCAAGCAGTCTTTACACATTATTTATAAATATATTAAGCTGAATGGATATTTCACATTCTGGACTTACTCACTCTTCAGTGTTAAACAAATTGATAACCATTCCATTTTTTATTATCGCTTCTATATTTTCAGTCAAAATATTGCTCAATATTTTTCCTGGGTTATGAAAAACACTAATTTCTCTTTACTTTTTGTATTAGTTCTTGTTATCTTTTTCTTCATATTGAAGAATGATATGATATTTGTACAAATCAAGCATGGATGTGGTCTTCACCTCAAAATAAGGTTATTTGTCCACTCTATAAGTATCTAAACCATGTGGAATTCTAGGAACTGAAAATTCACAAATCTAAACATTGCCAAGTTTGAAAAGCACTATTTAAACCTACATCTAAACCATTTTCATTTTTAAATCTTCTCACAGCTCTTAGTACTTCGTTTGCATCTACTTTTCTGGGACACTAACTTTTATAGCATTCATTTCAATTCCATACTTCTACATATCACTGTCATCCCCAAATAAATCTCTAGAATTTTCTTTCTAGAATTTCCTCACTTCATTTTCATCAGCTCACAAATTTCAAAGTGTCATGATATTACCCATTTGGATTCATTGATATTGATATTCAAAGTGATCACCATTCATCCTGGGTGATCTTAGGTTATCTATTCCACATATAGCATTGTGGGGTCCTTGGAGGTCTCTCTCTCTCTCCCCCCTCCCTTCCTATGAGCTCTGCAGGCACAAAATATTAGCACGTGGTGTTGCTGGTACAAGATACAAGAGGAAGACTATTGCAAATTGTCTGACTGATAAAATAATTGACAACAGAAGAGAAAAAGATATAAATTCTCTGCTTTGCAAAACAGGTTAGTTTCCAGTCGTTACATAGACAAGTGGTGAAGAGAGTGAAAATCCCACCACCCTAAATACCCTATATATTATGTTTCATTAGAAAATAGAGTTCTCCCTGGAATTTTTATATGTGAATCTTAGATTTTTATTCTGATAAATATAATCTATAATTTCTTGTTTTTTGGACTGATTTTAATGAAAAGGCAGGATATGTGAGAGCTGAATACCTGGATTGCTAAAAACCAAGCAATAACTAGTTGGCACTAAAGAGATACATCCTGAAAACAGAATCAATAGATGGCACTGAAGTATCCTTTCTATTGTATAACACACACACACACACACACACACACACACACACACACCATGGTAGTTCAGAGGTTTTATGTGTTTATCATGTTCACGGAAACTTTTCTTTGTGTTTTTGCTGCCACGGTGTCATCTGGATTTTTGCAACACACATACAGCATTGCTAATCATATTAGTACGTGCAAATATGGAAGTTAATGCATCATTATTATTACTGTATGTATGTTAACATATTGTTATTACTAGTATGATGTTTTGACTGAAGGAAGGCTGAAAGAAAGCCTTAAAAGCTACTCTAATTTCAAAGGGCCATATGGCATCTAATATAGATTCCCTGAATAGTATTACAAAGGAGTGAAGATTACAGCAAAGGGATATTAAACTGAAAAGTAAAGAAACCTTAAGAGTTTCCTTTTCTTTGGGGTACAACTGTTGTACCCCAAAGAACTAAGAAGATATACAAAGAAGATATACAGCTATACAACTGTTGTATATCTAATGATCATTTCCCCCAAATTCCCAACCTTTTCTCTTTAGGTTGAAGATCTGTTATTTTCGGTTATTCATGTTCTCCAATTTAAGATATAGAAGGAAATAATGTTTCTTTCCATGGATGCATAACTAATCTGCTTAAGAAATATACAGTATCTGTTGCTTTATCTGAGTGCAAAAAAGATAATACTGTATAATAAAATATTTTTGAAGGGATGTTTTCCAAATTAGTTTTCAAGTGATGAAATGCCTTATCTCAGGAATTGGGCTTTACTGAGCTATTTTTACACACCCAAAACTATTCCATAAATTATTCCATCATTTCCCAAATATTCTTCAA
Source organism: Notechis scutatus (assembly GCF_049901735.1). Classification (NCBI taxonomy): domain Eukaryota; kingdom Metazoa; phylum Chordata; class Lepidosauria; order Squamata; family Elapidae; genus Notechis; species Notechis scutatus. The sequence continues at coordinate 96,227,119 of NC_142010.1, read as the reverse complement.
ATGTTATAATAATTAGCTTTTATCCTCTTTTTATATGTAATTCAGTGAGGCAACCTAAACATATCTAATATTCCTGCTTCCTATTTTTTCCACAACAACAACAACTCATCCAGGTACATTAGGCTGAGAAGGAGTGACTGGTCTAAAGTCAGCTATTCTGTTTGAGGAAGGCTAAAACTCACAGTCTCCTGGGTTTTAGACCAGAAATTGTAGCATGTTTATTAACATGTATCAATATAAGCAGATTGTAGAAAGTTAGCATCCACCCATCCTAAAAGAAGGAAGTACTTTGAGAAATATTTAAAAAGACAGAATATTATATTTCCCTAAAGAAGAAACATGCTTCTAAAGACAGAAACTCAGAGCCTCAGCTCCCTGCTGCCAAGCAGATACTAAGCTGAGGTCAGCCTTTAGAAATGTAGATTTGGTTATCCATTACTCCTGGCAGGTCAGAACAAAGATAGGATTAGCCCTCAGCCCCTTCATTGCATCAACACACTTCAACCAAACTTGACTTCAAGACAAACTGAAACCTGCATAGCCCCATGGGAGTCTGACAGCAACCAATAGAACAGATCAGTGGTGGGATTCAAAAATTTTACTACTGGATCTGTGTGTGTGGCTTGGTGGGCATGGCATGGCTTAGTGGGTGTGGCTTGGTGGGCGTGGCAGGGGAAGGATACTGCAAAATCTCTATTCCCACCTCACTCCAGTGGAAGGTACTGTAAAATTCTTCCTACTCCTGGGAGAAGGATACTTCAAAATCCCATTCCCTCCCCACCCCACTAACCTGCTTTCCAGTTGTCCTGTGCAGGGCAACAAAAGAAGACCCAGCCAATCAGCTGGGACTCAGGAGGCCAAGAATAGAGGGGGGAAGGGCAGGGCCAGTCAGAGGTAGTATTTGCCGGTTCTCTGAACTACTCAAAATTCCCGCTACCGGTTCTCCAGAACTGGTCAGAACCTGCTGAATACCACCTCTAGAATAAATGCTCTTGCCACAGAACAGGAAGCTCAAGTACAAAGCCCAAGAGAGGATATAAATACCTCTCTCTCTCAACTCCATGTGGTCAGTCAGCTGCCCAGGACCTAAAACCCATGTGTTCCTGTCCATCACTAAATCATCTTTCCAATCAGCCTCCATGTTTCCAGTGTCTTTCTCCCCATTTGGAACTGAATCCAGATGGATATTTCTTCCAACAATATTTAAAAAAATATTCTTAAAGACTATTATATCTCTACCCCAAAGCTTCACTTAGACCAGAGTCATTTCCAAGTCAGAAGCATCCACAGGAAGATGTGCATCAAGGAACACAAATGTCAAAAAACTTTTGTACCTGTACAAAACATGTACAAATGACAAAAAAAGTGTTGTACATTAACAAAAGATCTTCCTAGCTATATATATGTATGTATAGTACAAAAGGGGTAAATCTTGCATTGCAATGTCATGATGCTGCTTTCATCATATGAATCTATGAATGCTCTTTTCCAAACTTATACTGTGTGAGTGTGTGTGTGTATGTGTGTGTGTTGTATACATATATTCTTTATCCCTGAACAATGCAGGAGACAAATTCTCCAAGACTACTCACTGTAATGTGAATAACAGAACTTGGTGCTTGTATTAATAACAGCATCAACGTTTCAGAATATTTAAACCCCTTGGAATTTATATACCGTATTTATCGGCGTATAACACGCACAGGCGTATAACACGCATCTTCATTTTAAGAGGGAAATTTCAGGAAAAAAAATTAAAAAAAATTCTGCCTGCCTGCCTTAGTTTCTGGTTGTTTGGGAGCAGCTTCGGCTGAGAATAATAACTATTCGCCTCTTTTACTCAGCCGAAGCTGTTCCGATTCAACCATTAACGAAGGCAGGCAGGCAGGCAGAACGGAGCACTGCGGGCGGGCGGGCGGGCGGACGGGGTGGGGGAGAAACGGGCGCTTCAGGGAAGCTGCGGCGACAGGAAAAGCCCCCCCGCCCCGCTTCTTTGAAGCAGTTTCTTCCTGTGCTGGTGGAGAAGCGAGAGAGCGACTGAGAGAGCTGACCCAGAGAGGACAGGCTTCGGTTGCTTCCTCCCTCCCCTTCTTTCATTTGTGTCCTTGATCCCCGATCCCAGCAGCATTCACCGAAGGCTTCTTAACATTATATCGGCGTATAACACGCATACATCATTTGCCCCCTATTTTCAGGGGGAAAAAAGTGCGTGTTATACGCCGATAAATACGGTACTCCCTGAATCTTATTTGTAGTTACAATCTATTCTTTTCTTCAAACATGTTCTCACATTGTAAACAGGTGGCTTATATCACAAACATTTCAAACAACCTTGTCAATGTGTACTGAATGTAAAGGTACACACTTTCTACGAGACCATTATAGAAAGCAAGCAAAAGAGGACGTCTGTCTGTGGGTTTTAATCCTCCTAGATATATTGCATGAAGAAAAATCCAAAGATTTTTCTTATGTCTTTTAGATTTAAGGAATAATATATTGAGATTTAGTTCAACACACACACACACACGCACACACGCACACACGTACGTATGTATGTATGTATGTATGTATGTATGTATGTATGTATGGTATTTAGCTTTGTTCGGGCATTTTCCCACATCTTTATAGTTGTGCATTTAAAGTTATAGTGATGTTTCGGCAGAATCTCATCTGCCATCATCAGGCTTGTGTATTGAGTTCATCTTAGTCGTGTGTGTCAGGCTTTGGCAGTTGTTTCTGTTTTAAATTTGGTGCTAGCTTCGTGCTTTGTTAGAATGGTTTTTTTTTCTTCATCTTGATTGGTTGGGAGTCTTGGTCTGTTTTTATTGGTCTTGGAGTTTGTTGTGTTCTGCTTGATTGGTGTTTCTAAAAGCACAAGTATAAAGATGTAGAAAAATACCCAAACAAAGCTAAATACCATACATATAAATACCCATGAAAACATAAGAAAACACACACACACACACACACACACACATATTTATGAAGAAACAGTTTGTGGAATGGTTCATGATTACCAAGGAAAAGGTTGGGGTTTTATATTATAATTACATTGTGGATAATATATTCAGTAAAAAAGACTTTAGGTATGTAATTATTTGTAAAGTGTTCCTGCATTGTTAAGTACCTGGAGGGCAAAAAGTCTAGATATGAAACTTCTAAGAAGGGCTAACTATAGTTAGACTTAAACAATTGAATTGATTAACTATAATTTTCACTGAGTTTATTATTATGTATAATTTCATTCTGCTCAAGACATTAATTTTAAGACCACCCACCCAAACAGAAATGTAGATATAGATGCCATTTTTGTTTAGGTTTACTGTGTTTATTTATTTCATTTACTTCTCTGAAAAAGTTTAAATGCACAATTTACATCTTTATTGGAGTTTTAAATGTTTTGGATTTTTGCTTCTTCAACTGTTTGGTGCCATTAAATAACACTGCATTGGAGTTCCACAGAACCTTGGGAAGTCCAGGTAATGATAATCTTGACCATCCAAGCTTTTATTTTCCTTCTCATGAAAAGCAATACAAAGGGAAGTGACTAGAAGAAGAAATGTCACTCTCCTAAACCTATTGAATGAGATTGGGAGAATCATCCTGAGACTAATCTTTTGAGAATTTCTGCAATTCTAGAAATTTAGCTTGGAACTGAAATTTACCATATCATGTCATGACATGCATGAATGTTCTGGAAAGTTTGAGGTATGGATAATATATGAATGCCTATCCATCTTCATCTAGAAAAAAATATAGGCTATCCTTAAAAAGGGGTTATAAAGGTTTGCATATCTATAAATCAATTAAAAGCAGAAAATTTGTTTTGATCATTTGGCATACCTATCAATTTACAAGATCAAAGGATGATAACTAGAAAGCAAAATAATGTGACACCTTTGGCATACTACCATCCATGTTCTTTTTGAAGTTTTTCATTCAGATTGCTTTTTATTGTATTTTCTTGCACAGTCAGCCAAATATTCTTCTGGATTTCATATTTTTGTCCACCTATTGAGTCCTTCCTAGGGGACCTGGCATAGGCAGATGTTGATGTTTGATGGTGTTACAGATACCATCACAGGATGTAAGCTACTCTGCATAAAGCTGTGATTGACTAATGGTGAATTGTCATTCCTGATGGTATTATTACTTCTTACTAATGCCATAACCTGAAAGCATCAGGAGCCCATATGATCCTTGAAAGTGATGTAGCCTCAGAGGCTTCCTTGTTTTCTCATCATATTGTAATGCTTAATGGGAAATGGGGAAAAAAATGATTATATATATGTGCAACACTCTTCTTTTTCCATATTAGCATAATGATTCTACATTATTTAACTCAGCTCATGCCCCTTGGTCTATCAGCTCCATTACACATAAATGAAAATGAATTTATATGTAACGCATATCAATTATTTTTCTTTTTATGAGCACATAATCCTGAAATAAAGGAGATTGAAAATATTCATTATTAAATGTTGGATATTTGGAAATTTTTAAAAAATGAAAATTTACTTTTGTTAGTTAACCTAACTAGAACAAAAGCCCTATAAAAATAGAGTGTGATAAAATACAGCTTCATTCCAATATTTTCCTAGACTTCAATGGGGATTATTTTCATACATACATACTGTATACATACTGTACATACATACATACATACATACATACATACATACATACATACATACATATATATATATGGTATTTAGCTTTGTTTGGGTCCCATGTCATTATACTTGTGCTTTTAAAGTTGTAGCGATGTTTCGGTAGAATCTCATCTGCCATCATCAGGCTTGTGTATTGTGTTTGTCTGTGAGTCAGGCTTTCACAGCCATTTCTGTTTTAAATTTGGTGCTAGCCTACTGCTGTGGTAGAATGGTTTTTTCTTCATCCTAATTGGTTGGGATTCTTGGTCTGTGTTTGTTGGTCTTGGAGTTTGCTGTGTTCTGCTTGATTGGTGTTTCTAATATCTTCTGTCTGTTTTGTAGCTTTTTTTGATTGGCTGGCAACATTGTGTTTCCTGTATTGGAGGCTTTTAGTGCAGCTTGGCTTCGAGTAAATGGATGGCTATCATTTATTAGGAAGCTAGGTTTCATCTAGGTGCCTGGTTGGGATGTGTTTGAGCTGGAGGTATCGGGGGGGGGCGTCTGTTTGTGCCCAGGTGTTTGCTTGGCTTAGCGTGTGGAGATTTTTTTGTTTGTGAGTGCAGGCTTCCAGATAATTGACAGTCTGGTGGAGTCATCTCTTCTATTCATGCTTTCAGGTCTTTTTTCAATCTCTATGGCTTCTCTGATAATTCTGTAGTGGGGGTTTTCTATAGTGGCTAGGGTTTTGGTGCCATTGAAGTCGATGCTATTACCTGTGGCTTTCATGTGTGGGACTAATGAGGAAGTGTGTTCCAGCTTTTTTACTGCATTTTTGTGTTCATCCAGGCGGGTACTTATTCTTCTATTGGTCTGTCCGATGTATGTGGCAGGGCATAATGCACAGGGGACTTCATATATGCCTTGGTTTTCCAGGTCAATTTTATCTTTGGGGTTTCTTAGGATGGCTACTATTTTTCTGTCTGTTTTGAAGGCAGAAAACAGATGTGATCTTGATGTGATGCCTATGTAGTATCTTACTGATTTTGTCTGTGGTACCTCTTATGTACGGCAGAACAGCTGTTCCATAGGTCTGTTCATCTTCTAGGTCTCCATTATGTCTCAGTGTATTTTTGTGGATCAGGCCAGTGATTTTGCATTTGTGGAAGCCGTTGGCTGTCAGTATTTTAGTCAGGGTGCATAGTTCAGTCTTTATGTGTGCCTTGTCTGCCAGGAGTTTGGTTATGGCAATTAGTGTTTTGGCCACGGAGTTTATCTGTGCTGGGTGGTGGTGAGATTGGGCATTGAGGTAGTGGTTGGTGTGTGTTTTCTTCTTGTATATCGTGTGTCCTAGTGTGCCATCTGTTTTTTTGTAGATTAGCACATCTAGGAATGGCAGTTGTTTGTTTGTTTCCATTTCCATGGTGAATTTGATTTTGGGGAGTGTGCTGTTTATGTGTGTTAGGAAATTGTTTAGGTTTTCTTTTCCATGGGGCCAAATAACAAATGTGTCATCGATGTATCTTAGCCATAGTTTGGGTTTGTGGGTGGCATTGGCTAGGGCTCTGGATTTGAATTCTTCCACGAACAGGTTTGCAATGATGGTGACAGTGATGATCCCATAGGGGCTTCTTCAATTTGCTTGTATCTTTGTCCTTTGTATAAGAAATATGTGTTGATTAAGCAGTGTTCTGCTAGTTCCATGAGGTGTTTGGGTGGTTGGTATTTATTTTTGATTATTTGTAGGGTTTCTTTTATCAGGACTTGAGTGAATAGTGAAACCACATCAAAACTTACAAGCAGATCTTTTTGTTCCAGGTGTAGATCTTTGATCATTTCCAAGAGGTGGTATGAGTTTTGTACATGTGAAGCTGCCGCTTCAGCATGGGGCTATAGCTGCTTTGCTAGGTATTTGGCTAGGTTTTGTAGTGGTGCTCCTCTGGAGCTGACTATGGGTCTGAGAGGTATGCCTTCTTTGTGTATTTTTGGGAGGCCGTATAGTTTGGGGCATCTGGAAGATTTTTCTCTTGGGATGGTCGTCTGTTGGATCTCTTTGCTCATGTGGCTGGTTATAATTTTCTTCTTGGTTATTTTTTCCAGATATGTGGTTGGGTCTGTGTTTATGGGTTTGTATGTGGAGTCTTGGAGTAGGTCTGTCAATTTTGTTTCGTTGTCTTTTCTATCCATTACTACTGTGGCATTACCTTTATCTGCTGGAAGTATGATTATGCTGCTGTCATTCCTTAGGGCTTGCAGGGCTTTTAGTTCCTCTTTGTGTAAATTGCTTTTGGGTGGTTTGCTTGTGCATAGGATGTTAGTGACTTGGTGTCTTATTCTATCAGCTTCATCTGTATTTAATTTAGTTAGGCTGGATTCCACTCTGCATATGATGAATTCTGTGGGGATTTTTTTTGGGTGCTATAGCATAATTGAATCCTTTGGTTAGGACATCTGTTTCTGTTTTGGCGAGTTCTCTGTTGGAAATGTTGTATACTAATTGTTTCAGGTGTTGTTGTGAGTTGTTGAGGGATTTCTTGTCATGTTCAAATTTCTTTAGTTTCTTCAGGAGTTTGTCATTTTTGTAAGTGGTTTCAGTTTCAGCTCTCCAAGTTGTAAGTTGTTTTATCTTGTCCCAAAGTAGAGGGTGAATTTTGTTGCTCAATTCCAGGTGTAGGGTTAGGAAGTCTTTGTTTAACTGGTCGAGTTGGAATCTCTTTCTATGGAGCTCATTCCTGAGTAGAGCCATTTCAGTTCTTTTCAGGATATGTTTGGTAGCAGCTGTGCTGTGATGAAATGTTAATTTGAAGCTGGTTGGTGTTGCATTGTTGTCTCTGCAGCTGTGTATGAATTTGAGGTCACATAGTATTCCTGCTCTTTTAACTTCCAGCTTCTCGTAGGTTTTGGTCTGGCTGTTTATTTCCTCCCCGTAGAGGTCTGATATTTGTTTTCTTAAGTTTTTGTGGGTATCTATATGTATGGTATTCAGCTTTGTTTAGGTATTTTCCCACATCATTATAGTTGTGCTTTTAAAGTTGTAGCAACGTTTTTGCAGAATCTCATCTGCCATCATCAGGCTTCTTTATTGTGTTCGTCTGTGAGTCAGGCTTTCACAGCAGTTTCTGTTTTAAATTTGGGGCTAGCCTACTGCTGTGTTAGAATGGTTTTTTCTTCATCCTGATTGGTTGGGAGTCTTGGTCTGTGTTTATTGGTCTTGGAGTTTGCTGTGTTCTGCTTGATTGGTGTTTCTAATATCTTCTGTCTGTTTTATAGTGTTTTTTTGTTTTGATTGGCTGGCAAGCACTGATTTTTAAAGATGTGTAGCTTTAAAATATCCACTAGGTTGTGTCATATTGAGAGAATAGTTTAATTTTAATTGCATTTTAGCAAGAAGTAGCCCTTTTGCATTATGCATTATATCAATTATTATGGTAGAAGAAACACACAAAATACATTAATTATAGGTGGTGACCCTGCAAATCACAAAAATGCTTTCCTGAAGTAAATTATTGCCTCTAATTAGCTTCGTGCTTGGCAGTGCTAGCCAAAATTCAAGTGATCTATTGCTAATATTGGTTATTTTGTATGGCATGTAAAACACTCGCATTAGTAAGGTTCAGTGTCCCTTTTGCCTGTTTGAATAGCTCTGATTTGATATGAATTGGAGATTGAAGATTTGAAGAGTTTCTGTTTTGAGGACAGCTAATTTAATTCAAACTGCTGTGAGAATGTTCCAATGGATATAACAGGCAAAACAAGCTTTCCCTTTCCACTTGTTTTTGAATGCAGAATAACCATTGAATTGACCTTGACAAGTAACATGCATTTGTTCTCTCTGGTCATTGGGATTTCTGGAATGCAAGGAGATTGCACAGCTAATTGGCAAGTATGGACCACCAGATAAAGTCAGGCTCTGCAGGTCTAGCAAAAGACTCAGTAGAATAGACACTAACTTGTAGTATAACTTTTGTGATTGTGATCACTCATATTAAATAAACTGAGAATTGAAAAAGCCAATAAATTGGTAATGTTAGCTTTGCTAACCAAAGAAAGCTCTAGTAGGTTGAGAGTTTAATAAGGCATTAAATTGACTGCTTGCCTGCTAGTTTCAGTGTTAGATAGCCCCCTCTCCTTTCTTCCTTACTCTTCATGTTCAGAACTGAAGTTTACAGACTATTGCCTGTAACAACTAAAAGCAGGAAAAAAGACATAGACTCTGTAAGTCATGTTGAATGACTTCTATTTACTAGGATTTGTTGTTGGGTGTAGGCTTCTGTATCAATGTGCAAATCTCTTTTGACTTGGTGATTTGAGCAAAATCTAATTCATCCATAGCACTCCTTGGAAGCTCCCATCTGCTGAACAGAGTCAGTAACTGACAACCTTTGCTTCAAGTCTAGTTCTATTATTACCAGAAGAGCCCTACATCTTTAATATTTGTTCCAGCAGACTTGCGAGATCTTGGAATAACAGTGGTATCTTTAATCCAGACAGAACATCCAAAGTGGAAGATATCCATAGGGGTCACTTCAAGGGTGGAATGAAAGCCACTTCAGAAAGGTGAAATTTTGCTATTATTTGTATTATTCTCTTGTGTATACTTGGGAGATTCTACAATCATATCACAGATAGTAGTGATTGTGGTAATTATGGGTAGTGGAAAACACAGCATCAGGATAATATAATAACTCATCAGTTAGGAAGAAGAGAGATGGATCAGATTGTGCCTATTCCTTTTTCTGGTTCATCCCTCATTCAGATGAGTTATGCACTCAAGACTTGAATCAGAGCACGGGAAATGTTAGGAAATGTTTCTTGCAGCAGTGCCCTAGGATAGGTCAAGAAGTCAAGATGAAGACTTGCTCTAATCTCTAGGAAATCCCTTTCTCTGTGTGTTCTGGGAAGTGACTGGCAAAAAAAAGGGGGGGGGGAATTCAAATCCCAAACTACTATTAATCCATTGCAATTTATATCCTTTGTTTAGAAATTGAGGTGTTTATTCTGCAAAATTAGGAATAAGCATTCTTTACAGATTTGCAAAGTTTAGAAAAGGCTGGATAACCATCACATTTCTAGATGCCTCCCATGAAAGTCATCAAGAGTCATTTTAGAATGAATAGACTTGATGGTTATATACTTATGAACTTTTCTTTCATACACACTCCAAGATCTTTGGAAGGGAACCTATTCCTTTCTATCTCCCTGTACAAAATAAGATGTTCTTAAATGAAATGGATTTTCTAGAGAAATTTCCATTGGGTTAGTGTCTGGTTTTGGAACTGAAACTACTTTGATCCCTCTATTTCTGAGAGAAAAGAAGATGAATCTTGTTTTGTGGCTTGACCATGGTATTTTCTTTTGAAGATTTCCCACTTAACTGTTGATGGAAACATTTTGAAGTGGCTATGCTAATATACAGTATAAACTGTTGCTGCAAGATTTTTGATGGATTTCATGGCATTTATACTGTAGGATTCCACAAGGCTTCATTTCATTTTCCATAATATTCAACATAGATATGATTCTACTGCATAAGACCAGTTAGAGGTAAAATATCATCAGATTATCTTCGAAGCTGAGGTCTGTTAGGAAGGTGCTTTTCAGTGTTTTCCCCTACCCTTGAATGCCCTCCCCAAAGAGATTCATTTTGTATCATCTTTATTATATCTTCAGGACCACATACTTCAATTTTAATATTTCTAAGCCTTTCAAACCTTTGATGACTGATTTTTCTTTTATGTTATTCTGTAGAACCTTCTATTCATTGTTATAGAATTTTGTTCATTGGTATTAATACCATAAGTCACTTTCATGTGTTTTAAAGGTTTACTTACTTAAATATTATAAATACATCTGGGGATGTCTGTTGGAACCATATGTTCTCCATGAACAGAACTGGGATTTACAGCATGATCCAATAACAAATATGTCTTATTGTACTGTACACAATTCTACCATCCAGGCTAGCAGAAAACTCATTCAGAGGATGAGGTCACATGATGTGGCCACCTTATTGGAGCTAAGTAATGGACATAGTGACCAGACATGAATAGGAAATCTACTGAACTTTGTACTTGTTACTTTAGATTTCATGAGAGAAGAACAGCAGGCTTGTAATATACAAAGTAAGTCAAAGTTTCCAATCTTTTTTAGAACAGCGAGGTATGAAAAGAAATAAATAGCAATGCTGTATTTTTTCAGGGCCATATTTGGAGCAGCTTGCCCCAAGAGCCGATGGGACAGAATATAGCTTTGTACTATTATTATTATTATTATTATTATTATTATTATTATTATTATTATTATTATTATTATTATTATTATTATTATTATTATTATTATTATTATTATTATTATTATTATTATTATTATTATTATTATTATTATTATTATTATTATTATTATTATTATTATTATTATTGTTATTATTATTGTTGTTGTTGCTGTTGTTGCTGTTGTTGTTGTTTTTGTTAATTAAGGAATGTATAAACAGAACACAATGAAAAAACTATGCTGCCTTTCAGTTTGCTGCTGATTCCCAGAGAGCAGCTTCTCTAATCCAGGTCTTTGTGGAATTCTGCAGCAAAAAGATGATTCTATTCAATTACCTTGTAAGCTGGAAATAGCTACTTTGAAGAAATGCCAGAAACATTTATAGTTATTGTTAGACAAGGTAAAAAATGTCCCCTGATAGGCAGGAAGCTTATTTTGTTTTCCTTATTCTAAACTGGGTAATATATTTCTCCAGATAATTTATTCTTCTTTATAAGGTGAGAGTCTATTGCCATCAGCCACAAATCCTATATGATTTCCAGTTCTGTACTGTAGTTTGCAGTTAGCATGGAAATCAAGAGCAGTACAGTGTTCTTTTGCAAAATAATCTGCTTTCAAATATGCCACAGTTTGTTACCTACAGAAATACAACTATATTATACCAGCTGGTGGAACAGGTGTCTTAAGAACTGTTAACTGTTTCAAAATGAAAAAAAAAATTGTTCAATGTGATTAAAAGTCTATATTCCATCTTTAGATTTCTTTATCCAAGTTTGTTCATATTTGCTCATTTATAAATATGGAAGATGATAGGCATCAAACGTATAAGAAAAGATCCAGTTTTCCAAAGCCATTATAATAACACATGAAAAGAAATCTGCCAGATTTCCTTATGAGTGGATTTTTGAGATCAAATCTGTTTAATCAGATAAAATTGATGACATAACATTTCTTTCCTTTACCTAAGAGTGTGCAATATCACACATATTTTTTTGTCATTGCTCCTACCTCTCATTTCTGATTGCATGTGATTCCATCATGGCTTGAAAGATTGTAGCAAATGTTCTGTAAAAAGAATCATTTTCTATTAAAAGTGTATCTTAAGTTACAGAGAAAAATAAATGAACACAGAGTTTCCCTGAGAAATTAATATCTAAAATGTATATATAGCATAAATATATGTAACAGTCACAAAACAAATATAAATTCTTATTAAAACATTGTTACTTTATCTAAAACATATTACTTTATCTAATAACTTTGGTCTACCCAGCACAGAAACAAAATCCCACTTTTTTCATGAACGGCATTTGAATAGAATAGAATAGAATAGAATAGAATAGAATAGAATAGAATAGAATAGAATAGAATAGAATAGAATTTTTTATTGGCCAAGTAATTTGTCTTTGCTGCATAAGCTCTCAGTGTACATAAGAAAAAATAAAATACATTCATCAAGACTCATAATATACAACCTTTAGTGATTGTCATAGGTTACTATAAGCAATCAAATCATACATAGGTTACTAATACACAATCAAAACATACTAGAAAAACAAATAAAACAATATAAATTGTAAAGATACAAGCAACATGGTTATAGTCATAAGTGGGAAGAGATACATAATAGGAAGGATGAGAAGAAGAATAGTAATACAGTCTTACTAAGTAATTTGACAGTGTTGTGGGAGCTAGTTGTTTAGCACAGTGATGGCATTTGGGAAAAAAACTGTTCTTATATCTAGTTGTTCTGGTATGCAGTGCCTTTTAGCATCATTTTGAGGGTAGAAGTTGAAACCATTTATGTCCAGGATGTGAGGAGTCTGTAGATATTTTCACAACAATCTTTTTGACTTTGTATATATTGTTTTTATCAGTTATGTAAAGCTTTAAGAATACATACATTGCTAAGATATTACAGCTATATTTATACTGCTATTACTGTGAAACACAAAGAAAAATAATACTCCTATTGCCACAAACAATGTAAAATTAGTGAGAGATTGTCACATTTGACTAACTCACTATTCTTATTCAGAAGTACAAACTAAAGGAAGGCAGCTGGATCTTCAATCAGTTCATCCTGCTTGCTACAATGTCCTGCTCATGGTCAACAATGCTAATGCAATTAGTATTACTGCCTCAGTAATACTAATACTTTTTTCCTATGCCCATTTCTGTCCTCCACTATTCATTTCATTTGTGGGGAGGGTTACATGGGTAAGGGCATTCTACCTTTAATGGAGTAATCCTGCAGCAGGAAGTGCTAGGGAAAAAAATGAAATATTAAAGAGTAGGATGGGGTGGGGGTATCTTAAAAATATTTATTCAAGGGGACTTACAAACTAAAATGTTTTTTTCTACTGATGTGGAAAATAAGAAACCAGGAGTATATTGACTGACATAAAATTCCCATCAATAGGGCAAGACTATGTTTTTCTTCTTTGCCTGATAACGTATATCCAACCATACTATTAGGTGTTTAGACAGTATATAAGATTTATGTGCACCACCTGTCATATTCCATCTAAACCTTTCTCCATCTGTTTTACAAATGAAAACAATTTCTGAAGACCAAACTGAAGATAGGATTTGGGGGGAGGGAAGTATCTTGTTCCTTTTAAACTTTTACTGTATTGTTTGGGATTTTAGCATGGGGAAACATAAAAACAGTTCCTCATGTTCACTATCAGTCCTAATACATGCAACACCTGCCTCAAAATATTTTAAATCATGAAATTACACATTTATCTAAAAATGTATTTAGAAATCTACAGGATGATATATCTAGTTCTTAAACTTAATTATTAAGGTAGAAGGAATATAAAATGCTTAATAAATTGGGGGCGGGATCAGGATGTAAGAGCACACATACAAAAGCAACATAAAATCAGTCTTTAATAGATATAACTCCAATAAAACAAATGGAATTTAAGTTAGAAATAGGAAAGTAAATGAAAATTTTGATTCAAACAATGATCATTTAAAAGACTTTTGACAGTAAGACACATTTTCATGATAGAGAGTGCAAAACTTCCAGTCATGTTATTATCTTTGGAATTGCCATGTTCTGTTCACTTCATGAAATCATTCACTTAGAATCTGATTAGGTCTTTCAGGAATTAAATGACCTGCATCTCTTTTTAATCAAGAAAGAAAGTAAGAAAGTAAGAAAGTAAGAAAGTAAGAAAGTAAGAAAGAAAGAAAGAAAGAAAGAAAGAAAGAAAGAAAGAAAGAAAGAAAGAAAGAAAGAAAGAAAGAAAGAAAGAAAGAAAGACATTTTATTATGTTTCAAGTTTGTGGTTGAGAAATTATTAGAAATTAGAAATTACCCAAAATTAAATTTATATTCTTTATATGCAATGACTAAAGAGATGATATCAAGACTTGTCAGGATAAGGAGTGAAGACTGATTCCTACAGCAACATATAATTTAAAAAATGCCTGAAGGACAGGAATAGTCTCTTTTTAAAATTGATTTGTAAACTTCTTTGGAAATTTTTCAGTAAAGAACAATGAATAGTTATGAACTCATTCATACATAAGACCTTATTTACAATTTTTAAAAGATTTTATCTAAAAATGTTGATGAGTGGAGTGTGTGTGTGTGTGTGGAGTGTGTGTGTGTATAAACATTGAATAATCAAAACCTACAAGATCATCCACAAGTATAAAGGAATGATCCAGACTAAACAGAGTAATGTAAATTTATGAAGCTTGTTCCATAAAGTAGTATGATTGTCTTCATCACAAGAAGGCAATATGATTTGCCTTGACACAACATTTCATGCCACTTTGAAATGACTATGGCTTTTACATAGAAGCTTCTAAGAAACTCCCTGTCTTACTCTGTAGCATGAACCTCCATATTTCATAATATTGTCCAGTAGTCACATATCTCTGACTTTTAAGTTATATGAAAAAGCTGTGAGGAGATTCTTAGCTTTTTCCAACAGCCAGAAGTATGCACAAAAGCTGTGAAGCACAATAAAGCCAAGTGACCCTTGGAAGTGAGGGTACTCACTGCATTACTTTGTGAAGCAGCTTCAAGAGGGTGCTTCAATCAAATCTTCATCGCAGCAAAACACCTTTTGAAAATTTGCACAGCTCTATTATCAATCATGGACAAGGGTTTTGGCACAGACATGAATGTTCATCAACAGATGTCACCATGAAATGGGTTTATTGAAAGTCATCTATTGAATTCAGATGATTTTATTTTAATACTGCTGTCTCTGGAACACTGTGATCTACTTGAAAAGCTACTTTCAGTGCTGTGGCATTGTGTTCTTTTGGCTTTTTCTAGACTTTACTGTGATCTGTGGGCTGATGAAAAAACAGAAATTTTGAATCCTGTTTCAATATGGGATGTAATAAGTTGTATCTCAGTAGTTAGCTATGTAGGTAGAATGACATAAAAGAAAGAGAAAATGAAAAAAGATGGATGCAATCCATAGTTTTCCTAACATATTAGTGTAGATAAAGTTGTTCAGTTTTCTTAAAAAGTTGGTATTTACCTTTTCCATTACCATAATGATGCACAATTTACATAAATCACAAAATATTCCTAATGTCTGCATAATTCAATTATTTTGTCAAAACAGCCAAAGAAGTGTTGTGCCATTGTGTGTGTGTGTGTGTGTGTGTGTGTGTGTGTGTGTGTGGTTACTTTGTATTTTTCCAATATCACTTCTGTAAAAACTTTATTTTGCATTATAAATCAGTATTGATCTGCTAGTTTCTGCTCTGTTATTTCTTATTCTGGATGTTGTTCTTTCCAGAATTGGTGGATTGTTTTCAGATATCCTCTTTTCATTGACTTGATTTGTAACAGCAAGTATTATTTATTTATTTTTATTTGTATATTTGTAATAGCTAAGCAACTTTTCCTCTAATGGTCCTGTAGCAGCTAGCCTTCGTTTTTTAGTCAACAGTCCTGTGTCCTCTATCCTGTAGCCCCCTTGTTACCATATGTTCAGGAATTTCAACAGTATCATGATCATTGTTGATCCAGTTGTTCACCTATTTGGTATAAGTTACTGTAAGTTATGTCTCATAATATTGTTTATGAGAAAGACACCCTTTTTCTGATCCCTTTGATGAAACCTGTCCAGTACGGTTGAACCTATGATATAGCTCTCATCTTCCTCAGAGTACACAAACCCCACAACCATGTGACTTATTATTATAATATACACAAAAGGTGACAATACAGCTTTCAGTTTTCCAGCTGGTGTGGTCTTCATATGCATCAACATCTTCTCAAGAATGTAGTATATGTGCGGATTCAAGCTGTGCAGCCATTTGTAATTCATAGATTGAAATTTGTCAATGCACAAATTTTCTAAATGCCATACAAGATTTTTTGGGATGGCACTCAGTGTTTCAGTAACCCCTGGGGCCACTACAGCCATAAACTTTGATTTTTAGAACTTGATATTTTGTGATCTTCTCCAAGTCTTTGTCTTCTATTCTACTATCACTTGGTATTGTCACATTAATTATCCACACTTTTTTCTTTATAATCACAGTTAAATCTGGTGTATGTTAGGATACATGACTTTATCAATTTGTATTCAGAAAATACTACTACTATTATTTGAATCATGATTAGAAGGAAAATGAAACTTTTACCATAATGTCTATATTTCCATTGTGTAAAACTGTTGTGAGAATAAAGAAGTATACTTTAAGTCATGAGAAGGAAGAGACTATTAAGAAGAGCCTCAGAATAACTGCTTTATTGCACACTGGAGGCAGAAGAATGAAGAGAGAAAAAGTACAATCAGACTTGCAAGATTGTCAGCATAGGATAGTTCTGGTCTTCCTGTAGCATTTGTTTCCTGATTTGATCAACCTTGAAGGATAGTTAATGCACTGCTATTTTCTGTAATTTGATATAGAATGAGTTCAATATTGTCATGGGAATTTATCTAAATCAGGCAGGTTTTTTTTTTTTTTTTTAAATGCAATACAGCTACAGGTTTAATATGAGAAAGACATAGGTTTGAACAACACAACTGGCAATTGACACCAACAATTTCTGCCAGATTGTTGTTTCATCTCCCTCTTAAACTTTGGCGTATCACAAGCAAATGGTAAAAAAGGAGAAGGGAAACTTTTTTGCCAATGATATCAAATTAGATTTTTTTTCTAAACAGGATAGTTTCCTTTTATTGTATTTCTGATTATTGGAGCAATTTGCATAATATAATGTCCTGATACGTTGTTGAATGATAAGTATAAACTAAAACTGGCACACTTGTAACTTTTGCAAACATGTATTTCCATTGTAACTGTGTTTCTATTGTCACAATATTGTTTTTCTCTTTCTCTCTCCCCCCTTCTTATTATCAAAAATTAGTCATTTTTGCTTTTATTTTCTTTAATTTTTTTGCCATTGAACTGGCTTTGATGGCATCAAGATGAAAATAATTATTATAGGTTAGAAATGATTATGTAAAATAAAAGAGTGCGAAAGATGTTTTAAAGGAAAACTGACATTCTCTGTTAGTGAACAGGAGGGAATTATGTCATGAATGTTTATGCTCTCTTTTTCCTCCAAGGCACTCAAAGTATAGGATACGTGGTTATTTTCCATCATCCATCTTATCCTTACATCGTCATAAGATCATATAGTATGGGAGACAGGCACAAAGCATCCCATGACTTTTGAGGTAATCTATCAGTAATCACTTCAGGTCATTCTTACACACATTCTAGAAAGAGTAAAAACATGCACCCTTCCAAAATATTAGAGGAGTCAGAACAGTGGTGGGATTCGATTTTTTTTTTTTTACTACTGGTTCTGTGGGCGTGGCTTGGTGGGCGTGGCAGGGGAAGAATACTGTAAAATCTCCAGTCAGAGGTGGTATTTGCTGGTTCTCCAAACTACTCAAAGTTTCTGCTACCAGTTCTCCAGAATTGGTCAGAACCTACTGAATACCACCTCTGGTTCAGAGGCAACAGTAAACTGAGTGGTTATTATTATAATCTCTTAATATATTAAAATAAATATATATTTATTTTAGATAGTCATCTCAAAGACACAGGTTCCTAAATTTAAAGCAAGGTGTGTTTGTATCTTGCTTGAATCAATAATCTTTCTCTACTTTAAAAAAAAAATAAGGATAGGGGCAGCTTAGAAAGGAAACTCTTAACAATTCACCATTAACCCGCTTAGTTTGTTTAGTTTCATAACAGGAGATTTGAATCCAGGATGTCATCCCATGCACAGTGTATGATCCTTGAGCTTCAAACAAATAATCAGTAATTCAACTACTTTAATACTCTAAAGATTTGCCACTGCAATATAATCTCAGTGAGTTTTAAAATCGTACTGTGAATGAAATCCTCTCGCTTCTTGTGCTTCTCATATCAGCTCACATTCTTTGAATCATTTCAATGAATATTTTTTGTGCTAAGTCCTAAAGCCTTGTCCATCCATTCTAAAAAACAATCTTTGTAAGATTGCTTCCCTTCCCTGTCATTTATGATACTTCTTCAATGAACTAAAAAGAGAATAATTTAAAAATTATAATAAGAAAAATTACAACAGAGTAAACATCACATAAATAAGTAATATTTTATTGCTTGTTTGTTTTTTGAGTTCATCTGTATTGTGAAAAATATTACTCCTGTGTTAACATGACATACTATACTAAAATATACTAAAATAGACATCCTCTCTACAAAAGTTACTTTTGTGTCAGAAAATAAGTGTGTGTGTGTGTGTTGTTCCCTATACTCCTCTTTTTATATCTGGGCTATTTTAAAACAAATAATCTATTCCCCTATCTTACATTACAAATCACACCCACAATTTCATTGCAGTACAAAATAAGATGTGTGTGTGTGTGTGTGTGTGTGTGTGTGTACACATACAAACACACTCCTGACAGTGGCCTGAAGTTTGGGTAATTGTTACTGACCTAGTAAAGAGATTAAGTGCATTATTGGGACACACACACACACACCCCATGGGTGGGATGCAAATATTTTTACTATCAGTTCTGTGGGCGTGGCTAGGTAGGCATGGGCATGTGATTAGATGGGCGTGGCTTCTTCTTCTTTTTTGTGCAGCACCCACCTCTTGTGCTCCTTTTTTTTGGGTCTCCTGGGCCTCAGGGAAGCCGCCTAGGGGGCGTATTTGCTCCCAGGAGGCTTCCCTAAGGCCCAGGAAGGCAAAAAATGGAGCACATCCCCCGCACTCCATTTTTTGGCCTCCTTGGCCTCAAGGAAGCCTCCTGAGTGAAGCAATAAGACAGCGAGAGGGATCCCGGCACAGCTGACAGTTAGAACTGAACCGGTAGTTTGGATGAACCGGTAGCTGTTTTTTTACTACTGGATCAGCCGAACGGTAGCATTTTTTACTACCGGTTCATCCAAACTGGGCCAAACCGGTAGAATCCATCACACACACACACACACACACACACACACACACACACACACATTATATATCACAAACAAAGAGATCTGCATAACACCTGATTAAATTACTGTTTCCTAGTATGATTTGATTGCTTATTGTACCCTATGACTATTAATAAGTGTTGTACCTGATGATTCTTGACTCTTGACCAATGTATCTTTTTTTTATGTATACTGAGAGCATTTGCACCAAGACAAATTCCTTGTGTCCAATCATACTTGGCCAATCATGAATTCTATTCTATTCTATTCTATTCTATTCTATTCTATTCTATTCTATTCTACGCTACCCTACCCTACCCTACCCTACCCTACCTTACCCTACCCTACCCTACCCTACTTTATCCTATCCTATCTTATCCTATCCTTGTTGTGGTTAGCTGGCAGCAGGTGTGGATGGCTGAGGAGGGCGAGGACTTAGATGAGATGCCAGGACCATTAGGGAGTGGACTGCTGCCTTCAGAGATTGTGGGGGCTGGCAGCAGTGATGAGGAGGTTCCCAAGGACCCTGTGCCAAGTGCACGTGTGCACGGGATTGCTTGTAGGAAAGAGCAGCTACAACAGCACAGGTGACTCGGGAGTAAGGCTGCAATGTAATGGCCCCTTCTTCAAGAAGATAACAGCCAGCTGTGAAATGAATGTACTTTACAGAAGGCAAAGACATTTTGAAACTCCAGCCTCATGGACATTCCAGTATCCTGAGTTTGTATTTGAAGATTTTTGTATTGCAAATTATTTCTTGTCTGTTATCTTTTGGCAAGTCTCGCACAGTTTGGCAAGGCTTGCGCTTATCACAGCTAATTATTTTGCAGAAGCATTACAAGGTTTCTGTTCCCTTTGGATTGTATTTGATTTGTTGGAAAAGGGCGTGGGTCAGAACAATCCTTTTCTCTTCTCTTCTCTTCTCTTCTCTTCTCTTCTCTTCTCTTCTCTTCTCTTCTCTTCTCTTCTCTTCTATTCTATTCTATTCTATTCTATAACTCTGAGTTCAGTAATGCATTTAATCTATTTACTAGATTAGCTTTCTATTCGTAAACTATCAGGCTATTAACTACATCTTCACTTAATATTACCAAAGCTGGAAAAAAACATTGTTGATGCATAAAGAAGATATACTGACATATTTGCAAATACTTATTCAAATATGATACTGGCTTTCTCATTTTATTTCATTCTTCCAATATTTTTGACAGGAAAAAAAGCCTCTGAACTTGGAAGGAATAATAATAATAAAGCCCTCAGGCTAAATAAAAATGAATAGAAACAAAGAATAGCCAAGCATTTAGAATAGCACAAAAACCACAGAATAAAATTGCCTGCATTGAAGCTTGTCCCATAGAAACAGCTAATACATTTATTAAAAGATATCAGTACTGTAATATCAAATATAAGCACCAACTTACTACAAGAAAAAGACAAACTAATATACATCACAGTTGTACTGTAACTGAATATCTTAGATGCACAATTAAAAACAAGGGGGAAAAAATCAGTGTGCCACCAAAATGAAGCACCAGACTGGAAAATAAGATCAGCATGCTAAGATCAGATGGAAGCAAATGTAAAGAAGCTGAAAAACAAGAACTTTAGCAGAAGTCTTGGATAGGATGACCACAAAAATAATGACAATGAATCATGCTATGTAGCAATGTTGACTCTACTTATCAGACAGGATAGGTAGGTATGGAATGTTGCAAGTTCACCAGACAGTTGAAGAAGAAAAGAGGGAATCAGAACAATATCTGAATTAAGGATGCACTGAATCTAGTAAAACACAAAGGCCTACCAAATACTGTAGACATATTAGCAGGAAAATTGAAGAAAGAGACAGAGGTGCTAATTCTGGCTAATTTTGACCAAACCTTAAGAGCAAATGCATGCAAAGTCAGAATTGAAACCATAGAAATAGGAAGCAGATGTCCCCCTGCAAAGAAACAGTGGACCACCTAGGTAGCTGCAAGAAGATCACATAGACTTGGATGACTTTTTTCTTTTTCTCACAAAGGAAGACATTTTTCAAGGTATTTTGTTCTTTTTGAATGGAGCAAATCTAATCCTTTCATTCATGCCTAGCCACTCTGCAGGCTGTTTTAACGATCTTCCCAAAAGTCCTATCTGGACAATAGATCTCAATATGTACAAATGGTTTTCAGTACTGTGAATAGCACTGTTCTTACAAGTAGGACAGAAGTATCTGAGTTGCAGACACTGTATTGATCAAGACTGGCTCTTTGGTAACATTAACAGAACCATCTAGAAGGGGAAAGTGCTTACTGTTTTTGTACTGAATTCTACATGTACCCATATAGATTGGAGAATCACCCCTTTCTCAGAAGCTGCATACTGACATGATATTTGTACTGGACTATTCCCAAAGTTAGCTTGAGTTTTTTTTCAATATTGATTTCCTGGCTTATTTTCTGGTTGAAATGCCTTGTCCAGAAATCTATTCCATTTACACTTGAAACATATTATAACTTTGTGTGCCAGGTTTTAACTTTTGTATGTCATATTAATCCCAAATAGCTGTTATTATATATGCCAACAACTTTGTTACATTAGTCTGATATTATGTTTATATATTGAATAATAAATGGGATGTTTCTGAGGGGAAATGACCAAAGGCATTTTCAATTGTTGCAAGAGTTCTGCCCTTTTGGTAAATGTATCATAACATTTCTCACAAGTACAGTAAAAAAGGATTGTGATATAATGGAATATCCCTCTTTTTTTCTTTTTTACAAAATCATTGGATTCACTAAGTCAGCTCTGAGCATAGATCATTAGTTCTGAAGTAAAATAGTACAAATGGTTTTCAGTTATGACAAACACTATTTGTGATCCAATTATTTATTTCTTCCTTTTGTTACCACATGAGACTTTTTAAAAGATCAACAACTTTAATTTATAAGCTGTTAGAATATATATTCCATTTAAGAGAAATATAAAATAAATGGATAATCATATAAATAATGTGCAGTCCAGAGGTGGTATCCAGCAGGTTCTGACCAGTTCTGGAGAACCGGTAGTGGAAATGTTGAATAGTTGGGGGAACTGGCAAATACCACCTATGACTGGCCCCACCCCATCTTTTCTCTGCCTCCTGAGTCCCAGCTGATTGGCTGGGTCTTCTTTTGTTGCCCTGCACAGGAGAACGGAGATGGAAAGCAGGTTAGTGGGGTGGGGAGGGAACGGGATTCTGCAGTAATCTTCCCCCAGGTGGGAAGAGATTGGAGATTTTACAGAATCCTTCCCCTGGAGTGGGGTGGGAATGAAGATTTTACAGTATCCTTCCCCTGCCATGCCCACCAAGACACACCCACCAAGACACGCCCAAAGAACCAATAGTAAAAAAAAAAATGGAATCCCACCACTGGTGCAGTCACAGCTAGGTATCATTGACTTTGAGAAATATAAATTCAAACAGCTTTATATATTCTAAGTGGCAGTTGCTAAAATAGTCTTGGTTGTTTATTTTGGATCCACATCTCAGGAATATATGTTTGAACAGAAAATTAAAATAATTTTGTAATGTTCTAAACTTCAGCTAGTGGGCTCACTGAAGATATAGAAGTAGCATTGGAACTGATTTGTGATCTGGGTTAGGAGTGTGATTTGCATTTGTGTATCTCACTGCAAAGTATACTTTTATAAATCAGTAAGAAAATTCAAAAGCATACAAACCATTACATAGCTTTCAGAATGGTCTTTTATGCAGGGGTGGGATATGACAGGCTTAACTACCGGTTCGGGATTTATGAGGTTCAGTGATTTATGATGTGCTTCCCTGCACGCTGCGAGTGGCCACCTGTAAATCGCTGCCTGTAAATCATCATCAGCACACTGCATGCAGAGAAACAGCCTTTGAAACAGTCCTCTTTTCCTGGTTTTTTAACTGCAGCTGTGCCTCATTTGGTAGCTGAAGTTGAAAAATCAGGAAATAAAGATCAGGTGGGCGGGTGGGCAAAAACATCAGCAGACATAGAACCACTTCTGTGTCTGCTGCTTTTCAGAGCTACCAGTTCTACGGAGGTGGACAGAACCGGTAGAAACCCACCTCTGCTCTTATGAGGAGAAAACAGAGGTGATTCTCTTTGCCTAAATATTCTTTTTGCCTAAGTAAGTGAAATAATTTACAAAATTATTGATTTTTTTATACTGTACCACCAAAGATATTGGAGAAAATTATCTGAAGTATAATATTGAACACAATATTCACCACATCATAACAAGCCATTAACTAAAATGATAAACTGAAATGAATCAAGTAGAATGTATGATCCTAAATGAGTGCTCCCATCTAATTGGAACATTCAAAAGGACAATGAAATTATTATTAAATAATGGTGTATGCTGCAACAACATTCAAAGCAAACTAAAAGTATTCATTGTTGGTCTGTTTTATAATTAAATATAAGAAAAGTGTCTAGCCTAAGAAACCAGGAGATTATGAGTTCTAGTCCTACCTTAGCGGTTCAAAACCAAGAGGGTGATCTTGGGCCAGTCACTGTATCTCAGCCAAACCCACTTCAGGGTTGTTGTTGTGGAGAAAATAGAAGGAAGGTGCATTGGTATGTTCACTGCGTTGAATAATAAAGGCAGGATGCAAATAAATAAATAAAATAAAAAGTATAATAACAAGACCTCACAAATTTATTTGAAGTTTATGCTGCCACCTTGCCTTCAGCATGTCATAAACAATGTAAGCTTTGAAGTGCATTTAAATCATGTAAGCCTTTAAATCATGAATTATATCTCAGTACTATTCATTGTTGCAGTGTTGTGTAATATTTGAAAATATTTTTCAAGGTAAGGCCTAAACAATGCTTAATTTCCATCCTACTGGCATCTTCATCTTGCAAAACAAAGCAAGATGAAAGTTTTTATTTTCTCATGGCACAAGACATAATCTAAATACATATACAGTGTTCAGTATAACATTGGAAAATGTACCCAGGCAGAGAATTTTAAAAATATATTACTTTTACGAAATGAAAATGAAAAAGGAAGAAATCTAGATTAAAATACATCATTATTCATAGAAACAGCAGAATATTTGAGAATGCTAGTGTAAGAATGATCACACATCACAGGAACTAAGCTGCTTGACAAACCTCTTGATATAACAAGGTGGTTTTTTTTTTTTTTGAAACTGAAGAATATTCTTAATTTCCAGGGTTGAACAATGTTTATCATTATATTACAGGTTTATGCCATCAAATTGAAGAGATTTTTAAAATAAATTAACCTTTGTGGTATCATAATAATACCCTTTTGGGCTTTGTCCAAAATGGTTTATCCTTAATACTTAACATTTTATAACTAATTTATGCCAAGACAGCATTTTTTTCATATATATGTCTAGATAAATATAAAATATTGTTATGTAAAAATACTCTAGTCCTATTTTTACTGAAAGAATAAACTGAGTTACTGAACAGTCAATTTCTATTCACTGCAATAAAAAAATTAAATAAAATTGAAATAACTTTGATTAGTCTCCCATCCTAGATCTAATTGAACAACCTGGATTCAATATCTATTGATTTAAAAGTAAACCTAATTTCATTCTCTGGGAGTAAATTCTCAAAAGGCATGCATTCATTGTAAAACCATTGCATAAAATAAAAAATGGTCTCTGGAATAAGAAACATGTTAAGAATTAATTCAAAGACATTTTCTACAATCTTCAAAATTGTATGAATTTATAATGTTATATTGCATTAATTGTTGAATAGTTTAGCAGGTTGTTGAACAATTTGAACAAATCTGGAACTTTTCTATCTTTCTATTGTCTTTTATTGGATGTATGATTAAGACCCTATTACTGTGTCATATTTACTTTTATTTGCTTTATTGGTAAACCAAATAATAAGGAAGACTTTATTTTGTTATGTTAATTGGTAAAGTTAGAAAAGTAGGTTACAAGATCTAAGATGATTTGTCAGTAACAAAGTTGATGTGAAAGTAAAAGAGGAAAAAAATACTCTTTCCTCTTGTGTATTATTTTAATTGGAATTTCCTTAGGTGCAATTAGATCTGTATTATCAATCATCCATATGGTACTAAGATAAGACTTGCTCCCAATCTTCTCCCTGAAAAGGGCACAAGTACTTCCTTTGGAATTTTTCTTAATTTGGCAAAGCATGTGTAAATCTTACAGTCTTTGTCCCAGTGTCATCTTCATTTCAATCCAAAATGTTAGACAAACACTTATTAATCTTTTCTCTGATATCTTCCCTATTGTTTTCTGGAATGGTTTTAAAACTTAAAGGACTTTTTCTTTCAGTTTCAATAATGCCAAGTTGACAAAATCCTTCTCCATCTTTCTATTTATAAATTATGTCTTATTTTCCAAAATTTACACATTGTCATTAATTAGTTTTACATCTCCAGCCAATTATCCTATAGATTCTTCAGTCTTAATTTTTTTCATATCCATTTTATCCCTGCAAATGCTTCTTTCATTTCCTTTTTAAAAGCACCCACACTATTGGCAATTATTGCATATTCTAAAACATTTTCCCGCAATCTGATGTAATGCCCTTGTCTCTGAATTGTTCTAATGAACCCTTCCCTCCTTCTCCTATTTTTGCAACTTTTCTTGCTGTTGCCATTATGGTAAAGAGAGAGTCCGTGCATTACTAGAGTGAAAGTAATGCAAGTTTCCTTTCCCTCGTGTGTGTGTGTGTGTTCTTTAATTCTTTACTCCCAACTGACTCTCTGTAGTAACAGGTGCACTGTCTGGTTCACTTTACACTTATCTTCTTATTTTGTAAAATCCACTAATTACCTCTTTTCCTTAAAAATAATCAGCATTCCCATAAAGATCAAATATGTTTGTCTAATTATTTTTTCTATTTTCAAAGGTATTTGTGTGTGTGTGTGTGTGTGTGTATTGTATGTATACATACACATACATACACACGGACACACACACATACACACACACACACACACATGATAACTCATAATTGGTCACAAGAAACTGAGTCCCTGTGGCCTCCTTGTGAGGAGGAGCTATCCAAAGCACAAGTGACTGGTCTCCCACCCCAATCTCTCCTTCTCCAGATTTTGTCTGCTAGAACCTACCATCTGGCCACCAATTTCACCATTGTACTTTCTCCATTCAAGGATGCTCACAGGACATTTAACCATCCATAAGCTGAATGATGAATGAATGAATTATTTATTGGCCAAGTGTGATTAGACACACAAGGAATTTGTCTTGGTGCATATGCTCTCAGTGTACATAAAAAGAAAAGATACATTCATCAAGAATTATAAGCTACAACACTTCATGATAGCCATAGGGTACAAATAAGCAATTCTAGGAACAGTCAATATAGATCATAAGGATAGAAGCAACAAGGTTACAGTCATACAGTCACAAGTGGAAGGGGATGGGTGATAGGAACGATGAGAGGATTAATAGTAATAGTAATGCAGACTTAGTAAATAGTTGGACAGTGTTGAGGGAATTATTTGTTCGGTGAGAATATTCTTGAATCAGTGGTGGGATTAAAATTGTTTTACCACCACTTTGGTGGCCGTGCCTTGGTGGGCATGCTTTGTGCATGCACATGTGCTTTGCACACATGTGTGGCAAATGCGTGCTTTGCAGAGGCTTTCCTATTGATCTTCTCCTGCAGTCCTGCAGTCTCCCTGTGTCTTTAACAGCTGATACGCTGCAATCCGCTGTGCCAAGCGATACAGCTGAGCTTCAAAAGCAGGAAATAAAGGTCAGTATGGAGCCGGGGTGGGCAGGTGGGCCCAGCAGCTGATCGTCAGAATAAACTGGTTCACTCCCTGATGATCTTCAGAGCTACCGGTTCAGCTGAACTGAGACAAACCGATAGAAC
This sequence comes from Notechis scutatus, assembly GCF_049901735.1. NCBI lineage: Eukaryota > Metazoa > Chordata > Lepidosauria > Squamata > Elapidae > Notechis > Notechis scutatus. The sequence continues at coordinate 96,199,965 of NC_142010.1, read as the reverse complement.
TCCACCCCTGTCTTGAATGCTAGGAGGAATAGAACAACAATTACTTTGAATTGAAATACTTGTTTTTTTCCAAGTAAATTATAAAGAGACTGATTTCTTCTTTTATATCTTTCACTATACTATCCACAAAAAAAGATAACATTACTCCAAGCCAATTTAGTTCACTCCAAATAGCAAAGAAAATGGAAACTGTCATCCAGTATCTTTTGAAGGAATCATCTTTTGGATTCTGTGCCAATTATTTCACTAAATATTATTCATATCTTCCGTGAAGTATCATGCATAGATAAGATGAAAGTTCTTGAGGGACTTTCTCAAAATAAATTAGTTGGTTGTTTTGGGGGATAGTTGCAAGTCATCATATATTGAATCTAGTCATAGTATTGCCAATATTGGAAGAGAAATGGAGTGGAAGTATATGAAATCTGAAAGTGAGAAACAGATTGTTCTGGTTGTTTTATGGATTTTTTAAGCATTAAAGTAATGTCATCAGATGAAAATATTAAGCTTCAATATAGCATGAAGTGTTTGGATAGAAAATACATTTTGAGGATCAAATGAACTGTAGGGTCCTTAAAAGAGTTTTTTATCACTTGTGCATCTTCAGCCAGACTTCAATAGTTCTATTATATTATACATGTAGTGAAAAGAAATTCATAATAGATGACATAAAGTTTGTAGTAGTCACAGTCAAAGATAAAAATTATTGGTTTTACCAATCACCAAACAGATCCATACCTTGTCTTTTAGTAGTAAACTATTATGATACTGTTGACTGACTGCTGTAGATCGTACAACGTTAAGACTAACTTGATGTTACATTATGATAAGCAGATTAAACAGGAAAACAGAAAAAGTGGGCAGCCTACAAGAATTGGTATGCATAGAAAATTGTCCAAGCAGGTCAGCGCTGAACACTTTGGGATGTATAAAATATAATCCTTTAATGGCCAAGTGTCATATAAAGAATTTGTCTTCAGTGCATAAGCTCTCAGTGTACATACAGCAGTAGTGATCATTATCATAATCATTGTAAAAATACATTCAACATAAAACACTAGATACAACACTTAGTGATAGTTATTGATACTAAATAAGCAATCAACTTAAATCATACTAGGATACTAATTAAGCAATTTAAATCCTAAGATACAAGCAACAAAGTTATATCATAAAAAGACAAGATGGTTGTTAATAGGGAAGATGAGAATAGTGATGGTAATACTGCCTTTCTAGATAGTTTGACAGTGTTGTGGGAATTAGGTGTTTAGCAGAGTGATGAAATGAGGGGGGACCTGTCCTTGTATTTAGTTGTTCTGACATGCAGTGCCGTATAGCGTCATTTTGTAGGTAGAAGTTGAAACAGTTTGTATTCAGGATGCAAGGGGCCTGTAGATATTTTTACAACCCTCTTTCTGGCTCATGCAGTATATAGGTCCTCAATGGAAGGAAGATTGGTAGCAATTGTTTTTTTCTGCAGTTCTAATTATGTGTTGAAGTCTGCATTTCTCTTGATTGGTTGCAGAACCAAACCAGACAGTTATAGAGGTGCAGATGACAGACTCAATAATTCACCTGTAGAACTGTATCAGCAGCTCCTTCAACAGCCTGAGCTTTCTGAGTTGCTATAGGAAGAATATTCTTGTGCCTTTAATTAGAACTGCAGCAAAAACAATTTCTACCAATTTGTTGTGCTTTTTTTGATGACATATTTGATGTTAGATGTCCCTTTTAAGTCCTGAGATAGTATAGAATCTAGAAATTGAAGATCTCTACTGTTGATACTGTATTGTCTAGTGTTGTAAGAGGTGATAGTATAGGAAGGTTTCTCCTAAAATCTACATCATTTCTATGGTTTTGAGTATGCTTAGTTCAAAATTGTTCTGGTTGCACCACAAGGCTAGTCAATCTCCCATCTGTATGCCAATTCAGAACTTATACAAACAACTGGACATGAAAGAAAGCAAAAAAAAAACAAAAAAAAACACCAAACATCTACATATTAGCAAAAGCAGACGCCAAGGAAAGACAAGATATTGAACACTATGTATGTGTGAAAGATAAAGATGACCAATGACTGCAGGACAAATGCAAAATTATTGAACGCTGGCAACAGCCCTTCAGCGAAATCTCTAACTTTGAATTTCCACATCATCAATTCCTGCTTTATCATAGAAAATAAAATACAAAATGATAAAACAAACAAACAAAATGAAACAAAACAAAAACATACATTCCACCCTAATAAAAAGAAAAAATAGGGTATAAAAAAGGAGGGAAAAGTAGACAGTTAAACATAACATTTAACATGTAGGATACTGTCAATTCCTGAAAGCTTACCTAATGCTGGACTAGGTCCACACATCTTGCTAGAAGAGGTTATCAAAACTACTCTTGATATTAAGAATTTGAAAACATTGGGCCCTGATGACCTACTGGCAGACATTTGGAAGCTGGATGAATTTAGTGGCAAAGCAGCCAACTGACTAAGAAATTTCTTCAATGTATTGTGGACTCTGGACGCATGCCTGCTGACTGGATCACAATGATTACAATTCTTGTCTTCAAAAATAAATGTGACCTGGCAGATTGCTGTAACTATCAACCAATTCACCTTCACACACAATGAAAATCTTTAACCAGATCCCTGGGCAGCACCTCTATGATATTATGAAAATTAGTACCAATGAATGCAGCTTTGTCAAAGGCTCTAGCACCACTGACACCATCTTTGCAGCTCACATGCTTATAGAGAAACACTGAGAAAAGGGGAAGCCATTACATTTGGCTTTCCTTGACCTTGAAAATGGCCTTTGACTAGGGGTAGGATTCAAATTTTGTAACAACCAGTTCTGTGGCCATGGCTAGATGGGCGCGGTTGGGGTGGTTGGGCATGGCTTTTTTTTTTTTTTTTTTGCAGCACCCTCTCCCCCATTTTTGAGCCTTCTGGGGGGACTCCAGAAGGCTTCCCTGAGGCTGAGGAAGGAAAAAATGGAGCATGGAGGGGGCGCACAGCACCCCCATGCACTCTGTTTCGGGGTCTCCTGGGCCTCAGAGAAGCCTCCTGGGAGGCATTTTTGCTCCCAGAAGGTTTCCCTGGGGCTCAGGAAGGAAAAAATGGAGTATGTAGCACCCCCCGCTCTCTATTTTGGGGCCTTCTGGGCCTCAGGGAAGCTCCTTGGGGGCCCTTTTGCTCCCAGAAGGCTTCCCTGGGGCCCAGGAAGGCAAAAAATGGAGGGGGAGGGGAGGAGCTGCATCCCCACCTCCATTTTTTTGCCTTCCTGGGTCTCAGGGAATTTTTTTGTCTTCCTGGGCAAAGTATTAAGTAAGTGAGGAGAATCCTGGCACAGCTGAAGCAATCTGTTTGCTGTTTGCTGCAAGGAGGCAAATTGCTGAGAGGGCAGAGGCAGATTTTTTCCTCTTGTTTTCCTCCCCAAAACTTAGGTGTGTCTTATACTTTGCAGCATCTTACACTTTGAAAAATATGATATATGCATACATGGAACAATTGTCTTCGCCAATTTGGTTTGTGCCTTAAAATCAAGAAGACTGAATACTTAGGGACTAGTGTGAGACCTTCACCATATAAGTCAGAAATTAAGATGTAGTGAAGACCAACCCCTTCTGATACTACAAAGTGATGGCAGCATTAATGAAGAAGTATGTGCAAGTGTGAACACAGCATGCCAAAGTATCTAAAATTGAAGATGTATAAAACAATGGTATGCCCAATAGCTTTATATAGCACTGAGTGTTGGCCAACCACCACTGAGTGCTGTTTACACACCGTGGAGATGCACATGTTTCATTGGTCATTAGGTTTTTCTTTTCTTGACCATTACAGCAACACATGGGCATTGTGCAAATATCTAAGAAAATGCAGAAGAAAAAGTGATATAGCCATGTCCTATGAACAACACCCACACCATTTCCTGCATTGGTTTCCACTTTAACACAGGTGGCAAGTATCCTCATGGAAGGCTAAAGCAAAAATGGCAAGACACAATAAATGTAGAAGTGTAAAATTGCCCAGCTAGACCTTGATGCTGCACTTGATTCTGTAATATATTGTTTGTTGATCCAAAAAGCAGATCTTGCACTTGTGGAAATAATACTAGGAACATGAATATGATGAAAATTGATGATGATGATGAATATGATGATGACAGTGATGACTAAAAGGAGAAGGACAATATAAATATATAAAAACATTTATATATATTATATATAAAATCTCCACTTCCTCAATCTTGGACATATTCTAATTAACTATTGCTTCTCTCAGATGTTTCACATCAACATAAGAGCAATTAGCTTTTTTTGCATATCATTCTATGAGATTCCTGTTGAATCATCATTTCTAATAAGAATTAAAACGTTTGAGGCTTCCAGTTTGAACTTCTTTGGCGACAGACTGAAACCTCGTCTCTGCGAGGCTTCGATCCGTGCTCGCTGCTGGAGTGCCCCGAGCTGGCTGGTTTCGGGGCTAAGCCACCCCATAGAGGTGGTGAAGGGGGAGATGCCTACAGGGTTGAGGAGAGCCGCATCTCTCCTCCCCAGCTGGCCATTATTCCCTTTCCCAAAGGTGGTTGTAGTGGTGGTCAGAAATGGCCACCACAAAGAAGAACTTGACTGGAAAAGAATGTGCAGGAGGAATATAAGAAGAGAAAATTTTGGTTGACTGGGTCAAACAGCAAAAGCAACAAATAAGGTACCCTGGAATTGAAACTATTAAAAAAAACCAATAACATTGTTCCCTAAGAAGATTTTTAAGCTGTGAAGGAGAGAGAAAAGTGAAAAGATTTGGGTTTTTTTTCTCCTTTTCCTATACTGACAGCTAAGAGACTTAAGCAAGAAATTGGAAAAAAATTCACTTTGACATTAATAGGCATTTAATGCTGAAAATAAAAAGTCAAAGGGATAATAAAGATTTCTGGATAATCAAAAGCTTTTGAAAACAGGAAAGGAGAGAAAAAGAATAAAAGGGCAGGATCTGGAAGGGAGGAGACTGCCTGGAATTAAAAAGAACTTACAGCAAAATCTCAACAAGACTTCCAAAAGATACATTTTAACTGAAATATCGCAACAAAAACCCCAGGAAGAGAAAGTGGAAAAAGAAATAAGAAGAAATAACTTGGGACTATTTGGATGACTTGATGATTTCTGGATTTTTGGTTATTCTATTTGAATGACTAAAATCAACTGGGTGGTTATTTAAAACTGTTTAAAATGGCTCCACTTTTAGAAGAACTGAAAATGGAACTTAAAAAGTACAAAGAAGATGCACAAGAAGGGAGAGGTTCTTTTGGCTTCGTATTTCAGTTTTTAGAAATGGAGATTTGGAATTATGAGAATCAACCAGAAATGCCTGCAGAACAAGAAGATTGCGACAAAGAAGAGGCCATCTTTAATGAACAAATAATCTTAGGTGGGGGAAAAAAGAAAGGGGGGAAAGAGAATGGAAAGTTTAAGATTGGGAAAAACAACTCCAAAAAAAAAAAAAATGGAGTGAAAAATAAGTATAAAATCAGAAAGCAACAGAAGAGGGAAATGCAGAAGAGAGAATTAGAAGTAGAGAGACAAGGGGGTAAAAAGGGGAGGGAGAAGATGAGAGGGAAGAAAGAAAGGAAAAGAAGTTATAAAGGACAGAAACAAAATATAGAGAAACAGGGCCTATTTAGAGATAAGGGGTGAAAATTTAATGGAAAAAGGAATTCTGCAAAGGTACATAAGATAGTATTGTTATATTAGAAACAGAAATAATTTTAGAAAATATGAAACAATGTATGATTAAACTGTTTGATAAAATAGCTATCGTAATTCAGTGGAATGTTTGTCAATAAATAAATGTAACAAAATGAATATTTAATGATTTACAAAACATATGTGAAGAGAAATAAGGGAAAAATTAATTATTGAGATTATATGTGTCTTTAAGGAAGTATGATATTTAATTGAAAAGAAGTATTAAAGATGTTATGATTTTAATGATTATTAATGATAGAACTGAATTGGAATGGAATGAGGGTTTATAATTACATATATTTAGAATCTTTTTTTAAAAAAATATATAGTGTGTATTATAAGAATGTACCAAGCAGAATTCGATTGGAAGTTATGTATTATGTATTATATTGAAGGTCATAACCTTAAGGTATATATTGAAGTTTAAATAAGAGTTGAATGGATGTAATTAAAAGATATAAAGGTATCATACTCCAATTAGTAACTACAGGAGAAAATTTGTTTAATGAGAAAAGATAATATGAAATTGAAACAGAACAGACAAAAGTATAAATATAATGATTTGAATTGAGATGAGATAATCAAAATAAAATTGAGAAAATTAAAAGAGGGGAAAAACTATATAGAAAATGTAAAATAGTATAAGATATGGAATAGAACACAAAAAGGAGCATGAAATTGAGTTTTGTGTCTGTATAAAGAAGTTCAACCCGGGACCATGCTATTTTCAAAAAATATGTTTTACTTGTATTTTGTATGTGTGAAAACCCAAATAAAACTTTATTAATAGAAAAAAGAATTAAAATGTTTAAATAATGTTGAATCCATTAAATGTGACTAGAATATGTTCCTATTCTTCTGTGATCAGTTCAATGTTGCAATGGCTTTTACGTGAATTTGTTACTTTATATTTGATTATTAATAATTTTGACTAGCAAGGAAGTCATTTTATCTGAAAAATATGGCATTCTACCTAATGCACAATGTAGCAGTGAATCATTGCTGAAAATGGAATGTTAGGTTTTTTTTTTTGAACAACACTACCAGAAGAATTCATAAACTGAAATTTTCAAGCAACAATGTGATTTGCTAATTAATTTCTTTTTCACCTTGTGTCACAAGAATGTTTTCAAATAGAAAACTTTCCTGCATTTATTTTTTTTCTGCTGTTGTTATTTTCCCATTTTATCTTTATCTTTTTTCTGACTCCCTTTGCCTAAGTGCTTAAGGTGCTGTGCTCCCCATGTCTCTAAGTGCTGAAGTTTCCAGCAGGTACATAAATGGATTGTTTCAAAGGCAGAGTACCTTCTCAGTCTCTTTTTTTAAATTAACTCAACCTAAGGCTGAATTCAGACAACATTCCCACCAGGTGCTTTGTTTCAAGCACTTTCGTTCAGTTTCTTTCAGTTTTTAACAAAATGGCTCATAGCACACCCACTGACTTGTATATGTCCAGACATTCACATACATGTGCACACATGCACACATACAGAGGGGTTTCCCCCCTCCCCTCTATCCAGTAGCTAAAGCAAGTCTCCTTTGGAACAGAAGCCCAAGGATCAAGGATTAGCAGCCTTGTAGGAGCTCTTCACTTCTATTATGCACTTTGGGAGATAAGGTATTCAAGTATGATTAGAAAAATGCTTCTTAACAAAACTGTTAATGAAAAGAGTAATCTCTTTCCAAAGATAAAATGAATCAGGAAAGGGAGAGAGACATGGTGCACATCCCTTGCTACATTTTAGCCCTAAAACACAGAAGATGCTCATCCTGAGCGCCTAAAGAAGATTAATTTGATTCAGTAAGGCTGTTCTGAAGCTATTTCCAGCTTATCAAAAGGTGATGACATATATACATACATGGTATCACAAAATGCCTGTTTGGATATATTATATCCAGATTATATTAAAAAAGTAAGGCCCGTTCCTAGACATTTGTATTTTTCACAAATGTGAAATGTTTGTGGAAATGTTTCTGTCTAATCATTTCAATTATTCAGACTGTTTATGTGATTTATGCAATTTTATACTCAAGAAATTTAGATAAAGCAAGACCAATATAAAAATGTTTCCAATTTAGAATGTTTAGAAATGCTCATTGTGTAATCCATTATCATGAGATAAATTTTGCCACATCATTCAATGACAGTGCATAAACTTTCTCCACAAAGCATTCCAAAGCTTTATGAGGTAGCAGGATCCCCAAGGCAAATAAAACATTATTTTTGGAGCCTAACTTTATGAAGTGATCATCCAAGACATGTCATAAAAACCTGTCCATCTACAAATTATTTTATGTTGTTATTATGGTACAAACTTGGGAAATAGAAAAACTTTCCTTATGGTGCTTTTCTCTGGATTTCAGGAGATGTCAGCCATTCCCAAACTATGGATTCTGGGTCAAGTTCTGCTTTTGATGACAAAGACAGTCTAGTGAAATCCTTTTCGTGCCTTATCGTTTCATTTCTGAGCTTAAAATAACAGAGCAGTTGTCTGAATACTTGAAGCAAGGCAAAAGTGTGTCATATAATATATAAAGTATTATGTGACACAATCAGAGGTGGTATTCAGCAGGTTCTGATCAGTTCTGGAGAACCGGTAGCGGAAATTTTGAGTCATTCAGAGAACTGGCAAATACCATCTCTGACTGGAGATTTTACAGTATCCTTCCCTTGCCACGCCCACCAAGCCACACCCACAAAACCGGTAGTAAAAAAATTTGAATCCCACTACTGGACACAATGAGAAAAATACACAGAGAAGTCCCCAGACTGAATCTCTCGCATTTGAAACTTCTGTCCAATATGGCAGAGAATTAAGAGACAAGACTAGTCTAGATGATCAAAGGTCAGACAATGGCCATTTGCTCACTAATGATTTGTAACATGTTTGTAAATTGTACAACTATGGTTATACTAATACAACAGACATGTAGCTAGGCTTAATATCACTTCAAAGATGACTGGTAGATACTAAAAGACACTATGAATAACCAAATGTGAAAATGACCAATAAAAAGTATGCTAATTTTGTAATTTTCAGCTGAACTATTTCATGAAGCCTCATCATTTTACCATTTTCACAATTAAATAACAAAAGAAACTTGATTGTCACTGTCTGTAATACTACTAATGAGCAAGTTATTTTCCCCGGTAGCCTATGATGTAAAATGGAATACAACTGTACAATAATTTATGCATACTATGCCAGCCGTGATATAACCAGGGCAAGGAGCAAACTGTGAACCTCTTAAACTATCAATTACTGAAAATGAATACTCACTATAGTAGTTTTGGGAATTTGGGTGTTTTTCCCCCCTATCTGGTCGTCCCTTTCTTTGTTTTAATAATGTTTTATTCTGCTTAAGAATGTTGAGGATTTGGGGCAGTGGGTTAGTTAAAAATAATTTCTTTAACAATAAGAAAACAAAGTGTAGCTTACAAGTCTAGCACAAACTGACAATAAGGCGAGTCTCTTGAATTTAATGTAGAAACATATAAAGATGCTTTGACTTTTGAACTCATATCACAGAATGAAGATAACTTTTTCTCAGGGGAGGTGGCATGTTGCTAGCATTTTGCAGCAAAATCCACAATTTTGTTCTCTTTATAAGCCAGAAATTTCCTTCTTTGCTGCTCTGCTGGCATTTCAAATGAGAAAAAAACAACAACAAGATTTTGTTCACGTAACCTGTATGCCCAATTTTCATAGGAGTGGAAGCTACTTCCCCACCCAAACATCTTTCTCTCCTTTGTTATCTTTGTTGTCTTTTTTCCAGCAGAAGACACTGGAAGACCAAACAGATGAGGGGAGAAGCACTGTTTGCCTTTTACTCCAAAAGGCCAAGAGAAAAACAGATCTCTTTCAAAAATTCATATATTCCAGAAATTCTTTATTGCCTACGCCCCATAATCAGATTTCTTCTCTTTTTAGATTTCACCATTTCTGTTTGTGACCTAGGACAGGGCGTGCTGCTAATATATTACACTTCTTAATATTTTATATATCTATACATAGAAACACAGAGACATACATATAGAATGAGAGGCTTACAAACAGTAGACAGTAAATTATTCTAAAACAGTGGTTCCCAAACTTTTTAAGTCCACCGCCCCCTTGGTGGTACAAACTCATCCTTGGTGCCCCCCACCAAGGGGTGGGATTCAAATTTCTGTGGGCGTGGCCTAATTTGAGGGTGTGGCTTGCTGGTCATGTGACTGGGTGGGCATGGTCAGGTGTCTGGCAAACCAAATACAAGTGGTCCTCACTTAATGACCGGTTGCTTAGCAAGTGTTCTAATTTATGACTGGCCTCCCCAGAGCTACTTGACCTGTTTTAGATCAGCTTTAGATCAGGGGTCTAAATCCCACCCCTGCCTGTGTGTGAGAGGGAGAGGGAGAGAGAGAGGTTGGATCAGATCTCTCTCTCTCGCACCAATGCCAGAAAGCCACTGTCAATCAAAATTCATATTAGTGGTCTCTGGGATTTAAAATTATGAGCTTGGTGGTCCCTGAGGTCCAAAAGTTTGGCGACCCTGATCTAAAGGGGTGAGCCTGAGAGAGGGAAAGAGAGAGAGAGAGAAGAAAGAGAGGGAAAAAAGAAAGAGAAAAGGGAAAGAAAGAAAAAGGGACAGACAAAGAAGAGGGGATGGAAGGAAGGGACAGAAAGAAAAAGAAATAAAGAAGGAGGGAGAGAGGAGAAGGATAATGAGATATCTATTCTAGTCCAATCACCTGCTCCAGCAGGGTTAGAAGGGTGTGTGTGTGTGTGTGTTCTCCTTGTAATTTACCAGTACATTTTGGTTTTGCCTTCTTCAGAATTGGCACTGTAATACATTGGACAAAAGTATCTATCCTATCTATCTATCTATCTATCTATCTATCTATCTATCTATCTATCTATCTATCTATCTATCTGTCTGTCTGTCTGTCTGTCTGTCTGTCTGTCTGTCTGTCTGTCTGTCTGTCTGTCTGTCTGTCTGTCTGTCTGTCTGCCTGCCTGCCTGCCTGCCTATCTATCTATCTATCTATCTATCTATCTATCTATCTATCTATCTATCTATCTATCTATCTATCTATCTATCTATCTATCAATATATCCATCTATCTGCCTGCCTGCCTGCCTGCCTGCCTGCCTCTCCCCTCTATCTATCCATCCATCCATGTTCGAAACACCGGCCCCGCAGGCACATTGGGAAAGTAGAGCAAAGCCAGTCTGTGAGGGAGGGAAGGAGGGAAGAAGGGAGGGAGGGAGAGAGAGAGAGAGAGAGAAAGAGAGAGAGACCTGATGCATCAGATTGAATGAGGCCTAGTTTAGACTGAGGCCTTTTTCCACACTGAAACATCTTTGCCAGCACATTGAAACCTCTTTGGCTTCTATTAAAGGTTTTGTGGATGAAACATGGTCAATACTATCAGGAAGCTCTCACATTTTGTTGAGGCTTTAAATAGGATCCATTGGACCAGATCTCCACCCTAAAAATTACTTTTCCCCAATGTATTACAGTGCCAATTCTGAAGAAGGCAAAACCAAAATGTACTGGTAAATTACAAGGAGAACACACACACACACACACACACACACACACACACACACACACACACACACACTCCCTTCTAACCCTGCTGGAGCAGGTGATTGAACTAGAATAGATATCTCATTATCTTTCTCCTTCCTCCCTCCCTCCCTCCCTCCTTCTTTATTTCTTTTTCTTTCTTTTCCCTTCCTTCCATCTCCTCTTCTTTGTCTGTCCCTTTTTCTTTCTTTCCCTCTTCTCTTTCTTTTCTTCCCCTCTCTCTCTCTTTCTTTTCTCTCTCTCTTTCCCTCTCTCAGGCTCACCCCTTTACACTGGGGTCGCCAAATTTTTGGACCTCAGGGACCACCAAACTCATAATTTTAAATCCCACAGACCACTAATCTGTATTTTGACTGACGGTGGCTTTCTGGCGTTGGTGTGTGTGTGTGTGTGTGTGTGTGTGTGTGAGAGAGAGAGAGAGAGATCTGATCCAACCTCTCTCTCTCACACACACACACACAGGCAGGGGTGGATTTAGACCCCTGATCTAAAGCTGTCAAAACTCCAAAAACGGGTCAAGTAGCTCTGGGGAGGCCAGTCATAAATTAGAACACTTGCTAAACAACCGGCCATTAAGTGAGGACAACTTGTATTTGGTTTGCCAGTCACCTCGCCATGCCCACCCAGTCACATGACCAGCAAGCCACACCTACCCAGTCACATGACCAGCAAGCCACACCCTCGAGTTAGGTCACGCCCACAGAAATTTGAATCCCACCCCTGGGTGGGGGCACCTAGGATGAGTTTGTAGCACCAAGAGGGTGGTGGACTTAAAAAGTTTGGGAACCACTGTCTTAGATGATGTTCCAAACAGCAAAGATTAAACAGCAATGTCCATGTCCAGAGAGCAGTACATGTAGGTATCATCAACACTCATAGCTCAGGACACAAGAGTAACTAGATTAATAAATATTAGACAAGGGCTTTAAACATTAACTATTCATAATGAGGGTGGTTTTTTTTTTTTTTTTTTTACTACAGCTATAGCTATACTGCCATTACTCAATTGATCTGACCAGGGGTGGGTTTCAACCAGTGTTACTACTGGTTCAGTGATTACGTTTTGTGCCTTTATTCTGAGGCTAGAGTAAAGAAAAGACAACTTTTTCTCTTCCTGTTTTCCCCACAACCCTGTGAAATGAGTTGGGTTGAGAGAGACTGACTGGCTCAGTCACCCAGAAAGCTTCCTTGCCAAGGTGTGACTAGAACTCACCATCTTCTGGATTCTAACCTGTGTCTTGACCACTAGATAACAAATATTTTATGTTTTACAGAAGCCTATAATGAAATTGTAAGTAAGCTAGACTGTTACGATGAGAAGAAAAAATGTATCATATTTCACTGAAATTGGTGTAGAGCTTTTAAAATGATAAACCTTAAATGTCAGTTTTTCATTCAAAGAATAACTATCATGAGCTTAAGTATCTTGTGCTTGGGCAGCTCTTCAGACAGTGATTAATTAAAAGAACCGAAAAAGCAGTTAATAAATTATGCTGCTGCGACACTGAGGAAAAGTCAAGAAAAAGCCTAGAAAATTCAAAAGAGAAAATGAATTGACAAAAAAAAATGAATTGACTGAAAAAAAAAAACTTCAGAGAATTCTACTTGTGCTACTCTAGGGAGAAGAAACAAACAACATTACTACTTGTTTTATCAGTATTTCATTAAAAAAAAAAAATCAAAATGCATGCATATGAACAGTAGGCCTTGCAAATTTCTCTCTCTTTTTTTTTCAGCCTTTCCTCAAAGCTTTTCTCTGTCCCAGGCCAAACTTTATTTTTGATGGAGAATCAGTGATCACAGAGGATGAGTACCTCAAGCTTTATTTTACAGCAATATAGAAAAAAAAAAAAACAATATATTGTGAGACAGATTTCAAAGAATAGTAAGAATGCATTGGATAATAAAAATGTTCCCCATGACCCTTTTGCCAACCTGATAACCTCAAAGAGATGGGTGGTTGGTGGACCCCTTCAAAGGTAGCCAACATGTAGCACCTTCCTTCTTAAATCTACATTTAGGTTCCATCCACTGGAGGGTTCTAAATAGCCTATAAAGACTTTGATCCAGCATTACTCACACCCCTTATCAATGGTCTTATCCCAATAGAGTTTACCAATTACTTATCTTGTATTTGGAATACTTTCTCTAATTCTGCAAAAAACAGGACAATCAAGGTTGAGGAATATTTATCGATAACAAGTAGGGATGAGACTATTTCAAAAAAACTGAGCAATATCTGTTCCCCAAGAGTTTTGAATTGACAATGATAAAATCATCCTACTCTATAAAGACATCCCACCAAATAAAGGGTAAAACAAAGTATAACCCAAACATAACCTTCCATTGACTAAAGTAAATATTTGCTAATTTTACTTTACACACTTAACCATTGTATAGTAAAACTGTACTACAATCACAATCAATCTACAATCACAGTTTGGACCAGAATCTACGTCATAAATCAGTGTAGTTTTAAAATGAGTCATCACATGACCAGATCCAATTTTTAAAAAAATTTTTTTTTTTACTGTGATCATCAAATAAATCATAGTCATTAAACCAATCTGGCTTCCCCAATTGATGTTGTTTGTAAGAAACCAGCTGGAAGGATTACAAATCCTGATCACATGACCATAGGACACTGATATCATAAATGTGAGCTGGTTGCCAAGGTCATGAACTGTGATCTTTTAAGATGGGGGTAATGCAATGATCATACATGAGAGGTCATGAATATTTTTTCCAACTTTTGAACCATTGTTAAACAGAGTGTCATAAATTGAGGATTACTTGTATAAAGTTTTGTACATTATGCAGCTAAGCAAAGGAAATACTTACTCCTATTCAATTTTTTCTTCCCAAATGTCTGGTAAAACTACCAGTACTACACTTAGTATTTTTGCAAAGTTAATTTGGTATTGAGAAGTGAGAATAAAACTAAAATCTTTCTTAATAACCAATTAATTTTTAGTATTTTTAGAATATGGAATTAATATGCAGTTAGATCAAATGTGATCAAACCTTTAAATCAAATGTGAACAATCTTTTCAGCCCAGATTTCTACCTGCAGAGGCAGGTAGCAGCATGACTATTTTGATTTCTAAATTTAGATATAAGTTCAGAGCTCAAGCCTTATATTGGAAAAGGGGAGAGAGATATTTATCTGCAGTTTATTTAAGTCTGAATCAACTTGGCTTTTTCAAAATCATAAATTTAGGTAGGAGGCAAATCATAGAACCCACTGATTGAGTTTCAAATATAAAGTGAAAAATGCATAGTAATATTGAATATGTAACAACATCTAAGAAATAAAAAAATGTCAATTTTATGAAATATGAAATATGCATCTGAGTAATTTTTCTTTTAATCAAAGCTGTATTCTGTTCTTAGCATACACAGAGCTCTTGAATTACAATCAACATATTTTATGTAATGTTCTACGTTTTAGATCTGGTACCTTGTTAAAATTGAAATGTTGAACAATTTTGTCTATTTTTTAAACTACTATTACTTAAAAATAGTATGTTACATTTAAAAATTCACTTCCCATGGAGTAATATATAATATTTGCCTTTATAATTAGCTTAACTATGTGTATTATAATTAATTTATGTATTACATTTACTAATTATCATAACTAGATGGTTGTGGATTGCATTGAAAACATTGTAAGCTATTTTTTACCAGTCAATAAGTTACTTTTTGAGCTGTTTCAATATATTTCTGTAAAATCTCTGCATGACAATGTGCCACGTTTGACAGATCAGCAGTGAGGATTGAATGTGCTTAAATTAATAAAGGTCAGAATCTTCAGCACAAAGTAATGCCTTGTAATATGTCAACAAGCCAAAAGAATAACTGTGTATTTCTGGGTCTATGGCTATGTTTTAGTAACATACTCTGTTGATATCAAGTAAGTAGGATAGAGTTTATAAAAATCTTAAGTCAATAACAAAAGTTGTTCTTAAGAAGTTACCATGCCCCTAACACCAACCTGATTCTTTAGATCTGGAATGTTTAGCTGTTTAGCTAAAGGTAACAATTTTGATTTATTTATTGATTTGATTGAGATTGCAAAGGGTAGTGCGGTATTGCAAACATGTATTCAGAAAAAAATTCTGAGATTTGTTCCTTGCAATTTGGGAGGGCTGAAAAAAAATATTAAATATATTTTAGGATCACAGTCCAATCTTTATCATGTTTCAATGCAGCAAGAAACCATTCTACCATTTTTTAAAGCAATTTTAGCCAGGCATTGCTTACAAGAAGCACATAAAATATCAGCTTACCCATGCCACCTTCTGATGAAATCCAGAAATACAATTTATCCTCAAAGCAGGCACAAAGTGCCATATACAAGGTCACAAATTATGCATTGGTATACATGTAACTCATTGCTGTGGTGTTTCTATAGAAATGAAAAGTGGAAGTGAAAATTTCACCTGGGTTTTCATTGTATTCAAATTTTCACTATCATCATGGAACAATGATATATTAAATTAAATTGATGCTTACATACAGTGGCATCATAGTTGATCAGTGGGAGCATTCAGCTGTGAATACCAACATTTTTATTTTTTTTAATTATTATTTTTTATTGAAATTACACACCACCTTTCCTAATGAGTACATCTTTTTCATCCCACAATAACCACTTATGAAATCAGTTATCATGGACAATTGCAAATGCCTTGATTAGCAAAAGGCTGCTAAAAGGAAACTATTTATTTTCAAATATTTCCAGTTACATTTCTATAAACATAGATAGCTTCTCCACAAGGCTTCTGTTCCACTTAGAAAGCAGCTCTAAATTTTACAACTTTTGTATTGCAAAGCTGAACTTACTTAGTTTCAGAACATCTACAGCTCAAGAGGAATAACATATTTTTAGTCTGAAACTGAGATGTTGGATCTCCATGGAATTTGAGTGCAGTCATTTTTCCTACTCAATAAGAGTTCTTGCCAAATCTTGCTTCCTATTAGATGAATTATTTGGTAAATTGCAGAGGCAACATTATCAGCAGTCCTGATCTTAACTGTTGTCAGTTCCACAATTCATATAAAAGATTTTGACTTTCTATGGTCATATCAACAAAGTTTATCAGCCAATTGAATCTTAATACTTTTAATCAGTGGTTGCAGTTTAATAATTCCCCTTAATCTCTGCTCTCCTTTTTACACGTATGTAAGCAGAATACACCAAATCTTGTCTACAAGCCTGCCTGCAATATTTGGAAAATTGACTATTAGAATTCAGTGACATTTCATAATCCCTACCTGTCATGAAAATTCATATATAGGGGAAATGACAAGTCCAAGTCAGGCAAATTCTGGCATGTTATCTAGCTAGTTGACAAAAATAGTTTTTTACTTTTTTGCACTCATAAAAACAGGTAAGTCAAAATTCCATATGCTTCTTCTTCCTGTCTAAATATATGTATATTATTTTTAGATAATTATGGGGTGATAACATTTCAGGATTGGATTAAGGGGAATATCACTTGTAGATATTTCAGTGATCTCTACAAAAATTGACATGTGGATAGCACATCTAGTTGTTAAACAACAAAGAAAGGTAACATTTAGACCAGTGGTTCCCAAACATTTTCAGTCCACCGCCCCCTTGGTGCTACAAAATCATCCTAGGTGCCCCCCACCCAGGGTGGGATTCAAATTTCTGTGGGCATGGCTTAATTTGAGGGTGTGGCTGCTGGTCATGTGACTGGGTGGGCATGGCCAGGTGACTGGCAAACCAAATACAAGTGGTCCTCACTTAATGGCCGGTTGTTTAGCAACTGTTCTAATTTATGACTGGCCTCCCCAGAGCTACTTGACCCGTTTTTGGAGTTTTGACAGCCATGCACATACATACACACACACTCCCTTCTAACCCTGCTGGAGCAGGTCATTGTACTAGAATCGGCAAAGCATCTCTGATTAGATTCTAGTAGTGAATAGAATCTAATCAGAGATGCTTTGCCGATTCTTGTTGATTTGTTTTATTTGTATTTCTTTATTTTATGTTGCTGAATTTGTGCACAGCCCAGAAGCTTTTGTGATTCTTTGCAGCAAAAATTACCAACCTCTGGCTTTGCTCTACTTTTCAAACATGCTGCCACTGCCGCGTTTTAGGTGCTGGCCCCACAGGTCTACCCCATCGATCCCACTACACTGGAGGGACCTGCCCAAGCAAGTCCGAGTGGAGCAGTGCACCAAGTCAATGGGGTGAGTCTGAGAGAGGAAAAGAGAGAGAGAAAGAAAAGAAAGAGAAAGGGGAAAGAAAGAAAAAGGGACAAAGAAAGAGGGGGGGATGGAAGGAAGGGACAGAAAGAAAAAGAAATAAAGAAGGAGGGAGAGAGGAGAAAGATAATAAAATCACCTGCTCCAGCAGGGTTAAAAGGGAGTGTGTGTGTGTTCTCCTTGTAATTTACCAGTACATTTTGATTTTGCCTTCTTCAGAATTGGCACTGTAATACATTGGGAAAAAGTAATTTTTTAGGGTGGAGGTTTGATCCAATGGATACTGTTTAAAGCATCAACAAAATGTGAGAGCTTCCTGATAATCTTGGCTATGTTTCATCCCCAAAACTTTAATTAATAGAAGCCAAAGATGTTTCAATGTGCTGGCCAAGATGCTGGCAAAGATGTTTCAATGTGCTGGCAAAGATGCTGGCAAAGATGTTTCAATGTGGAAAAAGGCCTCTAAACTAGGCCTCATTTCAATCTGATGCATCAGGTCTCTCTCTCTCTCTCTCTCTTTCTCTCTCTCCCCCTCCCTCCCTCCCTCCCTCCCTCCCAGATTGGCTTTGCTCCACTTTCCCAATGTGCCTGCAGGGCCAGCGCCTTGTACATGGATGGATGGATGGAGAGAGAGAAAGAGAGAGAGAGTTAGATAGACAGACAGACAGGCAGACAGGCAGATAGATATATTGATACATGATAGATAGGTAGGTAGGTAGGTAGGCAGGCAGACCTTTTGAATGAATATATGGATAAATAGGTAGGTAAGTAGGTAGGCAGGAAGACAGACAGACAGACCTTTTGGATAGATAGGTAGGTAGGTAGGTAGGTAGATATATTGGTAGGTAGGAAGGAAGATAGATAGACAGAAAGACAGATAGACAGATAGACAGATGGACGGATTGATGGATGGACGGATGGATGGATGGATAGTTGGATTGATGTCTGGATGGATGGATGGATAGATAGATAGATAGATAGATAGATAGATAGATAGATAGATAGATAGATAGATAGATAGATAGATAGATAGATGGATGGATGGATGGATGGATGGATGGATGGATGGATGGATGGATGGATGGATGGATGGATGGATGGATGGATGGATGGATGGATGGGTACCTACCTATGGTAGGTAAGTAGACAGATAGACAGACAGACCTACCTTTTGGATGGATGGATGGATGGATGGATGGATGGATGGATGGATGGAGAGAGAGAGAGAGAGAGACAGACAGACAGACAGACAGACAGACAGACAGACAGACAGACAGACAGACAGGAAGGCAGAGGAAGGGAAGCTTTCACCACATGCCCAATATCCAGGATCCTGCTCAGCCAAGCCTGCCCCTCTTTGTAGTTGCCGTGCCTGACAGCAAGTTCACAGGCTGCTCCTGCCACTAGGAATCAGCCTCCCAAGCTGCCCCCCTCCTGGGGCACTCACATTGTTGAGGGCGGTGCTGTTCCCTCCTCCTTGGAGCCGGTACAGGGCAGGGTTGAGGAATCCCAGGGCAGGCAGCAGCGGCACGTTAGGAAAGTAGAGTTTCCCAATGTGCTGCCACCACTGCGAGGCAACACCCTTGCAGGCACATTGGGAAAGTAGAGCTACTAAGGCTGGTTTGTTAAAGCATAATTTTGCCTTACTTGTTGAAAAAGCATATCCCGTTGAGCTAATGCTATCTCTTCACAATATTATTTTAAATACTGTAAATTTATACTATATCCTACTGTAAGCTAACAGACAGTATCTGTGGTTTTATACCAGTAATATGTCAGCTGATAAGACAATATTAAATCATGGGATGTAAAAGATCCAAAAGAAAGGGGGGAAATTGTCATTGGGATCAGGCTTCTGTAAGTAAACTGCGAAATATGGTTAATATTGCCATAGTTTCCTGTCCAAACATAAGCACTTCACACAATGTTGAAGCCTAGAAAATTACTGATTTCTTTCAATAAATATACTATATATTGGCTTAGGATTCCTCCTGAGATACCAAACTAGGCTTGGGTTGATTTTTTAAAAAGGAATTAAGCCTGTACTCATTCCCTCACCATGATTCTTCAACAGGAAGAAAAATGGGAGGTAAAATTGAGGTAAAATCTACATCGGGTTAAGGTTAGGGTTAGGGTTATATTGGGTACTGTAGTATTATTGGGAAAAGCATTGATTGGATGGAGGTCTATTAGGCAGAAACATCTAAGTTTGTCAACAATGGAGGCTGAATTCTCATGTTTGTCTTTATTATGTACAGATTTAGTTTAATTATTAATTGATATGGGAATTGATGTATCAGATTCTATTGTTGTTTATGAAGATAACCAATCAGCAATACAGATGGCTTCAAATATTGCTGTTAAGACAAGAACGAAAAACACAGATTTAAGATATTTAAATGTGAGACAATGTGTGCAAAGTAAATTGATTAAGCTAGAATACTGTATGTCAGAAAACAATATAGCAGATCATTTTACAAAGGCCCAAGGCTCTATACAGCATAAGGCGTGCTGTGAGGATTATGGACTCAGAATGTAAGGTTGTATATATTGTCTTACCCAAAAGGGGAGAATGTTAGGAATGTAAATCACCTAACAGCTATTTGGGTTAGAAATATATAAACCAGGATAGACATTTTAAAACTGTATCTTTAAGAAAAATGCAGTTTGTAATTGGGTGTGGTTTCTCAAATGGCCATAAGATGGAGCCAGAAACTTGGGTTGTTTAGTCTTAGTCTCAGAAGAGAGTGTGTCTCAGTATCTCTGTTTCCTTCTGTTGGAGAGTATTGCCGTTCCTCCTAATTGACTGCTATTCATGGATTTGATGTAAGTCTGATACTGGACTGTTTTTGACACTGGACATTGTTATTGGATTATCCCTGAATTGAAAACTGACTGATCTTACCTGTGAATGACTTTGGACTGCTTGTTTTGAACTTTGCTTAAACCTTTCTGGAAGTAAAAACCTACATTTACTGTACAGTGTATCTGTGTGCTGTATGTGTATTATTCAAACACTTCTCTCAAATACGTCTCCCTGTATGCGCTCATTCTCCTAATGGGGAATTACCTCAACAACAATATTAAATCATGGGATGTAAAGGATCCAAAAAAGGGGGGAAATTGCCATTGGGATCAGGCTTCTGTAAGTAAACTGCGAAATATGGTTAATATTGCTATAGTTTCCTGTCCAAACATAAGCACTTCACACAATGTTGAAGCCTAGAAAATTACTGATTTCTTTCAATATTGGCTTAGGATTCCTCCTGAGATACCAAACTAGGCTTGGATTGATTTTTTAAAGAGGAATTAATCCTGTACTCATTCCCTCACCATGATGTCTTCAATAGGAAGAAAAATGGGAGGTAAAATTGAGGTAAAATCTGCTTAGAAAGAAGGAGTTTGCTATATCTAAAATGATTTTTGGAACAGCCTAACCTGTCAGTCACATTTATCCAAGTAAGCCACATATTTGTGTTCCTTACAATTTACAAGGCACTAAGTTGTGTTCCTGTCCTTATTACATGAACAAAAAATTCTGAAGTCATTACTTCAGTTACTTTACTTATTCCGTAAAACACCTCTCCACAGTTAAGAAAAAAAAAACTATTTGTTTACAGCAACTTTCCCCAAACATTTGAATGAATCTAGTTGAGTGGAGTCCCAATTGTTGACTTGCAGTACTTCAGTCTGGTTACCTTCTTATAGATTTTAATTTCTTTTTAATATATTGCTTTATTTTCTTTGTGTGTGTTTGTGTTGGTAGATGGTTTGCCTTCCAGAGTTATTCATAGATTTTGGTGGCTGCCATTTAAAATTATATAGATCAAGAATGTCAAACTGGATTTCTTTGAGGGCCAGATCAGCATTGTGGTTCACCTCACAGGCTGGCTGAAGGGGGGAAATGGGATGGATACCTCCTGCAGCACTCTGCTGGCCAAAATGGGGCATGGGGGGCTGCGCATGGCCTTTGCCCCATTTTGACTGGCAGAATGTTGCAGGAGGCCATCTATGCTGAAAATGGGGGGCGGGGCAGCTGCACCCCTCCCTCATGCCCTGTTTTGGTTGGCAGAGTGTTGCAAGAGGCTTCCAGGCCAAAAATGGGACATGGGGCAGGTGCACGCAGCACCCCAATATCCCATTTTGGCTGCCATAGGCACCGTGGCCAGTCCTTTGTTATTTTAAGGCTGGCCCCACAGGCCAGATTTAAGCACTCCTAATATAGATGATATGATATAAATATGGATGATATAGATATATACACACAAACAAACACACACGTACAAACTTGCTTTAGATAAAATTGGTAATAAATAATTAGGCTATGCAAACTGTTGTGAGGAATGCTAGCAAAAAACATTAGTGATCCACAATATTTAGAGGTTTCTTGTGATTGCTTTCAGCAATTTTCCACCCTTGTGCCAGAATTGACACCATGGTGAATAGATGGCAATAGTTTATTCTTGAGAGATAAGAGGAGGAAGAATGGGAGAGAAGGCAAAGGTCAGATAAAACATACCTCAGCCCAAGAAATGGAGACATTGGAAAGAGATGCAGAATAGACACCCTAGTTATCCAGAAAGCAAAGGCAAATGAGGAGAGATGAGCTTTCAGTCTTTCTTTACTCAAGCCTCAGAATAAAGGCAGTGTTAGTACTCATGGTATTGGTTTATTATCTGGGCTATGACAATAGGCTGATAATAGAAGTAGGTATATTTTCAGTGTCTGCTCATAAATGTTCAGATGAAATGGGATGTCCTTTAAAGCAGTTATCCCAGCTGTCAAGAGGATGTAGTCCTTCCTTTGTTTGAGAAAGAAATTTAAGGTGTTTCAGTCACTTCCCCATGTGTTCTGCATGACTTGCATAGTCAAATAAATACTATAAAACAAACCAGAAGTAACTGATAAAAAAATCTGGTTTCCAGTGTTTCCAGTTAAGCTTCTCAGACATTATAAATTCCAATATGACATGATTTCATTTACCACTTCAGCCATTGTGAATTTCAAAATGATCTGTTCTTCTGTTCTGTGTATATTATAAAGTGACTATCAGTTGGGTTTTCTACTATTGCATTCTTGATTTGAAATAGTTGTTTTCAGAGAAAATCCATGGAGAAGGGGGTATTCAAGAGAAAATTAATCTAGAAAGAAGCATTTTAAGGGAAAAATAGGGTCAAATACATTTAAATGTGCATTTAGGTTATTTTTTATAAAGATAGATTAATAAAAGAAGCTGTGTGACTAGATTTCACAGGAGAAATGATTTTCCCTCACCATCACTACTTAATCATCCCTACAAAACAAACTGCACATCCCAATATATTTTGTTCATTCTTGTGACCTTTTTAAAGTGCTTGTATAGAGCACTGATCTTTGTGAGCCAAGATGGATTGACTTTCTACTTTGGAAATAAAATAAGTATTATAGGAAGATTAGCATAATCTCACAAGGAAAGTCTGATGGAAATTGTTCTTCAGTAATAAATAACATTTGAAAGGTTTTCATGGAGTCTCTCATGGTCTACTAGATTAATGGCAACAGCAGAACACTGTGCCTGTTTTAGAGTTTAAAATTATCCTTTTTTTAAAAAGGATAATTCAAAATCTTTTAGTAAGGAATCACATATTTTAATTGAAACCTTGACCAAAATATAAACTATATTACTTTCACTTAGAAATAATAGGTCCTTGTTGGAAAGAATTTTTTTTTTAAAAAGCCCGATTAATAATATAAATTTGATAATTGAAACTGATGAAATGTTCATGTGTCACCCTAATGGTTAAAGTTTTATATCTATTGTCTCAGATTGTTTTTTGTTTTTTTTAGTGTTCTAAAAAAAGTTGTGGCATATTGAAATAAATATGAGTGACATCGAGAAATATGAAAAAATAGTGGTTTTTTTTAGAAATTAGGAATAATAAATTAGTATGTATTTACAAAAAGCATTATAACAGATAGAATCATGATTGGATGGCATATCTCTGCTAGAGAAACATATATTTCTCAGATAATAAACACTTAGTCTTATATATTTATACTTTGTTATAGGCCTGACTCCCATTTGAAAAGTTGAAAGTTCAGTTCTAGGCAATGGCAGATTTTTTTTTTTTGTGTCTATCAACGGGTGCAAAGACAAAATATCTGCGGCAAACTCTGTGTACGCATCTGGACAGTAAATGCTCAGCTCCATTCAGTCACCTTGACTCCAGGGATTAAAGGATAGTAAAAAGAAAACACACACACACACACACACACACAAACATGGGAAATTACATATATAAATAAAAATAAAAGCAGTCTAAATTTCTAAATTTATTTATCTTTTTGTTTAACTTATTTGCTGCCTCTCTCATTATATGACTACCCTAGGCTGCTTATAACAATAAAAAGGAATCAAGAACAACAAAAAGATTGTAAACAGTGTAAATAATCCATGAATCACATTTTTTTGGTGATAAAATGTTTAATTTAATGTAGAAAGAGAAGTGAGCTGCCTAGGCAGTTATATTAATGATGAATAATTGGTGTTCTTCCACCTTTTGCAATCACAATACATATACTCAGATTGTAGTTTCTTGTGAACTTTCAACCTGTTTTTATTTTTATTTTATTTATTTACACATTCTTAATCCACTGCAATATTAACCAATAATATTGCCAATAATAATCAAGGATAAACAAGATAACTGAGAGTTGTTTCTAAGAATAATTATTTCAATATTTTTTTGTTTATATTTTTGTCAAATTTATATGGTTGCCCATCTTACAAAGAAATGATTCCAGATAGTGTATAATAAAGTCCAAAACAATGAATGTACTATATGGAAAATAGTTGTCATTATCACTGCTAAAAGCTTAAGATTATAAAAAGTATAAATTCATAAAAACTAATAATAGTGAACCCACCTCAATTTTTCACTGGTTCCCCAATTTGTCAATGGGGCATACCTGCTTCTGGGTCCTGATTGAAAGGGATCTAAATCAGTGGTCACCAACTGGTGGGCCATGGCCACTGGTGGGCCATGAGAAAATTTTGGTTGGCTGCAGAGAAATATCCCCCCCAAAGCACCCTCCCAAAGCAATTAATTCAGTCTGCAGTGCCCACACACCCACTGGCCCCCACCCTTCGGCCAAGTGCAAACCTGCACAAAGCAGCGCAGACCTCATCAGCCAGGACGAGGTAATGGTACTGTTGCAGCAAGAGGGGGCTGGGGGCACAGGTGGGCTGAAGTAGCGATGGAGATGGCTGGAAGGTGCAGAAACACCATGCTACTTGCATTTGCATGGCACTCCTGCACCTTCCAGTTGGCCTCTCCTGGCCTGAGCTCTTCCTCGATGGCCATGGGCTGTAGGAATGGCTGAGGGCAGGAAAAGTACCAGCTGGCGGTGGTGGGAGGGGGTGGAGGGGGCAAGTCTGCGCTCACCATCCAGTTCAGAGGTCCGGAATGGGGTGGCGTTCGTGGCCGTCAGTTTCCTTGTCCTTCTCAGTGCTCTGCTCTGCTGCCCCCCCCCATGGCCCCAGCCATCGCTGCCTGGGAAAAGCACAGGAAAAGCAAGCAGAAACATAGCTCTCTATGGTGAGAAAGAGTGGAGATCGAAGAAGGCACAGGCAAGAAGAGACAGAAGCTTTGAAAAACACCACTTTCTGTTGCCTGTGCCTTCGAATCTCTGCTCTTTTGCCCCAGCAAGAGCTATGCTTCTGCTCACTTTCTTTTCCTGGGTGGGGAGGCAGCAGAAATGTCAAGGCTGCTCTCCCGCCTCAGTATGCCAGGCCTCGAGGAACGCAAAGAATTGCGGGTGAGTGCTGGAGAAATGCGTGTTGGAAATGCCAACACATGTTTCCAGTGTGCTGTCCTCTGTCCCAAAGTAGGACTGAGGGGGGGGAAGGGAGCAGGAGGAAGGGGTAGGAGGGAAGGAGAAACCTGGCTGGCTTTCCTTTGGCATGGAGCAAGGGGGGAGTGAACCGGGGTGGGATTCAATTTTTTTAACAACTGGTTCTGTGGGTGTGGCTTAGTTGGTGGGTGTGGCTTGGTGGTCACGTGACTGGGTGTATATGGCTTGGTGGTCATGTTACTGGCTGGGCATGGCCAACTCAATATCACTCACATCGAGGCACACATCTCCTCACCTAGTCTCTCATGACTGTGGGGATGCTGCAATAGTCGTAAGTGTGAAAAGGGGTCATAAGACACTTTTTTCAGTGCCATTGTAATTTTGAATGGTCACTCCACACAAGCAAAGTACCAGCAAATGAGGAAAAAAAACTCCAGAGACAGGAAGTTTAGTTGGGCTAAGAATGTAATAAGGGTTAACAGAGAGGCCGTTTCTGTAAGCAACACCAGAATGGTTCCTTCCTTACTTACTTACAGGATTAGGCCAGTAATTTCTTCTAACAACAGGTTCTCTGAACTGCTTAGAATGTTAACAACCGCTGCTAGCAAATAGGTGCGAACTAGTAGAATTCCCACCCCTGGAATGACCAAATGCCCAGAACAAAAGAGCGCTGAGGAAGATAGGCTCCTAATAACCAGCCTGTTTGTGCCGGCGAGAGCTCTACCTTTTCTGGGCTCAACACCCACCCTTCAGCCTCCATACAAGGAGAGACCCTTCTCTGCTTGGAAGCAGTGGGAGAAACCTGGAGCTTAGTCTTGGGGACACTTTGGCATAAGGGGTGTGTGCCTGGTTATTAGGGCCCATCTTCCTTGGCACTTCCAGCCCAGCCCTCCTTCCCTCCACCTCCAGGCAACCATACCTGGCAAAGGAGGGAGAGGTTTACTCTAACTTGGGGGAGATATGAGATGACAGGAGACCAGATTGTGGGAGCTCTTCTTTCCTTCCATTTGAGGGGGAGTGGGTTCCTCCCCATCCAGATCTTCCCAGCCTCCAGGCACCATGTGGCTTCTTCTGAATCCCAATTTTTAAATCATCTTTCCCCCCAAAGGATGAGAGAGGACCGTCCTTACCTTTGATCTGCCCCACAATTATGATTAAACATTTATGATTGTATTATAATTAAATAAGCATTTATATAAAAATATTTTTTTATATTAAATGTATTATCTTTTTCTAAAAAAATGTATTAGCGGTCCTCAGGATTTAAAAGTGTGAGTTTGAGGTCCAAAAGGTTGGCGACCCCTGTTCTAAATAATTCACTTCAGTTTTGAATATTTTGTAGAGCCCCATTCTCTATCATTTTCCCCCAAAGGGGTACATTAAAAACTGGTCAAAAATTGTCTAATATACTGGAGTCCAGTGGTGGCTTCTTGAGAAAGTGTGGACCAAAGCCTTTTTCAGCTGCCAGCCTTCTTAACAGATAATACAACAACCCCTTCCCTCAATGAAAAATTTACTACCACCAGAACCCCTCACTTTCCCCAGGCCTTCTTGAAAAGCCAGAAGATGCATGAGTCTAAAGAAGGTGGCTAAGTTCAAAGTCCTAAGTATCTTGTCCAGTTCATTATGCCCAAGAGATCCAAAAATTTTCTAGGTAATTGGACAATATTCCTCCCAAGCATATCCCACAGATCTGCCAAGGCAGCCATCCAGCAACTTTGTCTACATATATTAAACAAATTTGTTTTATACAACAAGGCATTCTCTGAGCTCCCTGTACTCAATAGGCCACATGTCACTGAATGCTTGGCCACTTAAATTTATGCAGAGAACTAACTGCTAGAAAGTAGGCCTTAATAGTAGCTCTGATTTGTGTTTGATTGAGTTCATCCCTTGTAGAATGCTGGCAACATTCCTGATTACTTTTATTTAATATCCTTTAACTCTCTCCTAAACCATGGGAAGTGACAAGAGGGGAGTGGTTTCATGGCACAATCTGATCCAAAAGCTCAGCTGCTCTTTTGTTCAAAGCAGTCAAGCCCACAGAAAAAGACATGGCCAAAGCAGACTGGGTTGTAAATGCAGTCCATCCTGTCCTCCAGATTTTCCTCTAGCCCACTCATCCAGCCCATCTTCCAGCTTCCAAACACCTATCATGAGCTGTGGTATTGCAGGCTATTTCAGCTCACTACCAAGAGTTCGATTCTCACTGGGTCAAGGTTGACTCAAGGTTGACTTAATCTTCTATCCTTCTGAGATTGGTAAAATGAGGACGCAGATTGTTGGGGGTAATATGCTGACTCTGTAAACTGCTTATAGAGGGCTGTAAAGCACTGTGAAGTTGTATATAAATTTAAGTGCTATTGATATTGCTATCACTTATCATGGCCATTCCAGATCTGTGGGCTTGGTAAATATCACAACCATGGCTAAATGTGGCTGGTATGACCAGCAGAAAGTATGTCTCATGCTCCAGCCCCTCCAGCAACTCTGATTCTTCCAAAACAAGGAGAGGGCAGGGCTTTTCATTTGGCCATCTCTGTCTACTTCCAAGTACAAAGTGCAGCCATCTGGGTTACCATTTATTATGGTGCAGTAAATTCCATAATCACATCCAAACCTGGCCATTGAGACCAATAGCAAACATATCATTTTCTTCAGCTCCTTTGGCACCTTCAACTTCCAAGACAATTCAGCAGGTCCAAATTTAGCATCAGTCCATGTGAGTGGAATTGAGCCATAGTAACTTAAATCATCCAGCTAGGTAGATGATCCATCTGAGGTTCCTATTCTCTCTGCCATCTTACCATACTGGAGAACCCTTTTATTTTTTCAGAAGGATGGTAAAGTGATGTGAGTAAAATTCAGTTTTCTCAAAGCATTAGGAAGATGAATCAAAGCATTAGGAAGGCTGTAGACCCCATTATCTGAAAGACTAGTTGGCTGATTTTACATTGATTTTACTTTTTCCTCCCCCTCCCCCAATCTTTTTGCCACTTTAAGCCAAAATTGGATATTTCGATTGAAATGTTATACTAGAACTGATTTAATTGCTATGTGGCAAACAAGGACCTCTGTGTTGACTGTGATGTATTTTATATGCCTGCAGGATGAGGTCCTGTCCTGGCAATGTTTCATTATTTGATCATCCAGAATGCTAGCAATGAGGTTGAATCATCTCTCTCTCTCTCTCTCTCTCTCTCTCTCTCTCTCTCTCTCTCTCTCTCTCTCTCTCTCTCTCTCTCTCTCTCTCTCTCTCTCTCTCTGCAATTGTTTTCAGACCTTTGAGTTTCTAATGAAGCTAAAACTGTGATACCCAGTATTTAAGTTTAAAAGACCACAAACAATATTTAGGAGCTCGGACTTTATGATATTTGATAGATAGATTAGGCATATCACAAGTAAATTAAATTTATTGCAGTTAATATTATAATCTAATTGCTTACCAAACTGTTGTATTAAATTCATAATTCATAATAACCACTAAGCTGTGATGGTGCAATAGTTAGAATGAAGTATCGCAGGCTACTTCTGTTGTCTGCCAGCAGTTTGACCCTGACTGGC
Organism: Notechis scutatus; assembly: GCF_049901735.1. Taxonomy (NCBI): domain Eukaryota; kingdom Metazoa; phylum Chordata; class Lepidosauria; order Squamata; family Elapidae; genus Notechis; species Notechis scutatus. The sequence continues at coordinate 96,171,006 of NC_142010.1, read as the reverse complement.
AACCTTCCATCCTTCCTAAGTCGGTAAAATGAGGACCCAGATTGTTGAGGGCAATATGTTGACTCTGTAAACTGCTTAGAGTGGGCTGTAAAGCCTTATGAAGTGGTATATAAGTTCTATTGCTATTGCTATTTTTATTTTAAAAAAATTGCTAATTTTTGTTAATACATAAAGTACCAGCATTTAATGACAAATTATGTTCAACGCCAACCATCTGAACAAACAATAGCTTCTTCATTCAATAATCAAAGACCTCAAAAATCTCAAAGTTAAATATAAGAGGAGACAGCTGACATTTTTATCAGCTCCATGAAACATCTGTCAGCGTTCCAGCAAACCTCAATTCCAATCAGTAACTCCAAAACAAGCATAATCTCAAAAGTACCTTTATTAGAATAGCACCTGGCACATCTGTGGAATCTCAAAACTAAAAGTTTCCCGGACTTCTCTCAATGTCCCAAACTACAATCCATCCCCGTTTTTCCCATCATCACATCACATGGACCAATCACAATCTGTCCCAGTGTAAGATCTTTTTTTTCTCTGCTGTGTCACACTTAATAACCTTGAACTAAGAAAAAAAAAATATACTGTCTACTTAGAACGACTCAATTGAAATCACTCCTCCCAATTTCTCAGGCTATGTGACAGCATGGAATATGGCTTCCAAAGCTGACAACATCCTAATAAGTGAGGAAATCATTAAGTTTGTAATAACTCTTACAGATGGATTGTAATACGAGTCGTTCTAATCTCATAGCATCCATCATTTGCCTCTTAAAGCACTACCTATTGGAATTATTTCAACTGCTTGTTGAGATATCACTTGATAATTAGAAAACAAATTCTGTGATTACATTTCTGCAGCCACTATTGACCACCTTAAATATATTCATGCTTAGTTCTACTTCGTAGGCAGTCCTGGTCTTTTTGGTTTCGGGTTACAGGTTATTAATTTTCACAAAAGTGATTTGCTACCAGACTGTGTGAGTTGGCAATAGGTTACATTAAACATGTATTTTATAGGAACTATACAATTTATAAATCATAATTTATTATAAATTATAATATTATTTAATTATTTAAATACCAAGGCAAATAGCACTATGCTACTTTCAATCTGGCAATTCTAACTAACCTAATATAGCATGGCGATAGGGATGCAGAAAACACTTGAGTCTTGAGAAGTTCAATTCATTTTTTCCATAACATATAAATATATATCTTTACTAATAATAATAATTCCATAATAATTTTTAAATTATATATATATATATATATATATATATATATATATATATATATATATATATATATATATATGGATCTTTGTTATTGGTTCTCTCGCGTAAGATTCAAAGTATCTGAGCACGTTGGCGCAGGTCTCACTCGCCATCTTCAGGCTGGTGCTTTCGGCTTAGTGCCAGTGCAAGCAGCACCAGCCTGAAGATGGCGAGTGAGACCGCCAAACGTGCCTAGATACTTTGAATCTTACGCGGAGAGAACCCGAATAACCAAAGATCCACATACAAATACCCCGAGAACCTCAGAAAACATATATATATATATATATATATATATATATATATATATATATATATATATATATATATATATATATATATATATATATATATATATATATATCCCCTCCCTCTGTCTCTCTTTTCTCTCCCTTGCCTTTCTAATTAGCTATTTGATATTTAATACATTGTTTTTCTGAGCCCACTTCTTTGATCCAGAAATAAAGACCTTGTTAAATATAAAGCATAACCTCAAAGCTTTATGTCTTGTGAATCACTTTTAAAAGAATAAGATGAACTGCCCTAGTTCATCACCTGAAGCTAAAGTCTATTATTGCCTGCCACTGGATTAATACAGAAAAATCCAATTGCAGCAATAAGAAACCCACCATAATGTATAGATATTTTCCTTAGGGGTGGTGAGCGTACATTCTTTTGCAGAGGAAAACAACCTCTAACATTTACTATATCCTGTATCAGGATGAATGTGTGCATTGTACATATAAAAACATCAGATTTCAGAAGGCAAAGTTCACAAATTGAAATTGATGGCCAGCAGAAACAGAGAATCAATACAACCATATAATCCTATCTGGAGTATTCAAATTGTGAATATCAAGGACTCATCCATTGTCTGCTAAGATATGCTTGTTTGAGAATAGTAACTGTTTATTCAGTTTGCAAGGATGGTTATTGATTTTAAAACTGCAGAAGTCTGCTTAGAGAATGTTTGGCATACCTATTTGTATCAGTCAAAAGATTAAGTACCTTTTCCTCCCTGAAATGAGATTTTGTCATAGATTTGTGTGCTACTGCCTGTTAGTTGGCAAAACAGAAAAGAACAAATATATATATATATATATATGTCATTTTCTAAGCAGAGTCAGAAATTTGGGGTTGCACATAACAATTTCACCTGAGATATCTCTCTCTCTCTCTCCCCACCCCTTCTCTTTCTTTCTTTTCTTTTCCAGGAGATTTTCTTTTCAGACATCCTATTTCTTGAAAAAATATTACTAATTTACTCTGTAACTCTGAAAAGAGAAGAGTAACACATAACTATTTAACAATAGCAAAAATGGAAGAAAAAAACTATCCTCAATGCTTTGATATTATTGGATTCCATCAAGTAGCAATGAAGGCAGCTGGGACACATGGTCATATATAGGCTTCTATAGTAGTGAAAACAAGTAGTGTCACAAAATTAAATATTGAAATTTTTATCTTCATTTTCTTTCCACTTTCCAGTCAGGCCTCAAAAATCCTCAGGAAATTGCAATATCAGATACTCTTATATTCTTCACCACTATAAAGTTGTTGTTCAATCTTCTACTTTGTGTTGTTTTAGAACTGAGTGTGCTATATGTCAACAATCTGATTTTGTCTTTCGGATTAATTTTGGGTTGTCGACTGATACATAGATAAACATTCAACATTTATACTTCCAGCAAATCTTTGTATGAATGCTATATCCACTCTAAAGCACTGTTATATCTTCTTGGCATTTTGCATTCAATACAGTTTTAGTAGAATCATATCACACAAGTCTTCATTTGATGAGATTCTTTACTCTCAGTGTATGCTTTTTTCTCTCTTTCTATCTTGATACAAGCCTTGTAACCAAACCAAATGTCTGATTTAAGATTACTTATTGACAGGCAAATGTGGGAAGCTGTAAAGAGCTATTAAGTGGTGGGAATTGTTCCGTCTTGATTATTTGCTTCTCCTGCCATTTTGAGCAGAAAATGAAAAGAATTGCATTGCTCCATTCCCATGCCTTACACTATTATTTGCAATCACGATTACAAAAGTGGATTTGTCCTATGAGACAAAGAAATGCAATATTAGTATGTGACATTACGCTTTCTTCTTCAGTGGGTTGCTTCAAAGAACATTTTGAAATAAGCAAAGGAGAGGTGCAGAGAAGGGAAATTACAGTTCAAGGATTTAGAGGCAAGTATTCAGGGCAGGAAATCAGAGTGGCCAGAGGAGGGGGGAGGGAATCATAAAAATTGGATAAGAATCCAGAAGAACCTGATGTCAGTTAAAAGTAACATGGAAGTCATTATACCAGGTAGGAAGGTAAAGAAAAATGGGAGAATAAGCAATTGCCAGAATCAAGATCTAATTGTGGGCTTTTATTGATTTGGGAAATTAGGCCCAACCTTTATTATCAATAGCCAGTGTACAGGCAGTCAAATATTATCTAGAAGAACTTTGAACTCAAAATTACAGATTAATTAACATATCACAGACACTCCTACACAACTGGTGCCTTAGACTGAGGATGCTTTATTAAAAACAAAAGCAAAGTGAAGTGAGGTGCTGTTCGTGTCTCAGCAAGTTTAGCCATAACTGACAGTCAACTACAACATGACCATGGTAAATCCCCTAATCTGAAATTAGCTCAACAAAGGCAACAGTTAGTATATGAGCGAATGAACTGTAGAACTGTTCCTAGTTGGATCAGACACATTTAGTACGTGAACAAAATATGTAAAAGGAATAATGATTAAATTGTCACCAACATATTCATCATATATTCAAATGTTAAACTGTCAAATGGACATCACTCAGCTTCAGGCTCTTACAAAATCCCTAGGAAATAAAATGGAAAGTTGTGATAGTCTATAACTATCTAAGAAGGATAATCCAACCCAATTAAAGCAAAGTAGAACATATTGGGATTGAAATCACAATTGGTAGTAGAATCAAATGCTTCCCTTTTTTTCTGCTGTAAAATGATCTACAAAGATGGTCAAGATTACTTCAATCTATAGAGTCTTTTTTCAGATCTGAGAGAATCTCACATTCCCTTCTACAGTTATTATTTCTACATTACAGCTTCCCAAACTGACTTGAATATTTTAACAAGGCAGGACAAACAAGATCTGAATTGATTCTGTCCCACTTTCTGTTAATGTGAACAGTGTGGTAATATTGCCTATGGAGTGGGAACGCTACATTCTAATATAGAAGTATGACTGGAAAAAATACAAATCATACCTGGTAATTTTTGCCAATAGTCAGATGTTTAATAATTACAATATTTTATTTCTCAAGATACACAAAAGAATATGACATTGGTATGAGCAGAGAGGAGTGACACGATGGCTCAGCCCAGTTTCAAGACCTAAATACTGCACAAAGAGGTGAGTTACTGTTAGTTGCCCCAGCTCCTGCCCTCCTAGCAATTCAAAAACACACAAATGTAAGTAGATAAATAGGTACTGCTTCAATGGGAAAGTAACAGCATTGGGTGCATCTCGGTGTATAGTCATGCTGGTCACATGACCACATAGAGTGTCAGCTAAGAAGCAAACATGAGCACTGCCCCTTAGAGTCAAATATGACTGGACAGGTGAAACCTTTATCTTTATGAACAGAGATAAACAATAATTTTATCAGGGGAACATTTTTCAGTTTCATAATTCCTGGATTTGCACCTAGACTGCTTCTTGATATTTGTTACAAGCCCACCTACATTAATGACTGCTTGATCATGCTGCTTCTGTGCCTTAATCAACATTTAGTTAAAAGAATATAAGCAGAACTTGTAAGAGGAGTGGCAGAACCTGGGGGGTGGATTCAAAAGAGGAATCAGCCTAGAGTCTCTACATAGCCACAAATGGACTACATCTAACTTGTCTTGAATTCCATTGACCTTTATCTAACACCAAAATAGTTCTAAATGTTAGTTGAGTAGATTCCTGTGCATAGGCATGACTATAAACAATTTCATTTGGAACTTCACTTTTATTCCTGGTTTTTCATGTCTGATAGTACTGTTCCAATCACATCATTAAAATCCAGCATTTACAAACAGCTGTGAGTACCTATCTATTTTTGGTGGAAAAGGTGATAGAAAGCTAGAAATTTAACCAATCAACAATAATTCTTAATAATTTATTAATAATATACAGATTTATTTAATGATTGTTCATGTTGTGGCATTTTTTTCTATATAGTTCCATCATTCCAGTGGTTGGTCTAAGGATTTTTTTTTAAGATGAAGGAACTAGTAAAATAACATTTCTCCTTATAAGGACAAATCACAAAGTTACTTGAAAAGGAAATGTTTTAAACATGTTATTTCCATCCTACCCACCCCTTTCCTTTGAAACAAAGAAGATAACCTAGAAAGAATCCTCATATTTGTTGTTAATGGACCTACTTTATTAAGTTCCTTTACAGGTGCTACAAATTTTTCAGTGATTGTGTCTTTTGTTGAAAAATACCTAATGAGAAAAGATACCACACTCATCTTTAGAATTTATTTAGTAAACTTATATGGCCAGACATTTCACACAAAATGACTCTGGACTCTTAATAATTATTGGATTTTTGAATGAAGTCTGAAGGAAGTATCATTTTTAGTCTATCAGGGGAATGACTTATGCCACTGGAGATGCAAAAGGCTTTTCTTCTGTAACTCAATATATTTTACTCTTTACTTTAAAGTTGGCTTGAAAACTAAGATCATGGCATCCAGCCTTCTCAATTCCTGGCAAATAGATGAGGAAGAAATGGAGGTAGTGACAGATTTTATTTTCCTGGGTTCCAAGATCACCGCAGATGGGGACTACAGCCAAGAAATTAAAATATGCTTGCTCCTGGGGAGGAAAGCTATGGCAAATCTAGGCAGCATACTAAAAAGCAGTGACATCACCCTGCCAACAAAAGTGTGTATAGTCAAGCTATGGTTTTCCCAATTACAATGTATGGTTGTGAAAGTTGGACCATAAGAAAGGCTGAGCACCAAAGAATTCAGGCCTTTGAAATATGGTGCTGGAGAAGACTCCTGCAAGTCCCTTGGACTGCAAGGTGATCAAACCAGTCAGACATAGAGGAGATCAACCCTTACTGGTCTTTAGAAGGCCAGATCTGAAGATGAAACTCAAATACTTTGGCCACCTAATGAGAAGGAAGGACTCACTGGAGAAAAGCCTAATGCTGGGAACAATTGAGGGCAAAAGAAGAACAGGACGGCAGAGAATGAGGTGGCTGGATGGATTCACTGAAGCAGTCAGCTTAAATGGAGTCTGGGGGATGGTAGAGGACAGGAAGACCTGGAGGAACATTGTCCTTGAGGTCACAATAAGTCAGACACAACTTCATGACTAACAACAACAAATACTTTACTCTCTGCTTGAATATTTCCCAAATGTTGAAATTCCTTTGAAATTTCAGTGTTATCAGAGTTGTTACATCAAGAATCACTGCCTCATTTCTGGAACTCTAATGTCCAAGCCTTTTTTCCTTGCCTACCCAAAGGGTTCACTATATTACTAAGATATTCAAATTTCATTTGTACCTGAAATCAGGTAAACACTCATTGCCAAGCAATATCTTTTTTCTCCTTCATAGAGATTCTTATTTACATGTGATTTTCCTTCACTTCTTTTACCCACATCCTCATTTATTATGGAGGCTCTTTAGCCTGGAATATTCACCTACTATTTTTGATTTTATAGAACTGATCTTCGCTTACTATCTTCCAACTGGAACAGTCTCTTGGAAGGATTTAAACAACAACAACTGTCAGACAGATGGAGACAAATACACGGTCTGTGGGTATCTCTGTGGAAAAGTAGAGGACACAACGAATTATTTCATAGCATTTTATTTTTATGAAGGTGAAGAGAATGGTTTTTTTGTTAATTTAAAGATTTACAAAATTATAGATATATTCATAATTACATTGTTATGAACAAAAGCATAGACTTCAAACAGTTAAGGTAGCTCAGAGCATCCTGAATTCATTATATAGACTTGGAAAGTAATGAATTGTAAAGACTTTCATCTTTTTCCATAAACAAGAAGTATTCTATCTATCATTTTTTCTATCTTTCTATTTCTGTCTCCACACATAGCAATTTCTCCCATTATCGCTAAAAGGTTTACAATATAATTCAAAAGTATGCATAGTGTCAAAGGATATAATATTGAAGGGAATATGAAGGTATCCGTGTGTGCAAACATCTAGAAAAGTAAAGACACAGGAACCTGTGTGGAGAAACAGTCCCTGAAAGGAAAAGGAAAGTACTGGTAGACTAATCTACACAGAAAAAGCTAGTGGGGCATCCCTTCTATGAATAAGGGCAAGAAGTAGGTGAATGACCAATAAGATCTTGTAATGGTCATAACTGAACTGAACAAATGTTCAGCTCTATGGCCAATACATTGCAATCTAACTTGTAATTTTGGAAATTTGCTTAAGAAACAACTGGAAGCAGCTTAAGCGACAGCCTTCCTAGCTTACAGTGAGGAATTGACCATAGACTCAGAAATTTAAATTTACAGATTAAAAAGATTAAATTTACAGATTGAAAATGGCTTTAGTGCACGTCTTCATATTGCTTCCCCTTTTGTAATAGTATAAAGCTGGCATACCAACTGCCTTTTGTTGTTAACCTCCGAGATAGATAAAATTTAACATTTGAAATAATTCCTAATTTGAATATTTAAGTCTGATTTATTTGATATTTAATATGAAGTGATATTTAATTTGATGTGATATTTAATAAATTGCCAGATAAGGAAAATTTATGAGAGACAACAATATTTTGAATACATTTTAAATGCAATCACCTGTTTTGTCATGATACACAAGCTTGACTTTATTCAATTGTTCTGTGGTGTAGATATGAATGCTGACCTACCTAATAATAATAATACAGCTGTGGAGATCTGATGCTCTCTAAGTTTGGTTTTTGCTTGCAGATGTTTTGTATTATTACCTAGTAATAAAGCTGTCTATGCCACATACAATGATTCATGCAATGTAACAAGCTTATTTTGAAGAACTGCTATTCTTAGTATATGAGTAAAACTTCAGTTCATCATGCTTAGTTGCATGAACTATTTCTAGCAAAGTCTGAATTTAGCCTATATTACTGATGTTGGCATAAGTGCATAATTGAATCAATTGACAAGGAAATCAACAGTTGATTCAGTTTATTAAGTCCAAAGTACAGATTTGGCTACAGTTGAGGCATCAAGTCTTCATTTTACATGGCTATTTAACATGCTAGTTCACAGTGGTCATTAAACAGCTTCTATTTTCCACTTAATTACAGACCTGTCCTAGCTCCTTCTGAAAATGAAGTGATTTTAGAATGGCAGAATAGTAATTTTATTTTATTTTATTTGGTGTGGTGCGTAAATTAAAGCTCACTCATTCTCCCATTTGGATAATTTACTAGCAACAGGAAATGAACTGATTGCAATTATGTTCTCTGTCTTCAGCAGAAGGGTCTGTAGTTCTTTGCCTTGATAATAGCTGTAATGATACTTTAGTCAACTGGTAGAATCTTTTTTATTTCAGCTTCACTGAAGTTTCTGAATAGCATAAAAGGTTTTCAGCAATTAATTCACAATTAAATATTCTGATTGCTTTTTAAAAATTGTCAAAAGGCTCCCGTGGCCACACTTTTTCCATTTAAAGTGATGCTGAATTAATAATGTTTGTTATCTTATCAGACCTTTAAACTCCTGTGACTGATATCACATCAGTTCGCCCACTTAAGCAAAATGTCACACGGCAAGACTTCCATTCGGAATAGGTCATTCCTACTGAAGGCTCATTAGTGCTCACTGTCCATTTTACTTTCCAGTGCTCGTTGGAACACAGAAACAGGAGGGAGGGATATCATCCATTCCCTTATTTCAAATGGTAGATATATAAAAGCCATACCATGTGTTATAATTAATTTTGGATAAAAAGCCACATTTGCCACTTAATATTCAGTTAATCGACAATTAAATCATTGTGATGTTTAAGTTCAGCTACAAAGTTGCTGGCAAGAAAGATGCCTTGGTCCATCTGGAGTACTGCAGCCTTTTATGAAATGGATGCCAACATTTCAGTGAAAAATAGCAACAGCTGATGCTGCTGTACATATACAGAATAAGGAAAAATATAGTTTTACCACCTAACTAATCCAATACATTAGGAAAGGAGCCAGAGCTCAGTAGTGGAGCTTATGTGTTAGATGCTAAAGGTCCTAAGTTCCACTTGTGATAACTCCAGTTCAAAGAATCCAATAGGTAATCTTTGGAAATAATTTAGTCACCCAGCAATCTTTAGGAGACATAAACTATTACTTAAGGAAATCCTAAGTGGGCTGGATAAATATGATCTGGCTCAAAGCAGTTGCTTTTATATACACTGTATATTCTGATGCAAGACAAAGCACGGGGATAAAATTCTCTCACAAATGAAAGTAAATATAGGTGTCCCAGGACAATGTTGCAAGATTACTACAATCTGCTAGAGACAAGTTCCCTGAGGATGGGCTCCAGCAGGAGTCCGAAAGCTCAGAAGACTAAACCTCTGGTCATGTCCAACCAGATTGGATCCTGCAAAACAAATTCTCTGTTCTCAGGTGAGGTTCCACAAAATTTTTATTCTTAACTACTGTCTAGTTTCAATTTATTCTTATGCTTGCTTAATTATTTTTCTGTTCCTTTTTTCTTCTAAACAGTCTATTTTATCATACTAAAACTACCCCAGGAAACATTAGTGCATTGAGAAATGTGCATTGCATACTTGCAATTGGCGCAGCATATCAGACAAAACTGATATGACCTTATGGTATTCAACCAAAATATCCAGATGCATTTTAATTAAATACTTTCTAAATCTTCCTTAAATTGTCTTCATGACTTCTAGAAACTTTGGAAAGACAAAGAACCCCAGAAAGGAAGGTGAAAGAGACATACACACTGTGTGAATTTGCCTTCCTTTTGTTTATCAATGGATTTCCTCCAATAAGTGACTGTTTATAATATAATGTGTAAATAGATAACACTGCTTACAATTGTATCTCACAATTAACTGGCTTTAAGGAATTACAACTGTCAATCATAGAAGAATGAAAATGATAGAGCTGACTAATTGTAAAACGTCATATGTCAATAGATTGATAGGCAACTTAATTATCTATCAGTAAATCAAAGATCAGGAGAAATGCATGCCATCATGGAAAAAAAACTTGAAATCAGGAAAGTACACAGAAACAAAATAATATGGTCACAAAACAACCTTCCATTCTTTGCAATGATAATGGCAATTCAATATCTCTGTATACCAGGCTTGATCGCATAATCAGAGGAAGTTTCTATTTGCCTTCCTGGCTAAGTCCTTATATTTTTGTCCTTTCTATTTTTCTAAAGCACTTGTATTTTATATTACTGCTCTTCACTGTTTTTAAAAGCTTTCTCTTGAGCAAGGGAAAAAACAATAGTTCCACAGAATCTCCCCAAGAACCTTATTTCCTCTAAGGACAAAATGGATAAGCAATGTTCTTCTAGGTGACATTCTCTTTCTCTCTAACTGTCCTCCTTTCTTGTAATATCATTCAGGAATCACTCCTCCAATTTCCTTAAAAAGCTATTTTATCTTATGAGAGAAACTTTGATTTCCCTCCCCCCTCCTCCCATCGCTATTGTATCTTTAGAGCGTTTTAGCACTGCTTTAAAATTTGCTTTGACCATCTTTTCTTCTCTTTGGGGAAAATTAAATTTGAAAACTATTTATTTGATAACTGCAAAACAATTTTCAACACTCCTTTTTCATGGATAAAATACTGGTTGTGATAGGGGTTGTTGTAGAGTGATCCAGGCTGTTCAGACTACAGTTTAAAACATGAAAAGAACTTTCTGAAACATATTCCATGGCTGGAAAATCTTTGTCATATTGGTCATAGAACAAAAGATTTTTTTTTTTAATTTCAGGACTGGAATGAAAAAATAAACTTATCATTTATAAAGTATACCCTGAGGAATGACAGATGAAGACAACCCCTTTAGCTAAGTTAACACAGGAACCTACAGGGAACAAATTGGTTAAATATTCTTATATCCTATATATAGATGTATAAGATTAATCACACTAAGGGGAAACTCCATTAAGCAATAGATTTCCTTTTACATGCTTGTAGAATTCTAATCTTCAGATTTGTGGAGACCAGTTGTGGTAATATAACCTATTGATCATTTTATCATTTTCTGTAAGGCCTTTGTATAACTAGCAGTAAGTCTAGGAAGATGTGGGCATTCTTGGTGGGGGTAGGAGTATCTTTGCTCAGAGTGCCTCATTCTGTTTTGATTCTGCCAGTTTAGAAGGAATAGGAAAATGGGTGAAAGTTCAAGGTACAAGATACACAGTTGTGCTTTCTCATGGGACTTTCCAAACTTTCCCATGAGACTTTCCGTGGCTGCATGATCTCATCCTGGCAAGGTAACATCTGGGACTTTCCAAGATTGTGTGTTCTCATGCTGGTGAAGTAATCTCCTGTTGAGGTCATTGTTTTCTGAATATGCATACTGTATATTTTGCTTGTGTTTTTTCTCAATAAATACTGCTACCTGAGTTCTCTCAGGGTTGGCATTTTCTCAGAGACAGTTCCCTGTGTCTCATTTCAATGTCAAACCACCATAAATGGTGACCCCGACGTGATAGCTTGGAAGGCTATACGTTTCCCGCATCCTATACTCATCGTCGCGGACGTCGACTGGGCCCTCATCTTCTTCGCTGGACGAAGATAGATTCTTTTCGTGAGTATGGGGGGAGATCTCTCGAAGGCTCAGAAAGAGCACATCAGGGAATTGAGAGGGATCATTGGGAATAGTTTTGGGTTTGGAATTGGCAGTAGGGGTTGTGCTGTAGGAAAGAAAGAAATTGAGGACTTACTACAGTATGTTTGGAAAAATATTAAGTCATATCCGGAGGGAGGTAGTATTAAAGTAGAGTCCTGGAAAAAGATAGGGAAATTTTTGCACGAGGAACCTCGTGCCCCTTCTTCAATTTTGTTAACCTGGAGAGTGATAATGGATGCATTAGCTACTTATGAACAACCGCTCCTATCACCCCCCGAAGAAGGGTTGCCGCTTTACCATGCGGTACGTTTGTTGCCGCCGACGGCACCTCCAGATAAATCTGGGGGACTGTCCGGCGCTAGCAATACTTTGTCAGAGGATAAGAGTTTACCTTTAAGGGTTCAGGTGGATGCAGTTACTGCAGCTATTCAAGAAGCAAAGAATAGAGGGGAACTATCAGGAGATGATTTGGTGGAGTTTGGAGTAGAGGTTCAACTTAATCCAGTGGAAATTGTCATGGATGCTGCATTAAATCCGCAGCGGGAGTGGAAGCCTTTACAGCTCAGAATTTTGAGGGAAGTTAAGCAAGCAGCAAAAGAATATGGTGTTAGAACGCCATATACTCAGGCATTGTTAGAAGCAGTTGGTTATGGAAATAAAATGATTCCGGCTGACTGGAAAGCTCTGTTGAATATGATTTTAACTCCAGCTCAATATTTGGTGTTAGATCAGAAATGGAGACAGCTGGCAGTCCAGAGGGGAACAGCAAATGTTACCCCAGATCAGCTTTATGGAGCTGGTAATTTTACAACAGTGGAACAACAGAGAGATGGTATGCCTGAGGAAGGGTTCATTCTTCTCCCACAAATAATTTTTCAAGCCATAGGGTCTCTCCCTGACGGCGAAGGTGGTGAGAAGACCTTTACTAACATCAAACAAGGGAACAATGAACCCTATGAAAATTTCATTAGCAGACTGAAATTGGCTATAGAAAGACAAATTGATAATCAATTCGCCCAGAAAGAGTTGCTTTTTAAGTTAGCAGTAGAACAAGCTAACACAGATTGCAAAAAGATTTTAAATCCACTGGTAGCAAGTGGGGAGCGAGAAATCGCAGATTTGATTAATGCATGTAGAAAGGTAGGGAGTCAGTCTTTTAACATGGAGACTTTAGCTCTGGCTTTACAAACAGGACATGCTCAAAAGGGGAATTGTTTCAATTGTGGGAAGCCTGGACATTTTAAAGCGCAATGTCGGGCTCCTGGAGGAGGTCAAAGTCAGCAGTATAAGAGATCAATGGGACAGGGTGTTCGTCCTAAATCAGTGTGCCCGAAATGTAAGAAAGGATACCATTGGGCAAATCAGTGCAGACTTCATTCGGAGGGAAAAAACTAGGAAGCAGGGATCAGGGCATTCTCCCTACTCTAAAGAGTGAAGTAATGTCCGAAGGGTTGGAACCACCAGAGAGAGGTATAGCTACTAAAGGTTCAGCAGGAATTGATCTTCCATTAGCCGAGGATTTGGAATTGGGGTTTCCGCATGTAGTTTGTTTGGGGTCAACGGATTTCTATGGACCGTTGCCTCCGGCTTCTGTGGGTCTTCTTCTTCCTAGATCATCGGCTCATAGGCGTCAATTGTTTGTGGTTCCTGGGGTTATTGATTCGGATTATGAGGGTCAGATCAAAATTCAGGTTCACTCACCTGTCCCTCAATCTTTGAAAAAAGGGGATTGTTTTGCACAGCTTATAGTTTTGCCATCTATGTCTTTGGGAGAGTCAGATGGAATTTGTCAGGGTGGATTTGGATCTATGGATAGGTTTAAGGAGTCTAGTGTGTTTTCTATTATGCAAGGTATTAGGCAAAATGACAAACCAAAATTAACTCTTTTGGTTGAAGGCAGAAAGTTTACTGGAGTGCTGGACACTGGAGCAGATGTCTCTGTGATCAGTGAAAGTGAGTGGCCTAGGGAGTGGCCGACAGATCCTACACCGTCTGTTCGAGGAGTCGGAGGACTTCAAGACGCACGGGTTAGTAGGAAGATTCTTAGAGTTAAAACACAGCAGGGAGGGGCTGTTGCATTTGTCCAACCGATTGTTCTGCGCCTTCACGTTAACTTGTGGGGCAGAGATTTGATGCAACAGTTTGATACAAGGGTTGTCATTCATGATGACTGAACACCCACCTGTGGAGTTATTAAAATTACAATTACTCCAACAGGAGCCAGTGTGGATAGACCAATGGCCTTTGACTAGTGAGAAATTAGTTCATTTACATGAATTGGTTCAACAACAATTAGAAAAAGGACATATAGTGCCTACCACTAGTCCTTATAATTCTCCAGTTTTTGTTATCAAAAAGAAATCTGGAAAATACAGATTTTTACATGATCTGAGGAGCATAAATTCTATATTAAAGCCAATGGGTCCACTTCAGTGTGGAACGCCTAATCCTAATTTAATACCTGATGGATGGAATATAAGGGTGTTAGATTTGCAAGATGCTTTCTTCTCCATTCCTTTGCACCCTGAAGATGTAGATTTGTTTGCTTTTACTATTTTGAGTATAAATCAGGGGCAGCCCGCTAAGCGATATGCATGGACTGTCCTTCCGCAGGGAATGTTAAATAGTCCTACAATGTGTCAAATGTTTGTGGATTGGGCTTTACAACCTTTTCGGAGTAAATTCCCGGATTGGAAGGTTTATCATTATATGGATGATATTTTGATAGCTGCTAATATTTCTGATGATGCCATGAATTCTGCTGTCATTCTTTTAACTGCTATACTAAAGGAGAAAGGCCTAATAGTTAGTCCTGAAAAATTGCAAAAGAATATCCTTTTGCCTATTTAGGTCATAAATTATTCCTGAGTCACATTACACCCTTGAAATTGGAATTTGTTCTTCCTAATCCTTTAACCTTAGTGGGTTTACAACAATTTTTGGGTCATATAAATTGGATCAGGCCGTATTTGGGTTTAACTACTCTTCAATTAAGTCCTTTGTTTCAAGCTTTGGCTAGTGCTAAACAAGCATCTGACATAATAACCTTAAATGAAGAACAAAAAGGGATTTTGTCATTAATTGAACAAGTTTTAAGCCATAGATGGACAGATAGATGCTTGCTAGATTGTCCATTATCAGTGATTTTAATTTCAGAACGAAGGGCTACTGCATTGATAATTCAGGTAAAAGAAAAAACTGCTTTAAGGATTTTGGAATGGATTCATTTGTCTCATACACCATCGAAATCCATAAATTGTATCACAGAACAGCTTGCTGATATTTTTAATCGTGCTCGTCAGCGCTGCAAGGCTATTGCTGGTATGGAACCAGTAACATGTTATGTTCCTTTTGCTTTAGCTACCTGGGAACAGATGATTTGCAATAGTGAGTTTTTACAGGTTTTGGTACATTCCTGGCCAGGGAAATTTTCTTGTCATCCTCCAGCCGATCCTAGGCTATCTTTGTATAAATCAGTCAGAATTAATTTAGCAAGTCTTTTTGTAACTCAGCCTATATCAGATGCTCCTACAGTTTTTTACTGATGGAGGGAAAGTTTTTGGTGCTTGTGTTTGGAAAGATAAATCTGGAATTTGGCATACAAAAGTGACTTCAGAGCAGAAGTCTGCCCAGCAGGCAGAACTTGCTGCTGTAGTTTTGGCTTTTCAAAATTTTCACAATCAGGATTTTAATTTAATAGTGGATTCATTGTATGTGTATAATTTGTTACCCTTTGTAGCAGGTTCTTATTTGTCTCCTGGAATATCACCTGATATTTTAAGATTGCTTTTGTTGTTACAAGGATGTTTGGAGCAGCGTGTGAATGTGTGTTTTGTTGCTCATATTCGTAGTCATAGTAATTTGCCTGGAATTTTATCACAAGGTAATGCCAAAGCTGACAGTGCTGTAACTTCAGTTCTCACTGTCCAGCCATGGGACAGTCATAGTTATTTTCATCAAAACGCTAAAGCATTGGCACAGCAATTTAAACTTACTACTGCAGAAGCTGCTGCCATAATTCAACAATGTCCAACTTGTTCAAAGCAGGGCACGAATATCCCTATGGGAGTTAACCCCAGAGGGTTGAAACCTTCAATGATTTGGCAAATGGATGTTACTCAATATCCGCCATTTGCGCCCTGGAAATATATACATGTGACTGTGGATACTTACTCAGGATTTTTAATGGCTACCCCTCAAAGAGGTGAGATGGTTAAACATGTCATCAATCATTGCATTAAGACTTTTTCAGTTGCTGGAACACCTAAAACTTTAAAAACTGATAATGGTGCGGCTTATCGGAGCACCGGTTTTGATCAGTTTTGCAAACAATGGTCTGTGGAACATAAATTTGGCATTCCATACAATTCTACTGGGCAGGCTATTGTAGAACGTCATAATTCCACGCTCAAGACCATGTTGACTAAATTAAATAAAAAAGGAGGGAAGCTCCTGGGGCTTCCGGCGATTCAAGATCAATTAAATCTAGCTTTATATACTTTAAATTTTTTAAATTTGTCTGGTAACCCCCCTGCGAGCGCGGCCAGCAGGCATTTTTCTTCTCCTTCTACAGATGCGGTAAGACCTCGGGTGTTGGTGCGGTTCCTTCCAGATCCGGCATGGGTTCCTGCTGAGCTGATAACGTGGGGACGTGGTTATGCAGCAGTTGAACATCTTGGTCAAATTCGTTGGGTTCCTGGTCGGTGTGTTCGGCCTGATCATTCGCAGGCACCTGTGAAGGAAGTTTCGGAGGAGCAGGATGGCGCATCTGTGGTTCCTGATCCTGCTGATTCTGCCTAATCTGTCCTGGGCTGCTCGGGTGCGGAGAGAGCAGCGACAGCATGTTCAGCGTGCCGGAGATTTGGGCGATGATTTGTGGACCGATAATAATTACATTAAAGATTTGCGCACAACTGCCAAAAACTTGAACATCACCAATTGTTGGTTGTGTATGCACCTTCCTGGGAGAGTGGGAGAAGGACTGACTCTACATGGAGTTCCATTTAATCGGTCTACTTTGCAGACCGGAAAGCATAACATTTCATATGCCATGAACTTCACAGTCAAGGTGAAGACTGCACTGCAGTCTCCAGCACATTTATGTTTCCAAAACATTACAAACTCACAATTCTTGGGGAATCATAGTGTCTGCAATTACACTATTAAGTGGACAAATGGTTCAGAGAACAACATAACTTGGGTAAATGGGAAAAATGAGTCTGACGCATTTGGCCAGTATCAATATCTAGACATGAAACAGCTGATGCAAGCGGCAAGTCAACAAGGTTATGTACAGCTGGAAGGGTTTTGGTTTTTATGTGGACTGTGGGCATATCAACAAATCCCTGCAAATTGGTCAGGGACATGTACTTTGGGGTTTGTCATTCCGGTTATCTATAAGTTAGATACATTACCTCCTGAGGTTCGGATCCGAAATCGTCGGGAATTGGATTCGGGTTTAACCATGGGAGGTAATCTATGGACACAAATTTCTCGAGGTCTTATCCCGCCTTTGGGAATTGCTATGAACTATAGGGATATTCATATTTTAAATAATTTTACTGTTGCTATGTTTAATGATACTATAAAGAATATTAAGATGATTAATGTAGAAATGTCTGAAATTCGTACAGTTACTTTGCAAAATCGATATGCTTTAGATATTATGTTAGCTGCTCAAGGAGGAGTTTGTGCTTTAATTCATTCACATTGTTGTGTTTTTATACATAATTATGAGCCAAACATTACAAAAACTGTTCAGGACATGGAAGATCGTATTGCTCAGCATCAATCTGGAGCCGATGGGTTTAATGCATCATTCTGGGACAGTCTGTGGTCCTGGCTTCCTGATGGATCATGGTTTCGCTCCTTATTGCAAGGGGTTGTTATTATTATTGCTATATGTATCTTATTATGTTGTTTTATTCAATGTATTCCTAATCTATTACAAATGTGTACCTCAGTCTTCCGGCGTGAGGGATCAGGTCATGAGGGAACTGTGTACTATGCCACTAAAACACCCCCTATCTTTGAATAAATAAAAAGGAGGGAATGTGGTAATATAACCTATTGATCATTTTATCATTTTCTGTAAGGCCTTTGTATAACTAGCAGTAAGTCTAGGAAGATGTGGGCATTCTTGGTGGGGGTAGGAGTATCTTTGCTCAGAGTGCCTCATTCTGTTTTGATTCTGCCAGTTTAGAAGGAATAGGAAAATGGGTGAAAGTTCAAGGTACAAGATACACAGTTGTGCTTTCTCATGGGACTTTCCAAACTTTCCCATGAGACTTTCCGTGGCTGCATGATCTCATCCTGGCAAGGTAACATCTGGGACTTTCCAAGATTGTGTGTTCTCATGCTGGTGAAGTAATCTCCTGTTGAGGTCATTGTTTTCTGAATATGCATACTGTATATTTTGCTTGTGTTTTTTCTCAATAAATACTGCTACCTGAGTTCTCTCAGGGTTGGCATTTTTCTCAGAGACAGTTCCCTGTGTCTCATTTCAATGTCAAACCACCATACCAGTTTCTTTCATCAGTTGATGCCTCTTTAGGAAAAAGTATCATACAAATATGAGATGCAATTATATAACAAAGAAACAGTCTAGATAAAAACATAGTTTCTATCTAGGAAAAGATATTGTATAAAAGAAGGAATTTGTTCCATTCTTCTAGGTTTACAAATAAAAGAAAATGGATGATTTTTTGGGTCATGTCAATGTTGTTAAACCCTATCCCCATAGCCAATATTTAAGGGATATTGAAATCCTAAGGCTTATCAACATCTACCTCACAGCTAATCTATATCCTTGGATTAATCTTTTCATTCAGAATTACATAATCTGTCTGGATTTCATGTGAGTGAAAAAGGATCACTACTAAAGAACAATCTATTCTTTTAAAAATATGTACCTTTTGCCATGTTGCTGTAAGGTTGTGCTTAATTTTTTTTTTCTTAGGGGGATTTTTCTCTTCTGTAATAAGTACTACTGAAGAATAGCAAAATTATAGATTAATACCTAAGAAGTAACTACTTACTGCATATTTTTCTCATGAGAAAAGAACACTCATTGTTGATTTAAAATAATATATGAAACTGCATGTGGATTTCTTATTACAGTCAGACAGCAATTGGCAATTTGGCAATCTTCAATTTGCAGATACTTGGTGGCCAAAGATTTGTATCAAGAAGGATGTAATTAACAGATAGGAGTCATTGTGCATTTCAAACAGTAAGGGGGAAATGTTATATCCAAGGACTAATTTCACTTTTTTGCTAAGGTGTCATCTTGAAAATATATCAGTTATCTAAGAGGACAGCTGCTTTCTTGACTATTTATGGAATAATAGCAAAAAGTAATGACAGAGCTCCAGAAATACCAACAAGCACATACATTTCCAACAAGCACATTCTATTTCTTTTCTTTAAAGTATTGTGAAGCTATTCTTAACATATATGACTATATAGCATTATGATGTTGCCTAGTTTGGGTAATGAAACATCTTCAAGAAGCAACCAAGCTCAGTGAATGCCAAGGACTCCTCATTTATAACTATCCATTAAGAATACAAAAAATGACTTGGAAATAATTCATCTTCATTCTATCTATGTCTATTTATTCTACAACAGTTTTTAAAAATGCAAACATGCTATTTAGTGTTATCTACAGGTAGTCCTCAATTTACAATCATTAATTTAGTGATCGTTTGAAATTAAAGCAACACTGAAAAGATGATTTATGACAATTTTTCACATTTACAACCATTGCAGAATCCCTATGATCACATGATCAAAATTTGGATGCTTGGCAACTGGCTCGTATTTATGACATTTGCTGTTTCCTGGACTCATGTGATCGCATTTTGTGTCCTTCTGACAAGCAAAGACAGTGGGGAAGCCAGATTTAACTTAACAACTGTAGTGATTCACTTAACCACTGTGACAAGAAAGATCATAAAATGGGGCAAAACTCACTTAACGACTATCTTGCTTAGTAATAGAAATTTTGGACTCCGTTTGTGGTTGTCAGTCAAGCACTACATCCATCTATCCATCTATCCAGAATAGAATAGAATTCTTTATTGGCCAAGTGTGATTGGACACACAAGGAATTTGTCTTGGTGCAAATGCTCTTAGTGTACATAAAAGAAAAGATACATTCATGAAGAGTCCAGAATCATAAGGCACAACACTTAATGATAGTCATAGGGTACAATAAGCAATCAAATCATACTAGGAAACAGTCAATATAAATCATATGGATACATCTGTCTGTCTGTCTGTCTGTCTGTCTGTCTGTCTGTCTGTCTGTCTGTCTGTCTATCTATCTATCTATCTATCTATCTACCTACCTACCTACCTACATACATACCTATGCCCCCTTCTCTCTATCATCTATCTATCATCCATGACCTATCACTATCTATCATTTTGTAATTAAATACCTTATGTTATTGTCAGGAAATGCAGTTTTAACCATTATTTCAGTTTCTTGAAATAAAAAAGATTCATAGTTTCAAATGTGTTCATCAAACAAGCCACATCTCGGATTTCATGTATGTTCAGAGAAAAAGAATGATATCCTACACAATCAAGCCAATTGCATGGAATTGTTTTTTTAAAAAATGCAACAATGGAGAACATTCTGAATACTATTTGAACAGATGGATAGCACAATAGACTAGCCAGGCTGCTTTGAATAGAATATTGATGCATGCTAGTTAGACTGGATACTTAGCTGTTGTTTAACAGCTGTCTGTAAAGTGGGAAGAATGCACAATAGCCTGGGCTTCTGAACTAACATGCAATCAAAGAAGCTGAATATTCTGGAAAACCTTGTGCTTTTGTCATATGTGCTGAAAATGTAGAATGATTTAATTCTTCCCATCTTCCTACTGGACCTTTCTGTGAAATAATAGGAAGAGTTTGCATGTTTCAAAATACCACGGTGCTTGTTTAATTGGATCCATATCATATTTAGAACTTCAGCACAGTAATTTATATTTCAAATAATGATCAGCCTGCACTGAGCAGCCCAGACTTTTGATCTGGCTTTAAGATAAAAATAGTGCTGGCCCCACTCAAAAATGGCCCTTATCAGAAGCTGGCTCTAGGATATTGCTAAATCTCAAGAGATCCTTCCATACTTAGGGGAACATCTGAACCACAAAACTAGAATGAGATTGAAAAGGACAATTTAGTGGGTGGATTTCAGGAGGTAATACCAGACATGGTTGTGCAACTCATTGGCTTTTACTAAAACCCACAGAGTTCAGCTTTGTTCCCAATTCCTTAGATATATTTATGAGAACAGATGAAGAATTTACTGATTTAATTATTAAAGCTAGGAGGCTACAAAGATTCTGAATTCCATTTGGAATCAGTGGTAGATTGCCTGACAATTAGCAAAGATAAAAGATGATCTAAAACTTTTCTGAATAGCAGCACACACTTTAAAAAAAAAATCTAATTGATTACTTGGAAGTTATCCTGGACTTATCCTTATTACTTAATACTGCAACATTAGGTCTATGCATGTAAGTGTTTTACTCTGTTTCAAACTCTTGTACCAGTTCCAGTTTCAGTGAGGCATGGCTAATTTAAAGCCCATTAGTTTTATCTTAATTGGACTACTATAATGCTGTAGGAACTCCTTCTGAAAACCAGTCAGAAATTGTTACAGGACAAGAGTAAGAGTTGATTTGGGTCGTAAACAGAGACCTGAAACAGGAAATGGATGTAATTTTCTTAAACAAATGTGTATGGGGTATGTTTTGATGGCCTTCTTTTTTTTAATAAATTTTCTTGATTTTACAATTAAAACAAACCAACAACACATACATAAATGAAAGAGAGAAAAAGAAGAAAGGGAGAAGAAAATAGAAAGAAAAAATAGAAAACAATTAAAAACATTCTCATCGTCAACAGTTTGTAAAACCTCTTTTTTATCCTTATTTTATGCCATATACACACACCTAATCCTTACATATATCTGTGTATCACTACTATGGATTTATCCTATCCTCTTTTGCCTTTTAGTGTGAAGTCTATCTTTGGTCTATCCATTTATACCAGCAGTTCCAGCTGTTGTAGTATATTGAAGTGTCTTTATTTTTTTAATGCCAAAGTTAATTTGTCCATTTCTGCACAACTTGAAATTTTTTGAATGATCATCTCCTCTGATGGAACATGAGGCTGCTTCCAACATTGTGCAAAAGCCAATCTGGCTGCTGTCAA
The DNA here is from genome assembly GCF_049901735.1 of Notechis scutatus. Classification (NCBI taxonomy): domain Eukaryota; kingdom Metazoa; phylum Chordata; class Lepidosauria; order Squamata; family Elapidae; genus Notechis; species Notechis scutatus. The sequence continues at coordinate 96,148,645 of NC_142010.1, read as the reverse complement.
AATGTGTATTATTATATATTTCACTTTTTTTGATATTTGTTTATCAAAGATCCCTAACAGAAAGGACTCTGCAACAATACAGTATGTTATAGGTTGGCATAGCAACTTATTTCTCCTCCAGTGTGAATGGTAGTTGATCTCCATGAAATAGATTGTAGACCGGCAGGTATTGGCATGACCATTAATATTTTTACATAAACAGTGGGAGGAGGGTGGGGAAGCAGACATCAGAAAACTGTAGCCTCAATAATGTATCAGAGGCTCTTTTTTTCCCCTTGAAGTTTGCAATGAAATTCAGTATCTTATAAAACATCAAGTGATTCTTTCAATTTCACTGAAAATTAAGTGATGCTTAAATAAGTACCCGCATCTGGATATTTGTATGTTAAAGGACTGAGCTGTAATCTTACTATATTCACTGACCTGAGAGTAATTCTCATTGAACTCAGTAGAGCTTACTTCTGAGTAGACATATATTAGTATGTATTGTCAGTCATCTAATCACTGTATATTATGTAGTGCCTGATGGATTCTATAGATCCTATTCATAGACTACAGGAATTTATTTTTACAGTATCATACATGAAACACTTTTTAATTATAGCTATATAGAATACTATATTATCTCTAATTAGTGCTGTCGAATGAATGGAAAATAAAGGACTGTTGGCAATCAGCAGCTATTATACAATAGCACTATCACATCTGTTCATATTAACAGATAAGCAGGGAAAATCAAAACAGTGTTTGATTCATACTCTAAAACGGTCTGAGCAAAATATTGTAGCTAAGTCTTTCAATATCTTTTGCTGACTTTGATCTGATTAAAGTCCAAAGAAACCATAGCTACAGATGTAAATGTTCTAGTGCATCTCAAATTAAAAACCATGATATTTCAACAAATTAAATGACTGAAATATAGTGCAGCTGACATGATTATAGGTATAGTGCAAATTTATACTAGAAAGATTTTAAAATCTCTGGAGCTGCAGGTGTAAGATGACAGCAAACCAACTGAAATATACTATATTCTGCCTAAACACACTGTACAAAATTAATTAGGCAGTTGATCATACAATAAAAACATGATTGATAAGCTAATAGAAATAAACAGCAAATAAGTCAATAAAAAAACTACAGTCTTTCACTAGGTTCAACTGATCTTCAGTTCAGCTACTGACAAGATTATGTCTCTAATAGAAGATATTTTTAAAGGGAAAAATAATTTTGAAAATGAGAACTCTGTTACAGTATTTATCTCTGCTGGAAACTATAATGTGTATGCAATGTCAAATTTGTAGATAGACAAATCTGGAAGTAATTTTCTAAGAAAGGTACCTGAAAAGCACATCAAAGCCTACTGAAATAATGAGACCAGCTCCAGCTGTTGGATTCCAACAGCTTTTGATTTGTGCTCTAGTAGAAGCTCCAGGTTTTGATCCTCTGTTGATAATTTCCATGGTATTGAAGATGATTTGCACATTATTTAAAAAGAGACAGCGAATTTGCTAACTGTACCCTAAAGGACACTTTATTTCTATTTTATAGATTATAGTTTCCCACTCCTTTGTGCCATGACTACAGGCATTGCTGGAGAAATAACATATTTGTTTTTAGAAAAAATGAGACATTTCCCAACTCCCTCAACAAAGACACTTGAATCTAACCGAAATTGGACTTTAGGAATGATATGAATTTGGACTCTTGCTGATATATTTTAGACGAAGAATATATATATATATATTTGGGGATGAAACTGAGAACACATCTGTTGCTGGCAGCAGTTTGATCATGTTTATTATATAAGGGTTACCTAATGCAATATTATAAAATTTCCCAATCTTTCCATTGTTTATACAGTGTTGTTAAAAAAAACAAAAACAAAGTAGTATTTAGAAGATTTTGGTTTGTATAAGTAACATATTTATGTACATATCTGGTTATTGAATTATTATTGATGTATATACTCACCTGGTCTAAACTAATTCCAAATCATAATCATAATAAGGCAAAATATTATATGATCAGTATATTGAAAAAATTGCAGGCAAAATAGATATTCACAAAGCTTGGCAGCAATGGCTGAAAGTAGAAAATTTGAAGAAAGAGACAAGGGCTAATACTGGCTTCACAAGACCAAGGCATAAGAACAAATATGTATAAAGACAGAATTGAGAGTACAACAAAAGATATCAAATGTCCCCTCTGCAAAGAAGCTGAACAAATAGTGAACCATCTAAGTAGCTGCTGCAAGAAGATCACACAGACTATAAACAACAGAATAACAAAATATCAACAATGATGCATTGGAATATCTGCAAGAATTACCACTTGCTTGCAACCAAGAACTGAGGAGACAAACAAGATAGACAAAAAGAAAATGAGGAAATTAAAGAACTCTGAGACTTTAGCATCAAACAGATAAGCAATAGATAATAGAATTCTTTATTGGCCAAGTGTGATTGGACACACAAGGAATTTGTCTTGGTACAAATGCTTTCAGTGTACATAAAAGAAAAGATACATTTGTGAAGAGTCAAGAATCTTAAGTACAACTTAATAGTCATAGGGTACAATCAGCAATCAAATCATACTAGGAACTCATCATTATAAATCGTAAGGATACAAGCGACAAAGTTACAGTCATACAGTCACAAGTGGGAGGGGATGGGTGATAAGGAGTGTGAGAAGATTAATAGTAATAGTAATGCAGACTTTGTAAATAGTTGGACAGTGTTGAGGGGATGATTTGTTTAGCAGTCTATCCCAGACTTAATAACTTCTGGTAGAAAGACAAAGTCTGAATAGTGGACATTGCAATACTGGAAACTGCAAAATAGAAGATAAAGAATTGGAGAAAATCACAAAAACAGAGAAGTGCAAATAGAAATAGAGCAACTGTGGTAGAGCAAGAATGGTACCAATTGTAATAGGTACCTTGGGTGCAATTCCAAAACATCTGGAGCATTACTTGAACAGCATCTACTTTGACAATATCACCACCAGTGATTGAAAAAATCACTTGTCATCTTGTGATGATGCCTGTACTATTATTAAATAACATCTGCCTAATCAAGGTCCTTGGGAATGACTTGATATGTGGACAAAAATGCCAAATTCAGTTTAACAGTGATTTAACAGATAATCAGAGTTAGAAGGGACCTTTTAGGTCATCTAGTCCAACCCCCCACCCAAACGGGAGACCCTACACCATTTCTGACAAATGGCAGTCAAATCTCTTGAAAGTCTCAACTGATGGCACTTCCACAACTTCCGAGGGCAAGCTGTTCCATTGGTTGATTGTTCTCACTGTCAGAAAGTTTTTCCTTGTTTCCAGGTTAAATCTCTCCTTGTTCAGTTTCCATCCATTATACCTTAACTGGCCTACAGGCGCTTTAGAAAATAGCTTGACCCTTTTCTCCCTGTGACAGCTCCTCAAATATTGGAAGACTGCTATCATGTCTCCCCTGGTCCTTCTCTTTACTAGACTAGCCAAGCCCAGTTCCTGCAATCGTTCATTCTATGTTTTAGTGTCCAGTCCCCTAATCATCCTGGTTGCTCTTCTCTGTAGTCTTTCTAGAGTCTCAACATCTTTTTTATAATGTGGTGTACAAAACTGGATGCAGTACTCTAGGTGTGGTCTTACTAAGGCTTATTAGAGTGTATTAGTTAGACCACACCTTGATTTTGACTTGTTTAGACACCTGGCTGTGTGAAAATAATGATATAGTAAAATTACAGATTTCTCATATTATACTTCATTGATCATATCTGTCTTTTCCAAATAATGATAAAAATGAAGATTATTAGCCTAGATTTTCTTGTAAAACATTGAAGTATAGTTTATTCTGCCTCCAACTCAACTGAAAGATAATTTGCAGCTCTTTTTTGGCTAAACTACAAACTATCCAATTCAGCTTTATTGCTTCAAAGAATTGGTTTAGTAATCACCGAAATTCTCCAATAGTTTCCATGTGTCTGATGTCAGGCAGATGAAGAAACTGCAAAAACAGAACCCTTAAGATAATCAGTGATAGATAATTAAAGTGCTTTTCTTGATGTCACAAAGAAAATAATCCAAAGGCCATAAAAATAGGATGGTTTAAAATTGTTTGTATCAGGCATAAAATGGTCTTAGTACATCTGCTCAAGAGATAAATCTCCATACAAGCTATTATACTATGCCATGAGATGAAGCCATTCTGGGTCACAATGAATGGGGAAATTTATTTCTAGAAGTATAATAATAGCCTTGAGGAGATTGTTCAGAAACTCTGAATACCCCAGGGATATTCAGATAGCCTGGGAAAGGATACAGTTTGACAGTTTGAGTGTATGTTGGAGATAAAGGAATTTTTTTCTCTTTCTTTATGAAATTATGGCATGTAGAACAAATAAAAAAAGTTTATTTAATAAATTACATAGAATACAACTTTTTTTAAAAAAATAGTTTCATTGTTTTTTAAGACAAACATAGACAAACACAACATAAAAACATCAAGCCATCTTCCATATATATATACATACAGTGTGTCGGTTGGTTTACAAATTGTTTTGTGCCTCCACTTCATAGTCATCACTTACAATTACATTGTAAATGTTCTCATATTGTCAATCAAATATTCCTAAACACATTAATATCATTGTTAATCAATCATTTGACTGTATTATTATTCATTCATGTTTTACAAGATAATCCATATTTTACTTAATTTGTTTTATGACAATTCATATTATCATCCCAAATCTATCCTATAATTATTTTGTAATGATAAAAAATAATGCATCTTTATGTATTCATTATATTTTAAAAATCTACATATTTCATTTCCATGTTTTATTGTCTAACCATTGATAAAATAGATCCCAAATCTTATAAAATTGTTTATCTTCTTGTTCTCTGATTTCAAATGTCAATCTACTCATTTCAGCACATTACAATATTTTCTTAATAACTTCCTCCTGTGTTGGTATTTTCTCATTTTTCCAGTTTTTAGCAAATACAATCCTAACCGCTGTTAATACATTTACAATCAAATATTTCAATTCCTTACTGTATATTTCAGGTAAAATTCCCAATAAAAATATCTCTGGTTTCAAGTCTATATGCTTTTTTGTCATTTTTTCCAACCATGTGTAGATTTTAGTCCAATATTTTTTAGCATCCGCGCATGTCCACCACATGTGGTAATACGAGCCAGGTATCTGATGACATTTCCAACATTTTTCCCATTTGTTTTTGAACATTCCTGCTATTCTTGTTGGGGGGAGATGCCACCTGTAAAACATCTTATACAAACTTTCTTTATATGCTGTTGACATTGTCATTTTATAATTTTGAAACCACATTTTTTTCTATTTTTCCAGATCAATCCCATATCCAAAATTTTCCCCCCAAGCAATCATTGTTTCTTTGACTTGTTCTTCTTCTAGTTTAATTTCTAATAAATATCCATACAATTTTTTAATCACCTTTTCATCAGTACCTGTCAAAGTCTTATGTAAATCAGTCAATTTATCATAGAAACCTTCTGTTTTAGAATCTTTATCATACCTAGAATGTATTTGCACATATGAAAACCAATTCATCTTTATACCTTGTTCCTCTAGTTTTTGCATAGATTTAAGTTCACCCTTTTCATTCAATATTTCACCATATCTAACTGTTTGTTCCTTTTTATATATTATAGGATAAGAAAATGCTTCCATAGTCGATCACCAGACTGGAATTTTCAAATAACATTGCCTTTTAGTCTTCTCCCAATTTAACCACAGAGCCTCCCGTATATAATGTCTTCTAAAATACCCCTGTGTTTTAGTTCCTTTATACCATAGGAAGGCATGCCACCCCAACAACAGATCATGTCCTTCTAAAGTCAACAATCTAGTATTTCTTAATGTTATCCATTCCTTAACCCACATCAGATTTGTAGCTTGGTAGTACAACTCCCAATTAGGCAAACCAAATCTTCCTCTTATTCTAGCATCTTGCAAAAGTTTTAGTTTTATTCTCGCTTTCTTACCTTGCCATATATATTTCAACATAATTTTATTTAAATCTTCAAAATAATATTTTTCAAGCCTAATTGGAATTGTTTGGAACAAATATAAAATTCTGGGTGATATATTCATCTTGATTGTTGATATTCTCCCTATTAATGACAATTGTAAGTTTTCCCATTTTGCCAAATCTAGCGCTATCTGCTGCTTGAGTTTAATATAGTTATTCTCTTTAAGTGTGCTACATCTTGCTGTCAAATGTATCCTCAAGTACTTGATCTTATTTGTGACCTGGATTTTCAAAACATGCACCAATTCTTCCTTTTGTCTTGATAACATATTCTTTGTCAAAATCTTCATTTATTTATTTTCAAACCAGCCACCTTCCCATATACCTCTATCTTTTCTATCAATTTTAATGCTGTTTCTATTGGGTCTTCTAAAATGAAAACCAGATCATCTGCAAATGCTTGCAATTTAAATTCTTCCTTTTTAATTTTCATCCCTTTTATATCCTTTTCTTCTCTAATTTTTCTATTTAGCATTTCCAAGATTAACACTAACAACAAAGGTGACAGTGGGCACCTTTGTCTTGTTCCTTTTCTTATATCAATAGAATCCGTCAATTTTCCCTCTATCATTACCTTTGCCATTTACTTATGATATATAGCTTCTATTGCATGAATAAATTTTTTACCAAAGCCCATCTGTTCCAGCTGTAATAACATAAATCGCCAATTCACATTATCAAATGCCTTCTGTGCATCTAAAAATATCAAAGCCATTTGTTTTTCAGGGTGTGCCTCGTAGTATTCCAAAGTGTCCAAGATTCCTCTCATATTGTCTTTAATTTGTCTCTTTGGCAGAAATCCATTTTGATCAGGGTGGATAAAGTTATTTAGGTATTTTTTGAGTCTTTCTGCCAATATTGAAGCAAAAATTTTATAATCTGAGTTTAGTAGGGAAATAGGTCTCTAGTTCTTGATTTGTAATGGGTCAGCGTCCTCTTTTGGGACAAGTAATATAAGCTTCTGACCATGATTTAGGTATCCTCTTCTTTAACATAACTTCATTCATAACTTCTAACAGTGGAAGATTCAACGATTCTTGTAGTGTTTTGTAAAATTCCGCAGGAAGTCCATCTGGGCCTGGTGCCTTTCCATTATTTTGCTTCTTAAGTGCTTCAGTTAACCACATCATCGTTATATTGCTTTCTAACATTATTTCAATCTCTTTGGGTATCTGGGGTAGATTAGCATTCTGTAAATACTGTTTAACTCTTTCATCATTAATATTCTCTTGTGTGTATAGTTTCCCATAATAATCTCGTATGATTTTCTTCTTCTCTTTACTTCACAACAAGCTTGGCCTTGATCATCTATTAATTGCAATATTTTCCTTGATTCTCTCTCCTTTCTCAGTTTATATGCTAACCATCTACCTGGTTTATTTGCATCTTCAAAATAGTTCTGTTTCACACCTCTGATTTTCTGTGCTAATTCTTCTTTTTCCATTAATCCCATTTTATGTTTAATTATATCCATTTTTAACTTAATGTCCTTTTTCTGTGGCATTTTCTGTAACTCTTTTTCAAGTCCTTTATACTCATCCTCTAATGCCTTAGAGGCTAGTCTTTTCGTGGTATTTCTTTTCCCTGTATAGTCTATTATCAAGCTTTTGGCATATGCCTTCATTGTATCCCATACATTCTGCATTGATGTGTCTTCTTTTTTATTTTCTTTAAAGAAAACAGCCAGTTCTTTCTCCATTTTCTGTGTAAAGTCTTTTTCTTTTGGTATAGTGTTATTTAACGTCTATCTAGATCTTCTTCTTTGTCCTTTCCATTTGATTGTCATTGGGTTATGATCTGGCCAAGTACTTGTTTCAATGTTTATTTCTTGGAGATTAGTGAACAATTCTGTTGTTCATATCATATCTATTCTGGACCATGATAAATGTCTGTTTGAATAGAAGGTGTATTGTTTGGTCTTAGCATTTCTTTCTCTCCATGGATCTTTTAAATTTATTTCATCTGTCATTTTAAAAAAAGGATTTAGGGAGAGTCTTTCTGCTTTGCTTTGTTGTTTTCTGTGTTGTATAGTCCAATTTATTGTGTGCAATTCTATTAAAGTCTCCCATCATAATGATATTAATATAGTCCAGTTCAATTAGAGTTTTGTAGCTCTTGTAGATCTTGGTTCTCGTTGTTCTCTAGCTTCCACCTTTCCACCTACTGCACCTTCTTCTTTTTCAATTGTTGTTTGGCAGTCCTCTTGGAATTCAATTAATGACATTTCTTTTTCTGTCTCCTCCTCTTTCCCTCCAAAGTATTCTGTGTAAAATAATTCTGCTTTCTCAATTGAATCAATTCTGTGTCTCTGTTCCTGCCATGTGAACATTAAACCTTCTGGAATCAACCATCTATAAATCACCTCTTTTTTAAGTAGAATTTTAGTCAGGAATCAGTATTCTCTTCTCATCTTTCTCACTCTTCTGGGTATTTGTTTCAGGACCACAATCTCCTTATCTTTATATTTCAATGTTTTTTCTCTTGCCACCTGCAATATTTGCGTTTTAATGGCTTTCTTTGTAAATCTGATGTGAACTTCTCTTGGTAGACTATTTCTCATTGCATATCTTGTGAAGACTCAAAAGACCTGATCTATTCCATCCACCATCTTTTCTTTAGTTATTTCCAGAGCTTCAGCCAAGATTTCTATCATTATCTCAGCTAGGTTTTGTCCCTTTTCTTCCTCTATGTTTTGGAATCTGAGATAAAATTCTGATCTGTCCATCTCCTGTCTCAGCATCCCACTTTTATCTTGTTCAACCACAGTTAATCTGCCATCAATATCTCCAATCTTCTTATCTCTTTGTTTATCTTCTTCAATTTTTTGGAACCTCTCATCATACTTCATCATCATTTGTTGAATATTCTCCACCTTTTCATCAGTTTTTTCTGTTCTCTTTTCAATATTCTCTGTTCTTGCGTGTATGTTTTGAATTCCTTGCATTATCATCTGCAGTGTCACCTTTTCCTGTTCTTTTTCTTGTTGTAAAATCGTCTGTATTGAGCATTGTCCTCCAGATGGTGAAGAGGAAGAAGTAGGAATTGAGGAACCAGCCGCTGTTAGTTTCCTGCTCATTTCAGATGATTCAAAATCTTCAGGTTCTTCTAGACCTTAATCCACTCATGTAATAACCAATTATAATTACAAATAAAAATAGTGAAAAAAAGAAGCAAGATAAAAGAAGAGTTTCTTCAAGTTCTTGTGCACCTTAATCCAATCAATTGGTTAAATAGCAGAAAAAAACCCAAAAAGGAAGAAAAAAAACCATAAACAGAAAAAGGAAAAATTGTTAAATCTTGTAGGTGGCAGGAAAAAAAGAGAGTAAGAACTAAAGAAGAGAAAAGATAAGGTTCTTCAGGTTCTTCAACACCTTAATCCAATTAAAAAATCTCAGGTATAAAAAATTATATTAAAAAAAGGAGCCACAAAAGAAAAACCAATATAGAAGATAAATAAAAAATGCAGGAGAGGGAGAGATTAAAAAGAAAAAAGACTACTCCCTTAAAAAGAAAAAGAAAAAACTAATACTAAGACTTGTCCTTTAAAATAAGATACAAAAGTAGAAATTTGACTCCAAAAGAAAAAAAAGAAAAAAAAGAGACAAAAGCAAGTTCTAAAAGGCCAAAGATCCAAATGACTATCACAAATAATAAGCTGGTAAGGAGGAGGTTTGTTAAAGTAAAGAATAGCCCAGCTTAAAAAAGAGAAAAAGAATGCACTGCACTTATTTAGTTATCCAGGGCTTTTGTTAAGTTTTATAACTCTCTTCTCTAGAGTCTGATCATCTTTTTTCTATAAACTTCAACACCAGAATCCAGCTACTGATAGAAATCCAGATGAGCACCTGCAATAATACTCTCCCATGCTCTTCCCTCTATCTTATCAAACAGGCTCAAAGTCCTTGAAAAGAAGTCTCAATTCTTTCTCAGCTTTGTCTGGTCAAGAGGAAAAAGAGAGAGAAACAATATTTCTAAGCCTCTAGTTGGCAGTGTTACAAAGTTTCCTCTGCTTTCACTTTCCCCCTCCTTTTCCAAACAAAATATAATAAAAATTAATTAAAAAGGAAAAAAAGATTTAGAAAAAAGGGCTGAAAGGGAATCTCTAGACTAAATATTATAAAGACAAAAAGGGAAAAAGACAAGAAAGAAAAAGTAAGGTAGAAAAAAAGACCAGTCCAGTTTCAAAGTAAAAAAAATCATATATGAAGAGTCCAGCAAAAAAAAAAAAGAAGAAAATATTAATTTGACTTCTGGTTAAAATTGCCGCTTAATCACTTCTGTCTGAAATTTTATAAACTCTTTCTTTTCCCTAAGGTGTCCTTTCAAATCTTAAAGTAAAGAAAAAAATTATCACCAAACCGGCACACTTTCTCTTTCCATTCTCTTCTGTTTCAGAGCTGTCCCAACTTCAGCAGCTTTAATAGCTGCCTCTTTGCCACTGGCAAAAAGAGTTTCTCCTGGATCTACCAGGGACTTTGTGGTATCCCTGGGGTCAACTGGATGTGCTCTTTACATTCACCATCTCTTCGGGATGGTTTAGATCCGTTTGGACCATCCATGGGCAAAGATATCGGCAGCGATCTCAGACCTTCAAGATTACATGCCGTATCGTCATGACACCAACTCCGCTCGTTCAAGACTTTGAAGAAGGACAAAAAAAAAAAAAAAAAAAAAACAGGGGAGAGATTTTACATAAAAAAGTGGAAGTGGTTTCATCCAAAATTTAAAAGAGAAAAGAGAATATTAATTCATTGTTGAAAGAAATTCCAAAGACTGAATGGGTACAGTGAGGCCTACCACCATTTTGGAAATAAGCTTAAAGCAAAAATAGTAGTATGAAAGTTGGAGAGATTGAACAGGGATTATTTCCCTTCTGGTTCCTCAGAAGTCATATCAGTGGAATAAGAACAAGCTTTTAAACAAAGAATAAATTCAAAAGAAGACCAGAAAGGCAAACTTTCCTGAGACTTAGCACATTTTAACAAGACCAACATTGCAGAGAAAGCTAGCTGGTTCAGCAATTAGTATATAATTCTGATAATCAGAGACTGGGAGTTCAAGTCTTGCCTTGGGCATAAAGCCAATTGGGTGACCATCCAGTCACTCTTCCGCAGCCCTAGGAATAAGGCAAAGGCAAGAACTCCTAAAATCTTGCCAAAATCCTGTGGGACTTGTTCACCCAGTTGCCAAGGGGCAACAATTACATAAAAACAAACAATTAAAAACAACAACAACAATAAATACAGTTCAAAGTTCATGCAAACATTAGTACTAAGAGCTATGAAACTGAAGAATCAAGGACAGAATATCAAAAATATTGTGTCTTGTGTAATATTGCCATAAGTCAAACACATTACTCTAGTAGCCTTGAATCCACACTTAAATTTAGTTTGGTATATGTAATTGTACTACCTGAGTTTAACCTCTGAGTTCCATTGCAGTTCTTCTTCATAGTGGACCCTTTCGATGTGTACTGTAAGAAAAAAAATAAGAAGGAAGGATACATTTATTTCAGTGTGGAAAATGTATAATTCAATTGTACTTGTTTTATTTTGCCATAACTCGGTTGTGCATGCAGGTCTTTTACCATTGTAATTGTAGTTGCTTCATTACTTTCTTACCTTAGTATTTCTTAGAAACACAGGGATGTCCAAAAGAGAAAGCATTGTTTTCCTTTTTCTCTAGTTATTGGGATACAGCCTCTATTTGAATTCACAGCCGTGTTTTCGTTATATACCTCAATATCCACAAAGAGGATTTTAATACCCTACAGAGCTATCATGTTTGAAAAGCACATGTCTTTTATTTCATATTTCTTTTGCAGTCTTTTTGTCCAAACATACTTCACTATCCTTTTGAAACTCCAAACATTATAGGATAGTGAACTAGGGAGGGCATTTATCTTCAGTGGTGGGCTATTTTCCATGAGAACATACATTTTCCGTCTCCCAGGAACTAAATATGCATTTGCTCATATAGAAGAGCAGGGTTACTTTTCATCTAGGCTGTTTCGTTGCTCCAGTCCCCTCATCCTGACTTGTAAGCTCCACTGCCTCTGACATCAATCGCACAGAGCCTGCATCAGGATCAAAGAGCAAGGCTGAAAGCAGAATTTAGACTTGCTAACAGTTTAATGGAACAATTGTACTGGCCAGGACCAGTGTATGGTATCCAGAAAAAAACCCAGTAATAAATAAAATAGTGAATGAAATGGAACAATCTTGGCAAGTCTTGGAAAGAAGCTAAGGTGCTTTTCTTCTTTCCTACAATCACACACACACACACACACACACACACAGAGAGAGAGAGAGAGAGAGAGAGAGAGAGAGAGAGAGAGAGAGACTCAAGTTTGTACACTCAACTTTTCTTTCATTTTGATTGTCCAGCAATCAAATTGCCATAAATATGTTTTCTTGCTATTGCTTTTTGAGAGCATGCAAAGTGCTTGGTAAAATAGATCACTAAGAGGAAGGGCAATTTGGTCACTAAAATGGAACTTCTGAGGAATGGCATACAGTCCCCTCATGCTGTTGAAATTGTGTCAGCCTGTCCAAGTAAATCAGACAGGAAACAAAACTAGGTAGATAATTCTACTTTATTGCAATGCTGCATTAATACATTTGTGCAAGTCTAAAAGTACACATTTCTTGTACCCACTTTTAACTACCTGATTGATTAGGATGGGTGCTTCCTAAGTATCTTTCTCTGGCTGTTGGAGGCCCCTCTTTCTCTTGTCTAATTGGTTTCTAGGAAGCATCTGTTGCCCTCATTCCCCAAGGTCATCCACATATTCCATTTCAAATAAGTTGCAACAAAAATTATTTCCTTATCTCAATTGTTCTTTCCTATAGTTTCATTTTCCACACTATATTCATAGTAACATCAAATACTCTTCAGGGGCTAGCATATACTTGTACAATGTGTTCCAAATAATAACTGTTCTACTGAAAATAGCATAGGAATCTTCTACACGTTTGTAGGGATTCTTTAGCAGGACAATTTCTGTTTTTTTGAATGCTTAAATACATATAGTATCAGAGAAATTCAGATAATGATCAAACTATTTGGAAAATCTAAGGTACATAGATAGATCTATTGTTTTTCCATTTCCTTCAGAAACCAACATAGCTATGATAGCTTTTTAAGTTGTGTTTCATTTCTTCCTGCAGCAGCTTAAATGATCGAAGTAAAATGGACTTTTGAAATTGCTCAATTAATCAGGCACTTTAAGCAGATTTCTAAATTTGAAGGAGAAAAAGGAATGATATAGCTTATTGACAAGGAAGGAATGTATTCTAGAATGGGGCAAGATGATGCTTGAAGTTTTTAGTAGCTCCTTCTAGGAACAGGGGAATATTGCAGGAAAGAAAAAAAGAACAATAGAATAGAATAGAATAGAATAGAATAGAATAGAATAGAATAGAATAGAATAGAATAGAATAGAATAGAATAGAATAGAATGGGATCTGCTCAAGCAGGAGACCCTATGCTATTTCAGATAAGTGACTGTCTAGTCTCTTCTTAAAAACTTCCAGTGATAGAGTGCAATTTCTGAAGGCAAGCTTTTCCACTGGTTAATTGTCTCATTGTTAGGAAGTTTCTCCTTAATTCCAGATTGCTTCTCCCTTTGATTAGTTTCCAACTATTTTCTCTTGTCCTGCTCCTCTGGTGCTTTGTAAAATAAACTGACCCCCTCTTCTTTGTGGCAGCCCTTCAAATACTGGAATACTTCTATTATGTTACCCCTAATTCTTCTTTTCCTTAGACTAGTCAAACCAAATCCTGCAGCTTTTCTTCATATGTTTTAGTCTCCATGCCTTTGATCATCTTAGTTGCTCCTCTCAGAATTTTTTCCAAAGTATCAACATCTTTTTTGTACTATGGTAACCAAATGGTTGCAGTATTCCAAGTGTGGTCTTACTAAAGTGGTACTAATACTTCACATGATCTTTATTCTATGCATCTGTTTATACAACCAAGGATTATATTAGCTTTTGGGGAAGTTGCTGTATATTGCTGGCTCATATTCAAGTGATCAGCCATTAGGACTCGAAGGTCCCTCTCACAGTGACTGTTTTTACTGTCTTATCTAATCTGCACTTGATTTTTCCTGCCTAAATATAAAACTTTGCTTTTCTCCACATTAAAACTTTATTGGATAGGGTCCACTGTTCAAGTTTGTCAATATTTTTTTGGATCCTGAGCTTGTCTTCAGGGATGTTGGTTATCCCTGCCAGTTTAGATTCAATAGATCACTAGAGATGTGCTATGTTCCTTCCTGCTTCAAACACTCTACTATCATCCTAGTGCCAAAGAAGCCCTCCATCAAGGAACTGAATGACTACAGACCAGTTGCTCTAACATCTGTAGTTATGAAAATCTTTGAAAGGCTTGTGCTGTCCCACCTGCAAAACATGATGGATCTGCTGTTAGATCCCATGCAATTTGCATACCGAACAAATAGACCAACAGATGATGCTGTTAACATGTCTCTGCATTACATCCTACAACACCTTGAATCTCGAAATAGCAAGAGTCCTCTTTGTAGACTTCAGTTCAGCATTCAATACCATCATTCCAGACACTCTTCTAAGTAAATTAAACCAACTAGCGGTACCTGAACACACTTGTAAGTGGACCATAAGCTTCCTAACAGACAGGAAGCAGCAGGTGAAGCTAGGCAGAATCATATCTGATACCTGTATAATCAGCACAGGGGGCCCCCAAGGCTGTGTGCTTTCTCCACTTCTCTTCTCCCTATAAACCAATGACTGCATCTCAAATGATCCATCTATTAAAATACTGAAGTTTGCTGATGACACAACAGTGATTAGTCTCATTTGAGACAATGATGAATCCGCATACAGACAGGAGGTTATACAACTTGCCTGGTGGTATAACCAGAACAATCTGGAACTGAACACACTCAAAACTGGAGAAATGGTGGTAGACTTTAGAAGAAACCCTCCCATACTACCACCTTTTACAATACTAGACAACACCGTATCAATAGTAGAGACCTTCAAATTTCTAGGTTCTGCTATATCACATGACCTAAAATGGACACCTAACATCAAAAATGTCATCAAAAAAGCACAACAAAGAATGTTATTTCTGCGCCAACTCAGGAAGCTCAAACTGCCCAAGGAGCTGCTGATCCAGTTCTACAGAGGAATGATTGAGTCTGTCATCTGCACTTCTATAACTGTCTGGTTTGGTTCTGCAACCCAACAGGACAGACACAGACTTCAAAGAGTAATTAGGACTGCAGAAAAAACAATTACTACCAACTTGCCTTCAATTGAGGACCTGTATACTGCACAAGTCAAAAAGAGGGCTGTGAAAATATTTACAGACCCCTCACATCCCGGACATAAACTGTTTCAACTCCTTCCCTCAAAACAATGCTATAGTGCAATGCACACCAGAACAACTAGACACAAGAACAGGTTTTCCCCCGAAAGCCATCACTCTGCTAAACAAATAATTCCCTCAACCCTGTTCAACTATTATAAAGTCTGCACTACTGTTACTGTTAAATCTTGTCATCACTCCTTATCACGCATCCCCTCCCACTTGTGACTGTATGACTGTAACTTTGTCGCTTGTATACTTACGATTTATATTGACTGTTTCCTAGTATGATTGATTGCTTATTGTACCCTATGACATCATTAAGTTTCGTAGCTTATGATTCGCAACCCCTGACAAATGTATCTTTTCTTTTATGTATACTGAGAGTATTTACACCAAGACAAATTCCTTGTGTGTCCAATCACACTTGGCCAATAAAGCATTCTATTCTATTCTATACTGTTTAGTGTCATCTACAAATTTGATGACTTCCCCTTCTATTCCTACATCTAAGTCATTGATGAACATATTGAAGAGTACTGGGCCTAAGATGGAATCCTGTAGTACCCGACTGCTTACTTCTTTCCATGTGGATGTAGTACTCATTGGGTACAATTATGAGAAAGAGAGAAGGAGGGAGGGGGGGAGGGGGAGAGAAAGAAAGAGAGAGAGAATTGTACTAATGCTAGATGGATGTGGAACCTTTCTTTGTATCCAATAATAATACTAATGTGCAATATTTCAGGTCAAACTGCATTTTATGTCTGTCTATTTATGTGATTGTACTATTAGGAAGTATTCTCATATTTGATCCTATGAAAATATCTGTCAATTTAGAATGGTTATATTTATTATGCTTTGTTTCTATTGACTAAGTTACGTAGAATTTTGTATAAATAGTACATAGATATGCATGGATGTATTTTTGTGAGAAAGAAATGTACTCAGTGCAGATGGACCATTAAAAATCAAAAACAGATTAAATTACAGGCAGAATGAGCCTGAGTTTTGGAAGAAAAAGAGTGGAAGCCAAAATGAATCCGGCTTGCATTATTTAGCTTGTCAAGTGCCATAGAAAGATTCTTGCTGTCATCTCTGAGCAACAAATATTGGAATGAATCCAGAAATTCTCAGATTATCTGCAAAAGCAGCTTTAGCCATCACGATGTATGTAAACTTTTATTCTGCATCTTTTCAGTGACTGAATTCATTTCACCAGTTGCTAAATCAGGAAATGTACAATAAATTGTTTATACCTAAAGTCAATGCCATTTATTTATTATTTTCAGTACAGGAAAAGAGGGTGAAGGTTTTTTTTTTTTTTTAACCTTGTTTTTTCCACCGTTTTCTGCCTGGAGGATATTACCAGTAGAGAGTTGATCAACTCTGTTTCATTAGAAATAATGCAACCTTTTTAATAGGTGCTGAAGAATTGTATAAAGATTAGACATGTATTTGAAGCAACATTACTTGATGTTATTTTCCTTGATGTATCAAGAGGTTTGGAGGTGGGAGCAAAACAACATGTCCTTTTGAAAGCTTGGAGCAAAGTCACAGAGGGAAAAAAGAAACCAAGTTCCATATGTCTGCTGCTATATTCCAACACATACTGAGAGAAACCACAAACTATCTTCAAAGTTTCTAGGAGAGAAATTTGGAGAAGAGGAGGACAAGGAGGAAGAGGAGGAGGAGGAGGAGGAAATGGCAACAGTAGTCACCCTCACTTGAAATAGAAAACATCACTCCCAAGAAACAATCAATTAATTTTCATTTTTTTCTACAATGAAAAAATAAAGGTACCTGTCTAATGATAAGAGGATACCTTTAATTAATAAGCAATGTTGCCAATCTTGGGTAGCATACGGTTGCAAATGAATGTATAATTACCTCCAAATAGAATATTTTTCTTAAAGTTAATTTGATCCCTATGTATAATTGTGTCCAGTGTCACTTGCTTCCTCTTAGAAGAAGAGGAATAGGAGTCATGTCATTTCTGGAATCATTAGGATGAAAATTATCATATAAAATGTTGAAATCATATAAAGAAGACAATTTGATATCCATAAGATAGATAGGGAAGATTATTACAATACAATGCAATGGAGGACCATTTCCAAAAACCACAAGCATTTGTTTTAAATGGGATATTAAAATAATGTGATCTAACAAAATCTTTTTTTTAAATAAAGATATTTTATTTTAAGAAATTAATAGGATCTTATAGCCCAAGGGTTGCTAACCTTTTGGACTTCAGGGACCACCAAACTCATAATTTTAAATCCCGGGGACCACTATTATGAATTTTGACTGATGTTGGCTTGGTGACCTTGGTGGGAGAGAGAGAGAGAGAGAGAGATCTGATCTAACCCCTCTCTCTCTCCCTCCCTCCCCCCCCTCTCTCTCACACACACAAACACACAGAGGCAGGGGTGGGATTCAAATTTCTTAACAAGCATTTCTGTGGATGTGACTTGGTGGTCATGTGACTGGCTGGGCATGGCTTGTATGGAGATATTATAAATATTTATGTATATATTGAATATTTTATTTTTAAAAAAGAACAAAATCAGGCAAAGCAGCAGGCAAATTGAGTTGCTCACAGAATCACAGATTCACTCAGAGATCTATCTTTCTGCATCAGCTACTTGAGTCTGTCACATAAAATTTGCTTGCAAGCAAACTCATAAAATTAACTCACAACACACCATGTATGTAGATATTGAATTTTTTAGTAAAAAAAAAAAAAGCAACTTGTACCCAAAAGTAGGCAAAGCAGGCAGGCAGATTGAGTTGCTCACAGAATCACAGATTCACTAAGAGATCTATCGCAGTCTTTATTTCTCCTCAGTCCTCTTTGCTAAACATCGGCAATTTCATCAGTTTCTTTTCAGAAAAATTAATTTCCCTTGTTATAATTTTTTTTGCATCAATGTAATAGTTATGTCTTAACCTCTAAGTTCAAACCGACCTGAAAACCACCGCCTCCTCATCATCATCATCCTTCCCACTGTGTGTGTGTGTGTGTGCGCGTGCGCACGTGCACACACACACACACACACACACACACACACACCTTCAAGTCAACACTGATTTGAACTGGTGACTGCTTGGACAAGTCTCTACAGTTTCTAACTTAGATTTTAGAAATGGCTTCTTACTACCTTCTTCCTATGGCTGAGAAAGAGTGAGTGGCCCAAGATTATCCAGTTGGCTTTATGCCTAGAATTCACTACTGATGTATTTTAAAACTGTATTTTTTTTTGCAACCCTGTTATATGATTGATTTATAGGTGACTTATAATTAAACAAATTCCTTTTTATACCCCCTGTTGCCAAGTTTGATAATCCTCATTCTTCTTTTTTCATTTGTTTCATTATTCCCAAATGTAGAAGTTTACTGATTTTTTCTTCAACTTTTCAAGATAATCTTGAATTTTGTTTCTGTCTTCTAGATTATTTTTCAAGTTTAGCAGGTCAAATGTATCCCACTCATCTTAAAACCAATATTTATCCATTAGATATGCATATGGATACAGCTAGATATTTTTTTGAAAGGAATGCATGAAAAGAACTGTTTAGAATCTTATATTGGTATTTTCATGACTGATTCTAAAATAATAAAAAGCATGACTGTGTTTGTAAAATTAGTTAAGGAAATATACTTTTGCAGATCTTTATAGGTGCTGACACAGATATTCACATTCTGGATTAAAGCTATAAATGTCACTTCAAATATCTGAACTGGGAAGTTACAAAAATAATGAGAGATGCCTCTATTTGTCAAAGATGCATTTTGGGTAGAAATACTGTTATTTATTTGAATCTCGGAATTTGAAGGTAAGCTATAGTCATTTAGTCCAATTACCTATTTGATACACAAATGCATTATTGCATGAAAAGAGTCATTTTAGAACAGACCAAAGGCCTGATATTCAGTTGCCACAACAACTAACAGATTTTTATAAGAAACATAATGAGAAACAAGGACAATTGCATCAATCTGTCATTCCATTAACAAAAAGATTGTTTCAGACCTGATAGAAGAGTGTGGTTAGAGAAAGTATCCCCAAATCAAGAACTGGGTGTAAAAATTTGCAATGCTTATATGCAACACTTTACAATTCATTAGACAAGGTATGCAACTAGATGGTTTCTTATTTATTATTTTTTATACTTTACTATAAGGGTGAACAAAATCTACAAATCACATGACATCCACAGATTAATCTTTGCTTCCTCTTCCAGGATTCAGTAGCAAAATAAATTTGATAACTCTTGAAATTATCATTCAAACAGGCATCTTCTGTATAGTTTCTAAGAATTAAAAGCCTGGAGTACAACATACATTTTATGCATTTTTACAGATTTTATAGAATAGAAGATTACACCTATCAAAGTGTTATGTTCCAATGCTTGGGAGTAATATCGTATAATAATCATTTTATATAGTCCCTCAACAACTGTCCCACCCCAATTAAAAAGGGCCAACCATCTATTGTCCATGTTATATTTTTGGTCCCAAGCTGTTTGCGTGGCTATCAATATGGGCAGAAACTAAACCAAAGAATATCCTAAGACTTAAGCTTTACTGCAACAAACTTCCTCACAACACACAAAGAACAGACTTGATTTATAATCTGTAATATATATACTAAAGGAGTGATGGTATGACAGACTCCACTCTTGAACAGACATTCCAGATCCTAGCTGGTAGAAAAGACAAAAACACATCAAGATCTCAAGACGTCCTTTCTGTTGGAGCAAAGAGGAGAAATATCATGAATCACAGTAGGTGTAATATAGATCAGGGGTCATCAACCTTTTGGACCTCAGAGACCACCAAACTCATAATTTTAAATCCTGGGGACCACTAATATGAATTTTGACTGATGGTGGGTTGCTGACCTTGGTGGGAGAGAGAGAGAGACAGAGAGACAGAGAGATACAGAAAGACAGAGACAGAAACATTGACAGAGAGAGACATCTTATCTAACCTCTCTCTACTACCCCCCACACACACACACACACAGAGGCAGGGGTGGGATTCAAATTTCTTTATTTTTTTATCAAAAGTTTATTTGGATTTTCACAAAACATAATACAAGTAAAAATTCTTTTTTTGAGAATAGCATGGTCCCGGGTTATCACTTCGTGCTTTTAAAGTTGTAGCAACGTTTCACTAGTCCAACACATGGAAGCCACATGTCATAGCATCAACTTCAATGGCACCAAAACCCTAGCCACTATAGAAAACCACAGCCACATAATTATCAGAGAAGCCATAGAGATTGAAAAAGACCTGAAAGCATGAATAGAAGAGATGATTCCACCAGACTGTCAATCATTTGGAAGCCTGCACTCACAAACAAAAAATCTCCACACCACTAGCCAGGCAAACACCTGGGCACAAACAGATCCCCCTGATACCTCCAGCTCAAACACACTCCAACCAGGCACCCAGATGAAACCTAGCTTCCTAACAAATGATAGCCGTCCATTTACCCGGAGCCAAGCTGCACAAAAGGCCTCCAATAAAGGAACACAATGTTGCCAACCAATCAAGACACTAAAAGAGCCACTAAACAGACAGAAGATATTAGAAACACCAATCAAGCAGAACACAGCAAACTCCAAGACCAATAAACACAGACCTAGATTCCCAACCAATCAGGATGAAGAAAAAAAACATTCTGGCACAGCAATAGGCTGCCCCAAATTCAAAACTGAAACAACTGTGGGGGCCTGACTCACAGACGGACACAACCAGAAGCCTGATGATGGCAGATGAGATTCTGCCGAAACGTTGCTACAACTTTAAAAGCACAACTACAGTGACGTGGGAAAATACCCGAACAAAGCTGAATACCATATATGTGTATGTGTGTGTGTGTGTGTGTGTGTGTGTGTGTGTTTTCTTAAGTTTTCGCGGCTACTTACATGTATGGTATTCAGCTTTGTTCAGGTATTTTCCCACGTCATTATAGTTGTACTTTTAAAGTTGTAGCAATGTTTCGGCAGAATCTCATCTGCCATCATCAGGCTTCTGTATTGTGTTCATCTGTGAGTCAGACTTTTACAGTTGTTTCAGTTTTAAATTTGGGGCTAGCCTACTGCTGTGCCAGAATGGTTTTTTCTTCATCCTGATTGGCTGGGAGTCTTGGTCTGTGTTTATTGGTCTTGGAGTTTGCTGTGTTCTGCTTGATTGGTGTTTTTCTAATATCTTCTGTCTGTTTTGTAGCTTTTTTTGTCTTGATTGGCTGGCAACATTGTGTTTTCTGCATTGGAGGCTTTTAGTGTGGCTTGGCTCCGAGTAAATGGACGGCTATCATTTATTAGGAAGCTAGGTTTCATCTGGGTGCCTGGTTGGAGTGTGTTTGAGCTGGAGGTATCAGGGGGAGTCTGTTTGTGCCCAGGTGTTTGCCTGGCTAGTGGTGTGGAGATTTTTTTGTTTGAGAGTACAGGCTTCCAGATAATAGACCGTCTGGTGGAGTCATCTCTTCTATTCATGCTTTCAGGTCTTTTTTCAATCTCCATGGCTTCTCTGATAATTCTGTAGCTGGGGTTTTCTATAGTGGCTAGGGTTTTGGTGCCATTGAAGTCGATGCTATGACCTGTGGCTTTCATGTGTTGGACTAGTGAGGAAGTGTGTTCCAGCTTTTTTACTGCATTTTTGTGTTCATCCAGGCGGGTACTTATTCTTCTATTGGTCTGTACAATGTATGTGGCAGGGCATGATGCACAAGAGACTTCATATATGCCTTGGTTTTCCAGGTCAATTTTATCTTTGGGGTTTCTTAGGATGGCTGCTATTTTTCTGTCTGTTTGAACGCAGTCTTGATGTGATGCCTGTGTAGTATCTTATTGATTTTGTCTGTAGTACCTCTTATGTAGGGCAGGACAGCTGTTCCATAGCTGTTCACCTTCTAGGTTTCCATTATGTCTCAGTGTGTTTTTGTGGATCAAGCCGGTGATTTTGCTTTTGTGGAAGCCGTTGGCTGTCAGTACTTTAGTCAGGGTGCATCTGTATGTGTGTCTTGTCTGCCAGACTGAACTGTATTCTGTTCTATTGTGTTCAGACGAACACAATACAGAAGCCCGATGATGGCAGATGAGATTCTGCTGAAACGTTGCTACAACTTTAAAAGCACAGCTATAATGACGTGGGCACGGAGGGTTCCCATGTGAGTGACGCAGCCTTGTGTTCCTGTGCAGCCTGAATTAATTGCTTTGGGGATGCTCTGGGGGTGACATTTCTCTGCGGACCACCAAAATTTTCTTGTGGACCAGTGGGTCGCAGCCACCAGTGGGCAACCACTGATATAGATAAGATATGGGGACAGTAGAAATCAAACAATATCAGTGGTACAGATCTGTTCAGAGCTTAAACTACATGGGGAAAAATAGCTTTCAACCACAAAAGGTTTGGAACCTATGTTATAATGTAACAGGTGATTTTTAAATATAGTGCTTTTATGCAAATGTTTATGACATATCACATTAACATATTCTTTTTCCCCATCCTCTTTATACTTCTTTAAATTCTCAAATTTAGTGCAAACATATATTCTTAAAATTGGATTTCTATTTACAATATACAAATAATACTGATATAAATAATTCTATCTAACAGTTTTTTGGCAATATTCAATATACCGATAGTAAAAGGGAAAATATCATTTACAGAAACACATTGAAGTAAATGGTTTACATTTTTTTTAATTCCTTTTGAATTTTCCTTTAGTTCCTTCATGGTTTTTGTAACCTCAGTGAAGTTCAAATTTCAATGTCAAAATTAGTTCAAACTTCAAAAAAAAAATTGAATTGCCACATTATTGCAGAGGCTGTATAAAATATAACCGCTACAATTAGACAGTAGGAACACAAACATAAACATTGGTAAAGTTTATTTATAAAGGGATGAAGTTTTAAGGCACATATACTTGCTGTCATGACCATACTTTGGGTGAGTTAGAGGTTGGCATCTTGTGTAGCTTCGGAAAGCTTACTGTTTTTTGTGCATTGAGATTATTGAAAATAGAGATAGTCCTCATCTTATAACAGTTCATTTAATAACCCTTCAAAGTTACAACAGCAAGTTATGGCCATTTTTTAAACTTAATGTCAGGGTTTCAAGTAACAACCCATAGGAAATCAAAACTCCAAGGCAGAGTTCCTGAAGTATAGATTTATTAGGCATGTCATATTGGCACAGCTGGTGAAAACCTGAATCTGAAGTCCTCAGATTTTCCCCCACCCAGTTCAAATCCAAAGTTCTTCCCCACATTACACACAACCATCACTTGCCCCAATCAAGTTTCTCTCCCACTCCCAGATGCCTCCCATCCTTGCCCTTCCAGGTGCTGGTGAGAGTGTCCTTGGCTCACAGAAGAAATAATGTTATTTTGGCTACATATTCCACTCAGCTATCTCTATTCCCCCTTCCCTTTTCTACAGCTCCAGCCAGCCTCACTGTGGCAACCCTGAAGATGCTCAAAGATGGCTCCAGGTTGACACTTAGGACCATCGCAGCATTCCCATGGTCATGTGATCAAAATTCAGATGTTAGCCAGATTCATATAAAGCCATGCCACTATTTAACAACTGCAGTGATTTACTTAACAACTGTGACAAAATGGGTAAAAAGGAGCAAAATTCACTTAAACATTTCAGCATTAGAAAACTCACTTGTGGTTGTGACTCAAGGATATGTGCATATGTAAAATATTCCTTACAGGCCTTTTTTTTCAAGGCCTACTTCAGAAATTATATATCTAAATAATAGTTGCATAAAAATTAAGAGAACATTGTCTGAAAATATAATATTGTACAGGAATATCTTTGCCACTTTGTGTTTCCAAAAAGAAGATTGCCATTGTTTACAGCAGAGTTACAGAACTTTACATATCCAAGAAATTCATGATTCCTTTCTGCCACTGCAGAACCTAACAAGAACTTGGATGCTTTGGTAGGGAGAAACCAATTTACAATTTCATTGGGGAAATATACAAGTGCAGTATTTAGATCTGCATGAGGTGCAGTAATTTGGTTCTCTGTGAACTCTGAGGCAGAGATGTCACTCTTGCTTAGTTCACAACAGGCAGCTGCTGGAAGCTGAATGAAAATGCAGATGGAAGAAAAATCAATACCTAACAAATAGGGCAGGAGATAAATTGTACTGGTAACGAGGGAGAGAGGAGAATGAGAAAGTAAAAATATACTCTCAGATTGAGTCTAATTCTGGAGTCTTTACTCTTGCTAGTGGAGGACATGTAATTTGTTTGACTTATAGCTGGTTAAAATGCTTCCCTAAAGAAGTGGTGCTTGCAAATTGCAGCCTCCTTACTGGTAAATCCTTTAATGTCACATGACATGAGAAATTGGCAGGGTCAAACCTGCTCATTCAGGAAGAGTTTATCTTAATTCTGTACAACACATCAATCTGCTTTCAAAATATCAACTTTTGAAGTCTGACAGCTGTACCACTTAAAGCTGAGGGAGCTTTCCTTAGGAAAGTTTGAAGCAGAACCAAGCTACAAATACAAATTTTTAAATATCCTCAAAAGAAAAAGTGATGATGCAATAGATGACACTCCTAATCTATGCAATGATGCATCAAGTCTATATATTCCAACTAAAAGTACACAATGGGAAAAATGCTTAGGGTATTTCTTGTACCTGTCCTTTTCCTTTTGAAAGAGTATAATGAGACATCGGTATTAGAAAATTCAAGTAGAAAAAAAACTCTACTTGATGGATTACTCATTCCAAAATACATGCCCTTTTACTATGGATAAATTTTTTTTCAATTTACTTCTATAATCCTTTCATAAAAGAAAATTCAATATTTCTGTAAAAAATCAGATAGACAATATCTAGGGCGGAGGAAAGCTTTAGAAATGGTAATTCTTTGTGGGAAGTTCTCCCTATGAAACAACTTGCCCCTGTGGGCAAGAACAGTCTTTCACCTTAATATCTTTAATATCATTAAGGCCTAGCTTTTAGGAAATATATGTAGATACTAGATGGAATAGGTTTGAGGCGTGAATGAGATGAAGCACGATGTCATAGTGTAGAGTTTTCTATTAATTATATTTTCAATTCTAATAATATATTGCCATATTATTTTATTATTACTATGTATATTTGCTGATGTGCACTGTTTAGAGCTAGATAGACTAAAATAGTATACAAAGATATATAAGCAAAAGAACTTTATTATTTCTCAGTTTCTTTTAATTCTAGCCAGCATTTCTTGCTTAAAACTTTGGGTATGTTGTAGAGCTGATATTCCTCTAGGTAATATTGTGCATCTTGCAGCTTCTTTTCTTGTTATTTTTGCCTGTTTCCATGAGTACGTAATAACATTTAGAAATAATGCAATGCTACATATAGAATTCTTCTTTATGTTTCAAATATGTGATTGGTTGTTATTTTTATTTACTGCTTCTGGGGAGGAAAAAAAGAGAAGATGTTCTTTGTATAGTTATGAATAATACTGATATTTGTCCTTGACATGCCTACCTGGATTTTCAGATTCTATACTGTATGAAGTCTGAAAGGTTTTGAAAGGAAGGGGCAATAGTTTGTTTCATATTTGTTTGCTTCTTTATTTATTTGATATTTTACTTCCACTTATAAATAACAGCTTTATTTGTCAAGGAATCATATAATAATAAAACAATGAGGTGATCATGCCTGCAATTGCCAAATAATGATATTCTGAAATTATAATTTCAGAATTCTAAAGTAGTTTCAATATGCTAACATTTAAGATTGTCAATGACAGCCTCAAATGCTCTGTGTTGAATACATGGGCAGCATGAAAAGATTTAGAGAAGGTCAATGAGATGGACTTTTTATTTTTGCTTGTCAAAATATACAAAAGGTTTTCAGGATAGTCTAGCTAAAAATAAACAGTAATCTCCTCCCCTAACACTTTGATTATACAAACTGTCATGGATAATCCCTCTCTTAAACAATAACTTTATTCAAAGCTATTGGATTTTAGTACTACATTGCTTTGGTTTAAGGGGGAAAAGCTGTTTTTAAAAGTTTAACATTGTTTTAATAATTGTATAGGTTTCTGTACATCTTAAAGTTAATATATGCAATTAATTTACATTTCTAATGATATTCAAGGGGTGATTATATTTTATAATGTCATGTGCCAATCAAACATTCTGCTGTATCAGTAATGTGAAGGATGATGAATAATACACATACTAGGAAGAAACTTTCCTTTATGATTTTAAGGAATGAATAAGAAACATCCCTTAGTTTATATCAAGGATAACAGATGGCTCTTCTAAAATGATAATATAGTCTCCAGTTTGAAGAACAATGTAACCCTTTATCTATCTTTGAAAAACATTCTGGATTAAGACATTCACATCTAATCATATCTATTTCAACCCTTGTTTAAAACTTCAGTTAGTCAATTTTTTTTTTTAAAAAAAACTAATAAATAATTGTGGGCTGCATTGTTCCTTGTATTCTTAATCGAGGTTTTGTTCTGGGTTGTCTTATTGAATTCTGCTTAAATTTATATTTGGGTGTTGTATTTAATGTTCGTTCAGTAAAATCTCTTCAGTTGCTCCTATAAATAGAATAGGGTTGCAACCTACATATATTTATCTTGGAATGAGTCTTGGCAAGATTTATTTCTGAGCAGTGAAGCATGGGCCGGATATAACCTAAAGATCCCATTATTATTTTCCATAATCAGGGTTATAGTTAAACCTGTCCATTAGAAATGTCAGTGCTTAATCCCTAAAATTAAGAGAATTAGCAGTATAACAGAGTTGAAAGGGACCTTGAAGGTCTTCTAGTCCAACTCCATATGCAAGCAGGAGATCCTAAACCATTCTAGACAAATCCTAAAGGTGCTTTTTCAAGAGGCAACTGGATTTTCTGGATTTTCTTTGAAGAGGTTTTGCTTTTCATCCAAGAAGCTTCTTCAGGTTTGACCTAGATGACTGAGAATCTCCACAAACTCACTCACTCCAGGTGAGTGGCTGTCCAAGTCTCTTCTTAAAAGCTTCCAGTGATGGATCACCCACAACTTCTGAAGGCAAACAGTTGCATGAGTTCATTGTTTTCAGTGTTAGGAAATTTCTCCTTAGTTCTAGGTTGCTTCTCTCCTTTATTAGTTTCCATCTTTTGTTTCTTTGTTTTGCCTCCTGGTGCTTTGGAATATAGTTTCTTTACATCTGCTCTTCAACCATAATTGCACATAGACATAGACACATAGACATAGAGTTTCATAGGGCTCATGTTCCTGTGCATAGAATAGAATAACAAGTATTTAAAATATTTGTAATATTGTTTCCTTCCATTATGTACCTTGTTATGAGAATTCCTATTAGATGACTCTGAAAGACTCAAGAAGAAAGGAAGAATTATCAAAAAACCAATATCTTCCTTCTTTCTTCAATGGGGTTTTCTATTTAGTTTTGTTCTTTGGATCAATTGAAGGAGATTTCACACACACACACACACACTGGTTACAAGTGATGTAACAATACTGAATTTAGGGTTAAAAATCCATTCGTGATTTATTATTATAATTTGGTTAAAAATGCTTTTCCCATTGACATCCTCATTTTTAAGAAAACAAAAACCATCCCTAAATTCTCCAGTTCTCTTTAACAAAAGCATACTGGTATAGAAACAACTACTATTTCTAAAATACCAATGAATTTTCTTTATGTATTTTATCTGGAGTACCTGGAAAATACTGCTACATGTTTGTATTTGACTTCACTAGTATCATTCAAGAGAAGAAGGAATGATTTGTATGTGATCTCTTGGTTGGACAGTAGATGTAATTGTGTTCTCTAATGAGACTTATCAATTGGATTGTATTGGCTACCAAACCCCAGTAGTACTTTACACATTAAAACAATACAATCTGTCACATTCTACATTTTAGTGACCCGTAGCATTCATACATTTCAGAAACTGTTTCCCCATTGATTCAGCTATCCTAGTGTCAATGAAAAATACCATATCCAAAGCTTACACTTTAGCATATTCTTAGACGGATATTTCTGTATAGAGTCTGGTACTTGGTTACTGCTTCTAGCTATCTAAAAAGACATTGTAACCATAGATACCAAGAATAATTTAAACCTGAATCTTAAAAGCAAAACAGTTTCACCTGTAAATATTTTGATGAGAAAAATGATGGTGATCTGATAGAAAGGGAAAAACATATGATATGCAAACACTGTTTAAGAAAATTAGGAGTGGTCTCTGTGTTATTCTATGGATTATACCAGTTTTAGAACAGTATTAAACAAACCCAATATTAGATGGAAACTTGTAAGCTGCTCCAGGCCCACCTGTTAAAGCTAATCCTTGTTTTCTTATTTTGACTCATTTGCATACACACACACACACACACACACACACACACACACACACACATCCTATTATCTTTGGGGAAATTATGATGTTCTTGTTCCTAAAATAAAATAGAAAAATAAGATATTATAAAGTGTACTACTTTCAAGGACTAATACAGTAAATTCTATCTTTCCATCCTAATGAACAAAAGTTTCAGATGAGGATGGGTCATCAGAAATTTTAACAATGCTACACTTTTAAATTTTGAATAGATACATTGTCTGGAACTACGTGCTTCCTTGATTTTGGATTATTGCATTATTAAATTGGTTGAAATTGTGTCTGAGAAGATAAGAACAAGGAAAAATACACTGATTGTCATAAGCATCTATTATGTCCTTTCTGCAGACATTGGATTTGATTGTGGGATGTGAGTTTTTTTTAAGGCTTTCTCTTTCTCTAAGTCCGGAGGTATCTCCATTTCCCAAGATACAATGCTTGACATTATCCCCAACAATCTAATCAAAAGATTAGAAAATAGACTGGGTAATCTCTGAATGTTTCATTTTGTTTCCTCCCATCCTTACTCCAGCGGTTTAAGGAAGGTAACTTCAGAGCCTAAAACTGCTACATAGAAATAGGGAGGGTGGCAGAACCTTAATTAAGGTGAAGAATCAAAGCTAAATTGACTTAGAGCAGTCATTTTGCTTTGGTAATAAATGTGTATATATATATATATACAAATTATCCTCATTCTTATCTGAAACTTTTGTTCATTAAGATGGAAAGTTAGAATTACTATAGTAATCCTTGAAAGTAATACACTTTATAATAACATCTTTTATTTCTCTATTTATTTTTATTTTTTTAGATCAAGTAAAGGTGGGGTCTTGAGATATATAGTTGTCTTGAGTAAAGCATGATAGTAGGATATATACATGTTTTTCTTTTCACCAATCTGATTGTTTTTGAATCTAGCCTCATGTATTCTTAAAGTACTGAGTTTCTTTTAAAAAAATGACCCAATTACTTGAGAAAAGAAAAGGGCGTAAAATAAATTAGAAACAATGTATAACGAAACTTCTTACTGCTAAGGTTGTTTGTCATTCAGCATATGAATCTTACACTATATTTAGGTATATCATATACTATTATCAGTGAAAACATCTCAGGTTGGTGCTCTGTTAATTTAGCTAATGGCCAGTCTGATTTATTTTACAGACTGTAGGGCACAATTAGGATTAAATTAAGGGATTTTGAAGTCTTAAACTAGGATAACCTGGGTAAGAGCTATACCTCAAATTACTTGCTTAAAATTCAACTGTGTTATGCAGGGGTGGGATTCAAATTTTTAACAACCGGTTCTGTGGGTGTGGCTTGGGTGGTGGGCATGGCTTGGTGGGCATGTGACTGGCTGGGCGTGGCCAACTCAATATTACTCACATCGAGGCATGCATCTCCTCGCCTGGCCTCTCATGACTGGGAGGATGCTGCAACAGTCGTAAGTGTGAAAAATGGTCATAAGTCACTTTTTTCAGTGCCATTTTAACTTTGAATGGTCACTCCACACAAGCAAAGTACCAGCAAAGGAAGGGAAAAAACCTCCAGAGATGTTCCTGAGACAGAAAGTCTAGTCCTGCCAAGAATGTAGTAAGGGTTAACAGAGAGGCAGTTTCTGTAAGCAACATCAGAATGTTTCCTTCCTGCCTTCCTTACAGGATTAGGCCAGTAATTTCTTCTAACAACAGGTTCTCCAAACTGCTTAGAATGTTAACAACCGGTTCTAGCGAATAGGTGCGAACTGGTAGAATCCCACCCCTGATGTTATGTTAGCTTAAAATTACATAGCATGCAAATGTTAACAATCTCACTTAGATATTGAATAAAAAATTAGGAAATTCAGTGATGATTAACTTCAAAGATCGAATAAGAATGGCATTAAAATGGAAATACTCTACTACAGGGGTCCTCAACCACCGGTCCACGGACCGGTCCCGGTCCGTGGAGCACTCTGTACCGGGCCGCAAATAAAAAATAAAATAAAAAAAATGGCAGCTTTCTTCGCCTTCGGTGAATGCTGCTGGGATCGGGGATCAAGGACACAAATGAAAGAAGGGGAGGGCTGCTCTCTGGCTCAGCAGCTTCGGTTTCCTCCCGCCTCGTTCCTCTCTCAGTCGCTTCTCGCTCCTCCACCAGCCCAGGAAGAAACTGCTTCAAAGAAGCCGGGAGGGTGGCTTTTCCTGTCGCCGCAGCTCCTCCGAAGCGCCCATTTACCCCCACCCCACCCGCCCACGCGCGCTTCAATTCAGTGCTCCGTTCTGCCTGCCTGCCTGGTTGTTTGGGAGCAGCTTCGGCTGAGAATAATAACTATTCGCCTCTTTTTATCAGCCGAAGCTGCTCTGAAATGAAGGCAGGCAGGCAGGTAGGCAGAACGGAGCACTGGGTTGAACCGCGGGCGGGCGGGGTGGGGGTAAACGGGCGCTTCGGAGGAGCTGCGGCGACAGGAAAAGCCACCCCCCAGCTTCTTTGAAGCAGTTTCTTCCTGGGCTGGTGGAGCAGCGAGAGAGCGACTGAGAGAGGAACAAGGCAGACACCTGAGGGAGGGAGGGAGACACCTGAGGGATGGGGCTGAGGGAGGCAGGGCCAAGGCGCTCCCTGAACTTGGTGGTTTGCTGGCAGACGTTTTATTACCCGACTAGGTAACCTAGTCAGGTAATGAAACGTCTGCAAGCAAACCACCAAACTCGGATTCTTTCTCCCCCCCCCCCCCACGGTCCTTGAAAAAGTGTTTGTGCTTGAAACTGGTCCCTGGTACAAAAAAGGTTGGGGACCACTGATATATGATATACTGTACTGTAGATTTACTTGATAGTAGTTGAATCTCAAAAGTGATGTAATGATGACATACAATTACACACCTCCTCAGATAACTTCCTGCAAAATGGAGACATAACCGAGAAAAAAAATTGTTAAGAAATATATATCTGCCTGAAATCTAATATTTGGGTAAAAGACTATTTGCAAGAATATTCAAGGCTGCACAAAACTGAAAATAATACAGTGATATTTAGGGGAAAATGTTATGCTTTATGAACTCTGAATGTTTTCCTGTACAGTAATTCAATAAGACCCATATCAGTCCATTAAACCAATGGATATTTTTTTCATTCATCCATTCAGGAGACATTTGAATGAAAGAGAGAGAGAGAGAGAGAGAGAGAGAGAGAGAGAGAGAGAGAGAGAGAGAATGAATGAATGAATTAGATAAAGAAACAATTTACATATTATTGGAAGAATCATAAAATAATTGCCACTCGGTACTTTTCCATTTTTAAAGTGGTTCACAGTTTTGTTTGTTCTTTGACCTTTTAGATCCCAATTGCTGCTTTTGATTTCACTTTGAGAGAAATACTATAGGCTATTCCTTGTTTTGAACATATCTATCATTTTAAAGAAATGGGGAGAAAATCATTTTTCATACTTTTTTGTGAACTTCTCACCTAATTTTACAATGCAATTCACATATCCAATGCACACAAAAATAGATACATGTGGAAAGTTGCTTACAAAAAGTATTGTTTTAAATAAAATTGCTTGCAAAAATCTGTACTGTCAGAACGGTTTCATAGGTAATTATGTGTTTTGCTGAGAAGGAATTGTTCCAATATCCCTGGAGAAATTTTATGACAATATGGATATATTGTTTTGGTCACAGCACTTTTAGTTTAGTTTGAGTGTGAGTTTCAAGATGCATTTTGTGCTATTAGTCATTTAAAGGGCCTATTTCAAGTATGATTAATTCTATATTCAAACCATGTGTTTTAAGTTAAGGAAATATTTAAATTACAGATTAGTCCTTACTGATTGGTGTATTACTGTTGAAAATAAATAAAATTGCTGCTTTAAAATCTATCCAAACTGTTTTCATTTCACTAGGCTGTGACTTTGTTTTATTGATTATCTCTTCTTTCTACCTCAGCCTAAGTAGTCTATTTCTTGTGTGGAAAATCATTCTAGTAGGTATGACAGTGAGAGTTAACTTAAAGCTTGTAAATGTTATTAGATGGTTAAATGGTCATGTAATGTTATTAGAGCTACATTTTACAATATAGTCATGATTTTAAATGGTTTGATCCAAACAAAAGCATGCTACATTGGTAATCTTGTTAGCAAAAACCCAAAACTGTGATAAGAAGGTTTAACCTCAAAAAAAAATCAGTGTAAAAAAATGGAATAGACTGAATTAGTGACACTGAAAGAAAATGCCAATGTCATACATATATTAACAGGAATCCTATCACATTTCTCACCTGCCCTTCCCTTTAATACTTTGGTACCACTTCATTTTAATTCATGAGTTCCCTGAGGTCAATGCATAATACATATATACATACTGCTACATAGCATGTTTCCTGTGTACAATTTTACGTTGTACCACATTTTCATAGAGACTTTTAATTTTTCCTTTGTCACCCACATATATACAAATGATGCTATGCCAAAAATGTTTTCTACTTTTTTATTTTTAATCACCATTCTCATTCATTTTTTAAAAAAAAAATGACAAAAAATATCTTTCAGAATTCTCACTAGTGAGAATATCTTGTTCTTAACTGGGATATATATGTATATACTATATATATACATATATACATATATGCATATATGCATATATGCATATATATATATATATATATATATATATATATATATATATATATATATATATATATATATATATAATTTATTTATTTATTTGATTTGCCACTTGTTTACAAGATAATAAGTATAAATGTATACATAGTTGTGAATACATGAAATGGGTACATATAAGAAAAATAAAAGAATAAGAGAAACAATAGGACAGGGACGGTAGGCACGTTGGTGCGCTTTATGTACGCCCTACAGGCCTCTTAGGAAAGGGGTGAGGTCAATAGTAGACAGTCTAAGGTTAAAGTTTTTGGGGTTTGGGGAAGAAACTACAGAGTCGGGTAGAGTATTCCAGACATTGACCACTCTATTGCTGAAGTCGTATTTCCTGCAATCAAGTTTGGTGCGGTTTACTTTGAGTTTGTATCTATTGTGTGCTCTTGTGTTGTTATGGTTGAAGCTGAAATATTCATTGACAGGTAGGACATTGCAATGTATGATTTTATATACCATGCTTAAGTCAGACCGAAGACGGCGTAATTCAAGGTTTTCAAGTTCTAGAATTTCAAGTCTGGTGGCATAAGGTATTCTACAACGAGTAGAGGAGTGGAGAACTCTTCTTGTGAAATATTTCTGGACTTTCTCAATTGTGCTAATATCAGATACGTAGTGTGGGTTCCAGACTGATGAACTGTATTCGAGTATTGGTCTAGCAAATGGTTTGTATGCTCTGGTTAGTAGTGTGATATTACCAGAGAAAAAGCTACGTAGGATTAGGTTAACAACTCTTAATGCCTTTTTGGCTATGTAGTTGCAGTGGGCTCTAGCACTTAGATCATTAGAGGTGAGTATTCCAAGGTCCTTTACAGAGCTTGAGTCATCAACAAGATCTTGACTATTCAGCTTGTATTTTATTTTCTGATTTTTTTTGCCAATATGTAAGACAGAGCATTTATTTGTTGAGATTTGAAGTTGCCATTTGTTTGACCACTATATATATATATATATATCTAGGTGTGTTCGGGTCTTTTCCCGTGTAAGATTAAGAATATCTTGGCAACGTTTCAGCGAGGTCCCACTTGCCATCCTCAGGTTGGTGCTTTCGGCTTCGTGCCAGTGCAAGCAGTGTGTGATCGGAGCTGCCGTCTCACTATAAATACTGGTGGTGGGTGCTGGTGTGCTGGGCTGGTTGACTTCGCTGCTGCCTCTTGATTGGTTGATGGAGTTGATGTTGGTATAATGGGCTGTGTGATGGCCTTGTGAGTTTTGTTGTGGAGATATCCTGGATCTTGTGTTATAATCTCCTGGGTTGTTTGTTTTGTAGTTATCTTTTTTCCATTAGCTTCCTGTGTAGTAACGGCTTGGGTAATGGGTTGTGTGATGACCTTGTGAGATTTATTGCTGTGGTATCCTTGGTCTTGTGCTGTGATATCCTGGGTCATTTGCTGTGTTGCAACTTCTTGAGTTCTTGTGGTGTAATTTCCTGGGTTTTCTGATGAGATATCCTGAGCGGGTGGCTGTGATGTAGCATTCTGGGTTTTAGTCTGGCTTCAAGTTTGGGGTCTGTGTTCTTGGCATGTGTCAGCTTGTTTGGTTTTGGAGTCGGGGGTGCGACAGCTGCCGAAGCAGCCGTGGTCTGTTTTCTGGATGGTGGTTGTCCTTCGTTTATAGGATGGGCTTGGGCCTGGGTCTGATGAGGGGGATTGGCGGTGGTGTCCCATGTTGTTTATATATATAGGTGGTGGGGGTCTGACTACCAAACCAAGTTAACCAACCTACTCCTAGACCCCACATACAAACCCCTAAAGACAGACCCCACCACCTACCTAGAAAAAACCACCAGATCCAAAATAAAAGCCTCCCCCATCAGTGAAGAAATCCAGCAAAGAATCATACCCAGAGAGAAATCATCCAGATGCCCGAAGCTTTATGGTCTCCCCAAGATACACAAAGAAGGAACCCCACTTAGACCAATAGTCAGCTCCATAGGCTCACCTCTACAAAACCTAGCCAAATTTCTCGCCAAACAACTACAGCCCTATGCAGAATCCATCAACTCACATGTAAGAAACTCATTCCAGTTCATCGAGATCATAAAGAAACAAAACTTACAACCCAGCGACCTACTAGTGAGCTTCGATGTCATATCCCTCTTCACCCAAGTGCCAATAAAAGAAGCCTTAACAGCCATCCAAAACAAATACAACCCCCCCAGCACATCCTAGATCTGACCAACCACTGTCTATCCAATACATACTTCACCTACAACGGACAAAAATACAAACAAATAGAAGGAGCACCCATGGGATCACCCCTCTCACCTGTCATCGCAAACCTCTACATGGAACACTTTGAAACACAAGCTCTAGAACATTATGATCACAAACCCAAACTCTGGCTCAGATACGTAGATGACACCTTCATAATCTGGCCACACGGGAAAGAAAAACTGAACAACTTCCTCACACACCTCAACAGCCTACACCCCAAAATACAATTCACCATGGAAACAGAAGCTAACAATCAACTTCCCTTCCTAGATGTCTTGGTATACAAAAAACCCAATGGCTCCCTAGGACACACCATCTACCAGAAGAAAACACATACAAACCGCTATCTACATGCACTCTCACACCACCACCCAGCACAGATCAATTCCGTAGCTGAGACACTCATCTCCAGAACAAAATGCTTAGCTGATGAACAACACCTAAAAAACCGAACTAAACACTCTCACCAACGTACTAACAGCCAATGGATTCCAAAGAAAGAAGATTACCCACCTAATCCAAAAAGAAACCCCAACCAAAATCCAAGACAGAGAACAAGAGAACGGCAAAGCCCTCCTCCCATATATAAAAGGCACTACAGACAAAATCAGCAAGATCCTCCAAAAACACAACATTAAAACAGCATTCTGCACAAACAGAAAAATATCCACCATCCTAAGAAACCCTAAAGACAAAATCGAGTTAGAAAACCAAGGAGTATACGAAGTCCCTTGCACCGCCTGTCCCATCACATACATTGGACAAACTAACAGGAGAATAAATGCACACGTTGAAGAACATAAGAACTCAATCAAAAAAGAAGAACCGACCTCTTCCCTGGTCCAACACCTCAAAGCCACAGGACATGAGATTGACTTTAAAAATACCAGAACTATCGCCAAAACCGAACACTTCAACAACAGAATAATCAGAGAAGCCATAGAGATAGAAAAACGCCCACACAGCATGAATAAAAGAGATGACACCTCCCGCTTACCAGCCATTTGGAAACCCGCCCTCATGAACAGACGAGTACCTAACATGATGAATGACACCAGACCCACACCCACGAGGGCCACACAAGATGCCACCACCACACTTCCACGTAAAAAGCAGACTCACACCCACACAGAAGATCAGACACGACCACAGACCAGAAGCCGCACTGCAGCTGCATCACTACCCACTTCAACCCCCTGAGCCATACATGAAGCGAACTGACCCCCACCATGAAGATGCAGCACGACCACGAACTCGAAGCCAAACAGCAAGATCACAGCTCACCAGCTCAAATCCCCAGTAACTAAGACCAACCTGAGCACAACCAAGCCCCCACCTGAACAGAACACACCTCCAGCCAATCAGAACATGGCCAACCCCCAACCAATCAGAACACAGCCAAACCCCCAACCAATGAGAACACACCCCACCCAATCAGAACACAGCCAAGCCCCAACCAATCAAGTCACACCCCACTAGCAGTTAAAAGGAAGAAGCAGCTGCAAGCTCACATCACTCTGAGAAGCACAGAGCCGAAGACAGAAGCCTGAAGATGATGAATGAGACTTCATTGAAACGTTGCCTAGATACTTCCAATCTTACGCGGGAGAAAACCCGAATAACCAAAGATGCACATACAAATACCCGCGAGAACCTCAGAAAACAAATATATATATTTAAGAGTTAAGAGTTAAGAGCAAGATGTTTTCACTAGTGAGATATTATAAGTTAGGGTTACATGATATACATACATAAACACACATACATATACATTATTCCTGACTTGTATGATCAACTGTTCAAAAGCTTGCAGCCTTTTCTTGATTCAGTGAACAGCCCCTTGTTTCCCCCCCTCCAATCAGGATAGAGTAGGAAAGAAAGGAAGAAAGAGGGGGGTAGGGAGGAAGGGAGGGGAAGAGGAAGGAAGGAAGGAAGCTTTATAATTACTTAATGGAACTGGACATCATCATTGGGTTGATGAAGTGTGGGTTTTGTAGTTCATACAGTTGGGGACTACTGGTGATGATGATTATTTTACCAGTTACAAGTAACTATGAAGTTCAATAACTTCTCCAAAAGACACAGAAGAAATTTTGGCAGAATATTGGCACAAACAATATGTAGTCTTTTCAGATCAGTCTTCCTGGCCTTTACATTATAAACTTCTCTACTATCCTGCACTGTTCACTCAATTGCATGTAGTGTGCCACAATTTCAAGGAAGGATTCTGCCAAAATAATCATTAAAGACTTAGGATATAAAGCTGTCTTGTGTGTGTGGTATACACACTATGACTTCAAACTTTTTCGAATGTTCTGCTTTTTCTATGCAATCAATATCTATTAAATTTGTAATTCTAGGCATTATCTCTTCATTCAGAAATTTTTATTCTAATTTAAACAAGCTTTTCATATTTTAACACAATGTAGCAATCAGAACATGCCAGACTCTATAAATTCTATATAGTACTTTTTGTTTTTGCAATCATTATTCAAATAAAACTGAGGTTCCAGATCAAGGGTGTCAAACTCAATTTCATTGAGGGCCACATAAGGGTTGTGTTTGGCCTTGTGGGGGGGCCCTCCTGAGTTCCATTTTCTCTGTCAGATGCACCATGGGCCGATCCTTTGCTGTTTCCCCATGAACCAGATCTAAGCACCCCATGGGCTGGATCCGGCCCCTGGACCTTGACAACCCTGTTCTAGATGCTTTCATAGAAGTCTGATCTTCCCTATCATGTGTCCATGAGTATTTCTACCATCCATTGATAGAAAAAAAAACTTAATCCAAATGAGTTCCCCATAAATAGACATATAACTTTCAGTGTCTGAACTGGCAATGAATTGGAGTGACTGAATAATGCTAATATACTGAAGCAGAAGATCTACATTCCTAAAATTCTACTGGGCCTATTTCTCTTTCATGCATAGATGCCAGTTCATCATCTCAGTTTCAGAAGAGCTAAAGCCACTGCCCTTTATAACCTACCTTGTTAAAAGAATCATGGAGGTTTCCTTTTCCCAAAGTCTGTTGGGCCCCAGTTCAGCACATTACCACTACAAAAGAAAGCAGAACTGTAGGGAACCCTCCAAGAAGAAACTATTTCAAAGGGGGAAAGGTAAGTTATTTCAAAGGAGGTTTGCAAGCAACCGGATGCTGTTTTTGGTGACTTAACAATCTCCCTTCCCATTTCAGGCTCCTCTGTTGCATGAATGTGACTGCTACTGAATGCCTAAAGCTGATTTCTATCAGCAGTGCCAGAAACCAGCAATTAGAATGGCCCCCTGACCTTCAGTTCCACTACAAATACACACCTTACTTTTGTTTTTTCTAACAGCTGCAAATTTGGCTGAAATATAACACTAGGCACATAGAAACAATATCCTTCCCCCCTCTTCTTTTTCTCTTGCTCTTCAAAATCTTTGAAGTAAACATAGTATCATTTATAAAATGATGTGCACAGGCAAGGTTGTATCACTCACATTTTCAACTGTTAGCTGGTCTTCAGAAAGAAAGGGGAAAAAATACCTCACTGCATTTCTTTTGTCTGCAAAATTGCATTGGAAATACCCTCATAAATGGACAAAGTCAGCAGATGCTGTAAAAGTTAATTTGCTAAAACTTTATCCCTTTTTAACTAAGACTGAAAGCTTTAATTGGTTCAACTGGTAGATTAATCAATTAGAGTGTTAATTGGTGAATGAGGTAGGAGCAACTAAATAGGTGATGACAAATTTTAATTGAGTGGTTGAATATTAAGACATACTTGCATAGTTTTAAGCAAATGTGTTTCTTGGAACAAATGCTAAAATTAAAATGTATTTCTTGCAATGAACAAAAGTATTTTTCTTCCTTCCTTCTTGTAGCCTAATTAAAAATAATAATATTAATTTAAAAAAGTAATATTTTTCTGGATAAATGAATCTATATTTTTTTCTTTTTTTAATCACATTTTATATGTTTCATTTGTATATGTGTATCTGTGTGTAAATTCATATAAAATTAAGTGGATGATTTTTTTTCTTACTTCATATTAATTTGCTGGTTCTAAAGATCCCTTTTATCCCAACAGGTTTATTGAAACAACCCCCCCAGCTTACTTACATTTCTATATGCGTTTAGCAGCAAATAAGTTGTGACTTCAGACTGGAATGCTATGCCTGACAATCTCTTTTCTTGCTCCATTTTATTTGCAGCCTTATTTTGTATTTGCATTGCATTATGGCCAAAGTGCTACAGCAACAGCTGCCATCTAAAGGCCAAGGTAAATGGAAATATAATAGCATAATTTATTTAATATATTTGATTTAAAATATTTTAGGCTCCCTTTAATGTAGCACTCTCCCTTAATAGCATGCTTTCTAAAATAAACAATAAAACATAGCAATAAAAATGGATAAAAATGGCAATTTAAATAAATCCAGCAGTCCAAAAAGACCAGGAAGAATCCAGTTAAAAATGTGTGAATAGAATAGCTGCAAGGTTGGCAAAAGAAAAAAAAAAAGGATAAAGATGACTGTGGAGGGGAAAGATGTATCTTGATCTTTTTTTTTTTCTTCGTTGCTTCAATAACAGTTATCTCTCTAAAATTGATAGTAGCATTTCAAAAGAAATGTGTTCTTTCAGCTAAATAACAGTTTGAACCATGAGAGAAGCTATCTGTGTTGGAACCATAGGAATTTTAGGAGATAGGGTAGGTATATGCATATTTATGTATATATACAGATATATAAAGAGAGAAAGAGAGCTCTGTGTGGTATGAGAGGGAGGGAGGGAGGGAGAGAAAGAAATACTGTTTCTATGTAACCTAAAGATGTATGCAAGAAGCATGTAGGAATTGAGGGTCTCTTAAATATTTTCTCGTAAGGATGGGGATATAGAATATCAATGGATGGATTCATTTATCATTGTATATCAGAATGTTTCCCACTAAAGAGGCAATCATGTATTTCTTCCTTGGGAAAACTGGGGGGAAATTCACATTCAAATATCCTGTTCTTGGTTAAAGCACAAGAGGGGATGACAGTAGCATTAATTAGAGGGACTTGAGAATTATATGGAGTTAACAATAAATAAACAACAGCAACACCACTATCAGTAAACAGTGGTGCGGACCTGAGAAGCCATGACACATCTTGTATATAACTCTCTGCATTTCCAACCCTAGGGAAAAAATAGGCTATACTTTGGAGGGGAATATTACTTCTGGCATGATCAGATTAAGACAAAACAGTATTCTTGTGGGTTGTCATTTGACTTTTTTCTCTAAATTAACCAACTTACAGAATAAGGAAATAATCGTGTTCATATTCAACTTCTTTTCAGTAGTTCTTCTTCCAGTCCTTAAAAAAGAAACAAATCTGGTGGGAGAGGACTTCAAAAGATATGCTGAGGGTTTGCCTGAGACTTTGGGATTGATTTTTTTTTTCCCCATGTACTAAAAAGACAATTTCTACTGATGGGTTTTATTTATGAAGAAATAATAATTCTGGATGTTTGGATGTCCATGAAGCTGTTAAATATGTTCCAAATAACCTTGCTAACATGCTTTCTTTAGCTTGTTTTACCATTTCAACCTGTAGACGTAGATATTCAGAACTTCCTGAAAATACAGATTTGGAACAGATGCATGACTTTGTCTAGATAATGTGTGCATGTATTCCAGTTCAAACACTCAAAGTGAGAATTACCTTGCAATCTTGGATCCTTATCAAAAACCAATTGGAGGCTGAGCTGTACTTACAGAATGTGGATGATAATGGCCTTGGTTTTTCATGCCATCTCGCTGGTGTGCTTCAGCATGACCTTGTCAAAGTTAAAAGCTCATAAAATTCCTATTTATTTTTTTATGGCATTATGATTCTGTGTAACAGGGCTTAAAACAAAAACATAGTATAATTATACTGTCGATCAAACAGCTAAGAAAGGCATTTTCCACCAGCTTTGCACCTAGCAAACTGTAAATAATTAATAAAACTAGAGGCCATGACTAAGTGGAAGTGTTGCGGGGCTATTTAAGCATTTGTCATCACTCTGGTTAAAGCAACTGCCTCATACACAGCTCTGGCTGTTTACTTTTATCCTTTGAGTACAAAAATAGTTGTTTGTTCTTATTGGATTGCCATGCATGAGCCTAATAAAATGCTCAAGCTGTCAACAGCACTAAGAACAGGTGTACAATGTGTATTTATTGTTTAATTCATCTGACTTTCCAGCCCATTTAGCTTACAACAAATAAAAACAAAAAATATTTTCCTCATTATCTCCAATTAATGTAAATGTCAAACATGGTGAATATATTAGCATGTGTATAATGCATTGTGCGTATTGGTGTGGCAGATTTCTTGAAATAAAATGACTTCCCTTGAATATAGTCCAGTGTATGCTCTTATCTGATCATATACTATGTGGTGCTAAGCAAACATCTTTGTACTATATTGCTGTCAACACAAACTATTCATGATAACCTCAAAATGCTATTTTTTATGTTAACTGTGATTCAAGCAGGGACTCCTTGGGATTGATTTAATATTTAAAAGAAAATGACTTTTTAAAAGTTCTAAACAATATTTAAGATCATACTTAGAAGTCCAATTTATATTTTTGTTATTGTTTTTGATCAATTTGCAAGTCGATAATACCTTTCAGGGACCATGTAGAATTTCTCCAGGATGACCTATTCCTTCAGACTTTCCTATACATGAAAATTTTGACATGGATAAAAAATAAATATTTAAATATATTTATATATTAAAATATTTAAAGAAAAATTAAGAAGGTAAAAGCAAAAAGTACAAAAAGCAAATCAGTTAGGGGGAAAAGGGAAATCAATAAGTAACTTCCAATCTTCTTTGCAGCAGCTACAAATTTTTATCACTCCATCCTCCCTTTAAAATTACAGAGATCCTTTTTGTCCCATAGTCAACCATTTGTTTCAATCAGCAAATCTATGGCCATCATTTCACTTTATTCTATTTTCAGCAAAACGTCCATAAAGGATTTCTAGTCTTTTATAAAGTACTTATTATTCCTGACCAGACATTTCTATCTTCAATTTTGCAATTTCTGCTACTCCTGCCATCTTTACAATCTATTATAGATATTTCAGTGTTTCTCCATCTTCATCATCTAATGTTCATAATCTTGCTGTGTTTACCATATATAAAATTAATCTTCTGTAAGTCTTATTTAATAGATTGTCCATAAATCCTGGTCTAAAAAGCTCTGGTTTCATCTGATATTAATCTTTAGAATATTCCTCTCCTCCTCCTCCTCCTCCTCCTCCTCCTCCTCCTCCTCCTCCTCCTCCTCCTCCTCCTCCTCCTCCTCCTCCTCCTCCTCCTCCTCCTCCTCCTCCTCCTCCTTTTCCATACCTGTATGTGTATACAGTGCATTCTGAAAGTATTCAGACCCCCTTCATTTTTGTCAATTTTGTTATGCTGCAGCCTGATTCTACAGTTGTTGAAATTCATTTTTTTCTCATTAATATACACTCAGTACCCCATAATGACAAAGTGAAAACAGAATTTTAGAAATATCTGTGAATTTATTAAAAGGAGAAAACCTGAAATATTGCATCAGCATAAGTGTTGAGACCCTTTGCAACAACACTTGAAATTTAGCTCCAATTTCTCTTGATCATTGCTGATATGTTTCTGCACCTTGATTGGAGTCAACCCGTGGTAAATTAAATTGATTGGACATGATTTGGAAAGGCACATGCCTCTCTATAGAAGGCCTCACAGCTAATAATGCACAGTGTAGTGGAGCAAAAACTATGAAATCAGAGAAACTGCCTGCAAAGTTCAGAGATATCATTATTGCAAGGCATAGATTGGGTGAGGGCTTCAATAAAATTTCTGATGCATTGAAGGTTCCTAAGAGCACAGTGGCATCCCTAATTCTCAATGGAAGAAGTTTGAAACTACGAAGACTCTTCCAAGAGCTGGTCATGTGGTCAAATGGAGCAACCAGGAGAGAAGAACCTTAGGAAGAGATGTGACCAAGAACCAATGGTCACTCCGACTGAGCTCCAGAGTTCCTGTATGAAGATGGGACAGAGTTCCAAAAGGACAACCATTATTGTATCCCTCCAATGATCTGCAGTGGCAGAGTGGCTAGATAGAAACCTTTCCTCAGTATAAAACACATGAAAGTCCATTTGGAGTTTTCCAAAAAAAAAAGCACCCAAATGACTCTCAGACTCATCACCTGCCCAATATCATCCCAAGAGTGAAGCATGGTGGAGGCAGCATCATGGGCTATTTTTCACCATCAGGGACTGAGAGAGTGGTCAGGGTTGAGGGAAAGCTGAATGGAGTAAAATGCAGAGATATCCTCAATAAAAAGAATAAAAAATATTCTACAGTGCTCAGAACCTCAGGGCTGAAAGTTCACTTTTCAATAATCCTAAGCACACAGCCAAAACTTAGGGACAACAGCCAAGGCTTAGGGACAACTCCTAAAGTGGCCCAGCCAGAGCTCTGACTTGAACCTTATTGAACATCTCCAGAGGACTTTAAAGTGGCTGTGCACTGACAGTCACCATCCAACCTGATTGAGCTTGAGATGATTTTCAAGGAAAAAATGACAGAAAAATCCCCCAATCTAATGTGCAAAGCTTATTGCTTTGTACCAAAAATATTGAGGCTGCAATTGCTGCCAAAGGTGCTTCAACAAAGTATGGAGTGAAGGGTTTGAATATTTATGCCAATGTGATATTTCAGGTCTTTTTTCTTTTTAATAAATTTACAAAATTCTTTTTCACTTTGACATTATAGGGTAATGAGTGTAGATTAATTATAAAAAATGATTTTCAATAAGTGTAGAATC
This sequence comes from Notechis scutatus, assembly GCF_049901735.1. Taxonomy (NCBI): domain Eukaryota; kingdom Metazoa; phylum Chordata; class Lepidosauria; order Squamata; family Elapidae; genus Notechis; species Notechis scutatus. Next base: position 96,104,122 of record NC_142010.1, on the reverse strand, counting down.
AGGCTGCAGCATAACAAAATTGACAAAAGTGAAGGGGGTCTGAATACTTTTTGAATGCACTGTATATTCTTTTCCATGTCCACCATTTCCCATTTCCATCATTGACCAGAAATACCCTTATATATCTTAGATAATTTCTCATCATTTTCTAAAAATTGACTTATTGATTGACTTATTCTATGAAACATTGCTTGTTTTCTTTATGGGTCGTCTTGAATATAAAACTATCAATATTCTTTATCTCCTGCTTTGTCAAGGTCCAATTTTTGATTCTACAGAATGTCACAGAAAAAATCACTGCCCTCACAATTTGGATCTTCTACCACTTTCTATTGTCCATAAAGCATTCCAAGACCTATATTGGTACAATACCAAATGTTAATCTGCAGCATATTTTTCACTACCATTTTCTTTACTGTTCATAATTGATCCTGTAAAGGAAAAGCTATTCGTTACTTCACTATCCACATAGTCATTTCAAAGGTTGGTTGTGACAACTGCTTTTAGTTAATTTTATATTTAATTTTAGTCCCATTTTTAGTATGCTCCTTTACCAGATATTACCAGATATTGTAGATTGTTTGAATTTTCAGCTATTAGAGTAGCACAGGTTATTGAAACTTTTTACTCCAATATTAAGATGCTGATTTTCAGCCCTCAATATATATTCAGCACATAGGTTCAATTAATAAGATGTCAGTGTTCCAACCAAACTTTCTATTCCAAATTCAGCACTCAGAGACAAAGTCCATCCAAGCAAGAATTTATTAGAGGAGTCATATTGGCATATCTGGGGAAAACTCGAATTTCCCATGTTTTCCCCTACTACATTTAAACTAATGACCCTCAAGTCACACTCTCCAATCCACCTCTATTCTGAACTCCTGACAAGTCCAGTCACTCCTCTCCAAACTCCAGCAACTTGACCTTGAGCTCTGGGGAAAGAATGCTGCTGTGGCTATCCTCCCTTCTCACTACTCTCATTCCCACAGTTGTGACATCCCCAAATCTGAATCAAGATGGATCCGAGGCTGACATAAGAAGAGAACCTTGTCTTTTCTTTCCTGTTGTGGAATCAGTTTGTTTTGTCATGTTTTGTCCAGAGTAAGGGTTCTCGGGTGTAGGATTCACATAAAGAAAATGAGATCTTTTGGAATTCCCATTTTCCCCATTTTCTCAATTTGACATGGTAGAAACAACAAAGGCCTTTCTATCACTTTCTATTGTTCATAAAGCAAATATTGACTGCTTTGGGGTATTATTTGGCTTTCTCAATTTTTATAGCATGTTTCAGTAATAATTCTTAATAATGCTTTTCTAAAGCTAATTTGCATTAGTTTGGAGATAATATCATCTAATGAAGATTAGAGCCCTACATGGAAAAACAGATGGACCTGTGCATTATTTTTCTAGTATTTCTGAAAGATCCTGTACAATAGTTTATACATACTATTTTGGGTTTTTTTATAGATAGATAGATAGATAGATAGATAGATAGATAGATAGATAGATAGATAGATAGATAGATAGATAGATATTGATATATAGACTAAATTCTGCCAACCTGTTGGCCACTGTGTAATTAACTAGATTGACAGACATTATTTATTTATAAGCATTAATTATTATTTTTTCTTGAGATACTACATCAGTTCCTCTAATCTTTCAATTTGATAGTAACTTGAGTTCTAAGTTAGCTTATTTGTTTTTTTTTAGTATTAGAGCAGAATTAATTGGCTCAAATCTCTGTATAATATTTGTTTTGAAAGAGCTCTTCAAAAATGATTTTGTAACCCAATAATGTGTTTACTATTAATAAGACAAGACTTAGCTATGGAGGAAAAGGGCAGGAATGTGTAAAGGAATTTCAAATAGAAAAAAAATCTATTAGTGAAGAGGACATGCTTGAAATTATTCTATTTCTCTACCACAGGTTAGAGCAAGCTGTTTCTCATAGTAAAGCTTTAATGCTTCATGAGCACATTGAAAAGCTAATCCTGGAGTGCTTAAATATGCCAAGTTCATATCACTGAAAAGGGAACCATTATACAGTCCATATGTGTGTAGAACAAAATAAAAGAGGAAAAAAGTCTACAGTGTGCTGTGATGATATGGGGTTTTGGCAGCCATTCCTTTTTCTTTCCTTCATGATGCAGGTTTTCAAGCTAAATCCAAAATGTGCAAATTTAAAGAAACAAACAACAGTCTGAAATAGCAAAAAATAAACTCACATCTGTGCAAAAGATAACCCTTTGAAAGAGTTTCCAGTAGGCCACTAGATTTCAATGGACCTTAATGGTCTGAATGGTGTAACTATAGAATATTAAATGTGTAAAGTGCTCACTGTGATCCCTGGCTTGCTTTTCTCATAACTGGAAAAAATGACAACCTTGAGTTTATTCTTAATTTACCATTCTGGTATGTAGAAATGTTAATAATAACAATTAAGAAGTGTGAGCCAGCAGTGATCAGCCAAGTCTCTGTTTCAATACCAAAAACCGATTTCAATAAACTGAAAGTGCTGAGTCTTCTAACTGTGGGCTTCATTCACATGCCTTCCAATTACAAGATCATTTCTTTTTTATTTCTTTTTCTATTTCTTTTTTATTTTAATTATAAGAATACAATACAGTGCAGCCGTTCTGGCATAACAATTGTTATACATATATACATTTTACTTTACCATTTACAATCTCCTTGTTTGATACATTGTTTACTAATCATCATAGCTACTCATGTTCTGACCTTGCCTTCTTCTATGCAACTGATAGAATTTATTTCATAATACTCAGATTCCTCCTTGTATTTTTATTCTAGAATTAACCTATCTGATTCTGCACATGCCAATTTTTTCCTTATTATCTCTGTTTCTGGTGGTACACTTTCCTTCTTCCAGTATTGTGCATATATTATAACTACTGTCAACACATGTACTATTAGATAGATTAAATCCTTCTTATATCCTTCTTATATTATTCCTAGGAGAAAAAAATCCGGCTTAAATGGAATACACTCTCCCACCATTTGTTCCACCCATGTCTGAATCAGTCTCCAATACTTTTTTGCAGCATTGCAAGTCCACCACATGGGAAAAAAATTCTTGAAGGAATTAGAATTAGAATTATTTTATTGGCCAAGTGTGATTGGACACACAAGGAATTTGTCTTGGTGCAAATGCTCTCAGCATAAATAAAAGAAAAGATACATTTGTCAAGAGTCAAGAATCAAGGTACAACACTTAATAATAGTCATAGGGTACAATAAGCAATCAAATCATACTAGGAAACAGCCAATATATTGAAGAAAACTTTAGATAGATTCAAAATGTGAGATATAGAGGGTGATGCTTTCTAAGTTTCTTTGTTTTGGTTTTATTCTCTCTCAGCTGCAAGTTCTTAACATATATAAAAATCACCTTACTTTCTCTATAAGGCCAGAGCAACATAGTTTTATCTTGGGTAGGGACTAACAGAGCTCAGCCCTAACCTAATAGCTCTCTAGCCTTATCTGTCACAAGAATCTTAGGTACTCTTTCCAAAGGCAGAAAAGCAAAGTGCCACCATTTCACAGTTGTTTTGATTCACTGTTTTGATGTTGTATCCTTTTTGTCTGTCCTCTCCTGTGACACTTTTGACAGTTCTGCTTGAGGTCACCAAGATAGTACAGCAAACTGCTGCCTTGTATATGGCCTCACGAAAGAAGAAAAAATGGCATTTGCTTTCCTTTTCTCTCATTCCTTTACCCATACATGGGCCCCATCACTGAAGAGAGGCAGTGAGACTTAAAAGTTTTATTGTACCAGGTGCACTTGTTTCTCTATTCCAATATACAAATAAATGTATCGTCTTATTTCTAATTTTATTAAAATGCACTTTTAACTATTTTTTTAAAATAATGTGTGCTACAAATCAGATTTTTTTAAAATGTTCAATACTTAAGCATTAATATTTATAAAGATATTATTTTCACAAAAACTAAAACAAGTTGAACTGGAGAGATGTATAAATAAATGATCCACACAATCCACACAATATATTGTTTATTTTCACTGATCTTAGTACCTCCAATTAATGTGCCAAGATTCTTGTTTTAGAGTTAAGAATATTTTCATTTTGGGAGATTTTTTTTCATATTACACTTTGTAATAATAGGACATTTATTTATTTATTTATTACTTATTTATTTGTCAATTGCTTACAAGATAATAGGTATAAGTATAATTATGAGTAAGAATACAGGAAATAGGTACGAATAAATGAGGACAATAGGACAGGGATGGTAGGTACAATGGTGCACTTATGCACGCTCCTTACAGTCCTCTTAGGAGTGGGGTGAGGTCAATAGTGGATAGTTTGAGGTTAAAGGAGTGGGGTTAGGGGATATAACAACAGAGTCAAGTAGTGCATTCCAGGCATTGACCACTCTGTTGCTGAAGTCGTACTTTCTGCAATCGAGTTTGAAGCAGTTTACATTGAGTTTGCATCTGTTGTGTGCTCTTGTATTGTTGTGGTTGAAGCTGAAGTAGTCATTGACTGGTAGGACATTGTCGCAGATAATTTTGTGTGCTATGGTTAAGTCTAACCGTAGGTGGCATAGTTCAAGATTGTCCAAGCCCAAAATCTCAAGCCTGGTGATATAGGGTATTCTGTTGTGAGCAGAGGAGTGTAGTACTCTTCTAGTGAAATACTTCTGGACTCGCTCAATTGTATTAATGTCCAATATACAGTGTGGATTCCAGACTGAAGAGTTGTATTCAAGTATTGGTCTAGCAAAAATTTTGTATGCTCTAGTTAGCAATTTGATATTTCCAGAGGAGAAGCTTTGTAAGATTAGATTTACAACTCTTAATGCCTTTTTGGCAATGCTGTTACAATGAGCTCTGGCACTTAGGTCATTTGATATGAGAACTCCAAGGTCCTTAACAGAGTAAGGATCGTCAATGAGGTCATATCCGCCTAGTTTGTGTTTGGCGTACTGATTATTTTTACCAATGTGTAGGACAGAGCATTTGTTGACGAGATTTGGAGTTGCCAATTGTTTGACTATTCAGACACATAATCAAAGTCGCTTTGAAGGACAGTAGCATTGTCGGTGGTGTTGAATAGTTTTACGTCATCTGCAAAGAGGACGCAGTTGCTTATAAGGTGATCGCAAAGGTCATTTATATAGAGTATAGAGAGTGTGGGTCCTAGAACGCTGCCTTGGGGGACACTGCTGTTAACTGGAGCAGGGTTTGATATAGCGCTCCCTATTTTTACTATATGTTGCCTGTTTGACAGGAACACAGTAATCCACTTATGAAGGGATCCAGAAATGCCATAAGAGTTTAGTTTTAACCGTAGTTTGTCATTACCACTGAATCAAAGGCTTTGCAGAAGTCTATGTAAATTGCATCTATAGCTTTACCCTGGTCAAATAGAGTAGCCCATATGTTTTTGCAATGTAGGAGTTGAAGATTGAAGGACAATTATTTCCTGAAAACAAATTGTTTTTTGGATAGTAGGTTGTTTGACTCTAAGTGGAGGGTGATGAATTGGTTAATGATTGATTTCATGATTTTGCACATGACACAACACAGTGAGATTGGTCTGTAGTTTTCAACCAGGTTGTGGTCACCTTTTTTGAAGATAGGGATGACCATAGCTAAGAACCATAGGTTTGGTAAGGAGCTGGTTCTGAATGATATCTCATATATAATGCTTAGGGGTTCCGCTATGGCAGAGGAGAGCTTTTTTAAGAAGTATGCACATAATCTATCGGGGCCAATAGATAGGGATGGTTTTAGGTTATGTAGTGCCTTTTCTACGTTATCTTCTGTAAAGTCAATATGTAGTAAGTCATTACAGTTAGTTGTGGTATGACTAGGAAATGTGGGGCATGAACCATTGCTGTTTACAAAGATTGAACTAAAGAATGTGTTGAAGAGATTGGCCTTAACAGCTTCATCATTGCAGTCTTTCCCATTTAGTCCTTTTAGGGATGGGATGGTTCTTGAGTCTTTAAGGTTGGTGTTTACAAAATTGTAGAAGGCATGGGTGGATTTTGTATGTAGGAGGTTTTCCTCTTGCTTGCAGTGGTAATTTGTGCACTCTGCCTTTATCTGTCAGCATAAGATGTTGGATTGGTTTTTAAAGTTTGCTACATAGCTAGCTTTTTTTATTCCATATGCAACTTATGCAATAAGTTTCCATATTGTTATGAGTAATTTGTTTTTTGTTTGTTTTGGGGGGGTTACTAATGGCACGTATAGTTTAATGACTCTTTCAAGTTCAAACAAGAATGCATTATAATGGTCTTCTGTAGTAAAACAGCTAGATAATAGAATGTGCCAATCAAAGGATGATAGGTCAGCATCTATGAAACCATAGTTGGCTTTTTTGAAGTTGTATTTTCCATCTGATAGCACCTTTTCTGACAAACAAATGATATTAAAAGGCATAAGTTTTCATGGTATGAAGCCAGGCCAAAGTAGTGGCTAAGGCATAAAGCTAGAAGACAAACCACTGTGATTTCTAGGCCCACCTTAGGCATGAAGCCAGCTGAGTGACTTTGGGCTATTCACTCTCTCTCAGTCCTAGGAAGGAGACAATAACAAACAACTCCTGAAAATCTTGCCAAGAAAACTGCGGGACTAGTCCAGGCAATTGCCAGGAGTCGAGACTGGGTCTCGACTTCATAAGGTGCTTCATCAGCTATATAGCCTCTCTATTTATAGTTACTGTATCATCTGAAAAAGTTAGCTATATATTTTAATAACTTCGGTTAGTGGAAAAAAAATCTACCTAGTTCTTGGTTTTTATTTTGTTTGTTTTGCTATCATAGACTAACATGGTTCTCTTCCTACAACCAAATTAGCCAACTTAATTTACTATTTATATTAGATAATATATGAGCCTGTTACTGCAATGAAATGCTTCCATAGAGATCAGAGAAATGCTTGGTAGTACTGTAAATATTCCATATCACTAACTGAATGGGGATCTTACATAAACAAGATCTGATACCTTGGGAAACAACTCCAAGTTATAATAGGTATTATGGATCATACTGATAATTCTCCTTAGAAAGAAAGAGACTCAGAAACACTGTTGTTTGATCTAAGCACAAATGTAAATAAGAAGATGCCTCACTTTAATTTTTTTAATTTGGGGCAGTTTCTAACTGTTTTTACTGTTCAAACCAGAATTGTTATTTGATTTGCTAAGAGGATTTCAAAATCCTGTTTTATGACTTTAGCTGACTCCCTTGATTTACTTTTCCAGCCCTTGATTTCACCTGCTCTGTCTGTAAAACCTCCTGAATTTGACTCCGGACTCATTACATTGTTTTTGCCTTCTGACTGCAAATTCCAACAGAGAATTTCAACCTTGAACAAAACAATAGAGAAATCTCTATAATCTCTTAGCTTGTTTATAGCTTGTGTTCAAGATATTGCTGTAAGAATAGATCCAAAGTGTGTGTGTGTATGTGTGTGTGTGTGTGTGTGTATACAATTGTGCAGAATTAAGATTCACATTATAAAATCATGAACATTTCCTTATTTATGGCTATGTGATAGTCCCATCAACAAGGACTGTGGTTTTTAGAAGACTTCTGCCATATTTTGCCAATAAGAAGGTTGCTTTCTGTTGGCTGGTTTCAGTGAATGCAGAATACAAATCCATAACTGGAGTTCAGCCAGAATGTAAAGTTGTTGGTGAATGCTATGTGCTTTTCTAGCTTGACTTCAGGATCTTTTTCATAGATCACAAGTAATTCTCGATTTACTACTGTAACTGAGCCCAGAATTATGATTGTAATCCATACAGGTCATTAAGTGGGTCACTGTGTCCATGCCCAATTGATGACCATTTTTGTGGTAATTGTAAAGTGAATGCCATGGTCATTATACACACACTGCAGTGGTTAAGCAAATACCACAGTCCATTGAATATCTGCAATGGATGCTTTTTGCCAGAAACTGGAAGTAGAAGTTGGTTTCCACCAAAAAAAAAATAAAAAAAAAATCATGTAAATTGCATTCATATGAGCACAGGATGCTAACCACAGATCTAAATGTGGGCCAGATATCTGCGAGAGTGGGGCAGCCATTGGAACTTCAAATCTGTACTGTAAGTAGCCCTGGGGATGTCTTCATAACTTTGAATGATTGCTAAACAATTGGCTGTAAGTTGAATACTAACTGTATATAGTAACAAATGTCATTAGAGGGATCTGCATGGGCTGAAATGTACTGTATAATAGAATCTGAAACCTAGATGCAAAGGTAGAATTTCCTTAAATAAGTTTGAAGAGTACAGAGATATCTGGAAAATAAATCAGCACACAACATTGAACAAAAATGTTCGAACAAAATTCAAGTTGATTCTTTATGCCTAGTATAAACATAGAAATAACAAGACCAGTCACATCCTGAAATGTTAAGTTAATTAGAACATAGAATAATATGGTTGGAAGGGATCTTGGAGGTCTTTTAAACCATCCCTCTGCTTAAGCAGGAGGCCTATACTATTTCAGACAAGTAGTTGTCCAGTCTCTCTGTCCAACTCACATGATCTAGCTATAGCCTAGGATTGCATTGGCTTTTTTGGAAGCTGCAGCACAGTGCTTCACACTTAACAAAATGTTACATGCACACTGAAGTGTTAAGCACACTGCTGCATTTAAATGTGTGTTGCATACATTTAATGGAAATCAAAAGTGTCTTCTTCATTCAGGCTTTATCTTCAAGAATAGAAATTGCAGTACCTGGAGAAAGCCATTCAGTTATAGGATGCAATTTAATAATCAATTTATATGAAGACAAACAAATCCAAATCCAAAACCAAAACCCTAACCAAACTGACCATTAAATAATTTACAATAATGCTGTACTTTCTGCAAGAGTTTTGTTTTAGATATACTGTTGTGTGTGTGTGTGTGTGTGTGTGTGTGTGTGTGTTTTAATAAAATATATATACACACTTTTTGGAAAGCTTAGAGCTGGAGGAAAGATAAGCAACAGTGATTAGCATAAATAGCACTAAATATTTCTGCAGTAAGTATAATTATATGCATATGTTTTTTGAAAATTTTTTGTCACGTATAAACAATTCATCTTATCATTTGTTGGGGAAAACTCATGACCAGAGTGTGAATGTGTAACAAAATTCATCTCAATCCTTTTTCCAGATGTCACTTCTTTAATTGTTTCTTCTCTGAAGACAATGTTCTCTCATAGACAGATGGTCAGAGTAACATATTCTGGGAAATCAATTCAGATTTTTCCTGGTTTTTTTGCTCAGAAACTAATTATTCCATATAACTTTTTTAAATCATTAGCAAATAATCTTTACAATTGTGGGGTTTCCAAACCCAATATTGTGGGTATGTATGTACTGTAAGTCAGAGAAAAGAGGGGTTATTTGTAGTTTGAAAAAATAATAAGGTCCACCAGAAGCTTAGATTTTGTACCTTAAATCAAATTGTATTATTAAAATTAATAATTAACCCTCAAATATTGTGCAAAACCTAACAGCTTTCTTTTAGTGCTTACCCTGAAGAAAGAGCTAAATTGTTTTCAATAGAGAAGTTTAAATAAATACAAGAACACATTTTCAAAACTTTAAGTACCACTCAACATTCTGAGACAAATTAGCAAATGGTAATATACTACATATATCAGAAAAGAATTGGATGCAAATTAGCTTTTATTTAGTAGAAGCAGCTATTTATTTGTGTTTAACGTCTCTTAGCAAAATAAAGTTGATCTTAGCTCTTATATTTAGCTATAATTATTTTGTTACATTTTGTCTCAAGTGTGCATGCATCTGAAATATCTGGTGTTTGTTTTGAAATGTTCTTAAAAAAATGTACATGAAACCTTCTGCTTGCTAAATTAGATGAGGGAAATTCAAGTGCTCAACATTGCAAAATTATCCATTTGTTGTCAATTGTTCTTAGCTATTCATGCTACAAATTTCACACTATTATCACATAGGGGCTGGTTCATGAGAAAGTGGGAAAATGAAAGTGGTGGAGCACACAATATGTGGGAAAAAAGCAACCTGAAATAGCAGGTCTTTATATGCAAAACAGAATAATTTGGTGTAGTGGTCAAAGAATCAGGTTAGAAACTGGGAGATCATGAATTTTATCCTGTCTTAGGGACAAAGCTAGCTGGATGACCTTAGGCTAGTCACTTTATCTTAGCCCTAAGAAGGAGAAAAATGAAAAACCATTTCTTGCTAAGAAACTTGCAGGAACTTTTCTTTGCATACTCCAAGCCTCAGACACAATTGAACAGAAGGGGAAAAATACAGACCTTAAATAATTAGTTGAAATTATTGCAGGTTTGAATTCATATATCAGAAGGCAGGAAAGTAGAGTGAGTTGAAGCTTATAGTATCTAGGCTGCAAAAATATATATTTCTTTCCTATGGTACTTTTATCAAATCTATTCTATATTATCCATTCCAGATTACTTTATCATTGCTGTGCTTTAATGTTTCTTGGAGTAGTTCTGGCTTACATCAAAATAAGAGTCTGCCATATTTTGTTAAAAGAAAATAGAGCTTCATTTCTAAACTTCATTTCTAAACTTACCTACATATGTGGTAAATCATAAAATGAACCAAATATTCCCTCTCTCTATGCAGCTTCTATTTCCTAGCTTTGAAATTGTATATAAATACTTACACATGGATAAAAGTTTCTGTCAATTTGATACATGGCTTATTTTCAAACCAATTATATGAGAGGCTCTCTCATACTGAGGTTATTATTTTCAGGGAGCAGTTTCATTATACAGGGGATGAAGTTGTGTACCTCAGACCTTTGAATGTTGGAAGATAAGAGTATCTGTGAACTGTAACTTTTCTTCAAGAAAGGAAAAAAATGAATAGGGAGTTAGATCTTACAAGTTTCCCCACACCTCAGCAGCTGAATAGCTGACCAAAATGGGAAAGGAGAAACAACACCCTGTTTTTGTTTCTTCATAATGTTCTGCAATACATATATTTTTGTAATAAAATATACACAAACTTCATTCAAATCACACATGTCCCATCTTTGCTTTGTTTAAATAATCCTCACTTTTTCTACCTCTGAATTTTGCTGTGAGAAAGTATCATTACTTTTGGATTGCTCATGTCATGTCATGCAGGTCCCACAAGGATATTCAATTAGGACAGTAACCCTTAACATTAGAATGATGCTGATTTATTATTGAACAATTATTGAATTACTAATACAGAAATACTGTTTTTCATGTTCAGAAAATGACTCCTTTGATGCTGAAGAAATATCATCTCTTAATGCTAAGGGGAGGAGATAAACATTCTCATCTAATTTTTATTTCAAAAATACCAATCACCTTTTTAAATTACTCCATATTACTCATTGTTCTGAACCCTACGCACACTTAGGATTTAATATATTTAATTTAGTAACTATATTTGGTCATCTAACTCTTCCATTCTGCATATTAAAAGGTGTTCATTTTTATATATCAGGGCTGAGTATATTTAATATCCTAATACCCTTTCAGCAGCAAATTGAATTCCTGGCTGAAATTCTGGGAAAGAATAATCATATGATCATTATTTCCACCATTTCCATGCTCCTACCATCAGAAGCAGGACACTAGAAAACCTCTTTTACCCCTTCTACCTGCAAGGAACTGAGAACTCCCTATCATTCATCATTTGGATTTACCAACCCAAATAAGCCTTTCTTCACAGTTGCAGAGTTAGTTTTCCATTAAGATTTGGTATATAATTTAAATGAGACTCATAGAACATAGATTGAGGAATGTTGTTTGCTTCCTGTCCACTGCCTACCACCAAAATCCTTTTCAGGAAATATATGATAGGAAAAACATTAAGAATAAATAATAAAACCCATCAGGACACGATTCAGAAGTCCATTTGCATTTAAAAGACAAAGGCCACTTTTTTTGAAGATAGCAAAGTCCACATTTTGGACAGAGAGTAGCTCTTGTTTGAAAGAAGGGTCAAAGAGGCATCTATGTCAAAACTGAACAACAAGGGGAAATGATATGACAACATCGATCTCCAGTCTACAACACAGTCCTTTCAGCACTTCCAAGAAGGCACCACACCCATTTGCACCACTCAGGTGACCCTGATGACACAGATAAACTTTCAGGTGGCCTCAATGACTCTCTAAGAGAATGCAAATGAGCAGCTGTCTGCAAGGAATATAAATCTTTCCATTCCTCACCACCTAGTCAGAGTTGAAGAAGTTTCTTGGATGAGAAATGAAATGTCTTCAAAGAAAAAAATCAGTCCAGGTTTCCCTTGAAAAAGCACCTGGGATGACTGAAAATCTCCATAGATGAATAATATAGGAAATATATGCAGTCTGGCTGTGTAAACATAGGTTGTATTGTATCTGTTCTGTAAACACAGAATGGATGATATATTCTTCACATTGTTTACCATGAGGCTAAATATAGGTGAATACTACTATCCCATTTTACCAAGGAGTAGCAAGTTTGGGACAGTTGACTAGAGACAAACAACTGTATTCTTTTTTCCCCTGAGACACAACAAATGCCCCAAATTTTACATACTATTTTGCTTTTTAAAACTGGTAAATTGAAAGAAGCACATCACTGAAATATACACAACTATACATTCACAGAATATATTCTGGAATACATTAGCAGAAAAACAACTCTTTTTAAAACTGAAAGGATATAAATGGCATTCATTTACAATAAGACCAAAATAGATTTAATTTTCAATGTTTTGCATTTAAGCATTCAGCTTACTTTTTAAATACTGTTTAAGAAATTTCAGGAAAATAACATTAAGTATTAACGTTAAACATATTAAGCAGTTATTTAAATGTATATAACATTAATTATTCTGAATATTTGGAAACAAAACCAGCTGTAATAAGTGAAAACAAAGTGTGAACCCTGGAGTGTCTTCTTGCAGGGGTAGGTTTATTTTCAAAGGTTACTGGATTAACTAATAGAACAGAGCCTATTCTAAAAGGTCAACTAATTGTTACTGTAACCATTTTTAATTAAGAAGATCAAAGGAAAGGAATAGCAATTACCTGGGATAAGAGAAAGTCCAGAAGAATCATTCAGATGTATTTAAATACTATTTATTACTGAGTTTTCATGAAATAAGATTCTGTGTAAGTGAGTGAGCCAGTCAGATAATTTTAGAGTTAGCTATATTTAAAGAATTATCTTTAGTCAGTAATATATATTATTTTACTGGCTTCAATAGATAACCAAAGCTATAGAATTTTAAGACATGCAAACACTGGTAAAAAGATAGTGGGTTCTATTTATTTTGTTGCAAGGAATGAATGTTTGTTGAAAGAAGTGAACATCCAGGTTTATAAAAGCATGTGGGGTATTTTTTTTTTCTGCAATCAACAGAAGATCCTTCTCTCTATTTTGTTATATAGAAATAAATGCTGGAGATCTTATAACAAACATTTTTCTAATAATTACAAAAATTAACAACTTTTAAATCAAATGCAGTGGAAATGAAATATTTTCCATTCTCTTCTGTTTTCAGAATTATCTTCCTAGCAGGGAAATCTGAATCCTTTATTTAATTTTTTGTTCTTCAACAGTCTTCTCTTTATTAAAAAAAAATCTTTTGTAGACAAATGTGCCTATGTTGGACCTGGCTTGAGTATATGCTAAATGTAATGGAATCATGATTATTCCTTCCTGTTGCTTCCACAACAGCCGCATCTCCCATTAGGTGATTGTCATCAAATGCAGAATTGCCTCAGTTGTAAGACTTCCTGTTATGAGAGACAATATTAGAAAACTGGTTCCTTATAATCTAAGCATGAATGCACTCAGTTTCTGTGAAGGTGTCTTATAGTGATGAAGAACTTCCTTGATGCATGCTTCCATAATTGGGTTTTTTTAATCCTGCCCTCAGTATTTTGATCAAGAATATTTCTAGATCTAAGTTACATATTGGGACTCAGTGATTCTTTGGAGGCAATTGATCTTTCCTGTCCTTTTTATAAATTGTCTTTTTGGAAATGATCCTATCCCACTCATAATCTATATTTCACCAGGTTCTATCTTTTATAGCTAAATACTCTAATTATCCTAAATAGGTTCAGTGATTTCTAGCACTGAGTAGAAATAGCTATCAATCATGTTGTTTTCAAATGTTTTTGGCATGAGCTTTTTAATGGCTTTTTAATCTCTTTTCTGTCTCCTGATTGTCATGTTCATCAATTAACCTACTTCTAGCATTGGCCCTCTTCCTTATTGTGTTTTATAAAACACCTGTACCCTTTCAGACCAGATGCTGCCCAGCACCTGTTGGTTTTGTCCCCAGGGATCAGTTTAAAAGCTATTCCATCATCTTTTTGATGGTATGGCTCTTAAGCAATATTGTGTCTTCTGTGGTTCAGTTTCTCCACAGCTTTCTTCAATGCCCAACAGAACTAAATCCTCAACACTCATCAGTGTCTTGTCCACATATTGGTTCACTAAGCCCTGCCTATCTATTGCTTATCCAGTTGCAGAACTGGAAACATTTCTGAGAAAGCTTGTTTGATGGTCCCAGAAGGGTTAATTTGACTTCCATAATTGGGCAACTATGTACACTGGGGTCAACATAGATCACAACTCTTTCCTATTTGATCTCTTTCTAGTTTGGCCAAGTGAGGTGTGATGTCAAAAATCATTGCAATAGGCAGGCAAGTCATAAAATGACCTACAATGTCATTTATCTACCTGTGTGAAATCACTCACAACTAATACTTACTCAGTACATGAAGATGTTGGTTCATCACTCAGAGATAGGGGCCCTCCTACAGAAATATCACTCTTATCAAAATGATTATTTCCTTTCCCAAGACATTTTGTCTCACAGCAAATTATTTCTGAGTGCTAGGAGTTCATTGCATTTAGCACAAATCCATGTCTTATGCCCCAAAGCATATAGTTATAAATTTAACACTCTGTGCAATAAATTAGGAAGTGATTCCTTTCCTTCTGGTTTATACCAATTGTTGTTGGTATTTTGTTGTCTTCTTCTTTACAAATTGCATAATATAAAATAAAACTGTGTGTTTTACTTTTATGAAGGTGTATATCTTTGCTTTCCTACACCATTACTAACTCATCTCATGCTCAAGCTACAGATATGCTATTTTCTGCTACTAATTCTTCTGTTCTTGTTTATCCTCCTGTTTGCTAGTTTTGGTTGCAGATTCCCCACTTCTCCTTTTCCTGACAAAGATTACTAGATGGAATTGGCTGTCATGTCACTCAGGATCAAATAACATCCTCTATTCAAAAAACTGTTTTGCATCTTTTCACTAAAAGACTCAAAATATCATTTATTCCCTATGTATAATCATTTTGTAGGTATGAATACAACATATGGTAAGTGTTGCTTCTATGCTGTAGAAGAAAGGACTATGAATTTCCAAGGACTACTCAAAAGATAAGGAAGCAAGATTAAAAGTAACTAAATGCAATAAAGTTCAAGTAGGTGGGCTTGAATTGGAAACATTTTTGTTATTTCTCTTAAGGTAGGAACCAGAAACTGCACAGACTAAGTGTCTAGTGAGAATCTAGTGCAAAGTTGACCAAAGAAGTAAATCTACTTTTTGAATGTCTGTAAAGGAAAAAAAAATCATCTGAGAAATTCAGAATCAAAAGCATCAAAGACAGTGATGCAGCTGCTTTCATCTTCTGCACACTCATACTTCAAAGGAAAGCAAAATGCTTGCCCTTCTTTCTCTACCCCCCATTCCCCAAGGGAAGAGCAGCTCAGAGTAAAAGATATAAGTCTGAATCTCTGCTTTAAAAGAACATCCATAAAAATTTATTTATAATTTTGCACTGAAAAAAAGTAAGGCATAGTCATTGAATTGGTAATTTCACTTATATCTGATTATCATGAGAGACTTTCCTATGGCTGTTTGTATATCCAACTGTTGTTGTTTTTTATCACTGTCACTGATTGCAGTCACATTAAAGAAGCCTGAAGCACATATTGGAATTTTGAACAGCATACAACATATTGCAAAACAGTTAATCCCATTTTGTGCCTTCACACTAAAATACTTTCTTTTTCTTTAAGTCATTGTCTAAGCTTGAGTTGTTTCTTTTTTTCTTTTTGAATATATTTTGTTTAGAACTATAAGTATCAAACATCGTGCAATTGTTTTGGCATTACTTTGCCTTCCATACAAAAATATAACCAAACCATTAACATTCCTATTATTGGTACAATATTTACATTTTGATTCTAATCTTCCTAGCTATTTTTGTTCCAACCTTCCCCTATTTTTTGAAACCACAGGTAAAACTTATTCCAGGTATCATAATATTCTGATTCCCCTTTATTTTTCAATATTAAAGCAGAGTTAACTGCTTCTGTTTACACAGTCCTTGGCAGTCTTCCTGGAATCTGTCTGGCAAGTCCAAGCTAACCATAAATCAAGACGCTGCAGCCGAGAGAGTCAGATGCATTCTCCAAACCAAAAGACACTTTGCTTCGAACAAGGATTAAGAGCTAGCACGCTTCCTTATATCCCCTGAAGGGGCGTGTCAGTCTCTCTAATTAATCTCTGGCTTGACGTTTCTTTTCAAATTGTGATTGACGTTTCAATCTTCTTCTAGTCCTAACATCAAGCCAACATCCGTCAGTCTCGTCACCACTCGAAGCCTCTGGCACGTTCTGTGGATCAGCTGCTGACACCTGAGGTATGAATGAAGTGGAAGGTTCTGGAGATGATCGTGTCTCCGACACTCTCTCATCCTCCTGGCTCACGTCTGCATCTCTCCTTAGAGCAGGCTCCAATTCCAATGCCAAACCCTCCTCATCACTCACACCTGTGTCCTCTGATACATCAGACTCCAAACTCACAGCAGGCTCAAACCTTCCATCTTTAGATGCATCAGATTCAAAACTCACAGCAGGCTCAATCCTTCCAGTCACAACACTATTCCTCACCGCAGGGCCCTTCCCCCGAGTCTGACGATCAGGATGTGGTTTCGAGGGGAATTGTGCATGATATATCCGAAAAAGGTTTTGGGCATGCACCTTGGACACATCCTGCCAGGAACGAATTTCTGTTTCGTTTTCCAGCCTCCCTACGAAGTACTGAAATCGTCCTTCAGCCATCGTGAATCGTAAATGCCGACCACTGTGGTATCATCAACAGGATCAGTGCTGGGCCCAGATGGAGAACCCATATCGTCTGGAGAACGGAGAGTACACGATGGGGTGTCAGGTACCAAAAGGGAGCGGTGAAAAACAGGGTGAATGCGCATGGAGCGCGGTAAGGTGAGCCGATAAGCCACAGGATTAATAACCGCCTCGATAGGGAAGGGACCAATAAAGTGATGATCCAACTTCCTAATCGGACGATCAACCCGGAGATGCTTTGTGGACAACCACACCTTGTCTCCCACAGCCAGCAGAGGCATCACCTGATGTGAACGATCCGCAAAACGTTTATAGTCTGCTTTTGCTTGTTCCAATTGTCTGGAAATCAATTGATGCACAGCATGTAATTCAGACAAAAAGTCTCGTGTCTCTGGAACTGGGGAATCTACGATCGACAGGGGGAAAAACCTCGGATGGTAACCCACATTTGCGTAAAAAGGCATCATGTGGGTGGAGGTGTGCTGAGAAT
This sequence comes from Notechis scutatus, assembly GCF_049901735.1. NCBI lineage: Eukaryota > Metazoa > Chordata > Lepidosauria > Squamata > Elapidae > Notechis > Notechis scutatus. The sequence goes on along the minus strand of NC_142010.1, from coordinate 96,086,470 downwards.
TGTTAAAAGCAAACTCTGCCAATGGAAGATAGGTCACCCAGTCGTTTTGCTGTTGATTAACAAAACATCTGAGGTATTGGGTGAGGATGCCAATTACTTTCTCAGTCCCACCATTGGTTTCCGGATGGTGCGCCAACGCTAAACATACTTGTACCCGTATTGCATTCATTAGGCTCTTCCAGAATTGAGCAGTGAACTGAACACCGCGATCTGAAACAACTCTGTCCGGTAAGCCATGTAAACGGAATACGTGTTGTATGAAAACCCGGGCAGTAACACGAGCCAATGGTAACCTTCTACACGGGATGAAATGGGCCATCTTGGTGACCATGTCAACCACCACAAGTACCGTCGTATAACCCGATGACGAGGGCAAGTGTGTTAAAAAGTCCATAGAGATTGCCCCCCAGGGTTGGTTCAGAGTCGGTAGTGGTTGAAGAAGTCCAGGAGGCGCACCTGATACAGCCTTCGCTTGTCGACACGTAATACAAGAGGCGACATAAGAAAAGACGTCATGTCGGACTCGAGGCCACCAAAAAGTCCATGTGATCCGGTGAAGAGTTTTAAAGAAGCCAAAATGGCCAGCAGCAGGATTGTCGTGACATTGAGTCATGATGAGGGCTCTAAGCATCCTGGTGGGTACGTACAATAGTCCTCGATGCCGTAGCAAGCCCTCCTCTAGAGTCCATGGGGAGTCAGGTTCAATTTCCCCCATTCTTTGCTGTGACCAAGCATCTAAGTGCTGCGCCTCTCTTACTCGAGCCCTCAAATCCACCGGGTCCTGAATAACAGCCAAAGATTCTGGTGGCAGCACCGTACGTGGAGGAAGAGGGTCCTCGGGACCAATGTACTCGGGTTTACGAGACAGGGCATCCGCTCTCCGATTTTGTCCACTGGGAACATATGTGACTGAAAAGTTGAACCTAGCGAAGAACAACGACCACCGGATCTGTCGTTGGTTCAACTTTTTGGCAGTGGACAAGTGTTCCAGGTTATGGTGATCCGTCCGAACCTCCACCTTGTGCCGAGCCCTCTCCAGATGATGTCGCCAGGTCTCAAACGAAGCCTTGATGGCCAGCAACTCCTTCTCCCAAATGGTATAATTGCGCTCAGAAGTTGTGAGCTTCCTTGAATAATATGCGCATGGAAAAAGAGGTGCGCCATCCATTGGGGCTTGTAACAACACCGCCCCAATAGCTACATTAGAGGCATCTGTCTCGGCCACAAATGGACGATTCGGATCAGGATGCCTCAATATAGGTTCAGCAATGAAGGCTTTCTTTAGAGCCTCAAAAGCCTGTTGCTGCGTGGGGCCCCACTGGAACTTGTGAAGGAGCTGGGTGATGGGATCCGTCAGCTTGGCAAAATCCGGGATGAAGGTCCTGTAGTAATTAGCGAACCCCAAGAGACGTTGCACGTCCTTTACTCGATGAGGGGGTTCCCAACTATAAAAGGCCTCTACTTTCCTCTGGTCCATGGCAATGGCCTCGGGAGAGATGATATGCCCCAAGAACTCTATGGAAGTCTGGAAAAAGAGGCATTTCTCCAGCTTCGCATAGAGTTTATGCTCCTGAAGACGTTGTAATTCCTGACGGACTTGGCGAAGGTGGCTATCCCTGGACCGAGAATAGATCAAAATATCGCCCAGGTACACCACCACGAACTGATCAAGCATGTCCCATAAAATGTCATTCATTAAATGCTGGAAAACCGTGGGGGCATTGGTCAACCCAAACGGCATTACGGTGTATTCAAAATGTCTGTATCGGGTGCCAAACGCCATCTTCCACTCGTCCCCCTTGCGCATCCGCACCAGGTTGTAGGCCCCTCAAAGATCGAGCTTGGTGAAAATAGTGGCCTCCCGCAACCGCTCCATCGACTCTGGAATGAGCGGCAAGGGATAACTATTTCTCACCATGATGGCATTTAACCTGCGGTAATCGCAGCATAAGCACAACTCCCCCGTCTTCTTTTTCACAAAAAGGATGGGAGCAGAAAGAGGAGATGACGATGGTCTGATAAATCCCCGAGCCAAGTTCTTATCCAGAAAATCTCGAAGAGCAGCCAATTAGGGCTCAGACATGGAATATAGATGACCCTTGGGCAGTGGGGCATCAGGTAGAAGGTCCACGGGACAGTCATAGGCTCGATGCGATGGTAACTGATCTGCCTCCTTCTCACTGAAAACGTCAGAGAAATCCGATAGCTCCGGTGGTATGGAAACAGCAGGGGCGGCGATGTCCTGGCCAGCGCAGGTATGTCTCAGATGGTCCACACACTGGAGACTTGGGAAGGAAATGGCGTTCTGCGCCCAAGCCACCAAAGGATCGTGCAATCGTAGCCAGGACATGCCAAGAACCAAAGGGAGATGGAGGTCCGAGGTGATACAAAAACTAATCACCTCCTCGTGGTCTCTGATAACCAAACACAATGGCTGGGTGGCAAAATGAATGGGCCCAGACCTAAGCTCACACCCATCAACGGTTTCCACCTTGATGGGTGGTTCCACGGCTACCAAAGGGACATCAAATTGAGTTGCGAAGACTCGGTCCATAAAACTAGTAGTAGCCCCTGAGTCTACCAATGCAACCGCAGGAATCCCCTCCTTCCAGGACTGTAGGAAAACCTGCATGTCCAAAAGTAAATGGGGAGGACCAGAGTTCACCTCAGCTACTTCGGGTGGTGGTGTGATACGTGCCCGACCTAGGGTTTCCCCAAGGTCGGGCCTACCCCATTTCCTGACGCCCTAGGATTAGATTCTGGCACTGGTCTTCGTGTCCCCCTCCATTTACAAGAAGTGGCAAAATGCCCCCCCCCAATAAAGTCACAAGCCTCCCTGGAACCTTTGCACCGTCAACCGAGGGCGGAGTGCACCCAACTCCATCGGCTCCTCGGTCCTGGTCATGGTATTATGGTATACCAAGGGCGCAGGTTGTACTGGAGGTTGCGGCCGTGAGTGGGAGGGCGGTTCCAGAACTGAGCGTCTGGTCTTGCGCCTTTGAAGCTGGGCGTCAATACGCAAACATTGTATTACCAGCGCATCCAGGGTTAGAGCTGGCTCCACATGCACCAGCTCATCTTGGATTTCGTCTGCCAATCCGTCTTGAAATGCGTCCACATGGGCTGCCTCATTCCAAGCAGAGTCCATGCAGAGCAGACGAAACTCTGCAATAAACTCTTGCAAAGGGCGTTTCCCCTGACGGATGTCCTTCAAACATCTAGCCACAGTTTGACTCTTTATGGGGTTCTCATACATGGCACGTAATTGTTGCTGGAAACCCTGGTAGTCATTTAATAAAGGGCTATCTTGTATCAGCAGAGGAGTAGCCCATCTAGCAACCGGACCTGACAAGAGGCTGATAATAAACCCCACCCTAGCCCGGTCATCAGGAAAATCTTTGGGCCGTAAGGACATGAATAGTTGGCACTGTCCCATAAACACCGGGAACATATCAGTCTGTCCCGAGAATTTATCCGGCACAGATACCGGGCATTTCCTAAGGGGAGGAGCTGGGGGAGCAACAGGAGCCTTCAACTGCATAACATGATCAACCAGCTGAGTTACCCGATGTTGTAAGACCTGGTTATTCTGCAAAAGTTGGTCAATCTGTTGCTGCTGCTGCTCTACCAGTTGCTTTAGTTGTGTTTGGTCCATCTTGGTTATAAGATGGAGTAACTGGTTCGAAGCAAAAATGTTCTGTCTCACCTGTATCCACATGTGAGAATCCAAAGTTCCAAAGTTCAAATGCTCAAACAGACAAACCCAGACACGGCAGAGTTAACTGCTTCTGTTTACACAGTCCTTGGCAGTCTTCCTGGAATCTGTCTGGCAAGTCCAAGCTAACCATAAATCAAGACGCTGCAGCCGAGAGAGTCAGATGGTTTTGGTTCTCCAAACCAAAAGACACTTTGCTTCGAACAAGGATTAAGAGCTAGCACGCTTCCTTATATCCCCTGAAAGGGGCGTGTCAGTCTCTCTAATTAATCTCTGGCTTGACGTTTCTTTTCAAATTGTGATTGACGTTTCAATCTTCTTCTAGTCCTAACATCAAGCCAACATCCGTCAGTCTCGTCACCACTCGAAGCCTCTGGCACGTTCTGTGGATCAGCTGCTGACACCTGAGGTATGAATGAAGTGGAAGGTTCTGGAGATGATCGTGTCTCCGACACTCTCTCATCCTCCTGGCTCACGTCTGCATCTCTTCTTAGAGCAGGCTCCAATTCCAATGACAAACCCTCCTCATCACTCACACCTGTGTCCTTTGATACATCAGACTCCAAACTCACAGCAGGCTCAAACCTTCTGTCTTCAGATGCATCAGATTCAAAACTCACAGCAGGCTCAATCCTTCCAGTCACAACACATACATACCATTTTATCATGTATTTATTATCATCTATTCATATACCTCACCAATAATTATCCTACTTATATTTGTTATTAATATCTATCTTTATCTACTTTACATTTCTACATATCTATATATCTTTTCCTTAAGGGTCCTTCTATGTAATCCTCGCCTTTCATTCCTTATTTCTATTTTCTAACCATTCGTACCATCTATGCCAAATTGAGTAATAGTTGGATTCTTCCTTTTCCTTTATTTTTAATGCAAGCATATCCATTTCTGTGCAGTCTGTTACTTTTTTGTAAGACTAATTCTTCTGTTGGAACATTAGGCTCTTTCCACATTTGTGTATAAGCTATTCTAGCTGCTATAAGAATATGTAAGATTATGTATTTTATCTTTTTCGGATATTGGTCTTTGATTATCCCCAATAAATAGAGTTCTGGTCTGAGTTCAATTTGATATCCTGTAATTCCTGGTATCCAATCTTTAATTTTGGTCTGATAGATTCTGGCCTTAGGGCATAGCCACCACATATGGTAAAAGGTACCGTCAAGTTGTTGACACTTCCAACATTTTGGGCTGGTATTTGGGTATATCTTGGCTAATCTTGCTTGGGACTAAATGCCATCGATAAAACATTTCATATAAATTTTCTTTATATGTTGAGGCTGTTGTTAATTTATAGTTTATGTTCCATAATTTTTCCCATTCTTCTAGATTTATATTATAACTGAAATTCCGCGCCCATGCTATCATAGTATTCTTAACCATTTCCTCTTCCATTTTAAAGTCTAACAGGTATCTATATGTTTTGAATATAAATTTTTGTTCTGGTCCAATTAAAATTTTGTCTAATTGATTTTGCCTCATGTCGAATCCAAATTCTCATAAGTGTGTTTTGTATCTGCTTTGAATTTGAAGATATGGCCACCAATCAATTGTAATTCCCTGTTCTTTAAATTCTTGATTTGATTTTAGTTTCCCTTGGGTGTCTAATAATTCATTATAATTTATCATTTTCCCTAAGTCCAACCTATTTGGATGTATCATGGCCTCCATGGTTGATAATCAACGTGATATTTTCATATAATGCCTATTTTTAATTTTCCTCCATGTCTGTATTAGTGAATCTCTCATTAAGTGTTGGTTGAAGTAGGCATGTGTTTTGCCTTTTTTCTCCCACAAATATGCATGCCAACCTTCCTGGAGGTCATGACCTTCTGTTGTTAGTATTCTTTTATCTTTTAATTTGACCTAGTCCTTAATCCAATTTAATATCACTGCCTAATAGTATAATTCCCATTCTGGTAGCCCAAAACCACCCATGCTTTTACTATCCTGCATCAGTTTTAATTTAATGTGTGGTTTCTTACCGAGCCAGATGAACTTGGTTGTTATTTTACTTAATTCAGTAAAAAATAGTTTTCCTAATTTTATCGGGATCATCTGAAAGAGATACATCAATTTTGGTAGGGTATTCATTTTCAACATTGAAATTCTGCTTAATATTAATAGTTGTAGTTTCCCTCATATTTCCAAATCCTTCCTAATTTGTTCGATTAATTTGGTATAATTGTTTTCTTTAATTGACAAACACCTAGTAGATAGCCATATTCCCGAATATTTTATTTTTTTTCCACTCTGTAGTCCCATTTTATTTTGTAATTCTATTTTCTGTTTTGCAGTGCAGTTTTTAATTATCAGTTTAGTTTTGTTTTTGTGCAACTTCCCTGAATTTTTCTATATCTTGAAGTAGTGTTTGTCCATTTTTTATTAGTTCTTCCACTATGAATACAAGGTCATCTGCAAATGCTTGGACCTTGTATTCTTTGTTTCTAATTTTAATCCCTTTTATTCTTGAGTTTTGTCTGACTGTGGCAAGCAACACTTCCAAAGATAAAATAAACAGCAGGAGTGATAATGGGCACCCTTGTCTTACTCCTTTGCCTATCTCAAACTCATCTGTACAATCTCCATTCAGTAACACACTTGATGTTTGGGTAGAATATATAGCTTGTAGTGTTTTTACTATGTTAGTACTGAAATTCATTCTTGTTATTTGCTGTAGCATAAACTTCCAATTAAGATTATCAAAGGCCTTTTGTGCGTCCAAAAAAATTAATGCTGCTTGCTTTTTAGGATGTGTTTCATAATAGTCAATTATATTAACACTATTCTGATGTTGTTTCTAATTTGTCTGTTTGGCAGAAAGCCGTTCTGGTCCAAATGTATAATCCCACTTAAGATTGGTTTCATTCTCTTTGCCAAAATTGTCATAAATATTTTATAATCTGTGTTTAATAGGAAAATTGGTCTATAATTTGAAATCATTTGTTGATCAGTACCTTTTTTCAGAATTAATGTGACATATGCCTCAGACCAGGACTTTGGCAGTCTAGCTTCCAGTAACACCTCATTATATACCTCTAATAGTATTGGTTCAAATACTTCATACATATTTTTATATAATTCACTAGGAAAACTATCTGGGCCTGGTGTTTTATTATTTTTTTGCTTTTGTACTGCCTTTTTCAACTCTGCTGGAGTTATTTCTCTATTTAGTATTTCCTTTTGTTCTTCCGAAATTAAACCCAGACCATTCTCCTCTAAGTATTTTATTATATTTTCCTCCATAACTTCCTCTTGTTTGTACAATTCCCCAAAATAGCTTTGAACAATCTGTTTTCCCCCCCTTCATCTGACAGTATATATTCCCTTCTTTGTCCTTCAGTTGCTGAATTAATCTTTTTTTCTTTTTCTACTTTTAACTTATGGGCTAGCCATCTACCTGGCTTGTTTGCTGACTCAAAAAAGTTTTGTCTTATAACTTTTAAATTTCATGCTCTTTCCTCTAAGAATATCAAGTTTAATTTATGTCTAACCATCATTATTTCTTTTTTCATAGTCACATTTTTGGGGACTTTTTGGAGTCCATTTTCTAATTCTTTTATCTTCTTCTGCAATTCATTTTGTTGTTTCCGTTCTATCTTATTTTTCCTAATTGTGTAGGATATTGTTATTCCTCTCATATAAGCTTTTGTGGTGTCCCACAGATTCTGCAAATTTGTATGTTCTTTTAAATTTATATTTTAAAAAGTTTCCAATTCATTTTTTATTCTCTGATTGTATTCTTTTTCTTTCAAAATTTGCGAATTTAATATCCATCTGATCTTTCTTTTCCTCTGCCCTTTCCAAATAATTTTTAATGGATTGTGGTCTGCCCATATATTGGGCATTATTTCTACATTGTATATGTCTTTTCCAGTTGTCCCATTTGCCCACACCATGTTGATTTTCAACCAAGATTTATGTGGACTTGAATAAAATGAAAAGCCTTTACCATATATCCTCCAAATTGGTTTCTTTTATTAAGTCAAAAATGGTTTTGGTAGGCATTTCCCCCCCCCCCCCATTTGTTCATTAGTGGTATAATCCTTTTCAATATCTACAATGGCATTGAAATCCCCGACTAAGCATATATTTTCCTGTCCTGTCTCAACTATTTTGTCATATAGCTTTTTATAAAACTCTCTTTGATTCACATTTGGGGCATATATCCCCACTAATACTATTTGTTTTTGAAGTATATTCAATTGTACCATCAAAATTCTTCCCTGTTCTTCTGCATATATTTGTTTTGCACTTATCCCTTTCCTAATGTATATAATTACCCCTCTTTTTTTTTTTTTTGGTCTGCCAATGCTATGTATAATTCACCTAATTTGGGATATTCCAGACATTTACTGTGGTTTCTTTGAATGTGTATTTCTTGTAGACATATGACATGAACATTTGTTTCACTAATTTCACCAATGTTTGCTTTCTCTTAGCTGGGAGTTCAGTACATTAATATTTATTGAAATTAATTTAATTTCTTCTTCCATCATGTTAATTATAAGTCTGTCTTAGTCTTCTATTAACTCTTGCCTCTCTCTGTGGTCTTGTTCTTAGTCCTTTTCTTCTTGGTTGTTCTCTCTCTTCCTTATCTCTTTCTTCCTGTTCTTTTTCTAGCATTTCCTGTCATTGATCTTCTTACTGGTCTTGGTTGTTGCTCTTCTTTACTACTCGTTTCTTCCTCTATTCCTGCCAATTGTTCGTATAATTCCTGCACCTCATCGATGGTCGCTGTAGCCATTGTTAGTTTCCTATTATTTTTCCAAAGATTTTGCCATTTTGCCAATTCGATGTTATATCCAAAATTTTTAGCCCATGCCACCATTGTCTCTTTGACATACTCTTCCTTGAGTTGTTTCTTAAAAGTTAAGACTATATAAAAAATGTAAATTCTATATTTTAAAGAACTATTCTAATGGTGAAATTATAGTTTAAGGTAGAATGTTAATACATTGCACCAATAACAGAAGGAAGGAAGGAAAGGAAGGAAGGAAGGAAGGAAATGAGTTCATAGTAAAACAATTGCATACTTTCTGCTCAGGTTCTGAAAAGACTGTCAGGTTAGTAACTATATGCAACATCCTTTTATCTATACAATGTAAAACACCATGTGTTTATCTGGCTTAAATAAATTTCAAGTCATACAAAAGATGCCGAATGGGGCCTAATTGGGTATGATTCATTAACAATAGACATTTTTATAGATATTCTTTTAGTGGCAATGCAGTTTTACCCTTTGAATTTCATTTGTATGATTGTTATTGCTGTTATTATTATAGTATTAAACATTCTTTTCTGGGAGTGTCTATGAAGATTGTGCTCAGGCCATTTAGTAATGCAAAATAGATGAAACCCTTTAAGGATTTAGTGACAGGCACAAAGGCTCTTATTGTGAAAAGCTAATCTCTTGAAAATGTTATACTATTGACAATGGTACTTGCAATAATTAAGAAATTTAAATGAGACACTCATCAAGCTGCAACAATTGTGTATCATGGTTTTATATGAAATAATGTTTTCAAATATTAAATGTTCAGATTGTAGGATGAAAAAGTGCTTTGTGTCTTAAGACAGGCTTATCTTCTAGTGGAATTAGCTCCAAACAAGATGCAGGGAACCTGATGTCTGACTCCTCATTATTGACTTTAATAACAAACAAGGCTTCCGTTCCCTCATGGTTGAGCCCAAAAAAAAAACAGAAAAAAAAAAAAAAAAAAAAAAAAGGAAAAAGAAAAAAAAAAAAAGAAAAAAAAAAAAAAAAAAAAAAAAAAGAAAAAAAAAAAAAAAACCCCCCCCACCCAAAAAAAAAAAACAAAAAAAAAACAAAAAACAAACAAAAAAAAAAAAAAGCCCCCGGACCCCCCCAACCCCCAAACCCAAAGCAAAAAAAAACCCCCCCAACAAACCCCCCAAACCCCCCCCCCCCCCCCCCCCAAAACACCCCCCCACCCCACAGCTCCAAAAAAAAAAAAAAAAAAAAAAAAAAAGCAACCCCCCCCCCCGCCAACCACCAAACAAAAAAAAAACCCGCCACAACCCCAAAGAAAAAAAACCAAAAAAACCCACACCCCACCCCACCCCCCCCCCCCCCCCCCCCCCCCCCCCCCCCCCCCCCCCCCCCCCCCCCCAAGGTATCACATCATCCTTTACATTGTCTCCAAAGCCATGGTGCTACACTTGACTCTGAGTTTCAAATGGCAGAATCAATTTCATTTTCCCTGTGATTTTTTCTTTTTAAAAAAAGGGAATGGTACACAATACTAATAAGGGTATTGTGAATAATTTTATCTACCAGTATATTGGCAGAGTAATTCTACTCTAAGGAAATTAAAATATTCAGTGTGACTATACTTTTGTTTCAGAAAAATGAAGTATATCTTATTTAAATAATCTTTGTCACTGATTAACCCCTTTACTTTTTAAAAGTTCTATTTGATTATTTCATAACTTTAAAGAAAATGCCCAACATAAGCTATTTATTTAAGGTATACTACAGATTTGTTAGTTGTGATTCATCTTATTTCTTTTGACATACAGACTTTATGTAAATTAAATTTGAAGAATCAACAAGTTACACATATGGGCATGTTATATGATAATTTATAGAAACTAATTATAATGTACCTTGTTTCCCCTTTTTGGCTATTCAGCTAATATAATCTTGGCAACTGAAGACAAATATCATATTTCTTTATCAAAATGATGAATAAATTTGCTTCATGTTACTTTAGAAGTAGATTATATACACACCTTACATATAATATTCCATGTGAGCTATTCCTCAGACCTTCAGTAATGAAATTAACAATGCAATGACTGACCAATACTGCTCCCTCAGCATCCTGATAAATTATGCTTTAACAGATTAACAGAGTTGGAAGGAACCTTGTAGGTCATCTATTCCAATCTCCCACCTAAGGAGCAGACCAGAGGTGGTATTCAGCAAGTTCTGATCAGTTCTGGAGAACCAGTAGCAGAAATTTTCAGTAGTTCAGAGAACCGCAAATACCACCTCTGACTGGCTCTGCCCCCATCTATTCTCTGCCTCCTATGTCCCAGATGATCGGCTGGGTCTTCTTTTGTTGCCCTGCACAGGAGAACAGATCTGGACAGCAGGTTAGTGGGGTGGGAGGGAATGGGATATGTTGATTGTTATGTTGCATTTTTTTCTTTAAAGTTCAAACATGTGATAGTATATCTGTTATCCCATGCAGTTTGCCCAATAGTCTTTTGCCTGTTTAGAAATAAAACAAAGATTAAGACACTAGTGCTCCAATGAAAACCATTTGGAGAAATAGAAAATAGAAAATTGGAAGAGCTTTATAACTTCCGCTGCCTTAAGGAAGCTCAAAATGTTCTCAAAGATCCATCTCATCCTGGGAACCCTTTTTTTGAACTATTACCATCTGGCAGATGGTACAGAATAATAAAAACAAGGACAAATAGGCTGAAAAACAGCTTCTATCCCAGGGCAGTAGCTCTTTTGAATTCTACTGTATAGCGCAGTGTTGATGTGGTGTCGGGAATTTCCGGTTCAATGTGTGGAGGGTGAAAGATGTGTGCTTGTGTTTATTTTCATGGTCATGGTCATGATGTGCACTGAAGATGGTGTTTGATTTCATTGTACGTGGTGCAATGACAATAAACTAAAGTAAACTAAACTAAAATGCAACAATGCAAAGACTAATTATTGTAGCATGACTGGATCTGTTTTTTTGTATTCATAATATTTTCACAAAAACTATTATCCAATATTTAACCTTGAGGAAATTTCACATATTGAACAAATATAAAATGCTACACAACAGCATTTCCTTTCAAAATTATAGTATAAGAAATCAATGCCATCAGGATATACATGGCATAGCTTAGAGTTATAGTAGAAAGCTTGAACCACAAAATGATCTTTGACAGCTTGCTCTTAACTGCCTCCAAGCTGCAGAATTCTTTTTTTGAGTCAAATTCAAAATAAGATCAAAGTGAAGATGTTACATATTCTCTCAATGCATTCCAGCCTATCCCTCAAAGCAATTCAGTCCTTCCATATCCTTTCCTAAACTCACAAGGCCATATAGAGGCATACCAACTACAACAAGAAAATCCAAGATTCGTATATTCTCTTTGGCATAAAGATGAGGGGAGGGGGAAACTTATTTGAGTAAAGCTTGTTTGATTCAATATTAAATTATTCTGAAATTATACCAAGAGGTGTCACAGAGAACCTCTCATGGCTAAAAAAATATTTGGTGACTTCTGATGCTGGATATTCTCCTCAGAAAATGTCCCTGATTTTATATACAGTAGTTCCCACAGCAACATATCAGAAAGAATTATGCAATCTGATGAAACAACATACAGGACCAAATTTACATGAAAAGAACCCAGGAGCTCCTATCAGGTATAAAATACACAAATTACACAAAACTGGGCTGTCCTTTTGTTTCAAACAGTGGAACTGTTAAGCTAGAATATATGGTTTCATGACTCTTGTACTTAGACTTTTTGCACCAATAAGCCAAATTATATCATATCACATTCCATAGGACAACTGAAATCCATTGGCAACCTTCCTAACTATACCATTTTAGTTAGCAAGATTATTGAGATCCCAACATCCACCACAAACATGGACTTCAAGCTATCAGAAAAACTTCATCAGAAATCTCAACACATCTTGTTACCAAATGCTGTGATTTTGTATTCATCAATAACTACTTTACCTTTGGAAACATGGGTACATACATGGCTTTATAATATATTGAAGTTTCATGTCTGACAAAGAACAATATTTTTAAAAACTATTATCCCCTGAAAGTGCTTCTGTACTTGAAATTCATTGGACACATTTTCATAATCTGAACCCATGGAAAACAATTCCTCATCAAACTCCATTAAAACAGTTATTTTGTCAGAGTATTCATGAACTGGCAGAGGCATAGTAACAAGGTCAGCCAATGAATATGCATAGTAACTAAGTCAGCCAATGAGGGCTGTTTGAAAACTGAAACTGGAAGGAGTCTAATCGTGGCTCTATATTAAACTCTGAGCTCTGAAGCTGCAGTCTTGTCTGCAACTGCTGGATTGAAACTGAAACTGTTCCCTGTTCTCTCATTTGCTTGTGTTTTTGCCTGTAACTCTTTGCCACGTTGGAAGAACCTACATTGGTATTGTACATTTACTAATGTATTATATGTATATAAAGAAGTTAATGAATCCTGCTGAATCAGTCATCTGTGTGTGCTTTCTGGATTTGATTTCTGCTGCAAAATCTAACATATTTCTGAGATCACTTCTTCCTCAGAACATCTGCCTATCCCACTAGATCAGCTAGGGTGGGTATGATCCAGGAACCCTCTTGTCATATATTGGAACCTAGAAGCATGTTTTTTTTCTACTTTTTTTTCTTTGAAGACATTTAACTTTGCATTCAAGAAGCTTCTTCAGCTCTGGCTGGATGGTGAGGATTCGTAGGATTTATATTCCTTGCAGACAGCTTGTCATTTGCATTCTTTTAGAAAGACAGTTAGGGTACTTGGAGGTTTGTCTGTGTCCTCAGTGAGTAGCACAAATGGGTGTAGAGCCTTCTTGGAATTGCTAAAAGGACTGTGTTGTGGATCTGTGCTTTCTGCATGATGTTTTCTATCCTGTGTCCCTTCAATGTTGAACACAGGTATAGGCATTGGGTGAGTCTGTGTTCTCTGCTCTCAAACAAAAGCACAACCATGCACTAGATGGCTGAGAATCTCCATAGAAGTTTAGCTATACACTTTGGGATGAAAACCCTTTGAATTGTGTGTGAGTAAGAAAAATTGCAGACTACAGAAATGATTTGCATTTCAGTTTGAGATGCAGACAACACAGAATCATCTCCAGTAAAGGAACACAGGGAAGAAATCATCATGCAGAAAGCACAGCTCCACAACACAGTCCTTTCAACAGTTCCAAGTAGGCTTCACAACCATTTACACTACTCAAGTAACCCTGAGGACACAGACAAACCTCCAGTGGCTCTCTAAAAGAATGAAAATGATCAGTTGTTTACAAGGAATACAAAACTTTCCATTGCCCACCATTCATTTGCTTAAAAGTCTGTGCCTTGCTTAAAAGTCTATGCTGACCAATTGGTCCCATCTTCACCCGAATCTTCAATAGATCACTAGAGATGTGTTATGTTCCTTCCTGCTTCAAATGCTCTACTATCATCCCAGTACCAAAGAAGCCCTCCATCAAGGAACTGAATGACTACAGACCAGTTGCTCTAACATCTGTAGGTATGAAAATCTTTGAAAGGCTTGTGCTGTCCCATCTGAAAACCATCACGGATCTGCTATTAGATCCCATGCAGTTTGCATACTGAGCAAATAGATTGACAGATGATGCTCTTAATATAGCTCTGCATTACATCCTACAACATCTTGAATCTCCAAATACCTACGCAAGGGTCCTCTTTGTAGACTTCAGTTCAGCATTCAATACCATCATTTCAGACATTCTTCTTAGTAAATTAAACCAACTAGTAGTACCTGAATGCACTTGCAAGTGGACCATAAGCTTCCTAATGGACAGAAAGCAGCAGGTGAAGCTAGGCAGAATCACATCTGATACCTGTACAACTAGCACAGGGTGCCCCCAAGGCTGTGTGCTTTCTCCACTTTCCTTCTCCCTATATACCAATGACTGCATCTCAAATGATCCATCTGTTAAAAGACTAAGTTTGCTGATGCCACAACAGTGATTGGTCTCATTTGAGACAATGATGAATCTGCATACAGACAGGAGGTTATACAACTTGCCTCATGGTATAACCGGAAGAATCTGGAACTGAACACACTCAAAACCGTAGAAATGGTGGTAGACTTTAGAAGAAACCCTCTCATGCTACTACATCTTACAATACTAGACAACACAGTATCAACAGTAGAGACCTTCAAATTTCTAGGTTCTACTATATCACATGACCTAAAATGGACATCTAACATCAAAAACGTCATCAAATAAGCATAACAAAGAATGTTCTTTCTGCGCCAACTCAGAAAGCTCAAACTACCCAAGGAGCTGCTGATACAGTTCTACAGAAGAATTATTGAGTCTGTCATCTGCACCTCTATAACTGTCTGGTTTGGTTCTGCAACCCAACAGGACAGACACAGACTTCAGAGTATAATTAGGACTGCAGAAAAAACAATTACTACCAACCTGCCTTCAATCGAGGACCTGTATATTGCATGAATCAAAAAGAAGGCTGTGAAAATATTTACAGACCCCTCGCATCCTGGACATAAACTGTTTCAACTCCTTCCCTCAAAACAATGCTATAGAGCACTGCACACCAGAACAACTAGACACAAGAACAGTTTTTCCCCTGAAAGCCATCACTCTGCTAAACAAATAATTCCCTCAACCCTGTTCAACTATTTACAAAGTCTGCACTACCATTACTGTTAATCTTCTCATCACTTCTTATCACCCCTCCCACTTGTGACTGTATGACTGTAACTTTGTCGCTTGTATCCTTACAATTTATATTGACTGTTTCCTAGTATGATTTGATTGCTTATTGTACCCTATGACTGTCATTAAGTGTTGTACCTTATGATTCTTGACTCTTGACAAATGTATCTTTTCTTTTATGTATACTGAGAGTATTTGCACCAAGACAAATTCCTTGTGTGTCGAACCACACTTGGCCAATAAAGAATTCTATTCTATTCTATTCTATTCTATTCTATTCTATTCTATTCTATTCTATTCTATTCTATTCTGTCAGAGCTAAAGAAACTTCTTGGATGAAAATGAAATGTCTTCAGAGAAAAAACAAGGAAATTCAGTTGACTGTTGAAAAATCACCTTTGGAACTACTATCCAAGTAGGGTGATAACTGATCTGTCAATTGAAGCTGTGTGAGTTTGGTGCCATTCAAAAATTAGCAGCACGATTTCCCTTACTCCAATTTCACTGAAAAGTTTTTTCAAAACAATATTTTCTTATCTGAAATTGGGAAGCACGAAAATAAGTATTAAGAGTTATTGATAATCTTTATATAAAATTAAATTTCATGCTTTGAATTTGATCTGTACATCTTTTAAATAACAGGTTTTAAAGTATGCTGTCCTTGGTGTTTAAATGTTAGTGTGCAATTGTTGATTTGCATGCTGTTATAGATGTTCTTTGTTCTGAACCCATCTACTTTTCTGTTTGTACCCTAGACATACCTCTATGGCCTTGCCCTTTCAAGAATAAAGACATCGATTTGTAAAGAAAGATACATTAAAAAGTGGAAGGAATCTCATCTTACTTTTTAATTTATGCATCTTAATGTATCAATGATTTTCAACCTTTGATTCTCTCCTACCTACACAATCTATTTGTTCAATAATGTGAATGACTTTCTTTTTAACATATGTGGAAAGTTATATTTCCAAATGCAGTTTTGTGGAGTTTTTTTTTTTTTAACTTTTTTACATCTTTCTCACACAGTGCAAAATTAACATGCTGTTCACAAACAGTTCATGAAATGGCCTCCTGTACAACACTATTAGTAACATGCCATGCTAACACAGGTTAAAGTACAGATACTGAGATTTTTAAAGCAATGAAGGAAAGAAATTAATTCATAAGGGAGCTGCCACTGATTATTTCAATTTGAATACAATATGCCAGATCTGCCTTTCATCTAAAAGAGTCAAGCAAACAGTTTTTAAAAATGCATCTTCCATTTTTTAATATTCTAATGCTCTTGTGTGAAAACTACCCTTCAATTCTTAAAGGTCATATAGACAGAGCATTGAATATTAAGATATATTTTATCTTAAGAAGTCCCCACAAACAATAGGAACTAATAGCAGAAGTTGGAACTTGAATAGACACAATGCCATGTAATTCAACTTCCTTTGGGTAAATCTAAGTTTATTCGTTTTCTCCCCAGATAGAAATAATATGTTCTTATTCTACACACCTTGAAACCATTCAGCTCTTCAAAACCAATTGAAGCTTTTTTGAAATACCCCTCTGTGGGCACAAGTGATTTTCTTCAACAAATAAAATAATTTTTGAGCAGACCATTTCTGGTCTATTAATTATTTTCTGTTTACCTTATTTAGAAAGATTTGGCTACCATTTAAGACAGCACAGGTAGAAATTATTTTCTCACAAAGAAATTGGGCAGTGGTATTTTCCTCTAACAAATTCTACTGCCTTCTCCACAATTTTCCAAAACAAAAAAGAATCCCAGAATGGTATCCACATACATGATGGCATTGTCAGGCAAATATTGCAAATTATAATTTATCAGCATTGTCATATCATCATACACATAAGTAGTGCCTTTTATTGAATATTAATAAGTAAGCAATCCCTCATGGGGAACTATAGCAGTGTTCCAAAATCTAAGGTGCTGCCACAAATAAGAGAATTTAACCCATTCTCCAAATCACATGAAGGCAGGATAAGAAGCAAATGATGAAAACTAATCAAGGAGAGAAGCAACCAAGAACTAAGAAGAAACTTCCTGACAGTTAGAACAATTAATCAGTGAAAAGTTTGCCTCCAGAAGTTGTGAATGCTCCAACACTGGAAATTTTTAACAAGAGATCAGACAATCATTTGTCTGAAATGATATAGGGTTTCCTAAGCAGAGGGTTGGATTAGAAGACTTTCAAGTTCTTTTCCAACTCTGTTATTCTGTTATATGCCACACTCCATACTACTCTGGATGCCATCCATAGATATTATATTGGTTGTACATGACAATGTAGTGAATGTGTCCCTTTACTATCCAGCTGCTTCTGATTGCAATCCTATTACATTACAATATGCAAAAATAAGATATTTGTGGTTACTTGACCAATTGTTTCTATGTATTCCATCTGGTCTGGCAGGAGGATTATGCCCCAAGCCCCATCTGTTATGGAGTGATTTTGTGGGGGTCAGAAAGGAAGCCTTTTTTGCTATGGTATCTGACCTTTAGAATACCATTCCTTGGAGATCACATTGGCTTCAACACTATTGGCCTTCACAAGTATCTATGTTCCAGCCTGCATTTTAGGACAAGAAAGGCAAATCTGGCTATCTTAATTACGAATGCACAATGTTTGGATTGCTAAAGAATCTGTAACCTTCCACTCAAGCCAATCCAGCACATCTTGTAAACATGTTGCTGGCATTTCCCATATGATGTTCTAACAGTAGTGATGGATGGTGTCACAAGGAAGTAGCTTTTGTATTTTAAGAACTGTCTTATTTTCTGAATCAAATGTGAAAGCTTGATTCTACAGAGGATGCATTTAATGTAATGGTAGCAACTTAAATTGCTCCATGAACACAATGCTTTTCTTTATATCCAGTTCACCTTAATTGGCTTTAATGCGTCTTTTCCTGCCAAAACCTTTGCTATGCAAAAGTAATTGCCTTAACATTGAATAAATATAGTGGGATGATGCATAAAACAAAATTAACAACTGATCAAGGCTACTTCAGACTGCCACCCTTCCCATTAATGAATTGATTTGATGAGAGCACAATGCTTGGCCTGATATATTATGATGGAACAGTCCTGACAGAAAATAAAACTAAAGAAAACTAGAACTTGATCTAAGATACATCAGCCTGCCACCTTCTTCATTAGCATTTTAATTTGATGTGAACTGTGTGGTGTCTTCATTTCAGCTTTTGTTTAGCTTTTCTCGTTTAAAAAAAATCAGCTTTCCCCATCATGGTATTGCTTGGTTAGCTGTAAATTACCCCTAGTATCCATTGCTTGCCAAAGCTGTTTTTTCTGAAAACTTGTTCTGTGGAAGGATTCAGAATAGGGTCTGGGTATGACAAATGGTGGGTATTTACAGGCAGATAAAGTATGATGGTTCTAAAGAAAAAAATTAATGTTTTTTTTTTAAAGATGGTTGTATTTTTGTATATTTGTAGGTGAGGCTGTACTGTAAATAACAGACTTTTTTCTCACCAATTTTCTAATACCAATGGAGTAATAATGCATAAAATAAGTATTGTTTATCATTGAAAGGATCATGTTAAAATTCCATAAGGGTAATAAGCTCACCTCCAAGACAGGTTCTTGTTGCACCGAATAATGTCTAAAACAATGGAGGAATTCCTTCATAATAATTATACAGTTAGTGCCAAAGGATAGTTTCCTCCATTTGATGAACCCCATAGATGTTCTATGAATATTTGAGTACCTGTGAAAGGACTCCTGTCTCCACTTCATAAGATAGTTTGAAAGTTTTACCATTTCAGGACCATGGACAAAGGATAAGTCCATTACCGCAACACTTCTCACAATTTGTACTGCCATACTCCTCTAAAATGCAAATGAATTGGCCACATTTCATGAATAAAGGTGAATAATAAATAATACTAAATAATCCTGCTATGATTGGCAGATGCTTTTGACAGAAAGTTAGAGACATAGATTTATCATTTTCAAAACTAGCTCTGAACTTTACTCCCCAAGCCCACTGTGAAAGCCAAAGCAAGTGGGGATGTGTTTTTAAGCATGATCAGCTGGAAAAAAATTATGAGCCCACTATAATTTGATATGACCTTTCTTGAGTCACAGACTGTTTTCAGATGAATAACTTCTGAAAACAGGAAACAAAATATTTTTATCAATTTGATTCTCTCAGATGTAGTTCCCTAGTCATCATTCTAAGAATTTTTGTATTCAGAGTCCAAAAGAGAGTAACATGCTGGGCTAAAGGGTATTATGATAGCACTTCAAAATAGTTTTAAATAAACTAATAACCTAGAAGTACTTTATAATGCCTCAGCATAAGATGAGAGCCATGTTCAGAGCCAGCAAGCAAGAAGAACCTCATGTAGCTATCTAGAATTTTTAATAGCTGAATTTCATATAATAAATAAAAAGACAAGACAAAACAAGGTTGGTTCACTGTGCCAATATCAAGAGAGATGCCAGATTAAGGATGGAAAGTGCACACAGTCCAGGGTTTGTGGGTTTATGGGTTTATGTCAATTTAGGAGATTGTAAAGTTTAATCTGTGAATTGGATCATCGGGTTAGCCAGTAAAGCATTCCCATGTTGAATCACAATTTATGAGTCTATAAAGGAATCTCTGGTCCTAAAAAATCAGCAATGTATCTTTAAGCCCACATTTTAAAGTATTTTTTTTTCTTTGAGACCCAAACAGGATCAACTCCATTATTTTCTGCAGTGCTTCTTGGGCTTGTTCCTTCCTCCATAGCAAACCTACTTTGATTCTTATTTAGAACAGTATTTCTCCAAGAGAAGCATGCCAACAATGGGAAAGGTATAAAGTCTGATTTTTCATGTCAGCTCTATAATTATCAGCACGTCTTATTCTTAAAATAGGTCTGTACAGATTTAGGATACACTTTTCTAATGTCTGTGAGGGTTTTTTGTTTTTTATTTGGTTTGTTTTGGGAAAGGATACAGTCCAATGAGACTGTTGCTTTTCTTCCCTGGTTTTTTTTTTCCTCCAGCGAGACTATTATTGTATAAAAACTTATGTTCTGATCTCTGGCTTAACATTATAACTGTTAATCTTTTAAACTAAACCAATGCTGTATTATAGTAATAATAATGTATGTACCCATTTATTCTTCTGTTTCCTAAACAGTCTTATTAACAATTTTCTTCTTCTTTGTCACCTAAGTGATCAAATGAGCCACTTTCAATTTAGTTAGCTTCTGTTGCTGTTGGGTGCTGTTGTGGCCTGGTCCTGAAGTGTTGGTTTTACAGTTTCTCAGACTGTGTTGGGAGTGGAGGATGGGAAAAGAAGGAACTTTATCAGCTGCCTGTTTGACAAGTTGTAAGCTCCCAGTATTACTGCTGGAATGGTAAGGCTGTTGGCTTTGCCTCTCTTTTCAGCTTGTTTATTGTTAGATGGCTCAAGCCCAGGTTTGTTCTTCCTGTAGCATTAGTCACCTGGTAAGCTGATGGCTGTTCCACTCATTGGCTACAAATTTTTCCCTTCTGTTGTCCAAGATGATACAAATCATCCCGAAGCACATGCCTAGATTATCACATTCCTGTGCTCTCAGTGTTTTCCTTTTATAATTGGAAAGAAGGTATGGTTTGTCCAGCAATCTTCAAGCTGCATTAAAGACCCACAGGAGAAAACAAAAGGAAGGAAACATTCAAGCTTGTTCCCACAAGGTTTTCTTTCCAAATCCTTTCTCCTTTTTTATGTGAGGTATGTGAGTATCTCTTCACTCCCTTGTCTTGATCTCATTTTTTAGTTAAGTGACAAAGATCTTGGATTGCAAGATCTCTTCCTTACTTGCTGAGTAATCAGCAAGTAAGCTTGATAATGGATGGAAAAGTTGTATAGTTGTACAGATAACTACCATTTGGAGTTTGCTATCTTTCTTTTTCTTTTTTCTTTAATTCTATTTTTTATTTTATTCAAAAGTAAGTTAAAATACAAAACTCCCCAAAAGACTAAAAAAGGCAAAAAACAAAAGAAAACACAAAATAATTATGACATTAAAAATGCATCAAAAAGAAAAAAATGCAACACTTATACACATTATCCTTCTTAATTGAATACTGATTAATATACCGGGTTTCTCCAACAACACCCCCCCCTCATAGGAAGGCCCAGCATGTTTTCTACGTGAAAATTAAGCACCTCCCCCAAAATTTAGGCCTATTTAAAACATGCAAAATGGGGGGGGAAGGGCGGGGGGAACTTGCCATTAGAAGCGGCCCATGGGCAGCCACGCCTCACCACCAGCCGCTCCTAACATCTGATCATGGCAGAGCACGGAGGGCTCCCTACCCCCACCAAGCGCATTTCCTGCAGACCCAGGTATGGTGCTGGCTGCAGGCTGGGTCAACGGGCAGGCAGCAGTGGCATGGATATCAGCCTCGGCGGCGACAGGGCACTTTGCACCACTGCCACTTCCTCTGCCACCATTGCTTTCCCTTCTGTCCTCGCCACTGCTTATTCTGCATTTGGACTGCTGCCATTGGGCAAGACACAGAGGCTGGAGTCCATGCTGGATATCACGGCGCAGCAGTAGCAGAGAAGTGGCCCTTCCAGTGGGTGGAGGAATGGTTCGAGCTCATTCCTCTACTGGCAGCATTTCAGCTGCTTCTTGGGCAGGGGAGCCAACTCCGTAGCTTCCATGGTTCCCACTGGCACTGGTGCCTCTCTCACCAGTGCCGTCTCCAACAACAGCAGCAGCAGTGGCAGGACAGACCCTGCTGCCGATGAGAATTGCCTGTCCTCCTCAGTGGCATCTCTTTGCTTGATGGCGGCTGCGTTGACAATGTCCTGCAAGTCAGTGAGTCTTTTGGGCTTTGGTGAGTGGAAGCGGCGGTGGGAGGGTGATGCCATTGTTTTTCTCCCTCCCATGCCTCCCTTTGCTTCCTGCCCAGGAGCTTCTGGTCACGGTCTCATCCCCAGTACAGTCAGGCACTCTCCTCTTGCTCCAGCTGCCCGAAACACCTCCATGGACCTTCCCCCCCCCTTTTTTCTTTACTCTCATTCCCTCTGTCAGTTCCCTAAGAATACAGACTGGCTGAGCAGCTTCCTCCCCACCCCTCCCGATAGTTTTAAAAAGGGAACCATCTATCCATTTTGCTCTTTGAGTAGAGGCAAACCTTCCAATCCAAACAGAAGAGAAAGGGAATCATCTTACAGACTATTAGCATCAAGCTTCCCAGAGAATTCTCCCAAAGGATTCATCCCAAAGGAGGATTCACTCCCTTAAATGCACTTCCCACCTTCATCTCTTTGAAGGGCAGAAATAGGATGGAAATCCACCTCCTGGATTTCTCCTGGAAAATCCCAAAGACACTCTTCCCTCTCTCCCTCCCTCCCTCCTCCTTTCCCTGCCAAGCTTCCCAGAGGATTCTCCTGAGGATTCACCCTGATAGACTCACCAACTTGCAGGACGTTGTCAACACAGCCGCTGTCAAGCAAAGCGATGCCCCTGCAGGAAGGCAGGCAGTTCTCGTTGGCAGCGGGGGTCTGTCCCGCTGCTGCTGCCGCTGTTGTTGGAGATGATGCTGGTGAGAGAGGTGCCAGCGCCAGTGGGAACCGTGGAAGCTATGGAGGCAGTTCCCCCACCCGAGAAGCAGTGGAGGAATGCACTCGAACCTTTCCTCCATCCACTGGAAGGGCCACTTCTCAGCTACCTCTGCACCATGATGTCATGCCCACTCCAGCCTCTGTGTCTTGCCCAATGGCAGCAGTCCAAATGTGGCATAAGCCGCAGCGAGGACACAAGGGAAAGCAACAGTGGGCGCAAAGTGCCCGCCGCCACCAAGGCCAACATCCACACCACGCCACCTACCTGTTGACCTGGCCTGCATCCAGCACCATACCCAGATCTGCAGCAAAGGTGCTTGGCGGGGATAGGGAGCCCTCCGCACTCCACCATGATCAGCCATTAGGAGTGGCTGGTGGCGAGGCATGGTTGCCCACAGGGCGCTCTAGGCAAGGGTGCACGGGGGGAGAAATTAAGTCACCCCTGAAAAGATGGCCTAGCTGTTTTTTCAGGGGTCAAAAGAAAATAAGGTCTGGTCTTATTTTCTGAGAAACACAGTATTACTACAATATTGGTTCCAAACCCTTGCAAAACAGGCCTTCACCCCATTTTTTCAACTAGTAAATCCATTTGCAAATTATTGACCTGTCTTTTATATATTAATGATAATATATTTAACAGGAAGAAAAAAAATATAAGATTAAAAATTCAAAAATCTCTGTTAACAGACTTATTTTAATCAATTCATGGAAAATTTACCATGGCAACTTATCTGTCCCAAAAGGTAGAAGTAATTTGTTCTAGATCAAATATGCATGCTTGTTTAATGCCACCTTTTATCAGTTGTTGGCTAATAAAAAAAAGTGGATTCAGTCTCCTCAGGAATCTCAATCAATCAGAATAGAGTTGGATGGGACTTTGGAGGTCTTCTAGTCCAACCCCCTTGCTCAAGCAGGAGGCCCTATACAATTTGAGACAAGTGGCTATCCAGTCTTTTCTTAAAAACCTCAGTGATGAAGCACCCACAACTTCCAAATAGAAGTGGTTTCCAGTTAGGTATAATAAATGCATTCTCCAATCTCCGTCAGTCTTCATAGAAAAAAAAATTATTTGTCATTTCCTCATTTAGTTAGACTTCTAGCATTGTACAGATATACAGGCTTGCTCTTCAAAGAAACACACGAGATTAACTTCTTTACTTCTCTGACTATGTGGGTATCTCTTTGGACCGCAACTTTCAGATCAGAATGCTTTTGTGAATCCAAAACTACAAGCTTCTGCATATTTTCCATGGCCATTATCATCTCATAAAACTTTTTTTTTTTAAAAAAAAAAACCTCCATATTACCCAACAGTCTTTTCTTATATTTCAGACACCATTGATTGCCTGTAATCTGATACAATATAACTTGATCAGGGAACAAAAAACAGTGTTGCAGAAGGAAACAAGAATGTTTTCTGAATGTTTCAATCCAAGATTAACAAGTGTGTGTGTGTGTGTGTGTGTCAAAAGAGATAAACTCCAAATATTTTGCAAATTCAATTTGTAAAGTACAAAAATCATGTGGGGAGAGTCTAATATTATTATAAATCAAATGAAAATACTTCATCATCCAGAAATGCACCATGCTTCCTTAAGGAGAAAAGAAAGGTTATTCAGAACAACATAAATCAAGAAAATGAAAGGGGTTGAAATAAATCTGCATCCAACTGCTGGTCAACTTTAAACTAAAAAACAAAATAAAATGTAAAAGTTAAAGTTAAAAACCCAGGCAGACTTCAGAAAATGAAACTCTGACAGGAAGATGGATTCACCCAGAAGGAACTGGAATCTTCAAGCGTTCCCTTCCCAAATAGGTCCACAGCTGCCCAAAGGAATCATGGGTCAATTCCTGAGTGCTCCCATTCAAATCCAGTGAGCAGCACTGCCAGAGAACCAGCTTTGGCAGCAAAAACTGAATATCATTGGTAAGAGAGAAAGAGCCTCTTTTGTTCAGCGGCTATTTTGGGCAGGAATTGCTAGCTTTCATTTTCTGTATCCATGTGCACTGTTGATGGTCTGCAATAACCGTATTTTTCAGAATATAAGATGCATTCCCTCCAAAAAAAAGTGGGTGAAAATGTCTGTGCATCTTATAGAGCCATGGTGGCGAACGCCTGGAATGGACTGAAAATGGGATGTGCGGAGGCCAAAAATGGGGCACACAGAGGCCAAAGATCGAATGCATGGAGGCCGAAAATGGAATGTACGGAGGTGGCAATAGGTGGCAGCAGTGATGGGCACCAATGGTGTCAATGAGTGGTGGCCTTGCGCGCAGCCTGGAACAGCGGATTAGTGGTATTCCAGGAGGCAGATCCAACTGCCAATCAGCTGCTCATGCTAAATCAGGCTGTGCTGAAGCTGACCAGGCTGTTTGCTGTTTGCTGTAAGGAGGCAAATTGCTGGGAGGCAGAGGCAGGTTTTTTTTCTTGTTTCCTCCCCAAAAGCTAGGTGCGTCTTATAGTCCAGAGGGTCTTATATTCCAAAAAATACAGTAAATTCAATTCCTGTTCTGGCAAATTAATTTTAAGGGTCTCAATCATCCAATATAAGGCATAAGCTCTTATTCACTAGTATTGTACATTTGACTACTGGGTAATTTCCATCAACAGTGCAGCTAATGTGGTATCATGATTCAGTTAAGTTCCAACCAATGAAACCCACTAGGTTCCTTTGGGTTAGTCATCCTTTTTGAATCTAACCTACTTCATAGGAGTATTTTTTTTTCCTTCGGGAAAAATATATGTTGCATTAAGCTTGGATTAAAATAATAGTACACTGCAAATATTAAAGGACTGTTTTGCATAACAGTGTCCTCATTATATACACTTTTTGGAAGACTATCTTCTCTTATATAGGATGCATTTATAAATGCTTGTTCACATTTGGGAATGCATTCAAACAGCAAAGTTTTGCAGTAAATCTTCTAAAAAGTTTTGGGAAGCAAACATTGGTGAAATTTACACTAAAAAAATAACTCAGTTAATTTATCCCTCAAACTTTAACCTAAAAAGGAAGTGTATGTTTACCAGTGGCTTGTCATTCAGAAACCAATATTTGTTCTAGGGAAAAAAACCAAAACAAAATGTGCACTATTCATAGTCATACTAATAAATTACTCAAAATCAGTGAGCCAAACCTACCATTTT
Source organism: Notechis scutatus (assembly GCF_049901735.1). NCBI lineage: Eukaryota > Metazoa > Chordata > Lepidosauria > Squamata > Elapidae > Notechis > Notechis scutatus. The sequence goes on along the minus strand of NC_142010.1, from coordinate 96,060,542 downwards.
ATTTTACATTTTAAAGTTTTCTTTCAAACAACTCTCCTTGGAGAAGACGATGGATAGGATTGATAGATTTGTATAACCTGCATGAGACAGCTCCCACTTCACATAATCTTTGCTATTTGTCAGCCCCTCTGTTTAATTAGATGACATGTTTAAACTTTAATTAAATCTTTAATTAAATACTGAGTACAAGTGAGAACTTCCAAGTGACTCAAATGATTAGATGGCAGGCTTCAATCCTATACACGCTTAACTGAATAAAGTCTCACAGAACTCAGTGGGACTTACTTCTGAGTATTCAGTTTTATTACCTATATTTTAAAAGTCTTTGATATTTTCACTATGGTTCAAGGCTAACAGTATGAGACCTTAGATATGATAAAATCTAATTTTAAATATTTTAGTTGCAACAACAGGCAAGATTTGGGAGGAAGGAGCAAAAAGTCATTTCGCATTCACATGGCTCTTTCCTACCCTGCTATATGTTCTCAGTAAAGGCAATCAGAATATCACCTGCAACTTTCTTATGGATTTCTGAGCTGATCAGTGGGTTTCCTATTAACATTAATTCTTAATTTATCCATTGGCTCATAGCAGTTTGTTGAAATGAAGTGGCTAAATGTGAGAGAACATGTTGAAGCAAATATGGGTATTTCTATCTATATGGCGCAAAGAAGAAAAGTTGCTCTTATCATAAGCTTTATTCATCTTCTGCTATTTATTCACCTATTTGAAATGCACCATTGGTGGCAACACAGCAATATTACTAAGGTTAATGACTGTCTGATTAACAACTGACTAGACATTTGCCAGCAAATGAGCTATAATTGTTAAAGGGAAGAGGCTCCCCCCACCTTCAAGCATAACTACTCCCTGAATGAGCATCTCCTCAAACACTTGATGTGTAGCTCCATCAGTGCTTCACTGTAGTTATTAGACATCATGTCTACGGGATGTAATCTTCCTAAATAATAACAACAAAAAGGATAAACATAATGGAATGTGTAGACAAATGATACATTTCAGCCACAGTTTGTATCTGTATTTGTACTGTGCCTGTTGTTTTTTTTTTTTTTTGGGGGGGGGTGTGATCACAAAAAAGAAAACATAGCTGTCATCAAGGATCATAAACTGCCTCAGATCAGTTCATTATTATCAAGGTTCTTTTCTTCTTATATGAAAAGAGATAGGTCATGATTATTATTATATAACACCCACTTTAATATTTATATTGAGAGCTCAAGCCATAATATAGCAAATGGCACACAAATTGCAATATACCTACATAACTTTATTAAACAATAATTGTACCTATTTCCTTCGGGGCCCCGAAGCCCCCCCCCCCCCCCCCCCCCCCCCCCCCCCGGGCCCCCCCCCCCCCCCCCCCCCCCCCCCCCCCCCCCCCCCCCCCCCCCCCCCCCCCCCGGGCCCCCCCCCCCCCCCCGCGCCCCCCCCCCCCCCCCCCCCCCCCCCCCCCCCCCCCCCCCCCCCCCCCCCCCCCCCCCCCCCCCGGCCCCGCCGCGCCCTCTTGAAAATGGACTTTTCTTGATTGGGACTGAATTTCCAAAGCAGAATTTATGCAAATTTCATTTATGGTATACAAAAGCCAACAGAAAAGAACCTAAACAGTCATTCATAATCCAAGGTAGAAAATCAAATTAAAACTGACTTCTTCCTCCTCCTCACCAATGAATCAAATAGAATCATAAGCATACTAAATCGAGCCACAACAGCATCTACAACCCCTACTAAGTATTTCCCTGCATTTATTGTTGATACAAGAGAAATTCTACCACATCAGACATTTTATTAGGTCTAAGAAATACAGTATAAGAAATGTTACCCTGGAGCTGATAGATAGATAGATGATACAAGATGGCTAAGAGTGTTCCTCACATTCCTCACATTCCCCATGAACCTTTACAATAATTCCTAGGTAATACATGCCTCTTGACAGCAGAAACCTTGATTCAGTTTCTAAAATATTTAAACACTGTACCAACAAGAGTAGAAACATTGAACTATGATGTGTTTGCAGTACACAGCAAGTGAGGGGTGATAAGCTCAATTTAGAACCATAAAATAATTCCTAGGCACATTCTTCCTCAGCTCCAGGTGGAGTTTTTACCAAAACTTTACCCAAGACACATACATGGTTATCCCAAAAATAACCCACTACATTCATTGTATTTACTTCAAACTGATCAGATATTGCTACAAATTGCAATGAACCACATCAATGCACAGAGATGGTCATTTCACAAGTTAATAAACTTTATAAGTTTACTTTTAAACTGCCACCCTCCATTTATAAATTGATTCAGTTCAATTCCTGCTTAGCCACCCAGCAACAAAAATTATTTTGTTCACATTTAACCATCCACCTTTCCACTTAAGCTTGTTCAGCTGATGGAGAGGGGAATAACAACAACAACAACAACAACAACAACAACAATAATAATAATTGAATAACCTTCCCATAATAATCAGAAGTTTTAAGAATTATAACATCCCTCCATTAAAGTTGCTAGCCAAGAAAATTAAAGAAAATACCTTTTCCTCCTCAAAACAGCTTTTTAGATAACACTTCTAAAGAAATCAGCTCCATCTTCGCTACATAGCTTGCAAACACAGGATTGTAAAACTCTTAACTGATTAACTCTTTATGATTTAGAATGAACATCCATATTACAGATCTTGCATAATGAGCAGAACATCCACCGTTATTCAAAATCAAGCACAACTGCTGACAACTTTCCTCTCCAGCTTAGACAGTGACAGTAATATGGACATTTACTTCCTTTCCAATGCATACCTGACATACTCAAGAGCCTGATGGATAATGAATGGATCAACCATTAAAAGTGCAACTTTATTCAGGTCAAGGGGATCTTGCATCAGGAAACCTCATAAACTCAAACAGTGGCAGGCCGTCAATGCCAATAAAATCACTGAGCCTCTCCTGCAACACCAGCCCATTCAAAAAGTACATCTCAGCCTACTGTTTCATCAGAACTCTCATTATTTTAGGGCACTATCATAGCAAAAACAAAGAAAGTGGCTCCTAAATCACTGCAACAGCCATTCATACTCTTCTGAGATTTAATTGGAATTCTGGGTAGCAAAAACTCCTCTTCTCACATCATCAGAATGGAATGAGGCTGTATATTCATCATCACTCCCACTGCCAAGAGCAGCAGCTGGTCATCACACCTTCCAAAAATCATGATAGATTTCTCCCCCTGACTCAATGGCCCTGTGTATTTTTTCCAGTCCCAGCCATAACACTTCAATGTATGTTCACTTGTCATGTGTTAGTTTTAAACGATAGCCAATTTAATTGAGGCAAACTCAAAAAAATCCATCAAAAGCACTGCAGCCTAGACAATTGCATTTTTATAGTTCCCTAAGGGTTGAGGATATGTTTAAATATCCAAAAATGTAAAAAAATGGAACATTGAAAAACATATATACAACTTTTTTCTATGTCTACTGCCTCATATAATATTCTAAAAGTAGACTTTTAGCTATACAATTTGGGATGAACATCCTTTGAATGGTGTGGGAGTAGGAATTTATTTCCAGAGGAAAAAAAATTGCAGACTATAGGACCCGAAGCACTACTCAGGTGACCCTGAGAACAAGGATAAACCTCCAAGTCAGAGGTGGTATTCAGCAGGTTCTGACCAGTTCTGGAGAACTGGTAGCAGAAATATACCCAGTGGGGCCTTACTAAGTTATTCACACAAAGTTATTCTCATGACATTAACAAAAACAAGATAGTCAGGGGTGGGATACGACAGGGTTAACTATGCTGCTCTTCAGAGCTACTGGTTCTACAGAGGTGGACAGAACCAGTAGAAACCCACCCCTGAAGATAGTGTGTTGTAACCCAGTAGCCAAAACTACCCATCAGCATTCTTAGCACTTTAAATAGCCTTTCTGTGTCTACAAGCTGCTGGAATTGTTTTACATACAAACACAGGCAAATAATCATAGCAATTGCAAATCATGTAGTCAGTTATCTAGGTGGCCATACTTATCATGATCTAGAATCAATCCATTGCAGGATTGAGGCCTCTTCATTGAACTTTACTAATAATCTACTATGTTAATCCAATAGGAGCTGTAAAAGATAGATAGATAGATAGATAGATAGATAGATAGATAGATAGATAGATAGATAGATAGATAGATAGATAGATAGATAGATAGATAGATAGATAGATAGATAGATAGATAGATAGATAGATAGATAGATAGATAGATAGTTGATAGTTAGAGAGAGGGAGAGGGAGAGGGAGAGGGAGAGAGAGGAGAAACAGTTTGGCGTAGTGGTTAAGGCACCAGGCTAGAAAGCAAAAAACAGAGTTCTAGTCCTGCTTTAGGCATGAAAGCCAACTGGGGAGACTTTGGACCAATCAATCTCTCTCAGCCCAGCTCACCTCACTGGGCTGTTGTGGGGGAAACAGGAGAAATAAGAGGAGAATGGTATGCTGCATATATCTCCCTCGGTGTCTCCCTCCCTCTCCCTCCCCCTCCCCCTCTCTCTCTAGTGGGATTGAGAGTAACTAGCTCAAAATCACTCAATCAGCCCTTGTGTCTAAGACAAAACAAGAACCTTGGGGGTCCGTCTCCTCCTAATACAACATCTTTAGACACTATACCATTATTGTCTGTCATTTCATCAGCAATCTACTTGAATAGAATATTATCATTATTATTCTGAAAATCTGGAAAACTCTAGTGGCAACTATATGAATGTATAACTTCAAAACCTAATTATGTGTGGAATGAACTTTTTTATATTTCTTAATCTGTCCCAAAACCAGAGTTGTCAGAGTTGATTACAAAACAATTCAAAACATGAAGAACAGCAAAACATTAAACATAGGAAAGCAATACAATCCATTAATAAATAACACAGGAAATAGATGAAAACAATAAATATATAAACCATACTTATCCCTGCACTATGTGGGCATTTGCTTCATGGCACTTTACGAACAGCTTTCGGGAAAGGTGTCTTAAACTGACATCAAAAATATATCAATAAAATGCCAAAAGGGGTTTTTAAGATAAGCATTCCCCAAACTGCCCCCAACTCTGTTCCTTTATTTGGAGACACATAGAGGTGCTTCTCAGAATGTCTGGACAAACAAATATTAGATGAGGTGTTACTATCACCAAACCAAGTATGGCTGCAAAAGTCAGTAGGAGAAAACAGGGGATAAAACTATATAAACACTAGGGGGGAAAAATACAATAGTTGAACTGAGCATCTGTTATTTATTTTCTAAAATATTTCAGATGGTCCTTTTTTCAAGGAGAATAGAAAACAAACACAAGTTACTAAAAGGATATTACTTAAGATATGTTACTAAAAGATGTTACAACCATACACAAATATTTGTATTGTATCTGACAATAAAACTAATTCCATATCAATATTATCAATGCAACTATAATATTAAAATACCAAATATTCCACTTTTATAATGTAAAATTCTATCCCAAAGTCTTACTTTGGGAAATTGTACAGTGTGAATTATGATGTTAGAAGTTTATGTATTTATTATTTATTTATTGCATCCCACCTTTATTATTTTTACAAACAGCTCAAGGTTGCAAACATATCCAACATATCTTCTTCCTTCTATATTCCCCATAACAATAACCCTGTGAGGTGGATTGGGCTGACAGAAAGTGACTAGTCCAAAATCACCCAGCTGGTTTTCATGGCTAAGATGGGGATTTGAACTCATGGTCTTCCTTTTTCTATCCTGATGCCTTAAGCACTAAACCAAACTGGCTCTGAATTTCTCATTTATTTACAGATATTTTCATTTGATCTTAATGTTTAACTATTTTTTTTCATTAAAAATATTTAAAAGGCTATCCATTTAATTTAAGGTGTGAGATTTATTTCCCAACTTTCTAATTCACATGGAGCACTTAATAGAATTAACATCATTTTTTTTAACAAGAATACAGAGCAATTTTAAAAACAAGGATATAGATTTAACTCCTCCTGATAGGGAAAAAGAACTCAATTCAAGCAACATGGTGGCTATCAGTTTGGAAGCCAATTGGTTTTATGATGAAACTACCTTTGTTTCTTGAGGTACATGTTATTTGAGGGAATTTCTGGACTCATCAGACCTTATGGATAAATTATAATAGAACATAATACTAATAAAGATTTTGTTGATGTTTTTCAAAGGATGATACATTTCTACTCTTTAGCAATAGGAAAAAGTAAGTATTAAAGGCAAATTAATTTCCCAAATGCATTTTTAAAGGATAAGGAATATTAAGATGGCCCTTTCTCAAAAGCGGAACTTAACACAGTTTTTAAAAGTATTAAATATAGACAATCCTAGGGCTTGGCTGGTTTATCATATAAATTTTTATAAAGAATGTTAAAATATCATGGAAACTGCATTTTTCTTAATAAGCTATTAATTACATCAATAAAAACCCTTATAATAACCTGGTATCATTCTAAAATAATTTTAATTCCCCAAATGAGATACAGCTGTGCTAGAATTAACTATTTACATATTCTGCCCAGAGTCATGTGAAATCAAGCAGCATATATACTTGTAATACATTATTACTGTTTTGTCACATAATCACCTAGTTGTTTGGACTGGATTTGGCATTTTATCCACTTAATTAGTCCTTCCCAAGAATCTGGGAATAGGAGATATTACTATTTGATGGTATTAAAAGCATAGTCTCAAGCAGAGGTGGTATTCAGCAGGTTCTGACCAGTTCTGGAGAACCAGTAGTGGAAATTTTGAGTAGTTTGGAGAACCGGCAAAAACTTCTGACTGGATTTTTTACATTATCCTTCCCCTGCCATGTCCACCAAGCCACCCCCACAGAACTGGTAGTAAAAAAAAATTAATCTTACCACTGGTCTCAAGGTGTAAGATGTTCCAAGTAATGCTGTCTTTTGCCATTGACTGATTTTGTCAATGCCACTGGAGCTGAAGTGGTGCTCCAGTTCTTTTTGGATTGCACCTAAGGTGGCTACCTTTCTTTTCTTTTGCCACTGTCATTCTGCTTGTACTGCTATTTATTATTGTTACTGTTATTACATCAGTTTTTATAATATGCGATTGATTTCAACTTATGGACAATCATCTTAAATTAATCTTTAATAATTATACAATCAGGCTTTGCTTGAAAAAGAAAGATATATAATTCTATTAGAAAATTATTAAATATTTATTAGTAAAATTAATACATCTTATTTATCATTGTAGAAATTAATTATCTTTCAAGGTTTTGATTGCATGGATGGACCATACTTAAAACAAACTTACAGAAATTTAAATTTGGCAATTATTTTCATATGATCAATCATTTATAATCTTACTAATGCTCAGATAAAAATGTGTAATTATGACTCAAAGCAATTCTTAATCTCAAAAGATGCTAAATAGGACTGTCCATTATCCACTTTATTATTATCCACTTGTTATAGAAAATTAGCAGCAGCACTTTGTGACAACAAGGAAATTAAATAAGAGATAAAACTTATTAAATATGTTTGTAGTCATTATAATATTAACTTTTTTCTTCTAGTTATTTAGCAAAATTTGCTAGAATGGAGTTGGAAGTATCTGCAGAAATATCAGACTTACTACTGCATTTTCAAGGGGTGGTGTCTTAGAGACTAGCTCCCATAAAAACTTTACTGCAACTCACAAGTGAATAATATGCATCACCTGAATATCACATCCTACCTTGGGGTACTATAAGAAGGGTGAAGAAACAGTGGCCTTTATCCTTTTTGCAGCAGCTTAATCTCCCAAGTATCACGGTTCCAAACCTGGCCAGCAAAAGAAGAGGCCACACTGTGAGCAGAACAGGTTTCTTAACTGCAGTCTCAGCTTGGCATGTGGTGAAGAATGCAAGTAAAAGGGTTTCTAGCCAGCATTACTGGCCACCTGGCTATACGGACTCAGCACTCTCCACCCTCCTGTTCCTGGTTGCTCCTGCTGGCTCCAGAAAGTACTCTTCAGGCCTGGCTGGCTTCTGAACTGACCACTACTGGCTTGCCTTCCTGGCTCCTCTCCCAGCATGAGTCCCATCACCTGACACCCACCTGTGGCCCCATGTATCCCCCTCCCTCTGAGCATGTGTGGCAACTCCAAATCTGCACATTGTGGCCACTTTGAATGGTGCACTGTCTCAGATGTTGACACCAAGGCAAGGATGATGATCACTTTCATGATCTTTAGACCAAGAACTGGTTCTTCCCAAAAGATCTTTGGACATTCAGAGCTGAAGTGTTCTGCATTGATAGGGATACTGCTATTATTACTGTCTTGTGGTTTTATTGATATTCACAAAATTAGTATTCTGTATTATTATCAAGGTTACAAGTAATATCCAACTTTTACCCCAAGTAATTGTAACTTTATTTTGCACACCAGCTAAAGGTTTGGATAAATCTTCCAAATACATGGTATATAAATGCATACAAAAACTGTAAAAAAAACTATAATACATAAATAATACATAAAATGCATAAATAAAATAAAATATAGCACATTAAAACTATAAATGATGCCTTGAATACTATTATTCCTTCTGGTGAGAAGCTTTCTTTCTCTTCTCTCTTACCTCTAATTGTGCTTCATTAGAATATACTGTTTGCTATTTTGACTGCTTTTTAACTGGGTGATAGAAATTGCATTTCTGTTTTCTGCTGGCAAACCCTATACAGTACTCAATTCAAGTACAGATCTAGGAAAATGTTTGATCATCTTACCTTCACTTGTATTTTATTTTACTCTAAATAAAAAGATGTCATGAAAATAAACTTTATCTTTATCATGATAGCCTGGATTTTGGTATATGTATTTTTGCACTGCGAATTTGCATCCTTTCCATCATGCTGAATATTCCCAGATTAGTTATGTAATATTCTTTCTATTCTGTCTTTTGAATATACAGAAGGTGGAGGATGTGTGTACAAAAGGTAAGGATTTCATGAGTCATCAGTCCCTGTTTTGCAGTAGAAGGGACACTACTGGATATATCCCAATACAAATTAATTATTGATCTATTAATATTTTAGACTAAGTTGCTTATTCAACTTGTACAGTCACCCCCATTAAACCAGTGGCTCTGATTTAAAACAATTACACAAACAATTAAAACATGGCACAAAAAGAACTACAAATAGCAGCCATTATAATTCTTTAGTGTCAGCATAATCAGAAAACAGGCCCTTCATACCTTCAGGATCTCAGACCTGGGTCTTCAAAATTTTATGAAAGGCTGGCATGGTCAAGGACATCCTCAGGGAGGATGGATGTTCCAGAGAATAAATGCTATGGCAGAAAAGCATGCCTTCATTCCTTGGCTGATGACCCAGAGCATTCCCATTCTGGCAAACTAGATTTTATGGGTAAAAACAACTGGAAGAAGACAATATCTCAGATACTGTTTCCAAGTCTTGAAGAGTTATAAAGATGAAAATGAAAACCTTCTGGTACACATTGGTAGCCAAAGCAGCCCCTAAAGTAATGGTGTTATATGTGCCTAATAGCCAACATAATTTACAACCCATACAGATGCATTTATACCAGCTGAAGCATCTGAATTCTCCTCAAGGGCAACCCCATGTAGGACACATTGCATTGGTCAAATAGGACCGCATGAGTGACACAGATTCCTGATTAACCAATGGGTGCAATTGGTGTACAGCTTGAAGGTGTGATGAGGCCTCTTAGCCACATTAATCACCTGTTTTCCAATTAGGAGCCATGAGTACAAGTTTGCATACCAGAACCATCAGATTGCATATCAGAACCATCTGAAGGAGTGACACCCATCTAGGATCGAAGATCCTTTGCCACAAAGAAACATTGATGGCTTATTTTTCACAGTTCTGTCCATTTAGCACTTCCAGTGTAAAAATAAGTGGTTTTGCTGAACAAAGATATATGCACGACTCATGGTTTGAATCAGACATGATTGAATGGAAGGGGGAAAAAGGCTGTCCATGTCGCTGAACATTACTCTGGGTAATGTTCAGCCAACAAGTAAAACAATCTTATAGCTGTTAAAAAATTAAATCAAGATGTTGAAGAACATCCATCTAAATACAATATAACCACTGTGTAGACTCCCCATAAAATGTTCAATGTTGTTGGAAAAAACATGTTATTGGGGCTTTCCAAAAGGCTGCAAAGATGAAGCTAACCATGATGTTCCAGAGGGTGAGAAAATATATACTGTCTTGATCCCATCAGATGGACCTCTTTAGCAGATGGGACCTGCAACATACCCCTCCTGCTGGACCCAATGAGATAGGTAGATGTGATTGGGAAAATGTGATTCTTCCAGTAGCTTGGCCCCATGCCACTTAGAACTTTAAAAGTAAAAAACCAATTACATCTGGAAGCAAACTGACAGCCAATGCATGGAACAGAGATGGGTTGCAGCCCCATCTGGCACCAGTTGAACCTTCTTCAATATACAGCACATTGTAGTAATCCACTCTGGAGGTGACCAGGCTATGAGTGTCTATCTGCAGATGCAATATGGAGAAATATTGTTGCTCTTGATTTTTCTTTTGTTTTGTGTAACTACTAATGCTGGCAGTAAATGCAGGGAGAGATCTTGTTTGCTTGTTCCCCAGGTAGATCCTTCCTTCCTTCCTTCCTTCCTTCCTTCCTTCCTTCCTTCCTTCCTTCCTTCCTTCCTTCCTTCCTTCCTTCTTTATTTTTCAGAAAGAAAACCTGTGCATTTCTAGATGAGAAAAAAAATGACAATTCACATTTCTGATTGACTGAAAGATTGGGTGAAGCATACTCAGTTTAGATTAAGAAGAGTTTTATTTTAAAAGATATTTTAAAAAGAATAATAAAAAGATATGTTAATGGTTTGGCTGGGATTCATTTTCAGCCAGGTTGTTCTCCTACCCTGGAGGAAGCAAATCTTTTGAAAAGGGTGTACAAGTGAGTAAGAATTCTATTTTCTTCCTTATTTTTAAAAAAGAGAAAGAAGAAAGAAAGAAGCAGTCTAGTACTCTCTTCTCTCATTCCTTTCAATTAGCATACCCAAGGGCAAAGGAAGAAGGACACACTTGTACTTGAATTGAAGAAAGCCATCTCAGGAGGGGGATGAAACAAATGCCTCTGTAATGGGGGGGTTCAGACCCCCCCCTACACACACATCTCAAAACACACTCACCAATTCTTCTCAAAACTGCCTTGCTGGTCATACTCAGCATGAACAGCTACTTATCTGTCCTTGTGATCCTGAAATGAAAAAGGAACAATAAGCTTTTTCTTTGTTCCTGATATTTCCTATGGCTGAAAGAAGTAAAATGATTTGTATGTTGTGATGAAATGCAGAATGCTTAGATTGGCTTGAGACTCATTCTGATATAAAATGCAGCCATCTCAAAAATGTTCTTGCCCCCTTGTATTTTGTTTTTTTACCAGATTCAAGATACATGTTGTTTTGCATAACAAAGTGAATTAGATGTGTTGCATCTACTTACTTAAAGGATCCTGTTTTGGAGAAATGTAAATAAACAGTGCATTTTACATTAATTTCCAATGGCTGTTATGGTGCTTCCATTTAGTAAATTGTTCCAGGATCAAATACAATCATGGAAAATTATGTGTTATGGCATCTTTGTTTTGCAGGAACTCCCTATTTTCTCTCTGCAAAAAAAAAAAAAAAAAGCCTTATGCTTCAATAGCTATTGATTAATAACTGAAGACAGTAGGAAAAGAGAGAGAACTCATAGCAAGAGATTGTGATACAGATAAATAATATATTCAAAAGGGTTTTTTCATGCAGAGTTGGCTAACTTAATTGGCTGTATCTTTGTCCAAGAAACCTTAAGTAAACAGATATTAAAAATAATAATTATCGGTATGGCTGCTCATCTTAGAGCACAACTCAGCTGGCAATTGGTTGAGTTACTTGCAGAAAATAAGCTGGTGTTCATTTGTTTGTTTTTGCTGACAAGAAAGGAACAAGGTGTACTTTTATAACATCTGAGCATGTGCAGTAATATTTCTATGCTTGTCCTGCCCCACAGCAGCAGTACAATACAAAAATTGGGAACTTACCCAGAGATATCTCAGCAGAATTGTGCTGCTATATTATAACTGATCCCATTTTATAATGAACTTCACATGTGTACTACCATTACCGCAATTGCCACCATTGCTATTTATTTTAAACAAATATCGAAGACAATGGGTTGTACTAGCAAACAACCCTATTGTAGGAAATGTTGAAAAGTCAGCAAATAACACTGTTTCATAAAACAATACTAGTGGCAAATCATCTGCCTTGCAAAATGACAAAAGATTGCTGATGTTATTTCACCAACAATCAACCAAGTACATAAAAATACAGAATTTTCCAAAAGACAATTATTAAAATGCAGACAATCATAGTAATATTTCATTGACTTTTCTTCATGTAATAGGGCAGGAAACTATATTTTCAAATTTTCAAAAACTTGTATGAAATAATGAAGAATCACTGTTATTCATGTATTTTCATAAGTTTGGAGCGAATTGGCTCATCTCTCATAGAAAACAAAAAACTGCCCTTGGTTTTACAATTCTTCTCAGTAAAGATACCTATTTCATACTTCTATTCAAATGTGTGACCATGCATCCTTGTTATCCTTTAAACAAAAAACAAACAAAACAAACAAAATCCAATAAAATGTAAAGCTAGCTTTCATTTACTTGAAAGTGACTTGCTTGTTCAAAGTCTTTAAGATTATCTCTCTTAAAAAACAATTCATTCTCAAAGGTAACTATCCTTGCTTAACTTCAAACTCTTCTTAATCCCTTGAGGCTTGATTGATAGTTTGCAATTATGTTTGGTATATTCAGGAACAATTTACAAGCCTTATTTCAGGATGAATCTCCTTTTCTAAGAAATTATTGAAACCAAGTAGGCTTCAAATGATTGAAACATTGAAATGTGTAAATTGCTGGGATTTAAGAAGAGCCAAGAAATAATGTTTAATCCAAGTATCCAATGCCTTCCTGAAAATCTAACCAAAATGTTGTTGTCTTCACTTATTGTAGCCTTCCTGATTCCTAGAAAATTCACTTTCAGACCATGAATTTTAAGATGAAGCCGTTCAGTCTTTTTGTAGCTGGCAGCAGAGTTACTCTTACTGTGGGGTTAGGTGGTCAAAGCCTAACCAGGTAGGGCAGTGGTTAAAATGATTTTTCTTCTAGGGTTTTTCTGGGAAGAATGAGGCGAGGCAGCTAAATTGGTTGCTCAGGCTTTATTGGTTTGCGCACGCTAACAGCAAACAAGTCACTCAGCCTTGAGGCAACAGCTGTTGGCCTGTTTGACAGCTCCTTATATAGTCAGCTGTCAAACTATCAGGTTGCAGCTGGGCTGGGCGCCCCCTGCTGAAACAAGACCAGAGGGGGAACTTCAGAACATAGCACTCCTTCCCACCACGACAGGCGCATGCATAATATTCGAGATAGGCTGGGCGGCATCGGATCCTAATCAATCTGCGCAGTGCTGGTTCATTGCATGCGGCAGGAGTTGCTTCGGCTGGAAACTCTTCGACTGGAACCTCCGACTGCTGCAATTGGACCTCTGCTGGTGATTCCTCAACTAATGGCCTCTCTGGTAAGTGTGGCTGCTGGCATGTCGTTGGTGCAGACGGTCTTGGGTCGGTTGCTGAAAACTCATTGTTCTCCCTGGTTAATACAGTTCCGGGCCTAAGGTTCCCTTGCCCCCTTAGTTGATTAATGTGGCGCCTCCAGTTCCTTCCATCCTCTAACTTCACAATGTTCGAACATGGCTTGGTTATGCTAATTATGGAAGCTGGTAGCCATAGGGGATTACCAGTGTAATTTCTAGCGAATACCCGGTCCCCCACATTAAACTCCTTGGTGTTGCTATGTGAGTCAAGGGGCTTTTCTGGTGTATAGGCAGGATGCAGCCTATCTAAGACTGTTCTAAGTCTGCGGCCCATTAATAATTCTGCTGGGCTCTGATTTCTGGATGGGCACAGAGTAGAATGCTGGATTAACAGATACTGGGCTACTCTAGCTGGCCATGTCCCTGGGCCCATCTTTGCTAAAGCCTTTTTTGCAGATCTTACCCCTCGTTCTGCCATTCCATTACTAGTGGGATTGAAGGGAGCAATTAATGTGTGTCTTATGCCTAAACCAATGAGAATCAGCTCAAAACTTCTTGAAGTAAATTGTGGCCCGTTATTGGATACAATTAGACTGGGCTTCCATGGGTAGCGAACACCCTTTGTAAGGCCAAGCTGACAGCTTCAGATGTTGTGGAGGTCATTAAAATTACTTCAACCCACTTGGAGAACATGTCTACTAAGATGAGGAAGGTCTGGCCTTGGAAGGGGGCAGCAAAATCAATGTGCAGGCATGACCATGGGCCTCTGGGGGCTTCCCACTCTCTTTTTGGAGCTTTGGGGGGTAATGGCCTGGTTTCCTGACACTGCTGACACCCTGACATCCATTCAGATATTGCTTGATCCATCCCTGATCACCATATATAACTTCGGCCTAAGGACTTCATAGGAATTATGCCCTGGTGACCCTTGTGGAGTACCTCCAGGACATGCTTTTGTAAGGATGAGGGAATCACCATTCTGCTCCCCCATAGTAAACAACCCCTGCTGCAAGATAGTTCCTGTTGCCTTATTTTGAAAGGACATAAGTCAGCAGGCACAGTCCCTTGTAGCTACCCCTTCTTCACCCAGTCCAGAATTTGCCTTAAGAGTCTGTCTGAATGGGCAGTGATGTCTGCAGCAGTCAATAAGAACTCCTGGTGATGGTCAATGAGGAGGATGGTCCTCTGCTGCAGCTAGTAGCAGGCACCTGTTGAGAGCATCAGCATGGCTGAGGTGTTTGCCCAGGCGATATGTCAGGGTGTATGAGTATGCTGCCAAAAAAAACAACACCCACCTTGTCATTCAAGGGGAGAGTATTTGAGGAGTCTGCTTGTCCCCGGTGAATATGCCTAGTAAGGGTTTATGATCAGTGATAAGTTCAAACTTATGTCCATAAATATACTCGTGGAAACATTTAATGCCAGTAATGGCAGCAAAGGCCTCTCAATCTATTTGGCTGTAATTGCATTCATCTGAAGACAGGTCCTAGAGAAGAACACTATAGGGGCCTCAGAGCCATTAGGCAATATTTACTCAAAACTGCCCCAACTCCGTAAGGAGAAGCATCGCATGCCAATACCAATGGTAAACATTTGTTGAACTGTATGAGAACAGAGTCTGAAGTTAACAAGTCCTTCACAGCTTTAAAAGAGTTAGCCTCTTTCTTGCCCCAAACCCAAGGAGATTTTTTATCTAAAAGTTTGTGAAGAGGTTCTGCTACTAATGCTTTGTGAGGAGAAGAAGGATGGCATAGAAATTCAGTAGGCCTAGGAAAACCTGCAGTTCTGTTTTGTTGTTTGGAGTGGGAGTGTTTTTTTATGGCCTGGACCTTAGCTGTCGTGGGATGAATTCCAGCAGCATCGATCAGGAACCCCAGGAACTCCACCTTAGGTACGCCCAAATGGCACTTACTCTTTTTTAGTTTCAGGCCTGTGGCCTGGAATCTTTTAAAACTTCCCTTAGGCTGTTTAAAAGTGACTTTTCATCTCTAGCTGACACAATAATGTCGTCAAAGTATGGGACGACTCCAGGGATGCCTTGTAAGAGTCATTCCATTAGGGACTGGAATATCTCAGGGGCAGCACTGATGCCGAATTGTAGCCTATTGCATCTAAATGCCCATCTATGTGTTACTATAGTCTAGGTTTCTACGGTGGCTGAGTCCATGGGAAGCTGCTGATACGCTTGAGCCATGTCAAGCTTTGCAAAAATCTTTCTGTTACCCAGTGAATGCAACAGATGTTGCAACCACAGGAACTGGGTACGCACTTTGCTGTAATGCCAAATTAAGGGTTGCCTTATAGTCAGTGCACACCCTGAATGATCCATCAGCTTTGAGTGGCATGACAATTGGGTCTCCCAGGGGGCGTGATCTACTGGCTCTAATACCCCTTGTGCTATTAGCTATCAAGTTCAGCATCAATTTTTGGGCAGAGTGCGAATGGCATTTGCCTGGCTTTCAATCTCCTGGGAATAATTGTAGGGTCTAAATTTAATGAGATAGATTTACCTGTATATTTACCAA
This sequence comes from Notechis scutatus, assembly GCF_049901735.1. Lineage (NCBI taxonomy): Eukaryota > Metazoa > Chordata > Lepidosauria > Squamata > Elapidae > Notechis > Notechis scutatus. The sequence goes on along the minus strand of NC_142010.1, from coordinate 96,044,346 downwards.
GGTCATTGTCAAAAACACTAGCAAATTCCTTTGCCAGAGTGTCTATGGAGTCTGTGTCTTAGCCATTTGTGGCATGCACTCCACTTATGTCCAGACCTAGGGATTCAAACCAGTCAAGGCCCAGTAAACTTGGCAATGCCCTTTCCACTACTATTAGTGGGAGGTGGCCTTTGAATTGTTTGAATGCTACAGTCACTTTAGTGAGTCCCAAAATGGGAAATGTATTCCCTTGATAGTCTCTTAATGTGAAGGAACAGGTCTTAATCTTTTCTTTGCCATTTTGGGTACCAATCTTTTGATTGTGCTCCAACTTACTAATGACAAGGAAAATCCTGTGTCAACCTCCACTCTACAATCCTGTCCTTCAATTTTCACTGAAAGAAAAAAAAAATTCTTTAGTGATAAGTTTGTTTGCCCTACTCTGGGGTTGATGTGGCCAGTATCCCTTTGGATAGTGAAACACTCTTCCCTCAACTTTGGAATTTTTTTAGGGATTCCCTTCATTTGCCCTTGCTTTGCCTGGACTCTGTCATCAGGCAGGATGGCTCTGCACATCCTAGCTAAATGGCCTCTCTTCCCGCAGCGCTGGCAGTTTGCGGTTTTAAATCTGCAGGCTGCTCGTGGATGGTTACCTCTGCACCCTATGCAGGATTGTGCCTGGGATGTTTTTGTGGATTGCCATTTATTACCTAAAGCAGTTTTAAACTGGTGGATGTCATCATCCCCTGGTAGATCGACGTCTTCCTCTGTAACCTCTTCTTGGTGGACAGCTAAGGTTTTTCTTCCAGAGGCTGAGCTGCTCACACCATGAATCTCTACCATCAATTTGTTGGATAGTTCCACAGCGCAGGCTTCGTCCAATACCAATTGTAACGTCAGGTCAGGCTTTGCTAGTAGTCTGCACTGGATTCAGAGGTCTCTTAGCCCACAGACTAACTGATCCAGCAAGGCATCATCCAACTCTTTGAACTTGCAATGGAGGGCAGCTGTTCAGAGACCCACCATGAATTGATTGACAGATTCTCCCTCAGATTGCTCACACCAGTGAAATGCCTGCCTATGGGCAATTTGTGAGGGGGTTAGAGCAGGGGTCCCCAACCACCGGGCCGCGGACCGGTCCGGGCCGTGGAGCACTCTTTACCGGGCCGCAAAGAAAAAAAAATAAAAAAAATGGCGGCTTTCTTCGCCTTCGGTGAATGCTGCTGGGATCGGGATCAAGGACACAAATGAAAGAAGGGGAGGGAGGAAGCAACCAAGCCTGTCTTGCTCTCTGGCTCAGCTTTCTCAGTCGCTTTCGCTCCTCCTTCTTCCTCCAGGAAGAAACTGCTTCAAAGAAGCCGGGGGTGGCTTTTCCTGTCGCCGCAGCTTCCCCGGCGCCCGTTTCACCCCACTCCGCCCGCCCGCCCGCCCGCCGCCGCGGTTCAATCCACAGTGCTCCGTTCTGCCTGCCTGCCTGTCTGGTTGTTTAGGAGCAGCTTCGGCTGAGAATAATAACTATTCGCCTCTTTTTATCAGCCGAAGCTGCTCCGAAACGAAGGCAGGCAGGTAGAACGGAGCACTGTGGATTGAACTGCGAGCGGGCGGGCGGGCGGGGTGGGGTGAACGGGCGCTCGGGAAGCTGTGGCGACAGGAAAGCCACCCCCGGCTTCTTGGGCTGCTGGAGGAGCGATAGAGTGACTGAGAGAGGAACGAGGCAGACACCTGAGGGAGGGAGGGAGGGAGACACCTGAGGGATGGGGCTGAGGGAGGCAGGGCCGAGGCGCTCCCTGAACTTGGTGGTTTGCTGGCAGACGTTTTATTACCCGACTAGGTAACAACATCAGATGTTACCTAGTCAGGTAATGAAACGTCTGCAAGCAAACTACCAAACTCGGATTCTCTCCCCCGGTCCTTGAAAAATGTTTCTGCTTGAAACCGGTCCCTGGTACAAAAAAGGTTGGGGACCACTGGGTTAGAGTGTAATGGTTCTTAAGCTTTGCCATTAATGCCTCCTAGGTGACAGAATTCAGGGGCTCAGGTGCTAACAAAGCTCTGGATGTGTCAAACATTTGTTTACCACAGAAATTTAAAAACAGCACCCTTCGCCGGCTGCCTGTCAAATCCACCAGATCGTTTGCCTCCAGGAAACAGTCAAAATGCTCAATATATGACTCCCAAATCTCTGTGGACATGTCAAATGGCACAAATGAATTTAACGCTGCCATTCTGAACAGCTCCACAGAACCCTTGATCCTTAGGCAGGTGGCTAGTGGACTTTATCAAGCTCCCTCAGCATGTCTTGCTCTTTTTGTTTGCCCTTCTGGCTTGTTTGGCTCTCTCTGCCACAGTGATCAGCTCTTTTGGTTACCTCACAGGAGGACTTCAAGCTCACCTAATGCCTCGAGGGTAGAAGTCCCACTTTTGTCGCCAGTGCTTCGAACTGGGAATGAATGCACTACAGAATGAGGCAAGGTGGTTAAATTGGTTGTTCAGGCTTTATTGGTTTTCACACTCTAACAGTGAAAAAGCCACTCAGCCTTGAGGCAACAGCTGTTGGCCAGCTCCTTATATAGTCAGCTGTCAAACTATCAGCCAATCAGGTTGCGGCCGGGCGCCCCCTGCTGGAACCGGACCAGAGGGGGAACTTCAGAACATAGCAATGGGGTATTTACAATTATGTCAGGGTCATTTTAGGTGTTATGTTCTATGTATTTGTATCCTCCTTAGAAAAGGGAGCTTTCAAATTGAAGACTGAGATCATATTACTTTACTATGTCTTGTCTGGTGGATATTGGGGAGAGGCATTTTGCTTTGCTCCTGAGCATGATTTAATTCAGGAAAGGCATTAAAACTTTATTCTTCCATTACAGTAATCTTTGTCTTTTTATCTATTCAGAATTCCTTATAGTTTAGAATGCTATCAATTTTCAGTGCCTCTGGATTTAGAGGTGGAATACAAATCATCATAAGCATAAACAGACTTTTAACTTGTTAGCAATCTGTTGCTGGATAACAACTGCTGGAGATATTGTTGTACTATCTGTGCTTCACTAAAATCTGGATTATATTAGTCTCATAGGACTACAGGATATGGTGTATGCATTGCCAAGCTCCTTCTAGACTCTAAATCGAAACTGTGACATACCCGAGGGAGTGTAGAAAGTCAAATGTTTATCTAACAATTAAGCTCTTCTTATGTACAGAACTATTTACTTGAGAATTCATCAATATCTGCCATTTTTTTCTATCCTCTTCAAACTGCTTTCTCAGCTGTGATTCTCTGAATGCCCATAGAGCAATTTAAAATTTAAAATCATTCCTTTCACCACTGCCTTTGTGTGTGTGTGCATGCATGCACATTTGGGTATATATTCTTACTGAACAAACAATAATCCACACAATTTTGAGGTGGTTTCACTAAATTTGCATGAGTTTCACTGGAAGCTATATTTATTCTCACTGAAATTCTTTTCAATATTGACATATGACGTTTACAACTACCATCCTCCAACTGGATGCTCTCCAGATTCACAGCTACGTTGATCATGCTGCCTGAAACTAAGTCCAGTATTATTGTCTGAGGAAAAGTTGATATAAAATACAACATTAATTGATAAGGAAGGAAGATGGCAGGATGCCCTTGCTTCTCTAGAGTATGAGGCAATAGCCAAAGGCTTAGGCTAAAATTCTAGGTTCTGGAAAGCTACTCTTTCAGAATGATCAGCTCTGGGCCAGTGCTATAAACTAGCACAGCAGATAGATGGGCAGGAGCTCAGGTCTTCTGAGAGCCAATCAGAGAACAGTGTTTACCTTTCCAGTATATTCTTCAGACTAAAAGAAAGACTGACATACAGTCTAATGCCAGTTCCCCTCATGTGTAATAGATGGATTTGCAAATTGTTTGAGTTGTAATATAACTTGCTGTAGGCAAGTCATCCACTGGTTAATGAGGTTTGAAAGGAATTTCCTTATTTGTGACATAGAGACTCTTTTCCTTTCCTTTTAGCAAACGTTGCTGGGGTTTTAATTATAGGTTGTCACAAGCATTCCAACAGGTGTTACAGCCATTGGACTGAATGCACCTCAGGGATAAGTAGCTAATGCTTTGTCTCACTTCCCTAACAAACATCCCCCATAAGGCCTATTAAATGGGGCTAAGCTAATCAGCTCAGCTGAGTAGGGGCAGGTGCTTCTATTTTTCTTACCTTTGTTCCATGTATGTAGAGTAGGACAGGAGGAAATTAACCAACATTCATTGCACAATTACAGACCCTCTGTCTGACGCCTAGCCAAATCTACATTAGCTGCAGGATTTTGCTGTTTAAATGTAATAATGACAGTTTGTAGCACTGCTAAAGCAGTACATCTGTATTGTGGATTTCAATGTCCAAGATCAAAGATGTCTCTCTGATGGAAAAAATGTCAAAGTCAGTTGCCTAATTTTCTTGAATCGACTTATATTTTAAGGAAAAGGTAGATATTTTGCATTCCATTTAGTTTTAGAAATGTTCTCTTATTTATTTAGATGGCAAAAGATTTCCATTCAGTACAGAACTCCTAATTTCCATAAATTGAAGAATCCCAGCAGAGTCTGGTAATTCAGTCAATACATATTTAATGTTATTATTTTAAATCAGGCCTACCTTATAGGCACTAAGTGGATAATGGTTATGGCCAGGCTTCAGTTCTGTTTAATTCTGTTCTTCTACAAGCTGGAAGAGGAGAAGGCCAAATGGTAGGAAGGGCATAGATTAACAAATACAAAAAGAAAGCAATTTACTGCTAAGTGGACAAGATGGAACTGGTGTTACCTTTTCCCGTGTCATACAACAGTTAGAGAGTGCCTCATTCTTCTGTCGCAGTGTAGTGACTTGGCTTATTAGGCAGTGAAGAGAAATAAGATATTACAACGTTCTATTTGTTATAAATACATGGGTCTACAAGTGTGGAAGTGTATTTCCATAGCTTTTTTTTTTTTTTTTTACATTTGGTCACTAAATATCCTGAGATTGCTTATTCTTGTATGAATATTCAAAACTCCACACTTATTTATCCAACGAGAATGACTTTTAAACAGCTGGATTTCTTCCCAGCTAGCAGGTAGTTTTAGTTGGAAAAACTATAATGACCTCTGAAGGGAATCTTGACAGTAATCTATTGCCACAAAGCTAAGGAAAATATATTTTTATGCACTTGAAGAAACACACAAATAAATCTAACAATACTACTGTAAATGTGATATGAAATTGTATCTAAATGTTATTGTGAAATGGTAAAATATTATTTTAATGCAGCAAAGATGATTAGGGGACTGGAAGCTAAAACATATAAAGAATGATTGTTGGAACTGGGAAAGTCTAGTTTAATGAAAAGAGGTGACATGATGGCAGTGTTCCAATATCTAAGCGGCTGCCATAAAGGGGCTCCGTCAATGTATCATATTAAGTTTAAGACGTGTGGCAAGTTTAAGACTTGTGGACTTCAACTCCCAGAATTCCTGAACTAACATGACTGGAGGAGGAATTCTGGGAGTTGAAGTCCACAAGTCTTAAAACTGTCAAGTTTGAAGATCCCTGCATTATATAAAGCACCTGAAAGCAAGACAAGAAACAATGGATGGAAACAATCAAGGAGAGAAGTGAACCAAACTAAAACTAAGGAGAAATTTCCTGACAGAACAGTTAGTCAGTGGAACTACTTGCCTCCAAAAGTTGTGGGTGTTCAACACTGGAACTTTTAAAAAAAGATTGGACAACCATCTGTTTGTAACGGTAAAGGGTTTCCTGCCTGAGCAATGTTGGACTAGAAAACCTCCAAAGTCCCTTCCAGCTCTGTTATTCTGCATATATATCCAATTTTGTGTAGTGCAGTAGTTTTCAACCTTGGTCTCTTCAAGATGTGTGGACTTCACCTCTCAAAATCATGTAATATATGGTTTCATAGAACAAATTGGGGGGGAAAAACACATTATGGCTTAGGGTGAAATGCAGATGCAACCAATGCAGATGTGTGAAAGATAATAATTCACCACTGTTGCCTAATAATATAGTTACCCCTAGAAAGACATCTATAGATTTTTTCATTATTAATTTGGCATTTATTTAGGCTACTTCTTTTAGTTATCATTCTTGTAGTTATCAAAAGCATTCTTGTTTAATGTATCACACTGGTTTCTTATTTTAAAAAACAACTTTTTAAGCTCTTCAGATCAATACAATATAACTGAGATATATGGACAGGAAGAGCCGCTGTCCACAGACAAGACAATGCTAAAAGGATGTTTTGCTTGCCTTTAAGATGTCTTGAAGATGCAAAAGAGATATGGAGAGGTTAGATTTAGACTTTGATCTTGTCTTGCATACTAGCCATGCTGCTAATAGCATGATGCTAAAGAGAGAATGGGAAGAGAAATGATATACAATGAAGAAAGAAGTAACTAATTCAAAGGATTTCTCTACTCCCCCTTTTTAGTCATTGTATTAGCTTGATTTTTGAAATCCTTCTCTGTGACTGAGCAAAGCAGCTTGTTGATAGAGAACAAAGTGTCAGCTGCTTACCTTCTCTTACCTACCATTTTTATTGATGTGTTCCTTGTGAGTTTCCAAAATGTCATTCGTGCCTTGAATAAATTAAACATTTTCTCCAGTTCTATAAATATTAACAGTATTGTGAAACCACAGAATGGAGATTTGCCCATCTGTAGCTTTCTGAATTAATAAAATTAAACTGTCCTTCTCTGAGTGGTCTTCTGGATAGAGTTTGATAGTCTTGTTAAATTTGATGGTGTATTTTAATTTACATTAGAGTCCTATGGTGAAAGCTTAAAACACACAAATTTATACATAAAATATTAGCATGGATGTTTCCTAGGAGAACTAAAAGAACTTAAGTGTCAGTTCCATCTTTGTTATGGTGGTTGTTGTTTATTTAAGGGGACTTAATGCCTCCTTGACTGGAATGCCCACTGGCAGGTTCACATGTTTCAATTAACATTTCAAAAGAATTCCTTTCTACATATTTTTTAAAGAAGTACTACTACTTTCCCTAATTATATGATGGGAATAATGTACACTTGTCTAAGTTTAAGCTTCTTGTTGGGAAGGACAGTAAATCTTGAGGGGGGAAGCAATCTCCATTTCAGGACATCTCTGTTGAATCCCTTTGAAAATACAAACATTGGGACTATAATTATAGGCTTACAGGAGGATGGAAGATTGTAAAAAGCAGAGCCAATGATTCATGGTAATGAATGAAAAACTGATGAGTAGACTGACTCTTTGAACCTCTCCAAATAAGGAGAGGACTTGAGGGTGTCCACAAGTGATTCAGATAGTTGCTTTCTGATTCTGTTTTTTTTCCTTTTTTCCTTTCTGCATCTTCTACTTTTTATTTATACTTTTTCTATTGCTTTGTTTCACTGCACAATCTGAGCTGTGGCATGATGTCATACTAGCAACATGGTCATGGAAACTTATTTGGACAATACTGGCTCCCTTGACTAAGAAACAGAGATGATCACTGCCTCTTAAAGTCAGACATGACTGAATAGGGAAACCTTTACCTCACAAATGAAGGGAAATATACAGTATGTGTCCCAGGATAGTGTTGCAGGATCTAATCTGGGTCAGTCACTGGAACCAAGAGGTTTAGTCTTCTGAGCTTTTGGACTCATGATGGAGCCCATCTTCAGGGAATTTCTTTCTAGAAAAATGTATCACACATTCTGCTCAAGTATAGTCTCCAGCAGTGGTGGGATTCAAATTTCTTTACTACCGGTTCTGTGGGCATGGCTTGGTGGGCGTGGCAGGGGAAGGATATTGTAAAATCTCCAGTCAGAGGTGGTATTTGTCAGTTGTCCAAACTATTCAAAATTTCCACTACCAGAACTGGTCAGAACCTGCTGAATACCACCTCTGGTCTCCAGCACAAATCCAAAGGCTCGGAAGACTAAACTTCTTGTCCCTGTGACCAATCCAGATTGAAACCTTTGCCTTTTTACTGCAATTATAGTATTTAATAAAAAAATTCTATATATGTAAAAACAAAATATGCAAACATCTTACTGCACAAAATGCATGCATATTAACTTTTGCCAAGTGTTTTGTTTTGTTTTTAATTATTGAAACAGAGAATTTCTACAGTCTTGGATTGTTATAGCACAATTTATTCCTGAAACAGCTTTTTAAAATAGTATTGTGAGTTATTTAGGGGAAAAACTAGTTTGCTATACTTTAAAAAAAATATTTACCTTTAACAGATTGTCAACGTGAAACTATTACCAGTGCAAGACTGCTGATTTTACAATCTTATAAAAAGAAAAGTTTGCTCCATTCCTCTGCAGTTTTGGATACTTGCATGCTAGGGATTCCTGCAGTACTTTACATTTTCAATTTGATGAAGTAGTATCAGCTTCTCCAGGCCATATGTTGCCTAATCCTTTTGCTTCCAGAGTTGCCTCCCCAGCTTCCAATGTGGGACTTGCTACACAAACCACACAGGAAATGCATAAGATGTATGCAACAGAAGCCACATTGGTTTCTACTTCCATCTAAAGAAAAATGAAAAGATTAAGGAGATATTCACGGTTTGCAGCGTTGACCCTAATTCTCACAGCTCTTCTTATTGCTGAGATTTGCTATTTGTCCTGCCAAGTATCCTAAAGGAGTGGAGTGCATGATGTGCTACCTATTTTGATGATCTCAGCCCCAAATGAAAGTTTAATGTTTATCTAGGGATTGCCTAAACACTGTCACTGCTTCTTACACTTTTTTTTCCAATCTGTGAATACATTCATTCCCAGCCAGAAACTGATTGTAAGCTAAGACTTGCAGTTTATAAATCAAGATTTTAGTGACACTGAAAACTGTGGAAAACATAACAGCAAAAGAAAGATGAGAGGCAGCCTGTGGGATGGAATTGTCTATTTTATTGCTATCATCTTAGAAGCACAGGGTGAGATATTCAGATGGGAATTAACTTAAATGTTCATTCAGCAAAACATAGCTTCCTGTTTTGATTGGTTTAAAAGCAGGGTTTTCAAGATGATATGTCTTTTTCTTTTTCTTTTCTCCACCGAGAACAACACTTAACTTCCTGATAAAATTACCGGGGAATGTGAATTGCTAAAATTGCATTTTCCTTAGAGAATACACAAGAATTTTATGGCATAACAAACCAGGCTATCTGAGTGATTTAGGATAAACAGCTTGAATAAACACTTGTGTATGTTTCTCAAGAATCTCAAGTTATGTTTTTTCTCCTTTGCATTTTATAAATTTAATTCTGATAAAGTTTAACTTCAAATGAAAATAATCAGAAGGACAATTTGTTAAATACTGCCTTTCTAAACACAATCTCTTATAATATCACTTTAGAGGACACTGATAAGAAGATACCAAATTTACATTTGATGATCCTTTGAAATTGCAAATTTGGCAGTAAAAATAAATATTTGTCACACTCTCTCATGAATAAAGTAAGATATAGTAAGTTGAAATTTAAGCCTGGAAGCACCAGTTTCTTTCTTTAATAACTTTAAAAAAACGAACACTTTAGCAAAGACTTTAGGAACAATCTGTCTTTTCTATAATTAGCATCCTGAATTATCTTTCTTTGTTTTGGCTAAATTAAGAGTAGATGTTACTATTTTTATTGGTCTGAGCCTTTCCCCCTCCAAGGTCATTTTTTTCTAGTGTCTAAATGCTTTCCCCCACATTCACATTCATCTGCATTTCTCAGGTTTTTAAGTCAGCATAAAAAAATATGCTTGCAGGAGGTCGGAGCTGGCATCTCAGTGGTACAGCGTGCGATCTTGAAGCTCCAAGATTGCCGCTGATATCGCCATTGCAGGACGGTCCCACCGGACCTAAACCGTCCAATAGAGATGGTGTTTGAGGAGGGCACATCCTGTCAATCCCAGGGACATCGCAAAGTCCCTGGTTGATCCAGAAAAAGCCCTTTTTGCTGGCGGCAGAGAGGCAGCTTTCCAAGCTGCTGAAGCTGGGACAGTTCCGGAATGGAAGAGATTGGAAAGAAAGTGTGTCAGTTTGGTGAGATGAACTTTTACTTATTATTTCTTGGAGATAACACCCTGAAAAAATTAAAGTGGACTAAAAGTGAAGAGAAAAGAATTTAAGCGGTGTGATTAATTGTCAAAGCGAAAGTTTTTTCTTTTTTCCCTTTTTATTGCAACTTTGAATTTGGCAAAGCGAAGGAAAATAAGTAGCATTGTGTTTTTTTCTCTCTCACTAGCTTGTGTTACAGTCAAGGAGTCCGAGCTTTGTATTGGAAAAGATAGAGATGAGCATGGCAGTTTGTTTATTCAGGTGCTCATTTGTACAGATAGCTGGAGTCTGGAATTGAAGTTGAAAGAAAGAAGATTGAAATGACCTTGAAAAATTCTGAGCTGATTTATCAAAGAGCCTTGGATATTTGGCGGCAGAGGCTTGTTTTATATTAGAATTGCTTTTTACCTTTTGCCTCCCTTTCTACCCCCCCCCCCACTTGTGGGGCTCTTTTTTTCTTTCTAATTGGATTTTAACTTTTTAAAGTAAGAACTAGAATGTAAACCTTTTATTTTGGTTTTCTTTTTGTTTATTAAGAGGAATATATAGAATATATATACAAACGATCTATACAAACAATATACAACAGGAAAAAGAGAAAGAGAAGTGACATTACAGATGATTATGCAAGGAATTCAGAAAATTGAGCAAAAAAATTGAAAAGACAGATGAAAAAGTGGAAAATATTCAATAGATGATGATGAAATATGAAGACAGATTTAAAAAATTGAAGAAGATATACAAAGAGATAAGAAAATTGGAGATATTGATGTTCATTTGAGCGATGTCGAGAAGGGCAGATGTGAACCATTAGGATGGGAAAAAGACAAATCAGAATTTTATCTAAGATTTCCAAATATAGAAGAAGGAAAAGGTGAAAATCTTGCTGAAATAATGGCAGAAATATTGGCAGAAGCACTGGAAATAACCAAAGAAAAGATGATGGATGGGATGGATGAAGTGTTTCATGTCACAAGATATGCAACGAGGAATTGACTACCAAGAGAAGTTCACATTAGATTTACTAAGAGGATTATTAAGACACAGATACTCCAGGTGATGAGAGAGAAAACACTAAAATATAAATATAAATAAATTGTGGTGCTGAAACAGATACCAAGAAGAGTAAGAGAGATGAGAAGAGAATATTTATTCTTGACTAAAGAGTTATTTAAAAGAGGAGTAAACTACAGGTGGCTGATGCCAGAAGGCCTCTTGTTCACTTGGCAGGAACAAAGACACAGAATTGACACAGTTGGAAAAGCTGAGCTATTCTACTTAGAATACTTTAGAGAAAAGGAGGAAGAAGAAAGAAAGGAAGAGACACTAATTGAGTTCCAAGAGGAGTGTATAGCAGTAATTGAAAAAGAAAAAGAAGAAGGTGCAGTAGGCGGTGAACCCAGAGAACAATGAGAATTGAGATCTACTAGAGTAATAAAACCCTCTTATAAAGCTTAACTTGGATGAAAGAAATTTGATTACGATTAACATAAATGGACTTAATTTGGCTACTAAAAGAAGGAAAGTATTTCATAAATTAGAAAAATTAAAATTTGATATAATCTGCTTACAAGAGGTACATATTAAAAAACAACATGAATATATACTAAAACAAGGAAAACTAAGGAAATTACATCGCTGGCACAATCTAAAAAAAGAGGTGTGGTATATATATTAAAGAAACAATTTTAGCAGAACTAATTTACACAGATGATGATGGAAAGATTTTGATGGTGGAAATAAAGGATAACAGCATTAAAACCCTTTTAATTGCAATTTATGCCCTGAATGATAAATAAGAAGAATTCTATAGAAAATTACATACAAAAATAATTGAATTGGACTATGTTAATATTTGTATGATGGGAGATTTTAATGGAATAATTAATGACCGGTTGAACTATAAAACACAGAAAACAATAAAGAAAGTTAGAAAGATACTACCAAAATCCTTCCTTCAAATAACAGAAGAATTTAATTTAAAAGATGCATGGAGAGAGAGAAATGCGGAAAGTAAGCAATATATTTTTTATTTAAACAGGCACACATCCTGGTCTAGAATAGATACGATATGGATGTCCACAGAATTATTGACTAATGTACAACAGATTGAAATAGAAACAAGCACTTGGGCAGATCATAATCCAGTGTCAGTTATTTGGAAAGGACACAAGAGGAGATCTAGATGGACTTTAAATAATATGATACTGAAAGAAAAAGACTTTTAACAGAAAATAGAGAAAGAACTTGTTTTCTTCTTGAAAGAAAATAGAAAAGAGGATACATCTTTCCAGAATCTCTGGGACACGATGAAGGCCTACACAAGAGCTTGATAATAGATTATACTAGGAGAAGAAATATAAAACAGAAAAAGACATTTAAGACATTAGAGGATGACTATAAAAGACTGGAAAAAAGATTTACAGATGTTCCCACAAAAAAAAAAAAAGACATTAAAAATAAAATGGATATAATTAGACATAAAATGGGACTAATGGAAAAAGAGGAATTAGCACAAAAATTAAAAATGCTAAACAGAATTACTTTGAAGATGCAAATAAATCAGGCAGATGGCTAGCTTATAAACTGAGAAAGGAAAAAGAAACAAGAAGAATTAGTCAATTGATAAATAAAGAAGGATAGGTTTGCTATGGAAATGAGGTGAAGAAAAAAATTATACAAGACTACAATGGAAAACTGTACTTTCAAGAGAATATTCAAGAAGAAAAAGTTAAACAATATCTTCAGAAAGCAAACCTACCTCAGATACCCAAAAACACTGAAACAATGTTAGAAGGAAGTATAACAATGATGGAATTAACGGAAGCCTTAAAAAAACAGAATGCTGGGGAAGCACCAGGTCCAGATGGTTTGCCAGTGGAATTTTACAAGACTTTTCAGGAAATATTAAATTTTCATCTTTTAGAAGTTATGAATGAAGTTATGTTAAATAAAAGAATACCAAAAACATGGCCAGAAGCATACATTACACTTATACCGAAGGAAGGTACAGACCTACAGCAAGTTAAAAATTATAGACCTATATCTTTATTGAACTCAGACTATAAAATCTTTGCTTCAATTTTGCCAAAAAGACTAAAAAGATACTTAAATAATTTTATTCATACTGATCAAAATGGATTTCTACCAAAGAGACAAATCAAAGACAATGTGAGAATTATTTTGGATACTCTGGAATATTATGAAGCACACCCTGAGAAGCAAATGGCCTTCATGTTTCTAGATGCTCAAAACGCCTTTGACAATGTGAGTTGGCGATTTATTTTACTGCAATTGATACAAATGGGCTTTGGAAAGAAATTTATCCAAGCCGTTGAAACAATATTCTCACTGTCAGAAAGTTTCTCCTTATTTCCTGGTTAAATCTCTCCTTGTTCAGTTTCCATCCATTATTCCTTGTCTGGCCTACATGTGCTTTAGAAAATAGCTTGACACCTTTCTCTCTGTGGCAGCCACTCAAATATTGGAAGACCACTATCAGGTCTCCCCTGATCCTTCTCTTTACTAGACTAGCCAAGCCCAGTTCCTGCAACCGTTCGTTGTATGTTTTAGCCTCCAGTCCCCTAATCAACCTGGTTGCTCTTCTCTGTACTTTGTCTACAGTCTCAACATCTTTTTTATAATGTGGTGAACAAAACTGGATGCAGTACTCTAGGTGTGGTCTTGCTAAGGCTTTATAGAGTGGTATTAGTACTTCCCTTGATCTTGATTGTATCCCTCTGTTAATACAATTTAGGATTGCATTAGCTTTTTTGGCTGCTGCTGCACACTGCTGGCTCATATTTAGCTGGTTGTCCACTAAGACTCCAAGATCCCTCTCACAGTTACTGCTATTGAGCCTGGTTTTACCCAGTCTATATGTGTACTTTTGGTTTTTCTTGACTAAGTGTAGGACTTTACTTTTCTCTACATTGAATTTCATTTTGTTAGATATGGCCTAGTGTTCAAGTCTGTCAAGATCCATTTGGATCTTGAGCCTATCTTCTTGGGTGTTAGCTATTCCTGCCAGCTTAGTATCATCTGCAAATTTGGTGAGTTCCCCTTCTATTCCCTCATCTAAGTCATTAATGAAGATATTGAAGAGTACTGGACTTAAGATGGAACCTAGTGGCACCCCACTGCTTACTTCCCTTCATGTAGACTTAGACCCATGAAGTACTACTCATTGAGTAAGGTTTGCCAGCCAGTTGCGAGTCCATCTAGTGGTGGTGCTATCTATTCCACTTTTTTCTAGCTTACTAAGAAGTAGGTTGTGGTCTACTTTGTCAAACGCCTTGCTGAAATATAAATATATTATGTTCACAATATTTTGCTGGTCTACTGTGGTCTACTTTAGTCACTGTGTTGAAGAATGAAATAAGATTGGTTTGGCATGATCTGTTTTTAACAAACCCGTTCCGACTGCTAGTTATTACTTTACTTGTTTCTAGATGTTGGCAGATCTGGTTTTTTTATTATCTTTTCCAGTATCTTCCCGGGTATTGATGTTAGGCTGATTGGTCTATAGTTTCCTGGGTCTGTTTTTTTTTTCCTTTTTTGAAGATGGGAACCACATTACCTCTTTTCCATTCCTCTGGTAGTTCCCCGGTGCTCCAGGATTTTTGAAAGATATGGTGCAGTGGTTCTGAGATGACCACTGCCAGCTCCTTTAAAAGTCTGGGATGTAATCCATCAGGCCCCAGTGATTTGTTTTCATCAAGATCAGACAGGTGTTCTCTTACTATTTTTTTTGCTTATTTTAACTTTTATTTCTGGTCTGTCTTTTACAGTTATGTTTTTGGTGGGTTGAGCTATAGTTTCTTTTTGCATGAAGACAGAGGCAAAGAATGAGTTAAGCAGTTCTGCTTTCTCTCTGTTGCCTGTTACTTCCTTGCCATCTTCTCTCTTTAGTGGACCGACTGTTTCCTTGTTTTTTTTCTTGTTATTTATATGTTGGAAGAATATACCATGAACAAACTGCAAAGGTGATGGTGAATGGAGAATTAACAGAATTCATAGATATAAGAAAAGGGACAAGGCAAGGCTGTCCATTGTCACCTCTGCTGTTTGTGTTAACATTGGAAGTGTTGAACAGGAATATTAGAGAAGAAAAAGAAATAAAAGGAATGAAAATTAAAAAGGAGGAGTATAAATTGCAAGCTTTTGCAGATGACCTGGTATTTATATTAGAAGACCCATTGGAAACAGCACCCAAATTAACAGAAGAAATAGAAGAATACAGAAAAGTAGCAGGTTTGAGAATAAACAAAGACAAAACAAAGATATCAACAAAGAATATACTAGCAAGACAAAAGAAAGAGCTGGAAGAAGTTTTAGAAATAGAGGTCACAAACAAGGTTAAATATTTAGGGATATACATTACACCAAGATGTAGCACAATTAAAGGAGGACAATTATCTTAAACTTAAACAGCAGATTGTGACAGATTTGACAAAATGGGAAAACTTACAATTGATTGGGAGAATGTCTACAATTAAGATGAATATATTGCCTAGAGTTTTATATTTATTCCAGACAATTCCTATTCGATTAGGGAAAGAGTTTTTTGAAGATTTAAATAGAATTGTGTTGAAATATATTTGGCAGGGTAAAAAAGCAAGAATAAAATTAAAACTGTTGCAAGATGCAAGAATAAGAGGAGGGTTTGCCTTGCCCAATTGGGAGCTATATTACCAGGCAACAAGTTTGATGTGTGTAAAGGAATGGATAACACTAAAAAAAAGTAGATTATTGACTTTAGAAGGCCATGACTTGCTGCTGGGATGGCATGCCTTTCTCTGGTATAAGGGAACTAAAACACAGGGGTATTTCAGAAAACATATTCATGAGGCATTGTTTTTGAACTGGGAGAAGATAAAAAGACAATATTACTTAAAAATTCCAACATGGATATCAACTTTTTCTTATCCAATAATATATAAAAAGGAACAAACAGTTAGATATGGGGAAATATTGAATGAAAAGGGTGAACTTAAATCTATGCAACTGTTGGAAGAACAAGGTGTAAAAATGAATTGGTTTTCATATTTGCAAATACAATCTAGGTTTCATAAAGACTCTAAGGCAGAAGGTATTTATGACAAGTTGACTTATTTAGATAAAATTTTGATGGGTACTTATGAAAAGGTAATTAAAAAACTTTATGGACATCTATTGGAATTTAAATTGGAGGAGGAACAAGTCAAAGAAACGATGATTGCTTGGGGGGGAAATTTGGGATATGGGATTGATTTAGAAAAATGGCAAAAATTGTGGTCTCAAAATTATAAAATGACAATGTCAATTGCATATAAAGAAAATTTGTATAAGATGTTTTACAGGTGGCACTTACTCTTGACGAGACTTGCGAGAATGTTTAAGAATAAATCGGATAAATGCTGGAAATGTCATCAGATACCTGGTTCATCTTACCATATGTGGTGGAAATGTTAGGACGTGAAGAAATATTGGACTAAAATCCACACATGGTTGGAAAAAATAGTAAAACAACATATAGACTTTAAACCAGAGATCTTTTTATTGGGAGTCATACCGGTCATATACAATAAAGAAGTGAAATATTTCATTGTAAATGTTTTAACAATGGCTAGAATTGTATTTGAGAAGAACTGGAAAAATGACAAAATACCTATGCAGGAGGAAGTTATCAAAAAAATTATGGACTGTGCTGAAATTTGAAATTAGAGAACAAGAAGACAAGCAATTTTATATGATATGAGATTTGTTTCATCAATGGTTGGATAAAAAGGCATGGTAATGAAATAGACTAGAAAATTTTGTGATAGAAATTTAATAGACTGATATAAAATATCATATATATATATATATATATATATATATATATATATATATATATATATATATATATATATATATATATATATAGGGGGTTTCTGAGGTTTTCACGGGTATTTGTATGTGGATCTTTGGTTATTCAGGTTTTCTCCCACATAAATTGGAAGTACCTTGGCGACGTTTCGACGAGGTCTCATTCGTCATCTTCAGGCTCGTGTCTTCAGCTTTGTGCTTCTCGGAGTAATGTGAGCTTGTAGCTGCTTCTTCCTTTTAACTGTTAGTGGGGATGTGACTCGATTGGGTGGGGGCTTGGCTGTGTTCTGATTGGGTTGGGGTGTGTTCTCATTGGTTGGGGGTTTGGCTGTGTTCTGATTGGTTGGGAGGGTTGGCTGTGTTCTGATTGGCTGGGGATGTGTTCTGTTCAGTTGGGGGCTTGGTTGTGCTCAGGTTAGTCTTAGTTGCTGGGGGATTTGAGCTGGTGAGCTGTGATCCTGTTGTTTGGCTTCGTGTTCGTGGTCATGCCACATCATGGTGGGCGTCCATTCATTTCATGTATGGGTCAGAGGGGTTTGAAGCAGGTAGTGATGCAGCTGCTGTACGGCTTCTGGTCCGTGGTCGTGTCTCATCATCTGTGTGGGTGTGAATCTGCTTTCTACGTGGAAGTGTGGTGGTAGCATCTTGTGTGGCCCTCGTGGGTGTGGGTCTGGTGTCATTCTTCATGTTAGGTACTTGTTTGTTAATGAGGGTGGGTTTCCAAAAGGCTGGTAGGTGGGAGGTATCATCTCGTTTATTCATGCTGTATGGGCGTTTTTCTATCTCTATGGCTTCTCTGATTATTCTGCTGTTGAAGTGTTCAGTTTTGGCGATAGTTCTGGTATTTTTAAAGTCAATCTCATGTCCTGTGGCTTTGAGGTGTTGGACCAGGGAAGAGGTCAGTTCTTCTTTTTTGATTGAGTTCTTGTGTTCTTCAGTGCGTGCACTTATTCTTCTGTTAGTTCCTTCGATGTATGTGGTGGGGAGGCGGTGCATGGAATTTCGTATACTCCTTGGTTTTCTAACTCGATTCTGTCTTTAGGGTTTCTTAGGATGGTGGATATTTTTCTGTTTGTGCAGAATGCTGTCTTAATGTTGTGTTTTTGGAGGATCTTGCTGATTTTGTCTGTAGTGCCTTTTATATATGGGAGGAGGGCTTTGCCATTCTCTTGTTCTCTGTCTTGGATTTTGGTTGGGGTTTCTTTTTGGATTAGGTGGGTAATCTTCTTTCTTTGGAATCCATTGGCTGTTAGTACATTAGTGAGAGTGTGTAGTTCAGGTTTTAGGTGTTGGTGGTCGGCTAAGCATTTTGTTCTGGAGATGAGTGTCTCAGCTACGGAATTGATCTGTGCTGGGTGGTGGTGTGAGAGTGCATGTAGATAGAGGTTTGTATGTGTTTTCTTCTGGTAGATGGTGTGTCGTAGGGAGCCATTGGATTTTTTTTATACTAAGATGTTATGTTTCCCCTTTAATTTCAGGTGAGCAAAACAAAATTCAGCCGTTTCAGAATTAACTCAAATCAAAAACAAACCCCCACAAGAGAACGACTGAAGTAATTCCAAAACACAGCAATAAATCCACACTCTGTCCGGCAATCCTGGCGTGGCAGTAATTCACAAGCCTCAGAGAGTTTGCTGCATGTCTTCACTCCCATTTAGTCACTTTGCTTCTGGCGAATTCCACCAGCCCAGCCGTGTCCTTTTATCCACTTATGGAGCATGTTAATTTCCCTAATTAGTTACTGGCTCGACGCCTCCTTTCTAACTGAGATTGGCCTCTCAGCCTCCTTCTATTTCTGACGTCAAGCCATAAGTTCTCCAAGTTGTCTTCCCCGCTGGAAAACTCTCGCATGCCTTCCTTGTTAGCCATTCCCGGCTGCTGCTCAGATAAAGAACCAGAGGAGGTCGAAGGTCCTGACAACTCCAATAAATCAGGTTTATCTCCCCTTGTTAAATCCATCTCCTCATCCTGGCTACTATCCAAGTCACTAAGCAATGCCGGCTCATATTTTGCTGCCATATCCTCGTCGCATGAACTCATATCTGCCACAGGAGCAGATTCCAAACCCGGAGTCACAACACTAAGACATCTAGGAAGGGAAGTTGATTGTTAGCTTCTGTTTCCATTGTGAATTGTATTTTGGGGTGTAGGCTGTTGAGGTGTGTGAGGAAGTTGTTCAGTTTTTCTTTCCCATGTGGCCAGATTATGAAGGTGTCATCTATGTATCTGAGCCAGAGTTTGGGTTTGTGATCATATTTTTCTAGAGTTTGTGTTTCAAAGTGTTCCATGTAGAGGTTTGTGATGACAGGTGAGAGGGGTGATCCCATGGGTGCTCCTTCTATTTGTTTGTATTTTTGTCCATTGTAGGTGAAGTATGTATGGCTCTGGCTCAGATACATAGATGACACCTTCATAATCTGGCCACGTGGGAAAGAAAAACTGAACAACTTCCTCACACACCTCAACAGCCAAGCCGCCTGCCAAGCAGCCTGATCCTTAGCAGGATACAGTTTTAATTTACTATAGTTACTTGGAACTGTATTCACCTGGCATACAACACTAGCCTGATATCTATCAGGTGGCTGTGTTACTCGGGTTGAAAGTCTTGGTAATACAGGGCTTACTGGTGGACTTACCTGTGCCACCTGCTCCTGTTCTTCGACCTCCTCCTGTGCCTGTTCTTCTACTTCCTCCTGTTCTTCCTCTTTAATGGCTATTTGGGGTTTACTGATTTTATTTTTAGGGACTATTTGGGTGTCAATAATAATATCATTGCTGGCTTCCTGTTCCAGTTTATCCCATCCAACGTGCTCAAGAAATTTTGCATTAGCACTACAATAAACATGAGCTGTGCCTTGATCCTAGAATCTAAATGATCTATGGTTGGCCTCATAACCCACAAAAAATAATTTATTAGCTCTATGTTGCCCTTTCATTCTTACTTGTGAGGGAATAGGTACCCATGCTGGAGCTCTGAATGTGTGTAGGTAACTTAAATTTGGTTTTCTGCCATGCCAACGAGTGAATGGCAATTCTCCAGTTGTTGTATTTACTACATTGTTTAAAACATGGTTACTACACATTATGGCCTCACCCCACAGTGTTTCAGGCAAATCTGAATCAGATAACATAGTGTGAGCCATGGCTTGTAATGTTTGACCTCTTCATTCTACAAACGAGTTATATTGTGGTCTGTAAGGTGCAGAACATTTATGCTCAACACCAGCCAATTTCAGCATAGTTTGGATCTTTTGTTAACAAACTCAGTCCCATTATCAGTTACAAAAGTAATTACTTTACTTTGCATTTTTCTCTCAGCAAACATTAGCCAGTTAAAGAAATGTTGGAATGTTTCTGTTTTGTTTTTCATAAGATAGCAGAAACCACATCATGAGTAATGGTCCATAATACTCAAAATATAACAGGCACTTCCTAAACTTGGTTTTTTAGGACCAATTATGTCAGCAAAAACAACCTCTAAATGTTCTTTGGTCTTAAGCCCATTTAGTCTGTTTGCAGGAGTAACCTTGCTTTTATCTTGGCTATAGGCATTACAGTTTAAATACTTGCTACAGGGTTTCAATTTTACTCCCTCTGGCAATTCAACAGTTTGTTTGAGCATTTTGAAATTAATGTGCCCTAGACGTCTATGCAGTAAATGTATACATTCTTCATGTAGCTTAACATTGTTATAAACTGAGTTAGCCATCTTCAACTGGTCATCATGTATCACATATAAATCATTTTCTAATGTATCAGTAACACTTTTACCCTCTTTCTCTATTATACAGTTATCTCCCCTAAAGGTTACTACATAACCAATATTAACTAAAGCCCTTACTGATAATAAATTAAATTTCAGTTTAGGTACATATAACATAGTTAAATGTTCGTTTATACAAGAACAATATGCAGTACCTTGACCTGATGCTTTAATCTTCCATCCATTTGCCAATGATACATATCGTTTACTTGTAGAGATCTTTATAAACCTGTTTTTATCTTTAGTAATGCACTGTGATGCTCCACTATCAAAAACCCACAAATCATGGTTTACAGTTGAATTGCTAGACATAGCTAAACTAACATTCTTCTTAGCCTTCTGGTGTTTACCAGTATTCTGTTGTTTTCCCTTCTTACAGAATTTAGCTACATGTCCCCTAGCCCCACAAGAAAAACATTTCCTAACAGTATAGGCAGTTGAAGATAAATCCTCTTCTTGTGGTTGTTACTTCTTCAGTTGGTCCCTATCCAGCCTTCTTCTTGCTTCTTCTAACAATCTTCCAGTTATGTCAGTCAATGTCAGTTTATCTCTGGTCAGGACAGTGAAGATACATAATCATCATAACTTTCATCCAATTAGGAAAGAATTATGTAAACTTGATGCAGTTCTGAAAATATCAGTTCCTTTTCATGTAGCTCTTCAAAAGTTATTTTCATGAAGTTTAAATGAACTAACATATCTCCACCTTTCAGAAGACGTGCTCTAAACAGTTTATGTGTAAGATGTATGTGTGCATCTACACTGTCATGAACACAAATCTTCTTCAAATTCTCCCAACACTTAGCAGCAGACTCTTTTCCACGAATATGGACTAGCTGCTGGTCACTCAGTGTTAGTCCAATTATACAAAGAGCTTGTTCATTTTTCTGTTTAAAGTCAGCAAGCTTCTTGGCATCATCTTCATTTTCTGGATCCCAAGCATTTACATTTGGTGGGTCTTGAACTACATTCCATAAACCTTCTCTACGCAGAAGTAGACTGCACTTCATAGACCAGGAAACATAGTTTGTTCCATCCAACCAGGTTATCAGTGATAGAAATGTTGAAGTGACTTGTGCCATCTTTACCAGGATAGTAAACCACAATTAAACAGTAAACAGCTGTCTGTATACAGTACTGTGTATTCACACTAACTCTCAGTTATCTGAGCCTGGTATGGCCTGGGCCCATAATCAGTGTTGAGGTAATTCCCCATTAGGAGAATGAGCACATATAGGGAGACGTATTTGAGAGTAATGTTTGAATAATACACAGACAGCACACAGATACACTGTACAGTAAATGTAGGGTTTTACTTTCAATAAAGGTTTAAGCAAAGTTCAAAATAGGCAGTCCAAAGTCATTCACAGGTAAGATCAGTCAGTTTTCAATCCAGGGATAATCCAAATATTAAATTCCAGTATTATAAACAGTTCAGTATCAGACTTACATCAAATCCAGTAATATCAGTCCATTAGAAGAAATGGAGGAACGGGAATACTTTCCAACAGAAAGAAACAGAGACTGAGACACACTCTGAGATTAAGACTAAACAACCCAGGTTTCTGGCTCCATCTTATGGCCGTTTGAGAAACCACACCTAATTACAGTTTTGCATTTTCTTAAAGATACAGTTTTAAAATGTTTATCCTGGTTTATATATTTCTAACCCAAATACCTATTAGGTTACTTACATTCCTAACAGATTCCAAAGAAAGAAGATAACCCACCTAATCAAACAAGAAAGCCCAACCAAAATCCAAGACAGAGAACAAGAGAATGGCAAAGCCCTCCTCCCATATATAAAAGGCACTACAGACAAAATCAGCAAGATCCTCCAAAAACACAACATTAAGACAGCATTCTGCACAAACAGAAAAATATCCACCATCCTAAGAAACCCTAAAGACAGAATCGAGTTAGAAAACCAAGGAGTATACAAAATCCCATGCACCGCCTCCCCACCACATACATCGGACAAACTAACAGAAGAATAAGTGCACGCATTGAAGAACACAAGAACTCAATCAAAAAAGAAGAACCGACCTCTTCCCTGGTTCAACACCTCAAAGCCACAGGACATGAGATTGACTTTAAAAATACCAGAACTATCGCCAAAACTGAACACTTCAGCAACAGAATAATCAGAGAAGCTATAGAGATAGAAAAATGCCCATACAGCATGAATAAACAAGATGATACCTCCCACCTACCAGCCTTTTGGAAACCCGTCTTCATTAACAAATGAGTACCTAACATGAAGAATGACACCAGACCCACACCCACGAGGGCCACACAAGATGCTACCACCACACCTCCACGTAGAAAGCAGACTCACATCCACACAGATGATGAGACATGACCACGGACCAGAAGCCATACTGCAGCTGCATCACTACCCGCTTCAAACCCTCTGACCCATACATGAAGTGAACGGACGCCCACCATGAAGATGTGGCACGACCCACGACCACGAAGCCAAACAACAGGATCACAGCTCACCAGCTCAAATCCCCCAGCAACTAAGAGCACAACTAACCTGAGCACAACCAAGCCCCCACCTGAACAGAACACACCCCCAGCCAATCAGAACACAGCCACCCCCAACCAATCAGAACACAGCCAAACCCACAACCAATGAGAACACACCCCCCACCCAATCAAGTCACATCCCCACTAGCAGTTAAAAGGAAGCAGCAGCTGCAAGCTCACATTACTCTGAGAAGCACTAGATACTTTCAATTCTACGCGGGAGAAAACCCGAATATATATATATATATATACACACACCACTGGTTGAAAGTATAACACAAATTTTAAGATAAAACTTGGAACATCTCGTATAAAATGATGGAATACATAGTTTAGTCATGGATAATTAATAACTGATAAATATATAAGCATATGTTAGTTCGGCAATTTGAAGACTGATATAAATTGTGAGTAAACGACTACAAAAGGATA
The DNA here is from genome assembly GCF_049901735.1 of Notechis scutatus. Taxonomy (NCBI): domain Eukaryota; kingdom Metazoa; phylum Chordata; class Lepidosauria; order Squamata; family Elapidae; genus Notechis; species Notechis scutatus. The sequence goes on along the minus strand of NC_142010.1, from coordinate 96,020,727 downwards.
TCACAAAATATATGTAACCAACTGACACACTGTATGTATATAAAATGGAAGATGTTTTTATGTTTTGTATGTGTATGTTTTTAAAAATATTTTTTTTAAAAAAAATATGCTTGCATCACAGCCAAGATGTAATTGGCCTCTGTGATGAGTCTTGGTAGTGACCCCCATCTTCATAAGTTTACTGTGAAGCAATTTAGGGGTAGCAATTGGTAGATTTCCCTGCCTAAGTTTCCCTTTCCCCAGCACTGACAGTCAGCAAGAAAAAGTCACTTTCCTTAAAATATGTCAAAGCAGACTTGGGTAACATAGGGAAGAGGTTCAAGATGAGAGGTGATATTCAGCAGGTACTGACCAGTTCTGGAAAACTGGTAGGGAAAATTTTGAGTAGTTTGGAGAACTAGCAAATACCACCTCTGACTGGTCCCATCCCCATCTATTATTTGCCGCCCCAAGTCCCAGTTGATTGGCTGGGTCTTATTTTGTTGCCTTGCACAGGAGAACAGAGCTGGAAAGCAGATTAGTGGAGTAGGGAAGGAATGGATTTTGAAGTAACCTTCCCCAGGAGTGGGGAGGGAAAGAGGATTTTACAGTATCCTTTCCCTGCCACACCCACCAAGCCATGCCCACAGAACCAATAGTAAATTTTTTGGAATCCCACCATTGTTCAAGATGTAGCTTTTATCTATCTATCGTGGTAGCATTGATGGACAGACTGATAACTGTTACATGACTGTTTCTAAATGTTGGTTGACTGATCTTCCAACATTTTGAGGCTCCAGTATATATGTATGAGCAACCTCTGTATGTCTGAATGAATGAGTCAACTTTTATACAGGCAGCTGTTCCTGGAGAAATCTGGTACCTAATTTCTTTTGTACCCCAAGCCATGTAGGGCTGTGACTAGAGAAGGATGTTCCTTAACTGCGTCATCAGCAATCAAGTTTATAAATGAGACACCTATTTTAAAATCAAACCAGCTGAAAAGCCATATATTGTAGAATGCCTCCATGGTAGGCTAGATTTGATAAATGGATGTTTCATGAAGAAATGTTCTTTAAAAATGGTTAATGGGTATTTCCATATTGTAGTTAAGGAAGCATGAGATTGAGCTGTAAGCAAGGTATGCACATACTGCTAGGCACTTGTAGGGAAAGAACTTCAATAATTGATGGTAAAATTAGGAGTGTGTCTGTCCATAATCTAACCTCTTTCACAAAAATAAAATAATTCTTGATTCATTTATATAAACAGATATCTGTTTTAGTTTTTTAAAATGTTTTTAGCTCAGAGGTGAGTAGTGTTTTCTGACCAGAGTCACAGGACTTGAAAACCATAGGCATTGGCTAAGGATCTAAAGTGAATAGGCTGTGCAATGTCACAACCAGGTTTTATGCATTTCCTGAAAAGAATGTATGCCTTGATTATTTCCCATTTGGATTGTAGTATCACACTCCACATGGGGCTGCCCTTGAAGCTCTTCTGGAAGTTAACTGGTACAGAATGCAGTGGGATGCAGACTGTGTGGGGCATTCCTAGGTTCACCCACCCTCTGTTGCACTTGCTCCCAGTTTCCTGCCAGATGCAATTCAGGATGCTGCTTATTACCATTGAGTCCTACATAGTACAGAACCAGATTATTTGTCGGATCACTTTTTCCTGAGGGCAGCTGCATGTCCCACTATATTGTTTAGGGTAAGCATGCTCCAGATCTCTCCCCTGGGAAATTGATTTCAAGTGGGAACTCAGAAGTTTGCCTTTTTAAAAACTGCCTGAACCTTATAAGACTTTCTATCACTGATGATTTGGCAGGCTGATACCCTTTTAACCTTCGAAAAAGACATCAAGACCTTGCTCTAAACTAGGCACTGGGTAGAGTGATGGCTGCCTATGGATGGTTTTGGGGCATCCTAGTAAGATGATTTTTGGTTTCTATTTTTATGGTTGGTTTATTTGTTTTATAGATTTATTGTGGACTGCCCATTGTTATGTTCTAAGATGGATGGCCATACAAATGATATAAATAAATAAATAAATAATAAATAAATAAAATCACCAAAAGATGAAGCAAATTCTTACCCTGCTAGGACACTCTTGGTAGAAAGCAGTGGATGAAATCCTTATAGTGAAACACAGTGTATTGTTGTTTGGTATAGTGTAGGGTGGTTGCACCAGTTGCTAGCCATTCATCACCCTTTCATGATGCAAAGTGAGGAGCACTCCATTCACTGTTGCCTGGTAATTATTGCAAACCTCCAGAATTTGATGCATGATTATTTCTTGAGGCTTTATCAGCTGTTTTGTTGACTTTTGTTCTATATTGTTTTTGGGGGGAACAGAAGAATGAAAAAACATGTCAACAAGCTTACATTGTGGTGATTATACTGGAAAGAATTCCCATTGAAAATGCTTTGATTTTTTTCCCCGGGTGTAGTGAAGGTAACTTGGAATTAACCTACATACTTTTTTTTAATTCACTGGTGGTTGACCCTCTCACTCAGCTCTTTGTCCTCAGGCTTAATCATTCAAGTTCCAATTGTCCAAATGGACAATTCAAGAGGGACCTCTCAACAATAGAAAAGAAAATCAAGCAAAGTATTAGTAAAACAAAATGAGTTAATCCGTAACATGATAATTTACAGCAAGTCTATTAGACCAACAAAAGTGCTTCCTGCCATATGCAGAAGATTAATAGCTGCTACATTTGCATATGTGACAAGTCATTAATAAAAAATGGTGATTAAAAAAATACTATCCTTGCATTGCCTCAGCAAAGAACAGATTTTGTAACATCACCTTCTGTAGAACTCAATTATACTGCATACCATATGTTGATTTTAAAAATGGACAGGAACTTAAATTCTAAGGGATGATCCATAGGAAAACAGATTGCATGTGCATCTTTACATGACATAAAGATTGCAACTGCTGGAGGAGGAGAGCTATGTTAATCTTTGATGGCAAAAAAAAAATATCAGAATGGGTCTTATAATTTTTAAATCAAAAATTTGTTAGTAAAATAGAGGCTAGTATATTCCTTCTAATATTTGCAATTGTGACAAATTATGAGATAAATGTTCAAATGTTTACCTTCCTGTCCTTAGTAAATCATAATAGAATTTTTAAGGGTGATTTGCATATCTTATTTTATGGATTTAGATTTCTGATGGAAGAAGAAAAAGGCACTATTTGAGGGGAATAACTTTCTTTCAGTACTCTCCCAATTATTATTCAGATAGAAATGTTACAGAATATCTTTCCATTTAATCTATTCTATAAGTAGAATATGTGATGCATTTTTCAGCTATGCATCCAAGCTGATTTACTAAAACTAACAAATGGCACAAAATTCAAAGAATGCCTCTGACACTTTTCTTTCTTTCCTTATTGTGGTGAGAAAAGGTAACTTTTCTCAGGGTAACATCTTTTATATTGTATACACACCACTACACCACTCCGAAACACATTGCTGCTATTGTAACTTGCAAAAGTTATACAATTAATTACAGTTAATGAGCCAAGAAATTGTTGGAGTAATTCTCTTCAACTCAGGCTCTCATAGGGTTGATAATTTTAGGGGGATCGAGTTAGGATCATCAAGTTTTTCACCAATAAATTAAAAAAATAGAACTTCGAGGTGCCACCTGCAGTTGGCTACATGGTTTATATATTATGTTACATATTTTACATATGTGCTATAGGTCATTTGAAGAGGCTGCATATACATAGTTGATTCTACCTTGGAAACTTATTTGGTACCTCTTAAATCAGAAGTGTATTAAAATAGACCTAGTTTCGAATTCCCCTTTTACTTATCAGCTACAAGGGACACATGTTTTGCAATAGCATGCCAGCTCTAGCATTATTGTACAACATTATTATAATAGAGATTCTACAGCTGAAAAGAACAAGACTATTCTTCTGCTGAAAACTCTGGGCATTGTGCAAATTCATATAAATTAATAGGATCAAAAATTAATCTCATAGTCAAACTGCTATAATATAAATATTTCCAACCAAAAAGTTCAGATTGGTAAGTATCTTCTTTTAAAATATATGTTACAATAGCTAAACAACTGGAGCTGAGTCAGATTACTAAGTAGAGTTTGGACCTTATCAGTATTTTATTGGGAAACCTCTAGGTCAACTTGGAGAACTACTGTATTTAGAAATTTGGACTGTATGTATACTTAATGTCCCTAAATCAAACAGTTGTAAATGCTAATTCAATTATACTATGCTAATGTACATGTAAGCCTAATTATTGAAATATATAAGAGAACAATTGAGTCCATTTTTTTTTGCTAAGAGAAACAATTGTTGAGGGAGTTTTGCTGTCATTTACATCTTTTCTTACCATAAATGTTAAGTGAATAACTGCAGTTTTTAAGATTGCAAAAGGTAATCACATGACCCAAGTACATTGTAACTGTCATAAATACAGGTCAGTTATCAGGTGTCTGAAATTTGATCATGTGACCATGGGATGTTTCAATGATCATAAGTGTGAAAAATAGTCATATCACTTTTTTCAGTGTTGTTATAACTTCAAAAGTCACTAAATGAATGATTGCAACTGGATTACTTGTATATTCAATCTATATGTAATTTCAAGGATACACATGCATATATAAACACACACACACACACACACACACACACACATATATACACCCGCACACATACAGTAGTAACTTGGTGCTCAACTGCTTTGAAATTCATTGGATTTGGTATTCAATAAAATTTTGTCCTGAAAACTTTGTCCTGGTACTCATAGTTTGTTTGGTATTCAATGCCCGAGCTAGAACTTATTGACCGCCTTGTGACTCACTATATTATTATTTTAAAAAGTGTGGTACTCATCATGTTTAGTACTCATCACTCCTCCTGGAATCAGTTAACGATGACTACTGAAGTACCACTGTCTATAATTAGAACATTGCTATTTGCAATATTCCAGCTGTACGCTGAAACAAAAGTTTCTGAAACCTAAAGCTCTATGAAGAGAATAAGACTTTTGAAAGGAATTCTATATAATACAATATATTCCTCAAAACTAAACTACCAACATTAATTATTCCATTACATAGGGATGGGAGAAGGAGTTTGAAAGAGAGAGAGAGGAGAAAGAGAGGAGAGAGAGAGAGACACACACAAAGAGAGAGAGAGAGAGAGAGAGAGAGAGAGTGCTCCCCTATTGTTTAATTCTGTAAAGTTGATGTACAAAGTTCCTGTGACTGCTGCTACTTCCAGGAGAATTTCCAGTCCTATTTATCTGATCTGATCTGATGGCTGCTGGGCATGAAAAGAGATCTAAGCTTCTAGAAAGACTTTCTTATTTTTTATAAAAAGAAATTTAAAAGGAGGCCTTTAAACACCTTTGTGAATTTGTAAGTACTAAGAATTAAACAAGAAAATCTTGAAAGTTCCTATTCACAGGACTTGGAACAGAAAAGAACGCTCTTGATATTGGTCAGATGCAAAATCAGAATAAATTAAATAGATACCTGATCTGTCCAGTCATTACTAGACTGAACTTTTTCAAACACCCTTAATTGTCCAGGCAGATTTCTAGCTGTAGGTTTCTATTTTTATTTATTCATTTTCATTTTTTAATATATCTAGCCGAAAACCTGACCTAAACCAGCAGGAGGCAGAAATGATGGCCACGGTTGTAAAACTATCTTTACTTTCTAGTAAGCATCAATTGCTAGATAAGACTGGTTAATTCTGAATTAATGTGTTCTGTTTTCCTTGCTGAATTTGCAATATTTACGTTTAGCTATTGATGTTTTAATTCATGTTAAGTGCATTATTTGCCCCTTGCGTTAAATAGGGAAAACTCTACAAATAAACAGCAAGTCCCACTTGGACAATCATTCGGTAAATTAGCTTACTTTGTCAATATAGCACATGCCTATCAGCCTGTAGAAACAGCAGGCACATGGCTGTTCATTTACTTAAGCAGTAGGTTCTACCATTAATGTGTGTGATTGGTGTTAATTAGTACTGTATGTTGATGTCTCTATGCCACAGAGCCTACATTAACACCAAATATGCAAACACGCACAACTTCAAATTAGCAAAATATTAATACATTAAGTACAAATGGACTAAGTGTACCTTTAAGGACTTCGGCTACTATTTAAAATCATATAGGATCTGTAAAACATAAGGGTGCTGCTTGCATTACCATTTCTACCATATGGCAATCTCCATGGGAACAATCCAGTCAAGTAAATACCATATGAAAGACAAAGATGTATTAGGCAAATCAGTGACAGTCTAACAACTGCCTGTCCTGAGTTGGAAAACCTGAGTTTAATAGCATGGCAAAGCATGGCATAGTGTAGCGTAGCACAGCACAAAGAATAGGGGTGACATGACAGAGGTGTTTCAATATTTGAGGAGCTACCACAAAGAAGAGAAGTCAACTTATTCTCCAAAGCACCAGAAGGTGGGACAAGAAGCTATGGGATGGAAACTTATCAAGGAAAGAACCAACCCAGAAATATACTAAATAGAAATTTTCTGGCCATGAGTACAATTAATCACTGGAACAGCTTACCTTCAGAAGTTGTGGGTGCTCCATCACTGGATGTTTTTAAGAAGAGATTGAACAGTCATTTGTACAGAATGATATAGGCAGTGGTGGGATTCAAATAATTTAACAACTGGTTTGCCCAGGGTCAGGTTGGTTGTTGTGGAAGGCATGGTCCATCTCTGTCCTCCAGTTCTACCGCACATGTGGAATGAGCCTCCTGCAATGTCCACCTGACCTTGGGAGAACTGGCTGTTAAATTTCCACCCTTTGCCAAAAAGCTCTTTTTGAGGGTGCTTGTCTGCATGTTGGTCTCACAGCTGTCTCATCCTTCTGGATGTGGCTCCTTTAAAAGACAAGGTTTCCAAGGAATGAGTTGTGGGGGGGGGTACCATAGAGACAAGAAGTTTATGCTACTGAGAGCTCATGTGGGAAGATGAAAAATTGGGGGGAAGTGGAGGGAAGGATATCCTCCTCCCCGTGGAGGTGTGTGCAGGTGATGTTGGTCAGTCTGCATGCAAAAGTGAGAGGGGTGAGGAATTAAGTTGGCAGCATGATTGAAGCTGTCCCCAATGTAGGGGAAACTGTGAGGTTAGTATGGCCAGGCAAATTGTTATCCCCCTCGCTAGCAAAGTGGATCCCAGGCCCTGCTGTGAAATGGAGAAATGGGAAATGGAGTGACTGACATGGAGGAAGGAGGAAGGAAAGTGGCCTTCTCCTTTCCTCATGCCTGTCATTCCATTGCAGCACAGTGCCCAGGATCCACTTTGATAGGGGTGGGTGGGTGGAGTGGGTAATTTAACAACTGGTTCATCTGAACCAATGCGAACCAACTGATTCCCAGCACTGGGCATAGGGTATCCTGCTTATGCAGAGAGTTGGACTAAAAGATCTCCAAGATCCTTCAACTCTGTTATTATTCTGTTACATGCAGCATTGTACTGCATAGCACAGCATAGCAAAGGGTTTTAATTATAACTAAACATTTGGACCAACTCTAAAAATCTCTGGCAGTGTATAGCAAAAACAAAGATTAAAACAATAAAAAAAACAGGAAATAATGTAAAACTTAAAGGTACTGTTTGAGGAGGAGGAGGAGAAGGAGGAGGTGGTGGTGAATAATACAATGGCATGAAAGACTTGAAATAGTATGTTCTGAGTGATTTCTAACCTGAGCAGCAATTTAATACCTAACATGGGTTCTACCCAAGAAAATGCTGAATCACAAACATGGTAGGATTTCAATCAATGTCCCTTTTGTGGCTTTAGAGGGCAGGAATAAATAAGTCATATCAATAGGTCAAGCCTAAATTGTGTATGCTTTTCTATATGATCAGACACATCTTGAATTGGCTTGGAAGTCAGGTGTTTCAGTATGGCGATGCAATGGACTTTAACAAGCATTACTTTTCACTTATGATATTCTGGCCCAATTATAATTTATGGACTATTTTTTCTGAAACCATATGCTTATTGTAATGTGACTGCTTTAAAAAAAGGAAGTGTGTACACATGTCTGAATACAAAATACACCTGCGCTCACATTCATGTAGATAAATAAAGATGTCTCTTTCTGTCTGTAGCATGGGCATAAAGACATATACATGCAAACATTACATATTAATATTATTACATGATACTGATTTCTGTGCACGCATACTGACAACAGTATGTAACATATCTTTGAAGGAATTGAAAGTAATTATTATTGTGTGTGTACATACTGTAGGTTAATATCTTTTGAAAGTCTTTTTTCCTTGCACACCCTACTCAGAGCTCTTAGTTAAAAATTAGGAATAATGTATTACATCTATGTAAGACTTCACTGAGGGGTTTTTTGTTACACATAAAGCCATTCCTTTTACATTATTGAGAAGCTATAATAGTTTTGTAATTACAGTAAGGCTGCTGAGATATCGGTAGGATAGAATTTCATCAGCTTGCAACCTATTGAGTTTCATGATGTTATGTCTGTAGATGATGTTATGCACTTACAAGGTAGGATCAACATTTAAATAAATGCCTTAAATCTCTTCCAAGAAAAAGGTGAATATATATGTATATAAGCTCTGTTAATAATTGGTGAATGATATACAGTTGCTTTTCTCCCTGGTATGCTATTTCTTTTTAACTCATCCATCTAAAAGAAAGCTGAATTCCATAAGAGTGTTGCATTTGTTGTGTCTTGCAAAGTAAAACAGATGTAGATTCTCAGTTTATACTCATCTTTTTGCATATAATAATGGAACATTCAATGGGCTTGAAGATGTGAATTAAATCTCCAGATAAAACTTTTTCCCACTCCATATTATTCTATGAGTAGTATAATCCAACACAATTCAGTACAGAATTCAAAATAAGATTCCATTTTCCTTTAGAATATCATATTTGTATGAAACGATACAGCACATTCCTGACTGCAGTGGAGATGACTTCAAGGAGTTATGGTAGAAACCTAAGGGATTGTTTTCCTGGCTTTTTCTATAGAATAAACCAGTTGCAATTAAGGCAGGCTAGCTGGCTAATGTCGATCAGAATTTGCTGTCCCATTATGGAAGGTATAACTAAGGATCTCTTTCCTGCATACACAGCTCTCAGAATTCTCTCAACAGGTTAGACTAGAAGCATCAATAGATTCCCAAGGACATAGGGTTTAATAAATAAGAACCTTATAGAAAAGCCAATGAAGTAATTAAGATTAAGTAATTGCTGTATATCAAATGCAAGTCCCATTTATTATGAAATTAAAATTTTAATATTGTTCCTCTTTATTTTACCTGTATGGCATAATGAGTTAAAAGTCTTTTGGGTCAGGGGTAACTATTTCCACCTCTCTCTTGTTTTACTCATGGGATTGTCTAGTTTCTGGTTGTTTGCTTCTGATCTTCTGACAACAGCACTTTTAATCATCCAATGGGTTTTGGAACAATTTATAGTCTGATGAAAGGCAGGGTATTCACTTACTGAGTCCAATATTTCCCTTTCATGCTTTCTCTTTCATAGTATTTTATATAAAAAGACATTGGTGCTGGTTTGGTGCTATTTTTTTTACCAGTGTGTTGAATTTCTAGATAAGCAGATTGGGGCCAGAGGTAAGCAGACTGAAGACCAGAATCTAGAGGCAGTTTGCCCATCCCATGCATACACCAGCCAAATAATTTACATTTCAGGCATCAGGTCTATAGAGTTTTTGAAAAAAAAATGAATTGAGAATTTTGCTTGGTGTTGCAATAGTGCAGGACTGATGCTGACAAAAATATTTTATTAGTCAGTGTCCAAAAGATTTTGTTTCTTTTTAATGTGACATGTTAAAAAAAATGATATGTTTTGGTAAACTTGTTCTACATTTGATATTACTTTAACTCGAAGCAAAATCATTTGATAGAAAAAAGCACTCATTGGTGAATAAAAGTTGCTTTTGTCTGGTGAATATTTAAAACTATTTTGAAAAGTTTTGATCCTCACCATATAGAAGTTTAGCATATATGTATAATAACAGATTTAATGGTTGTTGAAAAGAAGAAATGGTGGATAATTGATATGGTAAAACCAGGGGATAATAAAATAGATAGTAGGATAGAAGATAAAGAATTGGGGAAGATCACAAAGTATCAAGATCAGAAAATCAAAAGTGAAAGATTGTGAAAAAAATCTGCTGTGCTGGCCTCAGTACACTGGGTGACATATGAAAAAAAATCTTAGATTGCATTTAGAAAAAAAGCACATTGATAAAAAAATCTAATTTTGGGCCACCACTGAGCTGTGGTGGTACAGTGGTTAGAAGGCAGTACTGCAGGCCACTTCTGCTGATCACTGGCTACCAAGCAGTTTGGTAGGTCAAGTCTCACCGGCTCAAGGTTGACTCAGCCTTCCATCCTTCTGTGGTTGATAAAATGAGGATCCAGATTGTTGGGAACAATATTCTGACTCTGTAAACCATTTAGAGTGGGCTGTAAAAGCACTGTGCAGTAGTATATAAGTCTAAGTGCTATTTCTATTTCTATTCATCCATTACAAAAGGCCACACTGCTTGGATCCACACATAAACTACATCGATATGCAGATTCTTGAGAAAAACTCAATGCTTATAAAGGTCAACAATAGTTGAAAAATTGCCAGCTGTGATGCCATTGTTGTATGCATAAGTTATGTACAAGAAAATGAACACAGAAATAACAAAAAAAAAACACCCTATTTTATGTATGTACTTGAGAAATAAAAAATGTAAAAAAGAAACATTTTCATTAGAAATAATTTCAACTGAAAATGTAGTTTAGTGCTAAATAAACAAAAACACAAACCTGTTTAGTGTTAACAAAAAAAATGAAGACTGCATTTTATTTGCAACTCACACAAAATATTTTTTTTTTTTTTTTAAAGAAAACTCATTGATAATGTTATCAAATTAGGAGTTACAAGGTTATTGCTTGTTATTCATATAATACATATACTGCTTAGTGCAGAAAAGTCTTTCTTGTTGTTTTGTTCCTGTACCTCATTGTTGATCTGTTTAAGCTATGAAAATAACTCTTCTCCTGAACTGTTGAAAAATGAGAATATTATTTCTACATTGAGAAAAAAGCTAAATGGATGATATATTTGATGATAGGTTAATGTCCTCTGTTTTATACTTTTACTTAAAAAATAAATATTGGAGTGCTTTATTTCCCCAGTAAGATTAACAGTGCAATTGGTAGACTCTGTATATTTAATTTCTTCTGCTGTGATTTCAGGCTGAGAGTATTAATGAAGAGGAAGAGAGCTGCTCCTTACAATGGTCAATCACACTTATGGCAACCAGACACCCATCTCTTCTTACAGTATAAATTACAGATGTGATGTGACCACTACATATGAGGATCTTACAGAGCTATGAAAAAGCTGGCTTTTTATTCTCCCTTCCATCTGAGCCAAGCTGCTGGCTTACTGATTGACAGGTGGACAGTGTGTGATATTATTTGCACAGAACTTGCATGAACAGAAAGAACATGCAATTATTATTCCCTATCTCTCCCACCCCCATGGGAGTTGGGTATTTTTTGAAGTCACCAAGTCAAATGGGAAAGAGCCCCTCTCTAGTTCTACCCCAGAATCCATTTCAATTTTGCTATGTCCCTAAATCTGACACAACTTTGCACATAATCAAAATGTGTTGTTTTGTTGTTATATGCCTACTTTATTGCAAATCCAGGCCTTTTTATTCTTTTAAACAGCTGGCTAAGAATGTTAACAGTTCCTGCCCCACTTCCCTATGCATGCTAGTACAGTAAGTTAACTACATCATTATCCCTTCAATCAAAAACTATCATTGAATATCAATTATCATTGAATAAAGCAGACAAGATATAGTTTTTTCTCTTTTCTCTTTAATTTTTAACTTGCTGTGAAAAGCTTGAAATTCAATTAGTTTTAATATTCAGAGACCTCTCATAAACTAAGGATGTAAGCTGCAGCTTACTTAACTTCTGACTAAAGTTAACATGTTTCAATTATGGGAAGAAATATCCATCTGGTTCATTCCAAGCCAGGAGAAAGACACTGGAAACATGGAGGCTGATTGGAAGGATGGTTTAATGATGAAGCAGAACCATATGGGTTCTGGGCAGCTGACAAAATGGAGTTGAGAGTGGATGGCTTTTATACCTTCTTTTGGACTTTGTATCTGAGCTTCCTGTGCATGTCTTTTTATATTCTATTGGCTGTTGTCAGATTCCTATGGGGATCATGTAAGGGTTATGTAGGGGTCATAGCTGGCTCTATAGGCAAAAGAGGAAATGTAAATCCTAGATATTTGTCTGAGGTCCCAGGTTTGGTTGAAGTTTGGACTGCTCTGAGATGATGCAGTGGCTGAAATACCCTTAGGAGATTGTGCAATGTAGTGAGCTCTGTATCTTCTGCCAAATGATAATGGGTTAATCCTATTATGTCCTGAAAGATCATATCCTGTTCTTCTTAATCCTATCATCCTGGAGCTGAAGGCCTTTTGTTTTGTAGCTAGGCTGGCCCAGTCTTTCTTTATGGGCACAAAATATCTGCTGTGGGGAAGTATTAAGAGTGAGTTTGCTTTCTGCCTCTAAAAAAATCATGTTTCTCCATTTCTCATTTAGGGAAATATAATATTCTGCCTTTTTATTATGTCCCAAAATATTTCATTTTTCTGAGAGATGGGGCTTCTCACAGTATCTATCTAATGATTTTGATTGCCTTTTTCATATTCCCAATGTCCTTTTTGAAGTGCTGAAACCTTAATAATACACATATTTTAATGTAATGTGTTAATTTAATTCAATTCCAATATGTGCTTCATTAAGGGATGGGTATATAATTCCAGGGAATGGATGAAAGCCATTTCAACCAGCATTTATTTGTCAATCAAACGTATGAACATTTTAGAAAGCTCTATGATCATGTCTGGGCATGAAAATAGGGTTTAGAATGAAACACTGCCTGCAACTATAGATTAGAAAGACCAAGCATACAATGTTTGTATTGTTATAGAAATACAATACTTACAAATACATGTACTCTAAGTCTATAAAATTCTACAAAGATAGCAATATGACGTAGCTGTGGGATTTAAAGATATTTCTTCTATGAGGAAGTTTCATTTTTCTACATAAAGTGTAACAAACAATATCCTATACATTTAATTATTTTCTCTTTAATAACACTTTCTATCATTATAATAAGAGTTGGTTTTCAGCTGATTGCACTAAAATATCCTGTAGGGAAACAGGATACTACTTACAAGGACAAAATGTAAGCAGATGACAGATACACACATAATAGTATAATATAAATCTTACATAGTTAAATGTAAATGCTGAATTATTTGCAGAAAGGATAAATAAAATAAAGACAAATGTTATAAAAATACTACAGGGGATATTTTTATAAAAAAATGACAGGAAAGGAAAGGGAAAGGAAGGGAAGGAAATAGAATCAAGTATATGTGCTGAACTGTTTAAATTCCTCATGCAAACATAAATTGCACAAACACTATATAAAAACACATTCTGGCTGACAATTCCTGTCATGTCCAATATAATACTATTTCTGTACCATGTTCCAAAGACATTTATCCCTCTCCGTGTGTGTGTTTGTGTTTTTTGTGTGTGTGTGTGTGTGTGTTTGTGCGCGCGCGCGCACACACACACACACAGAATATATACATACACATACACACATATATACACAAAACCTACACATACACACAAGCACTTTCTATAACAGAATTGTTTTTTCAATCATCCCATCATTTGAATGGAAAAAATGATACAAAGATTGTTAAGGCTTATTGCTGATTTTTAATACAAAACATATTTATTCCATTACAGAAAGTTGTAATATTTATACAATGTTTTGTATAAATATTACAACTTTGTCTTTTTTAAGGTATTCAAATGTCTGTTCCCTCTCTAATTGGTTGGTTCGGGCCAGGGATCATTAGTATTCCTTCCAGCTTCCTTTTCTTTCTTTCTTTCTTTCTTTCTTTTTTTTCAAGTAAAAATACATGATCCTACCAGATTCTTTAATAATGAATACCTAGAGTCTGCTCATGAAAACAGATCACATCATAAGGACTGGTAAGAGAAACTCTGTACATTAGTAAATACTTCTTTAAGTTAGTCTGAAACAAGAAATAAAATCATCACATAATTATTTAAACTCTCAAGACTTATTAAAACAGTTTTAAATATGGAATACTGCAAATTTACTTTATACAGTATATACCTATACAATATTTGCATAATATATCTAACCAATCATAAATTCACTATTCCTCTGGTGGTCATGCTTTTCATGATGCTAGAAACTTTGCAAAATCATTTCAGTTATACTTTAATGTTGCTCTCATTTATTTCTGATACAGAAAACGATTTTGCAATGGGTGAATATGGAATGTTTAATATAGAGTATCATCTTTCACGCTATAGGGTACTGCACACAAGAACAACTAGACACAAAGATAGTTTTTTCCGAATGCCATCACTCTGCTAAACAACTAATTCCCACAACACTGTCAAACTACTTAGTAATACTGTACTACTACTACTACTATTATTATTATTATTATTATTATTATTATTATTATTATTATTATTATTATTATTATTATTATTATTATTATTCTCATCCTTCCTATTACCTATCTCTTCCTACCTATGACTATAACTGTGTTGCTTGTATCTTTATAATTTATATTGTTTTATTTGTTTCCTAGTATGATTTGATTGTTTTTAGTAACCTATGACTAAGTGGTATATCTTATGATTCTTGATGAATGTATTTTTATTTTTTTCTCTTATGTACAGACAGCCTATGCACCAAAGATAAATTCCTTGTGTGTCCCAATCAAATTTGGCCAATAAAGAATTCTATTCTATTCTATTCTATTCTATTCTATTCTATTCTATTCTATTCTATTCTATTCTATTCTATTCTATTCTATTCTATTCTATTCTATTCCATTCCATTCCATTCCATTCTATTCTAATTTGTCAGAGTATTCATTTACTGGCAGAGACATAGTTAACAGAGTCAGTGAGTAGGCATGGTAACAGACCAGCCAATGGGAGCTGACATGGAAAGTAAAACTAGAAGTTTTCTTTCCCTCTGGTTTTTGGTTTGTTTGTTTTTTTGCTTGTCTGCTGAAGTTGAGTTGCTGCTCTGAACTTGTAACATGTCTGCTTCTGTTTGAGTTTGCTCCATGTTAGAGAAATCTACAACTAGTATTGTAAAATTTACTAAATATGTTTATAAAGACGTTAAATGAAGCATCAGCCATCTGTGTTTACTTTTCTGGTGCTGAATTTACACTGCAAAATTCTGAACAGGTTAGAAGCCCAGAAAAAGACTGAATTGTAATTAAAGCTGAGAGACTGCCTTTTTTAAAAGTAAGAAACAAAGCAAGAGGCTTTGCAGGTTGGCTGAAAAAATTAAAGAGAGCTCTGTACCCTGTTTGGGTTAGAAGAACTATATTATTTGAGCTACAAAGATGGAATGTTTCCTGATGGCTAAAGAGCTTTGGAATATTGTTGAAAATCCACCCAATGCACCATTGAATGCTGCAGATCAGAAGCTGCATGATAGAGCATTTGCTTATATCATCTTAAGTTTAGAAGATGATCAGTTTATCAATGTAGCTGATTTAAAGACTGCAAAGGAAGTCTGGGATAAATTAAGGACTGTTCATGTGAGTGTATCTGCATGCAATGTCATACAATTATCAAGAAAGTTATATAGAGCTCATTTGCAGCCAGGATAGATTCAGTGGAACAGCATTTTGTTCATATGCAAACTTTGTTTGTGAAGTTAGAATAGCGTGAGATGAGGATTCTGGAATCTCAAAAAATACTGCTAGTTTTGAATAGCCTAGATAAAACTTGGGACATTGTTTCTGCAGTGTTTGAATGCAAACCAGAGCAGGAATTGTGTTTGGAAGCTCTGAAAGCATGCCTGATAGCTGAAGAGCAGAAACACCATTATAGAAAAAGCCATGAGGAGGAAAAATTCCTGAGAAGGGGGCCCAAGAGGAACAATGGAAATTTCCACAGCCAGGCTGTCTGCAGAGAGCAGCACAGAGGTAACAGCCTTGCAGTTTCCAGAGACCAGCAGTAGAAGATATCAGATTACAGCTAAGCAGAAAGCCCAACAACAGTAATGATGCTTCATCTGTATTGAAACTGCTTACTTAAAGAAAGACTGTTTGCTGCAAGAAAGACAAGTTGATGGACAAATTGCAATAGCAAAAGTCAATCTTTTCAGGAGAGAGCAATGGCGGATAGACAGTGGGGCTAGCCAAACGATTATTAACAATGCTAAATTGTTTTACATGATGGATGCAGCTGCAGGAGACACAGTAGCCTTGGCAAATGGCAAGAAGGCTAAAGTCATTGGAAGAGGCAGTGTGCAAATTCCATATTTGGAAACAAGGTTCAATAATGTTCTATGTGTACCAGAAATGGAACATACTTTGCTGAATGTCTCTAGTTTAGACAAGCAAGGATTTGAGACCACATTTGTAAATGGGCAGTGTCTTATAAAGAAAAAATTACTATTCTCAGTAAACAAAGGAAAATTGAACAGTTGTTGGAGAGATCTAACATGAAAGATTGTAATACTGCTCCAATGCCTATGAGTACAGATTTTCATAACATTTGTGTGAGGACAAAAGTGAAGCCTGTGATCAGGAGATATATCAGTCAGCAATAGAGAGCCTATTGTATCTGTCACAGTGGTCCAGACCAGACATAGCTTGTACAGTAAGCATTTTGAGTCACTTTACTGCTGCACCAATGAAATTGCATTGGATGGGTGTAAAAAGGATTCTCAGGCATTTGAAGGGAATTGTGAATTTAGGTCTTCAAAGACAGATCTTTGAAGAATTAAAATTGAAATGCTATGTTGATAGTGAGTATGCAAATGATGTAAAAACCAGAAAGTCCAATTCTGGGATTGTGATATTGTTTGGAGGGGCTTTAATTGGTTGGAAGTCCAGAAAGCAAATAACTAACCATTTCTACTGTAGAGGCAGAATTTATTACTTTGTCTGAACTCTGTTCAGAGATAACTTGGTGTGTACAGTTGTTACAGGTTTTAAATATAAAGGTAACTGAGCCTATCTTAATCTGTGAAGACAACACTGCTTGCATTAAAATGGCTACAGGTGACAGAGTAAAGAGTAGAAGCAAGCATGTGGATAATAAGTATTGTAAGAGAAGCCATCAAGTGTAAATTGATTAGCTTGCTTCATTGTTCTTCAGAAGACAATTTGGCCGATATAATGACCAAGCCATTGGGTGGATTGCACCATGGGAAGTATATAAAGTTAATTGGATTTATGCCTCTTCCAGTTATGAAGGGAAGAGTGTCAGAGTATTCATTTACTGGCAGAGACATAGTTAACAGAGTCAGTGAGTAGGCACGGAAACAGACCAGCCAATGGGAGCTGACCTGGAAAGTGAAACTAGAAGTTATCTCTCTCTGTGGTTTTTTTTTTTTGCTTGTCTGCTGAAGTTGAGTTGTGGATCTGAACTTGTAACATGTCTGCTTCTGCTTGAGTTTGCTCCATGTTGGAGAAATCTACAACTGGTATTGTAAAATTTACTTAATATGAAATTTAAATGAAGCATCAGCCATCTGTGTTTATTTTTCTGGCATTGAATTTACACTGCAAAACTCTGAACACCTATCCTATCCTATCCTATCCTACCCTATCCTACCCTACCCTACCCTACTCTACTCCATCTTTTGGAATGAACTGTATCCACTACAGAAGAAAAAAACCCTTTGGAAGTAAAGATTTATTTATTTTATTTATTTTATTTATTTATTTGATTTGCCAATTGTTTACAAGATAATAAGTATAAGTGTATACATAGTTGTGAATACATGAAATGGGTACATATAAGAAAAATAAAAGAAGAATAAGAGAAACAATAGGACAGGGACGGTAGGCACGTTGGTGCGCTTATGCACGCCCCCTACAGACCTCTTAGGAAAGGGGTGAGGTCAATAGTAGACAGTCTAAGGTTAAAGTTTTTGGGGTTTGGGGAAGAAACTACAGAGTCGGGTAGAGTATTCCAGACATTGCTGAAGTAATTGCTGAAGTCATATGCTATTGCTGAAGTCATATTTCCTGCAATCAAGTTTGGTGCGGTTAACATTGAGTTTGTATCTATTGTGTGCTCTTGTGTTGTTATGGTTGAAGCTTAAGTATTCATTGAAAGGTAGGACATTTCAATGTATGATTTTATATACCATGCTTAAATCAGACCGAAGACGGCGTAATTCAAGGTTTTCTAGTTCTAGAATTTCAAGTCTGGTGGCATAAGGTATTCTACAACGAGTAGAGGAGTGGAGAACTCTTCTTGTGAAATATTTCTGGACTTTCTCAATTGTGCTAATATCAGATACGTAATGTGGGTTCCAGACTGATGAACTGTATTCGAGTATTGGTCTAGCAAATGTTTTGTATGCTCTGGTTAGTAGTGTGATATTACCAGAGAAAAAGCTACGTAGGATTAGGTTAACAACTCTTAATGCCTTTTTGGCTATGTAGTTGCAGTGGGCTCTAGCACTTAGATCATTAGAGGTGAGTATTCCAAGTCCTTTACAGAGCTTGGGTCATCAACAAGATCTTGACTATTCAGCTTGTATTTTATTTTCTGATTTTTTTTTGCCAATATGTAAGACAGAGCATTTATTTGTTGAGATTTGAAGTTGCCATTTGTTTGACCATTCTGATACATAGTCAAGATCTTTTTGTAGGGTAGCAGTATTGTCTGTGGTATTGAACAGCTTTACATCATCAGCGAAAAGAACGCAATTGCTCTTAATATGATCACAGAGGTCATTTATGTAGAGTATGAAGAGAGTTGGTCCTAGAACACTGCCTTGGGGGACACCACTATTGACAGGTACAGAATTTGATAGGACGCTCCCAATTTTGACCATTTGTTGTCTGTTTGCCAGGAATGCTTCTATCCAGTTATTCAGTTGTCCAGAGATACCATAGGATTTTATTTTTAGGGGTAGTTTGTCGTGTACCACTGAATCAAAGGCTTTACAGAAGTCTATGTAGATTGCGTCTATTGCTTTGCCCTGGTTGAGTTGTGTCGTCCATATGTTTTTGCAGTGTAAGAGTTGCAGATTACAGGATAGTTTTTTTCTGAAACCAAATTGTTTATTGGAGAGTAGGTTGTTTGTCTCTAAGTGGAGGATGATGGATTGGTTAATAATTGATTCCATGACTTTACAGGTGACGCAGCATAAGGAGATTGGTCTGTAATTTTCAACTAGGCTTGGGTCTCCCTTTTTGAAGATGGGGATGACTGTGGCTTGTGACCATAGGTTAGGCAAGGAGCTGGTCCTGAAAGATTTTTCAAAGATTATGCTTAGAGGTTTGGCTATGGCAGTGGATAGCTTTTTTAAGAAGTAGGCACATATTCCATCAGGTCCAATAGATAGAGATGGTTTTAGATTGCGTAGTGCTTTTTCAACATTGTCTTCTGTAAAATCGATATGTATTAGATCATTGTTGTTATCTGTGGTACAGCTAGGAAATACTGGGCATGATCCATTGCTGTTTACAAATACTGAGCTGAAGAATGTGTTAAAGATGTTGGCTTTAGTGGTGTCGTCGTTGCAGTCTTTACCATCAGGTCCTATCAAGGGTGGGATAGACCTTGAGTCTTTTAGTTTGTTGTTTACAAAATTGTAAAAAGCACGGGTGGAATTGGTGCTTAGAAGGTTTTCCTCTTGTTTAATGTGATAATTGATGCATTCGGTCTTTATCTGGTGGCATAAATTTTTGTATCGGCTTTTGAAATTGGCAACGTGACCAGATTTGTTTTTCCGCCAGAGTGATCTCTTTTTGGATTGAAGTTTCCTTATTGTTATGGGTAATCTGCTTTTTTGTTTTGTTTTGGGAGTTGTTGTTGGTACATATAGTTTGATGACTCTTTTGACTTCAAGTAAAAATATGTTGTAATGGTCTTCAACAGTATTGCATCCAGTGAATAGAGATTGCCAATCAAGGGATGAGAGATCGTTGTCTATAAGATCATAGTTGCCTTTTTTGAAGTTACAATTGGGGATTACATCATTGTGGTGATTTTTGTGTGGGCGTATGTTGAGACAAAAGTCAATCATATTGTGGTCACTGCTGGAAAAGGGTTCTTTAGTTTGTATTCGTAAATTAAATTCAAACTATTGCAGAAGATGAGATCGAGGCAGTTGTTTAGTCTAGTGTTGTTGGTTACTAGTTGTTCCAGTCCCAGATTTGTAATAGCATTGTAGAAGGTTGTGTGTATGATTTCAGTTGTACATTCATTTAGGGTCCAGTCAATATGAGGTAGATTGAAATCACCAAGAAAGATAAAAGGGAATGGGCAGGATGCAGCCCATGTTAGTAATGTATTTAGCTTGTTTACATGTTCGATGTCATAATCAGGTGCTCTGTAACATAGTAAGAATCGAATTGTGATATTTAAGGATAGTTCACAGATGATGGTCTCAGGAAGAGCAAGCTCCTGGGTAACTTGGATATTTTTTAGATGTAAGGACTTTTTATAGAAGATAGCAACAACACCTCCTCTACGAATTTCACGATCTGATCGGTAAACATGATAGTCCCTTACTATGGTAATGGAGTCAGGGAGAGATGCATTGAGCCATGTTTCACAGACAAATATAATGTCGAATTTAGCCATATTTAGTAGGAGGAAAAATTCAGGTATTTTATTCACGAGGCTTCTTGCATTGAGTAGTTTGCATTTAAGGACAGTAGTAGTTGGAATTGAGGTAGTTAGGGGCGTGCATGCCTAGTCTTGGGTGATGGTGGATCGGTTGCCCCTATTTGTCACCAGTAGCATTTGAAACAAAGAAAACAAGGATTTCCATCTTGTTCTGCTCTTTATGTTTGATTTTCTCAAATTGGAAGACCTTTCATCTCTTTCCTTCATCCTACTTCCTATAGGAAGAGTGATTTTTTTCTTTAATCTTCTTCACCTCATCCTCCATGATAACAGCAAACTCAATGATGCTGAGGGTTTTTTTAATTAGAGAATGTAGAGTTAATTGAGTTTATGTGCCTTTTGCCCCTTAAGAATCTGTCTCTAGATACTTTTAATGGGTTTATTCTTGTCTGCTAAATATGGAACCCTTTGAATGAAATGGAGGATTCCAATCAAGGTGACCTTGACAATTTCCTTTCATCCACTTCAGTATGCTTCTTCATGAATCATATAATGCAAACAAGTTTGCAAATATGATTAAATTATGTTTCACACAATATAAGGAGTTTAAGGTGAAACTAACAATATTATCTCATGTAAAAACTTTCTGTAGGGGATGATGATAAAAATAGTAGGGATTAGGTTTGTGGTATATGAAATTCTTGTTTCATTCTCCTTTTTAATGATTTCCCTGTCTGAAGTAGGTACATGTTTATGTTATATGGAAAGAATTGCTGGAAAATGTAATCTCTTAGTAGATAATTTTAAGGAACAATTATTTCTCAAATATTAGATTTTCACATGAGATTTTGTATTTTGCTATATATGTGCCCTTGGTCAGTGGACCTTGAAGTTCATCTGAAACTTGAACATTCCTAAAAAAATTGTAGTTTAGTCACTGAAGGATGATGTTATTGTTTTAATGCCACTACTCTTTTTAAATCTGTGATACAATCTACTAATAATTCAATTTGGCTGATATAATGACCAAGCCATTGGGTTTGATTGCACCATGGGAAGTATATAGAAAATTATTATACCATGGTAATCTTTGCTTTATTGACTCAGAGTCTCTACCTTCCAATACTGTATAATGAAAATAATTCCAAAGTAGAAATGAATTAATCTTAAACTTTTTCACCATGGAAAGTTTAGGGAAGGTGAGGGGATTGTAGTGTTTCTGTATATTTATTTTGTGTGTGCATGCGTAGTCTATGTGTGTATATATGTATGTATGCATGCATGCATGTAGATGTATGTATGTATGTATGTATGTATGTATGTATGTATGTATAGATAGATAGATAGATAGATAGATAGATAGATAGATAGATAGATAGATAGATAAGTATAGATCTTCTTTCTTCTTGTATGTATGTATGTATGTATGTATGTATGTATGTATGTTCCAGCATAACTCTGGAACACCTTGACAATTCCAACCAAGCTTGGTACACAGATGACTTAGCCTCTAGAAACAAATACTGTGGGGGTAAGACACCCCTAACACCCTTCAAGGGTGTGTGCGCACCTTAAAATGGCTTCTAGCATGGTAACAACTTTACAGGGCTCCCTCTTGTGGAGGAATACAATAATTGTGACATTGCAGGACAGACAATACAACTGCATGAGTCCTGACTATAGGATTTTCCTGTCTAATACAGGATTGGGATAAATAAATACCCAGGCAATGCTAGGTTATCAGCTAGTAGATGATAAAGAGAGACTGATACCTCTAATACTTTCCTCTCTAGTAAGTGCACTATTTTGCAAAATGGAGCCTCAAAGTAACATTAAAAACAACACTTTTTAAAAATAAAAAATAAAACAAGCCATAAAAGATATTGAGATTAAAATAGATCTTACCAGATCAGTAGATGATAACAGAGTGCTCTTTATTTGCAGGGATAAGGAACAGTTGCCCAACATTTATAGGTGAAAAGCAACTCTAAGCATTTGTCATTATTGGCAAGAGTTTTCCTACAGTTGCAGTTCAACAACATCTGGAGAAAAAGACTTTTTCTACAACTGCTGTATATTAACTGTACAGCTGGAACTCAGTATAAGCATTTGAATGTAGAAGATGTTGAAGTTATAATCTTTAAAGTTGAGGGTTCTTCCCCTCCTGAACTTTAAAAAACAAATTTCTATCCAACTGCTGTAAATTACATTCTGTTGTCCTCAGTCTTGTATAACTCTTAATTCTAAACCAGCTTACTGGCTTTGGTAATTTCATGAAACTGCTAAAAATATATTTCTTCCTAGTAAAATTTAATTTGTAGTAATGGGTAATGTCTAGTACTTAATTTAGCAACATTAGTTCCATACATCTATATCTACTTCATGAAATGGAGATAAAAATGTTATGTTAGAAAAATAGATGCTTTTATGCCCTCCCCCAAAAAAGGCTTTGGAGCAGAACTTACAGGAAAATATTGTTTGAGAATTCATATTCATCGATATATATTGTAATATTGTTATTATTGAAGATTATTTGTTAATGTAGTGACCTAGAACACAACAGTTACAAAGAAGAGTGGGTCCACATAAAAGTCATTTTGCCTGATCACTGAATCACAGACATTCATCAGGGATTCTAGATACAATGCAGGATTTTCAGATCAAACTATGCTTTCTAAATAAATAATCTACAGTGCTTTTCTCTATTAAAATCTGTGTGGCCCAAATTGTGGACATAATTCTGATATCTGAACTTAAATATCAACCTCCTCATGATAGTTATAACCTTAACAAAAAGATTGGCAAGTTTAATTTATGCTGAAGTAATAAAGTTTAAGCCAATTTTGTTCATTATTGGCTTCTAGCTCAGCACTGCAATTCAACTGCTCCCTTTTGTTACTAAACTGCATGATACTGTTCACACAGAGAGGGAGGAAACATGCCAACTGAAGTTTTCAACTGGCAGTTTCATTTATGTTTTCTAAAATCCTGTTCATACAGAAGTGTATCAATGCAGCTGCTGTTGCTTGATGTTATTTTTAATCACATCAGCTTGGACTTTTATTGTATCATGTTAAAATATTTCTTTCAAAGAATACAATAGATTCAGGACAAAAAAGGTATATTCAGTTGAACAACTACTGTTAAAGCAAGAAAGCTATTTACAGTATTTCCATTCTCAATGGTCTTGAATAAAAGCTAAAATGCCAGAAAAGATCAAAATGTATGTCATTTATTAGAACTTATTTCATGTTATTTTTTTAAAAAAGATGCACCTCCCTTTTTAGAACATGTAAACATATTAACATTTCAAAAACAAAACAAACGAATAAAATATAATTTTACTATGCTTGCTCCAGGGAACCATTGCTGTGATTGTATTATTTTTATAGATCATATCTCTTTTTAATGTTTGGTTTCATCAAATTAAATTTTCTTCTGAGATTATGATATCTTTTAAACAAATTTAAAACTTTCATAATGAATTCAGCTTTGAGTTGTTTTCATTTTGCTGCAACATTGACAGCTACCTCACATTTTTATGCATTAGAAATAATTAAATAGGTGAAAAATTGCAGAAAGAAAAATAATATGTAATTATGTACATTTGACTCTATGGCAGGTCCCATGTCATAGAATAAATTGCCACTACAGTGTCAAGGCAGTCTCCTTTTTCTCCTATAATTTCGGAGTTAAATTAACATATCGTTATTTTTCAGACCTTTTCAGATTTTTTTTTCAGGTTTTGTATCTTATATTGATGATAATGATCTTATAAACTGCTTAGTGCAGTACAAGAGTTGGCAGTTTAGAAATAAGTAAATAAAGAATTCAAAAAGTGATTATTCTAATTTATTTAACTCTGAACTGGCCTGATTTTCTTTGTTTAAGCAATAGTTCATTGCATTCTACACAGAAACTGAAAGAAAACACTAAATGTTGCACAATGCTAATACTATTCCGCTACCTTGTATCCTCTAAATCAGGACTGTCAAACTCCCAGCCCATGTGCCCGGATGCGTCATGCGTTGGCTATATCCATGTCACGTTTACCGAAGAGGAAAAAAGTCCTGATATGTCATGTGATGCTGTGATGACATGAGTATGACACCCCTGCTCTAAATAGTAAACATACTCAGTACACCCTACCAAAATTCTTAAAGTTTGTATGAACATCATTATGGTTTGTTTGTTTTTTAAAGAAAAGCTTGCAGAAATGGTTAGAAGTTATATGCAAATAATTGTCCTTCAAATGGTAATTAAAATCTCCCTTCTGGATGTTTTCAAATTGAGGCTGGATAATCATCTATCAGAGACAGTGGATTCTTGTACTGAGGTTGTGCTAGAGCAAGTGTATTCCAACTCCTATACAGATACTTATTTATCTATTGTTTGCAGTTACAGTAATGATGATGAAAAAGTAACTTTGCAAACAATTCTCACATTTGCCTCCCTGACAGGTTTGTAAAACAAAGGAAAGCTGAAGTAATATCACAATTTTACTTAGCAACCACATCACTAAGTTGCCTGTTCCAATTATGGTCCCTAAATGAGGACTACTTAATATTCTAGAATTCTATGAAATGTTAATATTTTAATTGTATTTATAATTAATTATAAATATAATTCTTTTTTTAAAATGTTAAACCATAATTATAATCCTTATAATTGTAAGAAATAAATCAAATATTGAGGGGTCCTTGGTGCTACTTAAACTTGTTTGTTTTCTTGTAGATATTTCATTATATGAAATATCTACAATTATATATGTCATATATATATATATATATATATATATATATATATATATATATATATATATATATGGATCTTTGGTTATTCGGGTTTTCTCCCGCGTAAGATTGGAAGTATCTAGGCAACGTTTCGATGAAGTCTCATTCATCATCTTCAGGCTTCTGTCTTCAGCTCTGTGCTTCTCAGAGTGATGTGAGCTTGCAGCTGCTTCTTCCTTTTAACTGCTAGTGGGGTGTGACTTGATTGGGTGGGGGCTTGGCTGTGTTCTGATTGGGTGGGGGTGTGTTCTCATTGGTTGGGGGTTTGGCTGTGTTCTGATTGGTTGGGAGGTTGGCCATGTTCTGATTGGCTGGAGGTGTGTTCTGTTCAGGTGGGGGCTTGGTTGTGCTCAGGTTGGTCTTAGTTACTGGGGGATTTGAGCTGGTGAGCTGTGATCTTGCTGTTTGGCTTCGAGTTCGTGGTCGTGCTGCATCTTCATGGTGGGGGTCAGTTCGCTTCATGTATGGCTCAGAGGGGTTTGAAGTGGGTAGTGATGCAGCTGCAGTGCGGCTTCTGGTCTGTGGTCGTGTCTCATCTTCTGTGTGGGTGTGAGTCTGCTTTTTACGTGGAAGTGTGGTGGTGGCATCTTGTGTGGCCCTCGTGGGTGTGGGTCTGGTGTCATTCATCATGTTAGGCACTCGTCTGTTCATGAGGGCGGGTTTCCAAATGGCTGGTAAGCGGGAGGTGTCATCTCTTTTATTCATGCTGTGTGGGCGTTTTTCTATCTCTATGGCTTCTCTGATTATTCTGTTGTTGAAGTGTTCGGTTTTGGCGATAGTTCTGGTATAAAAAAAAATATATATATATACATACATACATACATACATACATACATATACATATACATATAGATATACATATACATATAGATATACATATACATATAGATATACATATACATATACATATATATATAATGGTATTCGGCTTGGTTCGGGTATTTTCCCACATCATTGTAGTTGTTCTTTTAAAGTTGTAGCAACGTTTCAGCAGAATCTCATCTGCCATCATCAGCAGAAGCCTGATGATGGCAGATGAGATTCTGCTGAAACGTTGCTACAACTTTAAAAGAACAACTACAATGATGTGGGAAAATACCCGAACCAAGCCGAATGCCATACATGTAAGTACCCGCGAAAACTTAAGAAAACCAATATATATATATATTCTGAGGTTTTTTGCGGGTATTTGTATGTGGAACTTTGGTTATTCGGGTTTTCTCCCGCATAAAATTGGAAGTATCTAGGCAACGTTTCGATGAAGTCTCATTCATAATCTTCAGGCTTGTGTCTTCGGCTTTGTGCTTCTCAAAGTAATGTGAGCTTGCAGCTGCTTCTTCCTTTTAACTGCTAGTAAGGGTGTGACTTGATTGGGTGGGGGCTTGGCTGTGTTCTGATTGGCTGGGGGTGTGTTCTCATTGTTTGGGGGTTTGGTTGTGTTCTGATTGGTTGGGGGGTTGGCTGTGTTCTGATTGGCTGGGGGTGTGTTCTGTTCAGGTGGGGGCTTGGTTGTGCTCAGGTTAGTCTTAGTTGCTGGGGGATTTGAGCTGGTGAGCTGGTGAGTTCTTGTGATCTTCAATGCGTGCACTTATTCTTCTGTTAGTTTGTCCGATGTATATGGTGGGGCAGGCAGTGCATGGGATTTCATATACTCCTTGATTTTCTAACTCAGTTCTGTCTTTAGGGTTTCTTAGGATGGTGGATATTTTTCTGTTTGTGCAGAATGCTGTCTTAGTGTTGTGTTTTTGGAGGATCTTGCTGATTTTGTCTGTAGTGCCTTTTATATATGGGAGGAGGGCTTTATATATGGGAGAAGTGCACGCATTGAAGAACACAAGAACTCAATCAAAAAAGAAGAACCGACCTCTTCCCTGGTCCAACACCTCAAAGCTACAGGACATGAGATTGACTTTAAAAATACCAGAACTATCACCAAAACCGAACACTTCAACAACAGAATAATCAGAGAAGCCATAGAGATAGAAAAACGCCCATACAGCATGAATAAACAAGATGATAGCCAACCCCCCAACCAATCAGAACACAGCCAAATCCCCAACCAATGAGAACACACCCCACCCAATCAGAACACAGCCAAGCCCCCACCCAATCAAGTCACACCCCCACTAGCAGTTAAAAGGAAGAAGCAGCTGCAAGCTCACATTACTCTGAGAAGCACAAAGCCGAAGACACAAGCCTGAGATGATTAATGAGACTTCATCGAAACGTTGCCTAGATACTTCCAATTTTACACGGGAGAAAACCCAAATAACCAAAGATATATATATATATATATATATATATATATATATATATATATATATATATATATATATATTTCCTAAGTTTCAAGTCTGACTCACTTTCAAGTCTGACTCACAGACGAACACAATACAGAAGCCTGATGATGGCAGATGAGATTCTGCCGAAACGTTGCTACAACTTTAAAAGCACAACTATAATGACGTGGGAAAATACCCGAACAAAGCTGAATACCATACATGTAAGTACCCACAAAAACTTAAGAATATATATATATATATATATATATATATATATATATATATATATATATATATATATATATATATCAATGAATACTTCAGCTTCAACCATAACAACACAAGAGCACACAATAGATACAAAGTCAAGGTTAACCACACCAAACTTGATTGCAGGAAATACAACTTCAGTAACAGAGTGGTCAATGTCTGGAATACTCTACCTGACTCTGTGGTTTCTTCCCCAAGCCCCAAAAACTTTAACCTTAGATTGTCTACTATTGACCTCACCCCTTTCCTAAGAGGTCTGTAAGGGGCATGCATAAGCACACCAATGTGCCTGCCATCCCTGTCCTATTGTTTCTTTTATTTTTCTTATATGTACCCATTTCATGTATTCATAACTATGTATATACTTATACCTTATATCTTGTAAGCAATTGACAAATCAAACTAAATTAATAAATAAAAAAAATTATGAGCCTCTGTGGCGCAGTAGTTAGAGTGCAGTACTGCAAGCTACTTCTGCAGCCAGCTGCCTACAATTTGGCAGTTCAAATCCCACCAGGCTCAAGGTTGACTCAGCCTTCCATCCTTCTGAGGTGGGTAAAATGAGGACTCAAATTGTTGGGGGAAACTTGCTGACTCTGTAAACCACTTAGAGAGGGCTATAAAGCAGTATATAAGACCAAGTGCTATTGCTATTGCTATTACTCAGAGTAGGACCATTTGCACATCAGTGCTGGCATTGAGAATATTAAAATGTGTCACAAGTCAATCACATACAGTAGATCAGGGGTGTCAAACTGGCAGCCCCTGGACTGGATGTGTCATGCACAGGCCATGCCCATCCCAGTTCCACAAAAATATCATGATATGTCACGATATATCACATGACACAATCGAGTTTGACACTCGTGCTGTAGATCATATACTTGCATTGAATGGATGGCAGAGCTTGTGCCCACTGGCAAGGAATGTGAACAATTTTTCTATCATATGGAATATATATCTTGAAAATAGGCAAACAATGTGGATAAGTTGTGTGCTTGCTTAAATTATGATCCTCTATACAAATGCCCTTCAGTATTGGACAGTATGGGACTGAAAGTAAAATCTTATTTTGTAAGTATGATCCACAATGAAGATCCAAGTATCCATCATTCATAACAATTGTTTTTAAACTGTAGTTTCTTAGTTTCACCTGCTGGGTCTAAACTGGGAGAAAATGTGGCATGAAAATGCTAAAATCAAAGTAAAACTAGATTTCTTCATTTCTTGAAGAGCAGCAAAGTATACATACAGCATGTTTCTAGTGTCATGCTGGAATAAAAAGTATTCTCTTCTGGTTTTAACGTTATTACTTAAAGCCCACACTGTGTTGGTTATAGTCTGAAATCTGTATATTCTGATCACCTGTTTAATTATTTCTTAAATAAATATTGGAATCAGGAATCAAAAGAAAGGGATTACAGAAAGCTAATATTGCTCTTGTTTCGAATATTCTTCTTGGAGGATTAAGGATGTTTAGGCTTTACTTGGTAGGTGTATTCCTTCTTTCTTGAATGCAGTGACTGAATTGAGCTTGTCACAAAGACAGCACTTTTTAAGATATATTGACACTGGGAAAAAACATTTGTTAGCTAGAGCTAAGTAAGTTCAGACTTTGAACTTAGAAGCAAATGATCCATAGATATAAGAATGTGTCATTTAAGAAGAATGTGGTATGAAAAATGATGATTGATAACTGAACTTGAAGAAAATATCATAAGGAAAAATGAAGGCTTCAAAGAAGGAGGGAAGCTTGTATTAAAAATGGTTCAGGTTTTTATTATAAACACAACTCTGAACTTTCAAAGCATCAAGACCATGTTTTTCCCACTAATATTATAAGAAATCAAAACATGCTGTTAAATATGTCCTTTTGAGAATGCAAGCACACATGATTGATTTCATGCATTTCCAAAGTGGCCATCCGTGTGTTCATACTCTTTGGAATGGTTTTTCTTTTCTAGGCTGAAGACATGGATAAGGTGTGGCATACTAGCCTGATTGCATATGGCCATCTGCACATCTTTGAAAAAAGCCAGGGTGTGCCTAAACTAGCCAGCTCTGGTTGCTTTGCTGCCAGTCAGAAATCTGGCTGAGACACCAGTATGAATGCCTTTGTGCAAAGTCTCTGTTGGTCAACCTGCCTGTGATAGCAGATCTGGGTGAATTCAGCAGAGAATTCAGGACTTCTTAGGTTTCCTGGTAGAGTCAGGACTGCAGAAACTTTGCTTGCCTTCACTAGGGAAGTGGGGGTAAGTACTGAGCCATTTTTCTAGTGGCTTTTCACTAGACTTTTCCTACTGAAGATGCTACTTTCAGTTACACTGCTTTTTCCATACTCACACCAACAAATCATTTCTTCAGAAATATCATAATATCTGATTTCCTTTATCAATGGTATCTTTCAATTCTATGCCATCCAGATTTTTTTCTCCCTTTTCCTGTACTTCTTTTGTTTCTGAATTCTGGTTAAGCTCTGCCATCTGCTAAAATGAATTCTATACAATTTTACAAAAATGCAACATAATTATCAAGATCCTGAAATTCATCAATGAATGAACCACACTCATTTCAGACAAAACATTTTATTGCTTCTTTCCATCTTACACACACACACACACACACACACACACACACACACACACTATTTTTACCCAAAATTTTCAAACAAGTTTTGGAATTTAATATAGCTGTTCCCTGGAGTATATCTGTTTTGGAAGGATATCTAACTGTATTTGTTATTCTGTTTTGCAGATAGCAGCTTGGCTAGGCTATGAAAAAAGGATGTTAGCATTTTTAAAGCCTTTCTACCCTCCCCCCCCTTTTACTATATGAATCAGTGTTCTTGGAAAAGTCAAAGTTCAAACCTCCTGCTGCATTATAATGCCTTTCAGCCTGATATTAGAGAGCAAGTCCCATTTTACTTTGCAATATGGAGCTTCACTTCAGCATTAATTCTATTCGGAAAGCAGCTGCACTTATAATAGATTCTTTTTAAGCAAAATGGAAAAGTATACATTTATCAAATAACTTTCTTTCAGTAGTGCTGCTATGGCCTTCGTTGCATCAAAGTTGTCAGCAATCAGCCCATCTTTTTTGAATAAATATGTGCCAAAATCTAACATCAGACAATATATTGAATAAGCAATGAAAAAAGTACAGGACAGCATCTGTCTGTCTCTCTTTCTCTACAAGCTATTTTAATATATATTTATTTATGCTCATTTTACCTTGCTGTACCAAATAAAAACTGCTGTGTATTTATTTGCTCTGGCAGCTAAAACCATACATTCACAAGCATTCGCCTTTATTGTTAAAAATGAGGAATGTTTTTAGTTTGGGATTGTTTCCTTTTGAGGGCCTGAGAGAGAATGACTGGGACAATCATTTGCAGGGGCAATCTATCCCAGCCTCTATTTTGGTAGGCAGATCACAAAAGAAGGTACTGTGATATTAAAGCTATGTATTGGAAGATAAAAACGCTATTAGTGTGTGCTATGATTTGTGGGGTTTAAAAGCCAGATAATGGGCAAAGATGCTTTGCAATAATTGAATGAACTAAAAATGACTACTTCATAAGAGACCCAACCATTAAATGTTGTTTGATGTACCACTTGAATAAAGTCATAGACTGTGGACACTGATAGTCCATGTTTTCCAGAAAGTGTTCTACAATATTTTCATGATATAGATTGATTGTCTTAGTATTTACAGCAGTCATCTCTAGGTTAATAAAAATCAATTCAAATCAAAAATAGCTACAATATATATTAGCCTAGACCAGTCAACCATGTCTAAATGACAGAGAGACAGAATTAACAGACACTTAACTCTCTTTTCTTAGAATGAAAATAATAGCCTAGAGTGGGAGGGATGGGAGAGAAAGTAGAACCACTCTAGGACCTTTATTTTTATACCTTCTTTCTTATTGGTGACTTACAGAGTTTTAAGATATAACTCAGGTATTGCTGAGGTAATATAAACCTGTCTCTATTGCTGTTATATCGCTACACCGATGGTTCGAGGACAAAAAAATATATCAGTGTTTCTCATCCTTGGCAGCTTTAAGGTATGTGGACCAACTCCCAGAATTCTGACTAACTGGGGAATTCTGTAATTTAAAGTCCACATATCATAAAGTTTCAAACCTTGAGTAACACTATTGTGAGTCATAGTAAAGATCCTGGCTCTGCTCATTAGCTGCCATTGTAAGGGATTTAAAGTGGGCAAGGCTGCTTTGTGGATAAATGATAATCCTTTCATGCACTTCAGAACACAAATACGTTATATTTCAGTATTCAAAGAACATTATAGGAATCTGGTAAGCAAGTACAATCACTATTTTAAAAGGGAAAAAAAACAGTATTTAAATGTAGGGGATTATGTTCTTTGAAGGAGCTTGTTGTTCAGCATGTTTCACAAGACACATCTCAACCAAGTAGTGGCATTTTGACAATATAATTGTTTCCTGCCATAACATTTACCACAAATTGTTTTTATTCTCCAAATTTAACCCAGCATAAACCCAGTGAGATCAGGAAAGTTTGCTTTTATTTGTTACAAGTAATTTTCTACCATCCTACCTGACAGCTAAATAGAAGCTTGATTGGAAAGCAATTATCATATTGGGGGAAATTGTGGATAAACAACATATTTTCAATCAATGGCAGGTGAATATAAATGGCAAGTGATTCTGTCAGTTGCATTGTGTCGCTTAAATTTTTTGCAAATTTAGTCAAGCCCAATTATTTTGTAGACAGCTGTATTCCAACGTAGATAAAACAGTGAAAAGCATTAACAAGAGTGTGTATGTAGAAATATCTACAGTATGTATCTATTCTCAAATATTCCTGTATATCTGTCTTTCCTGTATATCTATTCATGTACTGTATATCCATCTGTTTATCTTTTTATTCTTTTAGCAGCATAGCTTTGTGCAGATCTAATTTCTTCCCAGCCAATCAATTACGATTTAGCAAATGGTACAAAAGCCTAAAAATTATGTTGCGTTAAGATGTTGTATTATTTGATGAAGTTCCAGGTCCTTATCAATTTTACTGCTAAAGCACTATAAGATGTGACCTCAGCATTTATGTTCTTTGAAAACGAATCAGGGCTATGCAGTGTTTCTTGTGACAGAAAAAGCTAGATATTTTGAAATATTTCAGTCAGGAGGGATAACTTGCTCTGTTCCTTCCATTTTTAAAAAATTAATCAAATTAAAACAAGCGATAACTAAGGGCAATGTCTGGGTGATCTCACTCATCTCATCCTCCTAAGGAAAGTTCCATTTCATTCAATAAAGGCAGCATCTGCTAGCTCTATTTATGCCTAGTGAATCACTTCCATCAGCAGATTAAGGCAAAGTGTTTAAATAGGGAGGGGTGCCAAAATACTGCCACACGTTAAGCAATGCTGGTGATTTTTAGGCTTTGTATCATTTGCTGAATTGTAATTGATTGGCTAGGAACAAATTAGATCTGCGCAAACCTCTGCTGCTAGAAGAATAAAAAGACAAAGGCCTTTGAAGGAAAAGGAGGTAAAGTGTTCTAACAAAATGTGATTAATTTTGGTTTTAACATGCAATAACAACAATTTGCAAGATGTTTTCATCTTCACAATTGTGGAGGACAAAAGAAAGACTATAATAGTAAATCATAAAAGCAATGTTATATCTTTATATTGGATAAATTCCAGAGAGCTAGTACAGATCTAAGACTGAATTGGCTGAACCATAATGTAATTGGGAAAGACAAATGGTGTAGCAAGACATATCAAAGCATGTTTTAGATTTTGTTTTAGACTCCAAAAATCATAATTGCTAAACAGCCATTTTTAGGTTTACCCATTTTGCCTTTATATCAGGCAAATGAGGATGAACAGTAGAGGCCCATGGGTTTCATGTGGCTCACAGCCTAATGTTTGTGGTCACAAAAAACTTTTAGGATTGTGCTTGAAAACTTGAAAGAACAGACTCCATGTGAACATTTATATTTTTGAAGATGAATTTTGTTGGGAGTGCTCCAGGGATATTCTGGGTTTGGGAGTTATTAACTAGCATAGGGACAATGGCTACACATCCTTCTGTAAGAAAACATCAGTGGCTCTTTTTAATATTGTTTTGTGTCAGAGGGAACAATACACTCAGAGAAGTGAACAATGGTACGGATGGAATATTTTCACCCTCAGTCCTTCTGTGCTGTACACACAATAGTAGGAATCAGCAATTGGACATTTTTTTAAATTGTCCTATTGCTGGGACTGCATTTTTACATGTAGAGACACATGCGTATACACACATGCATTTTTATATTTATCTCAAACAAATTTGTAGTGGGGTTAGTGGAGGAAGAAAATTTTCTTCTTATTTCTAGTGATGCTGTTGCAGATTTTCATTATCTCTAATGGAAATTTATAGATATGTGGAGTGGGAGTGGGAAGACAATGAAAAGCAACTTGTGTTACCTGAAGTTTAGCCTTTTCCAGTGAAGGATATTCTCTATCAGTGCCACAAATAGTCCAAAGAAAAACAACTTTGAGATATACTGATATTTTATCCCTGAACAACACATTTCAGAAGCATCTTGGCTTCTTTAAAGACAGTTTAAAGCAGTTCGCAAGAGTCATATCCTTTCTCTGAAAACTGTTTCTCCCTTGCTCACTTCTTTATGCTGTCAGAGATTGGAAAGGCATGAAGATAATGAGAATAAAGGAGGGAGAATTTTATTCAACCTAGCAAAGCAAACTAGGTTCAAGTAAATATTCTATTCTGCCACTCCAATAAAGAATAATAAAAGAGAAAGGAGATGAATCTGTATAATGGTTAATGGGAGATCTGTGGGAATGATTTTATTTTTCATTTGTTCCTGTTTGCCCATTTTTGCCTATTTCTATCTTTTTATATATGTGTTATACTACTACATACTTCTTCTTTATTTGTTGTGATATCTGTTGAAAATAATAAATCAATAATGAATATTATAAATAAGGATGCTTTGATGAACAAATGGTGAGATTTCTATTCTGTTCTCCAGTATCTGCAACACAAAATGTTTACTTGGTTTTAGTGTGGAGAGAGCTTTTTCTGAGCTCTTTGGAAGTTCTTTAATTTGTTTTGCCTGAAATTTCATTGTGGCTTAGTGAATGAAAGAATATAGCAATTTGTTTCTTTCTAAAATTTTGTTGGTGCCAGCCTTTTATTTTGGAGTTTAAAGTAATATGCAATGCCATTTTCATGAAATGCAAGTGACTACAAACACTATCTGGGTGGACTTTATATTTAGTAAATTGACAGCCTTGCTGGACTGTAATGGTATTTTTGAAAAAAATCTTAACAAAGCACATATGATTTGTATTTGTAGTTATTTTGTTATGAACAACTGTTTGATGGTATTTAATTATTGATCTATAAGATCATATCAAAATGCAGAATAGGTTTATTTATTGGCTGATTATTGATTTATTGATTATGCATCATTAAATTGGTATCAACTCTTAGCAATCATGTAGAAATATTTTTTCTACAATGATCTGTCCCTAAGTTTCCAATTCTCTACCACTTCTGCACAATATGGGTGCCTGTTTGCTTTATCTATCTTCATGTGCTGAATATTTTTGTTGGGAATGGTGCAGTGGTTAGAATGCAGTACTGCAGGTTACTTCTGCTGACTGCTGGCTGCCAGCAGTTTGGCACTTCAGGTCTCATGGTCTCAAGGTTGACACAGCCTTCCATCCTTCTGAGGTCGGTAAAATGAGGACCCAGATATGCTGACTCTGTAAACTGCTTAGAGAGGGCTGTAAAGCACTGTAAAGCAGTATAAAAGCCTAAGTGCTGTTGCTATCTTTACTCATCCCTCTCAGGAACACCAACCACTCACACACCCAACTAAGGGGCAGCATAGAAACACTTGAGAGGGAGAGTACAACATACAAGACAATAATAAGTCCATACGTAACAAAATAGTGTAAAAGGCAAAACGAAATGTTTTCTAGTTGTTTTGAGCATTTGTGACTTGCAGCTATCTAAAAGGTATTTCCCTTTGAGAAGCACAATGAAGTAGTCTCCTGTTTTGTTTTGTTTTTTAAGAAATGATATGTCTGTACTTTTTGCTCTAACTTCATATTACAATTAAATTTAAAAAATAGGCTATGCAAACAAATAGCATGTTTGAAAACTTTCAAAACAATACTAATGATTTGTTTCAAATTATTGCTTTTTCACAATATATCATGATAGATATATTAGCGGATTAATGCTATCATATTTACAGAAGATAGTAAGAATACTTTTGTATTTTGAAAGTAACCTTTGCAGTCCCCTTCCATGTCTGAAGCAATGAGATTTTTAACAAGTTGAACAAGATAAAAAGCTGATCACAGTAATCATACATTTTTTATTTCATCTGATATGATTTTAAGGTGTCTTTGAACTCATTTGATAATAACGCTGATTATAGAAAGACCTCATCAGATGTAACCTAGCATTGTAGAACATTACTGTCTTTGAACAGTATCTTTAAATGCATAATTACAAGAATATGCAGATGTTTACTATCGTATATCACCATCCAAAGTACAACTTACTTTATGGGTGAAATTGCTTTAGTTATGATTATTATTCCATTGACTGATGTCATATAATTTTCCTTCACTATGTCAAAGTTTACCATATCTGGTAGTTAACTCTGTTTCCAGGAAATATTTGTTAGAAGTTCCAAATTGCTGAAAAATGGTGCTAGGAATATCCAACTCCTTTTTTTTTTTTTCACATTTCCTTCCTTTGGAATGAAAAAATAATTACTTGTTTATGTCCTCAGAAAATTAATAAATTGTTTGCTTCGGTGCCTATTCTTTACTTTTACAAGTAGAAGGAATAAAAAAGAATGTTACTACTACTACTATGTACAGTATAAAGGTCTTCTTGTCACTTTATCTCCCTCTCCTCACTCTTCTCAAGTGTCTGTTCATTCTAGGTGACATGAAAACTATAAAGAAAGAAGGGCAACATATCTAGGACTATTGCTTGTAAAGGCACAGACATAAAATTGTAATTAGAGTACTGAGAGAAGAAAGAAAAGGGAGGAAAAGGCATATGCTAAAATAAACTTCAAAAATGTTCCAGATTTGAAAGGTCTTCAAAGAAGTGAATCAAATTCTGTACATATAAAATCTGTTGTGTTTTCCGTTTATTTAATGTTGTGCCTTTAAAATAAGTAAATATTTACAAACATGTTAAAATATTCTGTCATCAAGAAGAAGGAAACCACTTTCTCTTTGCACTGAACTAGCTAGTGAATCACACTGCTAGGAATTTTGTTCAAAAAGGAGGCTATGAATTTTTAACAAGACCCTGCATAAAGCTGTCTTTTGAAATGCTCTTTCTACAACGTAGCATTTTTATTGGAAGTAATGTTTGAATTTAATATTGTACTTTAATATTTAATATACTTTAATATACTTACCTTCCTCTGTCAAGCAGTATCTAAAATGATCCTTGGAAAATATTGCCCTACATAGTTAACAAAAAGGTTGCCAATTGAGAGTAATAATTTTTTTTTTTTCAATAGTTCCTTGGCATTATTATCCCACAAGAAACACTATGAATCAAATCTGTAAGGATGACATATATTTCCAAATTTGAAATTAGACCAATAGAGATAGAATTAGAATTCAGATTCAGTGAAATAATTGTAAATAATGATTAAATATCTCTCTTTATGACCAAGGGTTTGAATCAATACCATATCATGATAATATATATATACTTGCAGAGAAGTCAACATATGATCAACTATACATGAAAGTCTTTCTTAGTACAGACCTCTGAATCACCCACATGGGACCTGAAATTATTTTAAGCACAAATTGTCCTTGTTACTTGCATGGTGAGCTGAACCTCCCCCCCACCTCGCTCATAGTGCCTGCCTTGATATAAAAAGAGAACAGAATGGACTATTTAGAGTTCATGGAACTTCTGCTGCATTCAGTGGAAAGTGATATAACTGAATGAACTGTGTTGGGGGTTCAATAAGAGCATTAACCATTACCTTTCTCATTTTTCTACTTTTGACATTTTACTACAGGGAAGTGTATAGAAGCATCACAATGTCAGCAGCCCTGGCTGTTGAAAATGAGAAATACTTATTTCCAATATTGGAACACATTTTAAGGGTCAAGACAGGATGAGTGTCCAAAGTATGTTGGATCAGACTTA
This sequence comes from Notechis scutatus, assembly GCF_049901735.1. Taxonomy (NCBI): domain Eukaryota; kingdom Metazoa; phylum Chordata; class Lepidosauria; order Squamata; family Elapidae; genus Notechis; species Notechis scutatus. The sequence goes on along the minus strand of NC_142010.1, from coordinate 95,982,430 downwards.
CATGACTTACATTCCAAAACAAACTGTTCAGTAATCTACTTTGGAATTTTGCAACTGTTTGGACTTTAATAACAGTGGAAATAAACAGACCAAGTATTACTATGGCAAAAGTGGACTATAGTGATATACCATATATTCCTTTAGTGGAAATATGTAGTTTATGTGATTTGCAGTAAAAAGGTGGAAACCACTAATGGAAAGCAGGGGTCTACAACTCACAGGCCACAGGCCACTACCAGGCCACACCTTGCTCAGAACTAGGCTGTGAAAGCAGTGGATGAGCATGTACACACACATGAAACTCCCCTCATGCAAGCAACAGCCACTTGCCCTCCCGCATAAATCTCCCCTTGTGTGAGTGGCAGCTGCTCACCAAGCCAGAAATGTTAGAGATCACTGACATAAAGCAACCAAATACTATGAAAATAAAACATAAATTGTAACTTCTGTATTTATTAACACTTTTTTAATGACACATCTTATGAAAGTAATTTGTACAGATTTGCAAGGTGATGATGGTAGAGCGGGGTTTTTCACCCAAAGAAGTGAGAATAGTTATTTGAGAAGAAAATAAGTATTTTTCTTTAGTTGAATCCATTACTACCAATGAAAATTATAAAGGTTTTTTAGTATACTGACTCAACTCTCAAGAACAGATCCTGCTATTAGCAAGCAACCTTTTCATTCAGTATAATGCAGCAGAATATGATTTAGTCATGTGTAATTTGGATGCAAGATAGAGATGCCAAATTATCTTTGTCTTGAAGAATAAATTTGATCGATTCAAGATTGAAGCTGTTAAAGTATTCAAGATTCAAGATTGAAGCTGTTAACATAGCACAACCTGCCTCTCTGCATCAAATATTTTAATAAATAACTATTGAACTGAACTTGTAAAGAGAAATGTTAGATTATCAGGAGATTCAGATATTTCAGTCAGTCATATAATAGGTCATCTGAGTTTTCTTAGTTCCCATGAACATTTCATCTAAGGTAGGAATACTTTCTTAGGCAATATTTTCTTCTTTGTAAAGAAGAGAATTTTGGTATCAGTCTCTCAATCTTTCTGTCTCAGGAAATGTGTCACCATGCTATTGTTACATTAATACAATATATCTTTTGTAATGATAGCCACATCCAGTTCTCCCCTAACCCAGCTCCACTGCTCAGGTTACCAAAGCAATTGACGTTGCTCTTTTGAGGCTTACTGAACAACCACAGTAATTGTTTGGAACTAGCCTTTCAGACAAGGATGCCAAAGCTTCCAAAGATCAGGGAACTTCGATTCCAGTTTTTCTTTGAATGTACATCTTCTACCAATGAACAAAGGGTATGTGGATCATGTGTAACTCTGATTCATTCTATCATGACATATGTTCAATATTTTACAATGTTTTTATTGGTGTTTTCTAATATGTACATGCATGAACTTCATTAGCCTTAATAGATATTCATTTCTACGCAGATATTTTCCAGACGTGATCAGTTTTGCACACAGCTTTCCCAAACCATTTCTCAAAAGTATGATAATTTTTAAACTGTGAAATATTTCAAGTCTGACAGTAACAGATTCTGTTTTGAACGATTATGGCGTTTGACTTGAAAATGACAAATTACTTCTACATCTCTATCTTAGACAGAGATTGTTCCCAATTGTTCATCAGCTGTCTGAACTTGTACTCAGTTTACAACTGAAGAATAGTCATGGCTAATGGATAAATAAAATAAAAGGCTAAATAAATAAAAGGTTAAATAAAAAAACTTTGCTTCAGGTCTGTATATTCAAATTTTCCCAACAACTGTTGGAAGAAAATTAGATGAAGTGAGTAGCTGAAAGTCATTCAGCAATTTCCAAGATCAAGGAAAGACCTGAACCCAGATCTTCCTAATTCACATAGAACAGCTTAACTATACAACCATATATAAAAATTAAACTACACCCATACAAAAAGTTGCCATTTCCATAGCAATATACTAGGGTCTTTGTTAGGAATGATAGTCACCTAACAGTTGCTTACAGATTACAGATAATCAGAGTTGGAAGTGACCTTGTAGGTCATCTAGTCCAACCCCCCACGCTACACCATTTCTGACAAATGGCAGTCCAATCTCTTCTTGAAAGTCTCAACTGATGGTGCTCCCACAACTTCTGAGGGCAAGCTGTTCCATTGGTTGATTGTTCTCACTGTCAGAAAGTTTCTCGGCAGCCCTTCAAATATTGGAATACCGCTGTCATGTCTCCCCTGGTCCTTCTCTTTACTAGACTAGCCAAGCCCAGTTCCTGCAACCGTTTGTTGTATGTTTTAGCCTCCAGTCCTCTAATCATCCTGGTTGATCTTCTCTGTACTTTTTCTAGAGTCTCAACATTTTTTTTTATAATGTGGTGAACAAAACTGGATGCAGTACTCTAGGTGTGGTCTTACTAAGGCTTTATAGAGTGGTATTAGTACTTCCCTTGATTTTGACAGTATCCCTCTGTTAATACAACTTAGGATTGCATTAGCTTTTTTGGCAGCTGCTGTACACTGCTGGCTCATATTTAGCTGGTTGTCCACTAAGACTCCAAGATCCCTCTCACAGTTACTGCTATTGAGCCTGGTTTCACCCAGTCTATATGTGTACTTTTGGTTTTTCTTGCCTAAGTGTAGGACTTTACTTTTCTCTATATTGAATTTCATTTTATTAGATATGGCCCAGTGTTCTAGTCTGTCAAGATCCATCTGGATCTTGAGCCTATCTTCTTGGGTGTTAGCTATTCCTGCCAGCTTAGTATCATCTGCAAATTGGTAAGTTCCCCGTCTATTCCCTCATCTAAGTAGTTAATGAAGATATTGAAGAGTCCTGGGCCTAAGACGGAACCTTGTGGTACCCCACTGCTTACTTCCCTCCATGTAGACTTAGACCCATTAAGGACTACTAATTGAGTACGGTTTGCCAGCCAGTTGCGAATCCATCTAGTGGTGGTGCTATTCCACTTTTTTCCAGCTTACTAAGAAGTAGGTTGTGGTCTACTCTAATGAATGCCTTGCTGAAATCTAAATATATTATGTCCACAGTATTTTTCTGGTCTACTAATTTAGTCACTGTGTTGAAGAATGAAATGATTGGTTTGGCATGATCTGTTTTTAACAAACCCGTGCTGACTGCTAGTTATTACTTTACTTGTTTCTAGATGTTGGCAGATCTGTTTTTTTATTATCTTTTCCAGTATCTTCCCGGGTATTGATGTTAGGCTGATTGGTCTATAGTTTCCTGGGTCTGTTTTTTTTCCCCTTTTTTGAAGATGGGAACCACATCAGCTCTTTTCCAGTCCTCTGGTAGTTCCCCGGTGCCCCCGGATTTTTGAAAGATATGGTGCAGTGGTACTGAGATGACCTCTGCCAGCTCCTTTAAAACTCTGGGATGTAATCCATTAGGCCCCGGTGATCTGTTTTCATCAAGATCAGACAGGTGTTCTCTTACTATTTTTTTTCTTATTTTAACTTTTATTTCTGGTCTGTCTTTTACAGTTATGTTTTTGGTGGGTTGAGCTGTAGTTTCTTTTTGCATGAAGACAGAGGCAAATAATGAGTTAAGCAGTTCTGCTTTCTCTCTGTTGCCTGTTACTTCCTTGCCATCTTCTCTCTTTAGTGGACCAACTGTTTCCCTGATTTTTTTCTTGTTATGTATATGTTGGAAGAAACTTTTTTTTAATTATCTTTGACTTTTGTTGCAAGTCTTTGTTCGTTCTGAGCCTTTGCTATCCTGACTTAGTCTTTGCAGATTCTGGCTATCTGCTGATATTTTGCCTTAGTTGTATGTCCTTCTTTCCATTTTTGTACTTGTCCTTTTTTTCTTTCAATTTGCCAAAGAGATCTTTGTGTACCCATGCTGGTTTCTTCTTGGATTTCTTGTTTTTCTTTCTCAGTGGTATTGTGCTGGTCTGGGCTTCTATGATCATACTTTTTAGAGTTTCCCAAGATTCTTGAGTTGTTTTCCCCTTTAGGATTTTCATCCATGGAATCTTTCCCAAGTTCTCTCTGAGTTTATTGAAATCAGCTCTTTTAAAATCCAAGACTCTGGTGTCATTATGTTCGGTTGCTTGTGTTTGTGTTATGTTGAATTCTAGTATGACATGGTCACTCTCACCCAAAGTTCCTGCAGTTTCAACTCCCTCTATCACTTCTTCTCTGTTTGTAAGAATTAAGTCCAGTATGGCTGTCCCTCTAGTTTCACCCTCTACCTTTTGGACAACAAAGTTGTCAGCTAGGTTGGGTAGGAACTTATTTGATTTCTCACTTGGTGCAGAATTAGTTTTCCAATTGATATCAGGATAATTGAAGTCTCCCATTACTATTATTGTGTGTTTCCTGCATATGTTTGTTAGTTGGCTGGCAAAAAAGGACATCTATTTTTTCTGCTTGATTGGGTGGCCTATAATATACGCTTATGGCCATGTCATTCTTTTTTTCTTTTATATTGACCCATATGCATTCTAGGAGGTTTTCATCTTTGGTTTCATGCATTTCTGTAGCAATATAGTGGTCCTTTACATACAGTGCAACTCCACCTCTTCTTTTATGGGGTCTGGTTTTTTTTGAATAGTTTGTATCCTTCTACCAGTATATTCCAGTCATGGGTTTCATCCCACCAAGTTTCTGTTATTCCAACTATATCATATTTACCTTCATGTATTCGTAGTTTGAGTTCACCCTGCTTGTTCCCCAGACTTTGTGCATTTGTATATAGGCACTTGAGATCTTTATGTCTGACACTGTTTCCTGTCTACATAACTTGTGTTGTGCCTGCCCCTACTTTCTTGCCACCTGTTTGATTAGTGCACATGGTATGACACTCACTATTAAGTGCTTAGTTTTGGTTGGCATCAAGGTTGATAATCTTACCTGCATAAACATCTATTTTGCATGCACTGGTATCCTTATCAGTTTTAGGTTGCTGGGGACAGAGATGTTCTGAATCCATTAATTCTCTGTTCCCACTGTTCAGTTTAAATGTTTATCCAGGAAATCTGTGAATTTAATGCCAAGTAACTCAGTCCCTTTCTTTGATGGATGCAAATAATCTCTTTTGTACAGTTTTTCATTGGACCAGCTGCAGACATCATGACTAATAAAACCAAAGCCTTCCCTTTTACACCACTCCTTTAGCCACACATTAAACTCTCCTAAACACTGCCCTTTCCCTTTTTGTTCCTTGTATACTGGTAGAACCTCTGAAAAGATAAGCCTACAGTCCATATTACTAAGTTCATACCCCAAGCTCTGGAAGTCTTTCTGAACAGAAAGTACATCCTTGTGGGACAGATCATTTGTACCAAGATGTATAATAGCATCAACATCACAGCCCTTGCTGGCATTCTTGACTATTTTAAGAATACACTTCTTGTCTCTGCTGGCAGTAGCACCTGGTAGACACCTGACCTCTTTCAAATCTCAGTATTCTTTCCTAAATTTACATCCCTTACAATTGATCCTCCAACCAGAAGGTGGCTTCTCTTTTTGGATGCCTTGCTCTTCTTGTGTGACTGGTGCATAATACCTGATTCACACTTTCTCCTTTCCAAAGTAAGTTCTTCTTCTAGGACCATGATCCCTGGCTTACTTAAGTTATCATTATCACAACTACCTTGACCTGTCACTTTAGTGTCCCTATTAAGGTCAGCAAGGGCATTGTATTTGTTATGCTGGGACACAGCAAAAGTTTGGTGTTTATGATCCACACCTCTCACCCTGCCAGATCCCACAGTTGTCCATACTGCCCTTTTCCTGTAGGATCTTTGTGGTATTGGGGGCTGGTAGCACGGCAGCTCAGATGGCTGGATTGGGCACCTAATTTCTTCTTGGAGAGCACAGATTAGAGATTCTAGATAGGTAATCTGTCCATGTAGACTGGTAATTTTTTTACAAAGAGGACTGTATCCAAGTTTGAAAAGAGTACTGCGAAAGACAGCTGTAAAACAAGTATTGCACTGAACTAAGCCGGTCATTTTGAAATAAAATAAAATCACAATCTCAAGTGCACTTACTCTAAATGTCTTATTGGTATTCTTGGTTTATAGTTATATGATATGGCCACTATGTTTCTCCTTTCTACTCACCCTCTGCTTCCTTCACAAGCAGCCAGCAGGTCCTCCCACAACCTCTGGGAATTTGAAATGCAATGGATGCAATTCAAACTGCCTCTCTTTTTTCTACTCACCCTCTGCTTTCTTCACAGGCAGCCAGCAGCTCCTCCCACAACCTCTGGAAATTTGAAATGCAACCTCTGGGAATTTGAAATGCAAAAAAGTTGGGTTGGCAATATATAAACCAGGATAGTAATTTAATACTGTATCTTTTAGAGAATGCTGTAAGTGTGATTGGCTGAGGTTCCTCCAACGGCCATAAGATGGAGCCAGAAACCTGGTTTCTTTCTCCTTGCATTTCCTGTTTTTGCCGTGCTGCCTGATCGTAGTTCAACTTGGATTGCTGTGAGTCTTGCAAATGTTAGCAAACTCTGTTTACTGAACTCTGTTTATGATGCTTGACTTCATTTTTGGATTATCCTGGACTGATACTAACTGCTTGAACCATATATGATTTAGACTGTTTGTTGGACTTTGTTTACTCGTTTACTGGTAGTAAAACCTACATTTTATTATTCAGTGTATCTGTATGCTGGTCGTGTGTTACTCAACATCACTCTCACTATGTTTCCCTGAGTGCAGTCATTCTCCTAACGGGGAATACCTCAACAGTTTTCATTGATGAGCTTCAGACTGAAATCCTTAATTGAAAGGACAACCTTCCTATAATGCAAACGTATGGCTTCAAACTATTTTGTCAAGGAGCCCAGTAGTTTCAGAAGCAATTTGTTTCTCTTAATCTAATTCTATAATCAGGGAACGTATGTGTATAATAATAGACTTTAAATACAACATACTGTACATATATACATTGAACATACTGTAGATATATTTTGCTGTTCTTTAGAGATAATGAAGAATGTGATTCTTGAAAATGTATGAAAAAAATCAAACTTTTGACCTTTTCTTTCTTTTACACAAAGAACCTGTGTGTTGAGCACTTCCTGAAGGGACCATACAACTGTGCAGCTTTGTTAATCATATATTCAGTTGAGAAACTACTGAAAATAAACAGTGTCTCCTGAACCAACTGTAGTTCTAAGTACAAAGAACATTTTACAATAAAGAGAAGAAGAAAAATGAAGGGACCTGATCATTTGTTTTTGGTTTTTTTTAAAGAACCATTTCCTATTGTCAGTACATTTATATATCTTGATATTTCTAACATATATTTTATATGTTTGTTAAAATTTTGGACATATAGAACATAAATCCTCTTGCACACTAGAACATAAAATAGATTACATTACTATCAACCTACACATCCTTAATTTGCATTTACTGATTCTGGTACTATAACTTGCCACTACTACTTTCCCTCTGTAATATAAATAGGTGGATACATGCTCCATAGACTGAATCTGAGCCAAATTGTGACATTCACAATCAATTCTGTATGAAACCAGTTGAAATTCAGAATAGAATAAAGGACTGATTTTATTTATTTATTTTATTTTTTGAGTCTATATACATTTTCAAAGATTCTCAGTAAATTTTCTGGAAACTCAAAATGAACAGTTTTTATTACTTTTATGCCTATTGGATGAAACTGTGTCACTGTTTCCTTGTATATGTTTTTTTTAACAATGCAGAAGGACAAATAGTGTTTGGTGATTTTCTAGGATCATGTACTTACCATGAAACTGCCATTCTGTGGTTTCACTGTGGGCAGTAGGGGCAGTAGGGCGCAGTAGGAGACAGTGGTTTCATTGTGGGCAGTAGGGACAGTAGGGGACATATAGTATGTTCTAAAATGTTTCTTTAAAAACATTCAATAGTGTTTTAACTCTATGTACAATGAGGACTTATATTAAGCATTTACAGCAGCTACAAATTCACAGTATGGTTTGATGCAATAATAAAAACAGAAAGAAATTGGGTCTGACTGTGATTTTACAACTGGAACAAAGGGTTGCAAGTTTAAGGCTTATCTTCCAATTCTCTTTGTTTCGTATTTTTAGCTAAGCTGCATATCAGCTGGATGAAACCTTTTACATGACAAAGGACATTTGCAAATTAGGGCCTTCAGTAATGTCAAAAAGACAAGTAATTTGAATAGAACATAATCACTGAGGGTCAACATTTCCTCATAGTTACTATTCTGATATTAAAGAGTTCATAAATGCCAATCCATTTATAATTCATTCTTTTATATTTATTAACATAGAGAAGCCTGGTATTATTTCAGCATTATAGTGCAAATCAGCAACCTATTGCATTTAAGAATACAGTCAAGATTTCAGTGGACATTATAAATGAAATCCAGACTTCTAAAATAATAGGAACACATATTTTCACTAAAGATTATCTTCAATGAAAACATTGCCTTAAGGATCTTCATGAATGTATGTACAAATGTTATGCACAGATGTAAAGGTCTGGGATTTATATAGTTTAGTATGATACACAATTCTGGCCAAATCTAAAAGAGCTATCATTTATATTTCAAAACTCTTTGGGAGTTACCTATCTCTGTGTTCAGCAAATAGGTTTATATCCAAATTTAAGTAGAACAGTAACTAGAATCCTGAACCACCTATGCATAAATTTGAATAAGACTGGATTTATTTGGAAATGTGTATTTTGTTTATTATAAAAGGAAATAATTTCTTCAAAGGGATAGCAGGAGTGAGAAACTAGTGGGCTTCTTGATGTTTCTGAGCTATACCATTGACATTTTTTTCTTCATTGACTATGCTATCTGGAACTATTATTTCTGGATTGTTAAAGGCACTACTTTACAGAAAATAAATGTGTCCTTTTAATCCATTAAGGGATTTTAAAATCTCTTAATGATATTTAGGCTAGGAATAATAAAGCTAAATAACAATGTGCAGAGAAAACAAGGAGTTTAATTTACTTTATCTAACACTCACTCATTGCCAAAGTGCTTGGTGGTAGTATACAAAAGTCAAACATATTAAAACAACAAATCCCATAGTTAAATTACTAATTGTTATTTCAGAATTTGCTGTGTTCTTTTCTTTCTCTTTTTTTTCTTTTTCTTTTTCTTTTCTTTTCCCTTTTCTTCTTTTCTTTTGGATGCTATATACCTTAAACTGACAGCTGTTTCTGCTGGGATGTGCAAACAGTATAATATCACTTTCTTGTGGAGGCAAATTGTGATCATCGTAGCATTGCTAAAGTTGCTGAAAATGCTATAGATCTGTTTCATAACTACAGAAACATGTATTCTTCACAAATTCCATACTGACATTTATAGCTGAGAGTACAAACGAATAGTTGAAATGTTTTTTTCAAAAGCAGGAGTATTTACCATCAGAAATACCATCTGCGTTAAATTTTCTTCATTCTCAAAATGTTTGGGGGCAAAATAAATAATAAAATAATAAGTGTATATTATATGTCCATGATCTCCTTTACACACATACATACAGACATACATTACACACAGAGAAACAAACACACACAGAGAGACAATTTCATTCATATGTTTTCATTATTTAATAGATTTTTTTTTAATTCCACAAAATGATTTTATGACATAGTTTTGATGATTAGAAAGAATAGCTTATAGTAAGAAGAAAATTATGATGTAATTTTTTTTATATTTAGCTTTCAAAGATCCTGGGGCATCAGGAAACTACCAGAGGACTGGAAAAGAGCTGATGTTGTTCCCATCTTCAAAAAAGAAAAAAAAATAGATCCACGAAATTAAAGACCTATCACCCTGTCCTCAAGATCTGGGAAGATTCTGGAAAAGATAATCAAGCAACAAATCAGCAAACACCAAGAGGCAAACGAAGTCATAATCAACAGCCAGCATGGGTTTATCAAAAACAGGCTAATCTTATTGCATTCTTTGACAAAGTGACAAAATTAATGGACCAGAGGAAACATCAGAGGAATGCTATGGATATAATTTGTTTGGACTTCAGTAAGGCATTTGATCAAGTAGACCACTACTACTACTTTATAAAATAGAAAGATGTGGGTTAGACAGTATCACCACCAGATGGATTTGTAACTGGCTTACCAAACACACTCAATGTGTAGTCCTCAATGGAACTGCATCTACATGGAGGGAAGTATGCAGTAGGGTTCCTCGAGGCTCTATTTTAGGCCCAGTAGTCTTCAAAATCTTAATCAATTATTTGGATAAGAAGATAGATGGGGAATTCATCAAATTTGCAGATGACATCAAGCTGGTAGGAATAGCCAACACTCCAGAAGATAGGCTGAAGATACAGAAGGTTCTTCTTGACATAATGAACATTGGACCTACCTAACAAAATGAAATTTCATGATAAAAAAGTAAGGTTCTATATTTAGGCAAGAAAAAAAACAAATGCACAGGTATAGTATAGGTGGTACCTGGCTCAATACCATGTTTCTCACAAAATAAGGCCGGGCCTTATTTTTTTTCGACCTCCGAAAAAAACGGCTAGGCTGTCTTTTTGAGGGTGATTTAATTTCCTCCCCCACCTAGAACGGCCCATGTGTACGTACCTCTCCACGAGGCTGTTTCTATCAGCCAAGGAAAGCTCCCCAAAGGCAGAGTCACGAGCTGCTTTGGGGCAAGGCGTAGCTGCCCGTGTCCCCTCACCATTAGGCAGTGTCTTTAGGGCGATGAAAGCTCCCCAAGGGCAGTCACCAGCCACTTCGATTGGCCGGTAGAAGCGGCCTTGCGGTGAGGGGAGTGTGCGTGGGCGCTTGCCCCGAGGCCACTTCTACCAGCCAATCAAAGTGGCTGGTGGCTGCCCTTGGGAAGCTTTCATCGCCTGAAAGACACTGCCTAATGGCGAGGGGACACGGGCAGCCACGCCTCACCCCAAAGCGGCTGGTGACTCTGCCTTCGGGGAGCTATCATCGGCTGATAGAAGCGGTTTCGTGGCGAGGGGAGTGTGCGTGGGCGCTCGCCCCGAGGGTGCTTCTACTGGCTGATCAAAGTGGCTGGTGATTGCCCTTGGGGAGCTTTCATCACCCGAAAGATACTGCCTCATGGTGAGGGACACGGGCAGCTATGCCTCGCCCTGAAGTGGCTGGTGACTCTGCCTTTGGGGGGCTATCATCAGCTGATAGAAGCAGCTTCGCGGTGAGGGGAGTGTGCATGGGCGCTTGCCCTGAGGCCACTTCTACCGGCCGATCAAAGCAGCTGGTGACTCTGCCTTTGGGGAGCTTCTATCGGCTGATGTTCTTTCGGTAGTAGATCAGGGTATTCTAGCCTAGGCTACCTGCAGGGCATTCCTAAAGGCAAGTTTTCTTCCCCCCCCCACCCTTCCCCCCATTTCTCTTCCTCGTGTAGTTCTAACCAACGATGTGGGAAATGGCGGGGAAATGCATAGTTTAAATAGGCCTAAATTTTGGGGGCGGGGCTTATTTTTACCTCATGCCTAGAAATCATACTGGGCCTTCCTATTGGTGGAGGCCGTGTTGTTGGAGAAACACAGTAGTAGTAACTGTAAGAGGGATCTTGGACTCCTAATGGACAATCACTTGAATATGAGCCAGCAGTGTGCTGCAGCTGCCAAAAAACCCAACATAGTTCAAGGCTGCATTAACAGAGGAATAAAATCAGGATCATATGAAGTGTTAATACTATTTTATAATGCCTTGGTAGGACGACACTTGGAATACTGCATTCAGTTTTGGTGACCACAATGTAAAAAAGATGTGGAGACTCTAGAAAGAGTGCAGAGAAAAGCAACAAAGATTATTAGGAGACTGGAGGCTAAAACATATAGAGAATGGTTGCTGGAATTGGGAATGTCTAGTTTAATGAAAAGAAGGACTAGGGATGATATGATAGCAGTGTTCTTCTCAGAAGTTGCCCCAAAGAAGAGGGGAGTCAACCTATTGTCCAAAGCACCTGAGAGCAGGAAAAGAAGCAATGGATGGAAACTAACCAAGGAGAGAACCAAACTAGTATTAAGGAGAAATTTCCTGAGAGTTAGAACAATTTATCAGTGGAACGACTTGTCTCCAGAAGTTATGGGTTGTCCATCACTGGAGGTTTTTAAGAAGAGATTAGACAACCATTTGTCTGACATCGTATAGGGTTTCTTGCCTGAGCAGGAGTTGGACTAGAAGACTTCCACAGTCCCTTCCAACTCTGTTATTATATTATATTCTAATCTGAAAGAGAGAGTTTTGATTAGATTTTGATTGCCAAGAGAAAGATCAGAAGCCATATGTATCCTTTCTCTTCTTTTTCCATTTAAAAATTAATTACATTTTAATGTAATTCTTTAATGTAATGTAATCTAATTTATGTGTTAAATCTTTCACACATCAAAAATCCCCACTGAAAAAATATCTTACATTGCTGTAAAAGGAAAACTACACAAAAGACTGCAATGCAGCTTAAAATATTCCTTTGGCCAAATCATTGACTGTTATTTGTATATCGAGAGGCACATTTTCCCCCATGCCTGCTTGTATTGCACTATTGAGGCATGAGAACTAGAATCCAAAATGTTACCTCTGTTATCTGAACCAGCTTCCTGAAACATCAACAGGCACAGGGTGTTTTTTAAGTACTTCTCATTGTATTCTGCTCTGCTGCACTGATTCAAAATGGCTTTCTGTCTTACTCCACTGATTTCATGGAGGTGGGGATTGATCTGTGAATCTCTTGCATGATATGTTTGAAATATTTATCTGAGGTTGAGCTGTCAGGAGGTGTCCAACTCACTCATTACTAAGCAGTAGAGGGAAGCAGAGCTGTCAGAAAGTTACCATTTTCTCAAGATATAGTTCTGTTTAGACTTTTATGGACAGCAGGTTCTGTACTTTGTTAGACTTTGTTCTGGAAAATCTAGGATTTAATTGAAACAGTCAAAATGTTACTGTAATGGTGAGTTATAAAGTAATATAAATTACTTGATAATGTCAACCCTCCCCCCCCCCATCCCTTCTACCTGTTTTCTCTGGGGTGATCATTCCTTCATTGAATCCACCATTTCCAGATTTGTCATCTTCAGTTGTCAAATGCCAATTGTTACAAATCCAGTTATCTATTATTGCTTCAATCACAGCATTCCACGGTATTCAGGATAGAGCTTTTTGAAAAAAACAGTCTCTACAATATAGTTTAAGAGAAATGTTCCAGTAATGTCCTAGGCACAGATAGCACTTTCTTTACAGGTAGTTCTGAACTTACAACTCTTTGTTTAATGATGGTTCAAAGTTATGGCAGCCTTGGAAAAAGTTACTAATGACCTGCACCCGCACTTATGACTGTTGCATCAGCACCGTGGTCACATGATCACAATCTAGGTACTTGGAAACCAGCCCGCATTCATTTTCCTATTATTAGTTTATAATATAAAATACAAAAAGAACATAGTAGAAAGAAAAAGGAGGAAAAAGGAAAGGGAAAAGTGTAGAAAAAAGAGGAAAATGAAAGAAAAGGCACTGACTTCCGATTGCTTTTGGTGCAGTAGGATAAGATAATAACATCAAACCTCAACTTTTTACTTTTACACAGTAGTATAAACTAGCTATTTCTATAACAACAAACATATTTGTTGTAAAACCCAAAATCAAAGATTCATTTTTCCACCTCAAGCACAAAGTCCAAAAGCTGTTCCCAAGTAGAAACAAAAGTAATTGTGTTTTTTTTTTCTTTAATCAAAGCAGTCAGTTTAGCCATCTCCGCTAAGTCCATCAACATTTGCAACCATTTGTCCATTGTGGGAATCAAAATGTCCGTTCATTTTTGTGCATAAAGTAATCTTACTGCCATAAACAAATATAACACTTTTTCCAGTCTTTTCAAGTCTTTTGGAAAGAGTTGGAAGTACATTCATGACCATTTGTAGCATGCTCAATCATATGATTGCAATTTGCAAACTTTTGGGGCAATTTCTGGCAAATGACCAAAAAACCTATTGAAGAAACTGGATTTTTTTAATGACTGCATGATTTGTTTAACAATCAACATATAAATTGTTGTAAAATCAGATATGACTCAAATTATGAGCACAATAACCTATGATAGAAATAGTAAGATTGATATCAATCATGCAAGTCCGAAAGTACAATTCTCCTATTGCCTTTACAGCCCAATAACTTAGGGACGGTTCCTCCTCAGCTTTTTGTTCTCCCCATTATGCAACTGTGGGCTATGCTTCTTCTTATCCAGCTGCTACCTAGGCAGGATCTTTTCATCCAGTCTCCAGGGTACAACATACTATTATAGTATGCAAATCAAGTGTTCTTCAAGGACCCAACTATGATTTGAGGAAGACAGCTATTTCCTCCTCTCTTAACACTTTAAAGACTTGAGACCACTGTTTTATGATTTCATAATGAGGAGCAACTATCTGGAGCAATTGTGAGCAATCTGAAGTCCACTTCATGTCCAAAGAGGAATTATGAACAACCAGATTACTTGGTGGTTCCTCATTCCATCCCAGTCATTGGCTCTGCTTTTAAAAGAGCCATCTTCCATTTGCCTGGAAGTCTGAAGTCTCCCATATTTGTCATTTTTAATTAAGTGTATCTTAGTGTTTGAAATTGTGTGCACACATTCCAAACAACAGCAACCAGAAAGAAAGAAAACTAATTGACTATTGTGTGAAGAAGAATATTATCTTTATGTCAAATTACTGAGTGTTGATGCATGACCCAACTCTCAGCTTATTGTAAGCAATTATTTTGGGGCTGTGCAAATAAATTAAAAGAAAAGAAAAAAGACCCTATCTACCTTTTGAATTTTCTGCTCTTATTTTGTTTTGATTAAAATACTGCTGATTGCTGGTTATTATGAGATAACATAAAATTGAAACAGGCATATTTAAAAATGACCTGATTCAGATGATGACACAAAGTATTTTCTCCACTTTGCAAGAAAGGGTAACTCTAAAAAAAACAAAGAAGTATTTTGATAATTTTTTCTCTGATATTTGACAAAAATGTTTAGACGAATAAGAGTGATATCAATTAAAAGCATAGTATTTTAGTATTGTGGCCTTTTCTACCATTATTAAGTTGCAGTGTGGCAAAATAAGATACTGAAAAAAGGACCAAAAACTACACTATAAAAACTAACTGGACTTCCGGTTTGAAGGGCTTCAGCGATAGACAGAAATCCGTGATCATGCGCGGTTTCTGTCTGGGCTCGCCACTGGAGCTCCCCAAGCCGGCTGGTTTCAGGGCTAAGCCACCCCATAGAGGTGGTGAAGAGGGGGGAGACCACCAGCAGGGTTGAGGAGAGCTGCATCTCTCCTTCTCAGCTGGCCATTACTCCCTTTCCCGAAGGCGGTTGTAGCGGTGGTCAGAAATGGCCACCACAAAGAAGAATTCGACCGGAAAAGAATGTGCAGGAGGAAGATAAGAAGTGAAAGGTTTGGCTGACCAGGTTAAATTGTAAAAGCAACAACTAAGGTACCCTGGAATTTAAACTTACAAAAAATAACATGGCTCCCAAAGAAGAGTCGGAAGCAGTGAAGGAAAGTGAAAAGGGAAAGGTTTGGCTTTTTTCTCTTCTTTCTCCTTCCCTATACTGACAACTAAGAGACTTAAATAAGAAATCGGAAAAATCCGCTTTGACATCAATAGGCAAATAAGCTGAAAGTAAAACAAAATGCCAAAGGGATAATAAAGATTTCTGGACATTAAAATTTTTCTTTTTCATAAGCAGGAAGGGAGAGAAAAAGAATAAGGGCAGGATCTGGAAGAGGGAGGAGACTGCCTGGAATTAAAAAGAATCTACAGTAAAACTTCAACAAGACTTCTAAAAGATACGTTTTAACTGAAACTTTGCAACTAAATAGTAACCCCAGGAAGAGAAAGTGAAAAAAAAAGAGCAAAAAAGAAACAGCTTGTGTGTATTTGGATTATTTGGTGATCTTTGGATTCTTGGTTATTACATTTGAATGACTAAAATCAATCGGGTGGTTGTTTAAAAATTTACACAATGGCACCACTTCTGGATGAATTGAAAATGGAACTTAAAAAGTACAAAGAACGTGCACAAGAAGGGAAGGATTCTTTTGGCTTCGTTTTTCAATTCTTAGAAATGGAGATTTGGAACTATGAGAAACAACAAGAAACGACTGCAAAACAAGAAGACTGGGACAAAGAAGAAGCCATCTTTAATGAACAAGCAATTTTATGTGGGGAAGAAAAAGGAAAGGGGGGAAAGAGAATGGAGAATTTAAGACTTAAAAAAACAACCAAAGAAAAGAAAAATAATTCAAAAAATAAGTATAATACTGGAAAGCAACAGAAAAGAGGAGTACAGAAGAGAGAAATAGAGGTAGAGAGACAAGGGGGTAAAAAGGGGACAGAGAAGAAGAGAGGGAAGAAGGAAAGGAAAAGAAGTTACAAAGGACTGGAGCAAGATGTAGAGAAACAGGACCTATTTAGAGATAATGAGTGAAAATCTAACTGAAAAAGGGATTCTGTAAAGGTACATAAGATTGTATTGTTATATTAGTAATAGAAATAACTTTAGAAAATTGGAAACAACGTATGATTAAAATGAGGGATAAAATAGTTAGTGTAATTTAGTGAAATGTTTGTGAATAAAATAAGCAAAATAGAATAAATGAGAAAATTGAATTAGGAAAGAACGGGAACATTTTAATTAGTTAATGTTTTATAAAATATAAGTGAAGGGGGGAATTAACTATGGAAAGCTTATAATTGTTCCCATAGAAGTATGATATTTAATTGAAAAGTAATGTTAAAGATGTTAAGACTTTAATGAATATTAATATTAATGATAGAATTGAATTGGAATGGAATGTTGTTTTAATTATATACATTTATATTTTTTTCTTTTTTTAAGAATACAGTGTGTATTTTAAGAATGTACCAAGCAGAATCCGAATGGAAGTTATGTATTATATTGAATGTTACAACTTTAGGGAAAAGATATAAAGGCGTCATACTCCAATCAGTAACTACAGGAGAAATTTTGTTTAATGAGAAAATATAATAGATAATTGAAACAGGACAGACAAAAAATATAAATATAATGATTGGAATTGAGATGAGATAATTAAAATAAAATTGAGAAAATTAAAAGAGGGGAGAAGCTATGCAGAAAATGTAAAATAGTAATAAGATATGGAATAGAATATAAAAATGAGCATGAACCTGAATTTGTATGTAACCCGGGATTACGCTACTTTAAAAAAATATGTTCTTTTTGTATTTTTTTTCTCTTTGTGAAAACTCAAATAAAATTTACCAAAAAAAAAAAAAACCTAAGTTGAAAGAAACAAAAATAGTCTCATCAGAACAATTTGTATATTGATTTCTGCCTAGATGTTGGTTCTGTCTCCATTACCTGGTGTAGTCCATTGGAATTTCTACATGACTGAGATCAAAGATGATAAAGTCATGCAAGGGGATGATAATGTGACCACTAACATACCTACAGCTGAAGAAAGGACTAAAAGGAAGGAAGCATACAGTCATCTGGATACTGTTCTCTTTACATGGCCATAACTTTCCTAGTCTGATTGACAATGTTACTTGGGTTCAGAACTTACAATTAGCAGTAATACATATATGAACACATAAAGGATAAAGCATTCTAAGCCAAAACTAATAGAATCATTTATTAAATGGAACTCAATAGAATTAAATACAAAACCAAACATGGAGTTGTATATCAAACTGGAGTGAAGATGAAGTCATTGTGTCAAATACAAACTTGAACATAGTGTACACCAACTCTCTAACATATTACCCTACCCAATTTAGGATAAACTCAAAGTCCATCCAGAGTTATTTAGAAAATAAACAAAACAATTGCTAATACTCTTTTATGCTCCCTACAAACCTGGAACACCATATCTAAGCAACAGGAATCCATATGACTACTAGATGGCATCAAAGAGTCATCACTTTCATTATCACTTGCTGATAATGAACTCAACTAGGATTTCTTTGGCAGCACAGATGTGTAAGCCTTAAGCAGATCCATGTCCCAGTAAGGTCTCCCTTCCATCGAATGTAATCATGGAATATAAATCATTGTCATTTTCATTGTCAACCATTCAGTTGTGTCCATCCCTCGGCCACTCTATGCATCAGCACTCTCCATGGAATCCCTTATTGCTGTGACAAACCCACCTTATATAATGCTAAATGTAAGCATTTGAGCCACATCCTTGATTACATTTAAAACTACTATATTTAAATTTTATTAAGATATCATACACATATGCCACATGGGAAATATATACTGCATAATTCTAGGAATCAATTACAAAACTTTTACTGTCTTTTTAAACAAAAAATAAACTGTTGCCAACCAACTGTCCTTAATAATCATATAAGTTTCTCATACATTTAAATGTGTAAAAAAAACCAGAATCAATTAATCAAATTCTCCTCTATATCTTCAGGAATAATGAATAGCTTAAATGTTCTCAGTGGGAAATACTGAATTACGGTGTATGAAATTTAGTATCAGTAATAAGGCACATCTAAAAAAATAAGCAGAAAGTGTTCTATAAAGACCTATTAAGGAATATTGTTTAGGGTAATTCCCTTAGATAAAAGTAAATTTTGACAAAGTGTGTCTGTGGGAAGTGACATTAACAGCGGGTGTACATTTTATGACTACAAATCAAAGAAATTGCCATTTTCCCAGCTGTAGAAAGTAAGTGTTTTTTTAAAAAAGGCGAGAAAAAGTTGTTGTTTCAAATGTCAATTTTGAACTATTTCACTCATAATGCAGAGGAATTAAAACACAATTTTTTATTTTTCAGTGAAAGGCATACTTAGATTCATATTCTTGGACAAAAATAGAAGTTACTAGATTTTTTAATGGTTTTGCATTAGGATATTTCCACACCACCCACAATTTTCACTCTTCCATTTCATCAACATAATCAGATGATGACCTGAGGTTATCTTCCCTTCAAAAGTCAAAACACTGAAAATGGGCAGAGACCATCATAATTCAATCACTACATATCTCCATTGAGAACAAGCCTTGGTAAAGAGAATCATTCAGTCTGCACATCTCTAAACTGTCCCATCCAGCTAAAAACTCTTCATTCACATTCCACTCAAAAATAAAACACCTAATGTTGCATGTCATTTTTTAAAATTATTATTACTTTAGATTTTTGGCATCTTTGTGATCATTTGAAAAAACAAAACAAATCAAATTGTGGGTAATTGTTACAAGTAAACCTTTTCAGATACAACCCCATATATTTTGCTTGTATTTTAAAGCCTTATTGTACCCATACTAATGAAATAATAGCATGTTAGATTTCTGTAATTCTGGGAATTTTTTCCCCTAGTGTTATTTAGTAACAGGGATCTGTCACACTCTTTTACTGAAGTACAAATTATTTATTTATGGTACGGAAGCTGAAACAAAAGCCTGAAAAGGAATAGAGGAGTAACCTCTATATTTAATTTACAGTGTACATGTGAATAATACAGCTGAATAATTGATTTAATGTGAGTGTTTCGTAAACTTGGAGATTTGTAGTAAGAGATAGTGAAGTGGCACTTCTTTATTGAATTAGACAAAGCTAAATACATGCTACTTTGAAAGCAATTTCTTTTCTCTAAGTAGCTTTGCTTCCCAATAGTTTCTCCTAACTTTCTTTTTTGTCTAAAATAATGAAAAAAAATCGATTTGAGGAAGCAGCCAATTGTTTTGCCCTTACTAATATCATATTTCTACTAACCCAATCAGGAGCTATAACCATGGCTACAGTGGTCAAAGTTGGGAAGAGATAAAATATATTTTAATCAATGCCTACAAAGAAGCATGAGGAATGAACCACTGGACTCAACATGTGGAAGCTTCTAGGAGGAAAGAAAGGAAGTTATGGTTTCCAGGACTAAGAAGTCATTCCTATAATGGGAAAATAGACACTCAGCAGTAAGGGGGGGAAAATGCCAACTTTGCTTCAGTTTGAGATAAACCACAAAAGAACTACTCAATATCTTTTCTTAATCCAGTCAACTCCATTCAGACATATTAGTATAGAGATGGTTACAATCCAGCACAACTCATGTGGAAAGTTGGTTGTTATTTTGGGACAGAGGGTGCCTTTAGATCAGTTTTGATTCCTGAAGACTGACTGGACAAGTCCTTGCAGTTTTCTTGGCAAGATTTCAGACATGGTTTACTATTGACTCCTTCCTAGGGATGAGACTGGTAGGTCCAACTCACCCAGCTGGCTTCGTAACTAAGTTGGCACTAAAAATGACATTCTTCTGCTTCCTAGTCTTAACCACTACATCAACTGGCTGTCTCATACTGAGATAGCCATGACATGATGCAAAAACTATATAATGGAGAGAACCTTAACTTTTGTGACCCCCTCCTCTTCTGGACTTATAACACATCTATCCATTTTCTAGATGCTACACAAGAGTTTCATTTTGCATTTTTTGTCTTTTAATGAATTTTTTTGCTCCATTTTCCACTTTTACTTTGAAGGGTTTTTTTATCCTGCTTATTTGGACTCAGACAAAATGAAAATAACTCTTTCTCACTACTATTATGCATACACACACACACACACACAATGTCCCTGCACCTGCCTCTTTTGAAATATATACTTCTCTAAGTGTCCATTGAATTCATAGAATGTGCCCCTGCAATTAAGAAATGATACTTTATTATACATAATGTGTTAATATTCAGCCAAAGTGAGTATTATTATTATTATTATTTTATTTATTTGATTTGCCAATTGTTTACAAGATAATAAGTATAAGTGTATACATAGTTGTGAATACATGAAATGGGTACATATAAGAAAAATAAAAGAAGAATAAGAGAAACAATAGGACAGGGACGGTAGGCACGTTGGTGCGCTTATGCACGCCCCCTACAGACCTCTTAGGAAAGGGTTGAGGTCAATAGTAGACAGTCTAAGGTTAAAGTTTTTGGGGTTTGGGGAAGAAACTACAGAGTCGGGTAGAGTATTCCAGACATTGACCACTCTATTGCTGAAGTCGTATTTCCTGCAATCAAGTTTGGTGCGGTTAACTTTGAGTTTGTATCTATTGTGTGCTCTTGTGTTGTTATGGTTGAAGCTGAAGTATTCATTGACAGGTAGGACATTGCAATGTATGATTTTATATACCATGCTTAAATCAGACCGAAGATGGCGTAATTCAAGGTTTTCTAGTTCTAGAATTTCAAGTCTGGTGGCATAAGGTATTCTACAACGAGTAGAGGAGTGGAGAACTCTTCTTGTGAAATATTTCTGGACTTTCTCAACTGTGCTAATATCAGATACGTAATGTGGGTTCCAGACTGATGAACTGTATTCGAGTATTGGTCTAGCAAATATTTTGTATGCTCTGGTTAGTAGTGTGATATTACCAGAGAAAAAGCTACGTAGGATTAGGTTAACAACTCTTAATGCCTTTTTGGCTATGTAGTTGCAGTGGGCTCTAGCACTTAGATCTTTAGAGGTGAGTATTCCAAGGTCCTTTACAGAGCTTGGGTCATCAACAAGATCTTGACTATTCAGCTTGTATTTTATTACATACAGAACTTCTATTTAAACAAAACAAACATGCACATCAGGTAACATAAATTAGTGTACATGGTTAATCACATCTGGTTACTGTACCAGGTTGTGATTTTTTATACCCATTACTTTTTGGACTAACCTGCTCAGTGATGACTAGTCCTTTAATCACCATGTCACTTGTTAGGCACATTTATTGGATTTTTCTTTAGTATTTATTACTTGTTCTCCAGGATAACTGCTCTAATAAGTCTTTCTCTCAATGAGATCTCATGGATAGAGCTATATATTGGACAGACCTGTCACATTTCCATTGCCTTTCTCTTTCTTCTTCTACCGCCAAACCAACTGTATTCTGTTCAAAACTCCCAATCGCTCTCCTTTGGTCAAGGAGATGACAATTATTTCCTTAGTGCTTGTTAATTGACTTTTCACTATAATGTGGACTTAAATAATTTTCCCGTTACACTAGAAATACAGTGTCAAAGACATATACATCATATAATTTCAATTACACAGAAGAAAAAATGATACTTAACAGATGTCTTAACAGATGTCTTAACAGATAACAGATAATCAGAGTTGTGGGTCATCTAGTCCAACCCCCCACAGCAAATCTGACAAATGGCAGTCCAGTCTCTTCTTGAAGGTCTCAAGTGATAATGCTCCCACAACTTCTGAGGGCAAGCTGTTCCATTGGTTGATTGTTCTCACTGTCAGAAAGTTTCTCCTTATTTCCAGGTTAAATCTCTCCTTGCTCATTTTCCATCCATTATTCCTTGTCTGGCCCAAAGGTGTTTAAGAAAATAGCTTGACCTCTTCCTCTCTGTGGCAGCTCCTCAAATATTGGAACACTGCTATCATGTCTCCCCTGGTCCTTCTCTTCACTAGACTAGCCATGCCCAGTTCCTGTAACCGTTCTTCATACATTTTAGCCTCCAGTCTCCTAATCATCCTGGTTGCTCTTGCTCTACATCTTTTCAACATCTTTTTTATAATGTGGTGACCAAAACTGGATGCAGTACTCTAGGTGTGGTTTTACTAAGGCTTTATAGAGTGGTATTAGTACCACTCTTGATCTCGATTGTATCCATCTTGATTGTATCTTCCCGGGTATTGATGTAAGGCTGATTGGTCTATAGTTTCCCTGGGTCTGTTTTTTTTTTCTTTTTTTGAAGATGGGAACCACATCAACTCTTTCCCAGTCCTCTGGTAGTTTTCCTGGTGCTCTAGGATTTTTGAAAGATATGGTGCAGTAGTTCTGAGATGACCTCTGCCAGATCCTTTAAAACTCTGGGGTATAGGCCCTGGTGATTTGTGTTAATCACGATCAGACAGGTGTCCTCTTACTATCTTTTTTGCTTATTTTAACTTTTATTTCTGGTCTGTCTTTTACAGTTATGTTTTTGGTAGGTTGAGCTATAGTTTCTTTTTGCATGAAGGCCAATGCACAGAATGAGTTAAGCAGTTCTGCTTTCTCTCTGTTGCCAATTACTTCCTTGCCATCTTCTCTCTTTAGTGGACTGACTCTTTCTTTGATTTTTTTCCTTGTTATATATAAGCAAACTTATTATTAAACTAAAATATAATCTGCTAAATTTACAGTTTCAGATTCAGAAATTGTCAAATACATCATCTCCTGAACATCCATAAATATTTTATACCTCTTGCAAAGGATATATGAGGGAGGGAGAGGGAGAAGGAGAGGGAGAGGGAGAGAGAGAAAGAAAGAGTATAAGAACATGTACTTCCTAATAGAGAAGTTCCACAAGCATAAATGAAATATAATATATTATGGATTATGGTCAATGAATGTATTTATTTAGTATGTGTATTTATGAATGTAGTGAGCTACTGAATGTATATATTTAGTGATTTAGTTTATTATGAATATGTGTTTATATTTTTTCCCCAAAAGAAAATAAAATTCCCTTGAGAATGAAATGTATTTGTTTAACTTTAATTTCATAACTCCTACAGTAGAGGTGCTACTGGAGTTAAAAACAATGCATTGACATATGAACATACTGATCTGAGCATATTCCAAGAAGAAACAGAATAAAGGAAACACAACTGAAAAGCAAAAACATGTACTACCAAAGCAAAAAGCAGAAAAGAATAAGCAGATTAGAAGGAAAATTAAATACAAAAGAGCTCATATTTTAAGGTCAATTCAAACTCTTTGAAATGCATGTTAGGAATGAACAAATACTGAGGCAAAGCTGATACTTATTTTATTTATAGGATTATACTACTGTAAGTGCTATTTATTTTTCTACTTTGTGAATTATATTGTGAAACAGCAGAGGACATTTTTTTCTGATAAATATCTATAATCATTGTGCTTATATATTAAATTTCTGAAATTGAACACCAGTGCTATGCTTATTTAGAGGGCTGTTGGAGATATTGCCTCCATATTTACCTCTCACCTTTTTCTTCTGCCAATGAGTATTTGGATTCTTAAATATTATATTCAGTGCACCTACCCTTGAATTTTTTTAGAGGGCTTAATGTTGTGCAAAAGTCCAGGTATTTTTAATATTTATTGTTGATTCTGTAAAAGAATCTGTGTATAGATATGGGGCTAATTGGACTCTAAGATCAGGTATGTAGGTACAAAGCATAATTATAATTATCTGTGGTTAAAAATAAGAAAACATGTACTACATGTACATGTAGTAAAAATAAGAAAACATGTAATGAAACATGCTAACAAAGCAAGAATGATAAAATCTGTAAGAGAACTTTTGAGACTGCTGAAGCAGTATAATATTGCTTTGACTTAATTGTTTCAATCTCTAACAAGGCCCAGAGCAGTAAGTCTTCTATCTGGAGCGTGGCATCCACAGAAATCAGAGGTCTCAACAAAATGCCAAAATGTATGTCATGATGAAATTCTAGTGAAAAACATTTTCTTTGGGGGGAGGGAGTGTGAAAGTTACAATAACTTTCCTGCAAGTTTGTGTTAATTAAAGGGGTTGTGGGCTATGAGATTATGTTAATAAGATTTTTACAATATATATATACTGTTCAGTTTAATAATGTGTTCTTTGCTGAAGTGTATAATGTTATGTGATTATAATGATTTTTCAGAGTATTCAGTGTTACCAGACTTATAAGGAAGGCTTTATTACAAAGCAAAGTTTATATATATATATAAGCCACCTCCCATCAACAATGTATTTTCATCTTTATTATGCCAAATAGGTCTCTAAATGTACCCAGTTTTCTTCTTTATCTCTATTGGAAAGCCTGTGTTACACAATCCACTCTATATATTTGCATAAGATGACAGAAAACTAATGTAATATTATTGCAAAGACTGATTTATTTAAGATTTATGCAAAAGCCATCTTGAATTCCTACAAAATTATATTCTGAATAAGGTGTACTTTTCTTTAAGAAAAATATTGGGTAAAAAAGGAAGGACTAAAAAGATGTATAAAAACTTCAGCAAATTCCCACTTAAACATGTTATGTTCATCTGTTCTGACATCATTATTGAAATTGTTAGTAAGAAATATTGAAAAAGACAATGTAAGCAGAAACTTTGGTAGACTACAATGAAATGTATAGGTCACATCTAACATAATAACTGTAATCACATAACACAGCTGATTCAGTGAAATGTTGTCAAATAGGTAGCAACTTCGTTACTCACAAGGTGCATAGAAACTTACTACTTTCTGACTCCTTCCCCCAAACATAAAAGGAATAATTAATGGTGACTTTGCCTATTTGGAAAAAAAACTGAGTGGTTTCATAAAAGCTTGTAGTGGGAGAAGAGAAGGGAGGATGAGTACAAACAGGCAATACAAATGAACTATGCAACAAACTATGTATACATTTTTTTTTTTTTTTTTACAATTGCTTACATTATACTTTTGTCAGTTTTTATAAAATGCTGTGTCAGGGTTCCAGCCATTGCCCAGTTTAAACAGTAAATCCAAAACAGACATAATCTCAAAGTACTTTATTAAAAACCATTTACTGGCAACGTCTGTGAAATTTCAGAACTGAAATCATTCTCAGACCTTCCCACAAAATTCAACCTACACCCGCCTGCTTTTCTACACCTCATTAATCACGTGAACCAATTACTCTGCAGCTACAATTTCTTGTTGTGACACACTAAATGAACTTTCAAACTATTTTTTTTCCTTTAAGAACTATTCACTTACATCACCCGCAAACATTCTTCAACTCTGTGGCAGCTATGAATTCCAGAGCTGACAGGCACCCCCCCTTGAAAATCCCTTCTTCTATAAAAAAATAAAAATAAAACACACCCGGGGTTAATACGTTGTCCTTAATCCCCTCTCCACCCTCACGAGGATCCTTCAGTTTGTTGGGAAAGTCCTCATGGAATTGGGTAACCAATTGATCAGCATGTACATCCCAACTCTTTACCCAACTAGCATCTGATAGAGGGTAACCCTTCCATAAGACCAAATATTGCAATCGTCCCCGATGTAACCTAGAATCAAGGAATTTTTTTTATTTCATAATGTGTCTCACCCTGTACAGTTAACGGTTCAGGGGGAGCAACTGGTATTGGTCTTATCATTGATGTAGCAACTGGTTTTAATAAACTACTATGGAAAACTGCATGAATTTTCCCTAATAGTTGAGGAAGACTTAATTGGACCGTGACGGGATTGATTATTTTTAAAATCGGGAATGGACCCAAGAATTTTGGGCCCAACTTCTTACTAGGAAGTTTCAATTTAAGATACTTGGTTGACAAATATACTCTGCCTCCAACTTTAAATGGTGGTTGAAGGGATCTATCTTTGTCCGCTTGCTTTTTGTAATCTTTTGCAGCTTCAGTCAAAGCTTTTTTTGTATCTTCCCAATCTTTTTTTAATGAGTTCATCCATTCTGTGAGAGACATGGATGTGGAAGGTTCTTTAGGTAATTCTGGAACAGGGACAAAGTCCATTCCAGTGTTGATTTGGAATGGAGTCAGCCCCATGTTGCTATGAACTGCGTTATTATAAGCAACCTCTGCAAATGGTAATAATTCAGCCCAGTTTTCCTGTTGATAATTTACATAACATCTAATGTATTGTATTTGCCTGTTCTGCTGCTCTGTCGCAGGCCAGATGGAATGCGGAGGATAACCCTTGGGAGGACCCAATAGACTTTAAGAATTCCCTCCAGAACTTAGCGGTAAATTATAGCCCTCTGTCTAATATTATTCTATGAGGTACTCCATGTGGTTTATAGATATGCTTCACAAACAGTTTTGCAAGCTTTTTTGCAGATGGAAGTCCTTTACAGGCTGTAAAGTGGGCCTGCTTAGAGAATAAGTCAATGACTGTCCAAATGATTGTAATCCCTCCACTCTCAGGTAATTCTATGATAAAGTCCATTGAGATTTCTTCCCACGGATGGGTTGGTTCAGCATCTTGTTGGAGGAGGCCAAGGGTTTTTCCAGTTCTGTGTTTCATCGTGGCACAAATGGAGCAACTTTTTACATAGTCCTCGACATCAAGTTTCATTTTTGGCCACCAGAACTGTCTTCTTAGTAAATGTAGGGTTTTTAAGAACCCAAAGTGGCCTCCCAGCCGCGAATCATGGCTATGCTTTAGTACCAGTGGTTTAGGGTTGTGGGTACATAAAGTTTAGTCCAGTGGTTCCAAACTTTTTCAGTCCACCGCCCCCTTGGTGCTACAAACTCATCCTCAATGCCCCCCACCCAGGGGCAGAATTCAAATTTCTGTGGGTGTGGCTTAATTTGAGGGTGTGGTTTGCTGGTCAAGTGACTGGGTGGGCATGTCTTGCTGGTCACATGACTGGTGGTGTGGCTTGCTGGTCACATGATTGGGTGGGCGTGGTTTGGTGACTGGCAAACCAAATACACGTGGTCCTCAGTTAATGGCCGGTTGCTTAGCAAGTGTTCTAATTTATGACTGGCCTCCCCAGAGCAACTTGAACTGTTTTTGGAGTTTTGACAGCCATGCACATACATACACACATACTCTGTTCTAACCTTGCTGGAGCAGGTCATTGGACTAGAATTGGCAAAGCATCTCTGATTAGATTCTAGTAGTGAATAAAATCTAATCAGAGATGCTTTGCCGATTCTTGTTGATTTGTTTTATTTGTATTTCTTTATTTTATGTTGTTGAATTGCATTGATATATGTGTCCCTTCTTGTGCACCACCCAGAAGCTTTTGCAGCAAAAATTACCAACCTCTGGTTTTGCTCTACCTTTTAAATGTGCCGGCACTGCCGCGTTCTAGGTGTCGGCCCTGCAGGTCCACCCCATTGATCCTGCTGCACTGAAGGGACCTGCCCAAGTAAGTCTGAGTGGAGCGGTGCACCAAAACAATGAGGTAAGCCTGGAGAGGGAAAGAGAGAGAGAAAAGAAAGAGAGAGAAGGAAGAAAAGAAAGAGAAAAGGGAAAGAAAGAAAAAGGGACAAAGAAAGAAGGCAGATGGAGGGGTGGAGGGGGGAGGGGAGAGAGGGAGAGGGAGAGGGAGAGGGAGAGGGAGAGGGAGAGAGAGAGAGAGAGAGAGAGAGAGAGAGAGAGAGAGAGACCTGATGCATCAGATTGAAATGAGGCCTAGTTTAGAGGCCCTTTTCCACATTGAAACATCTTTGCCAGCATCTTTCCCAGCACATTGAAACAACTTTGGCTTCTACTAATTAAAGGTTTTGGGGATGAAACATAGCCAAGACTATCAGGAAGCTTTCACATTTTGTTGAGGCTTTAAACAGGATCCATTGGAGCAGACCTCCACCCTAAAAATTACTTTTCCCCAATGTATTACAGTGCCAATTCTGAAGAAGGCAAAACCAAAATGTATTGGTAAATTACAAGGAAAACACACACAAACACACACACTCCCTTCTAACCCTGCTGGAGCAGGAGATTGGACTAGAATAGATATTTCATTATCTTTCTCCTCCCTCCCTCCCTCCTTCTTTATTTCTTTTTCTTTCTGTCCCTTCCTTCAGCCCCCCTCTTTCTTTGTCCCTTTTTCTTTCTTTACCTTTTCTCTTTCTCTTCTTCCTTCTCTTCTCTCTCTCTCTCTGTCCTCTCTCTTTCCCTCTCTCAGGCTCACCACATTGACTTCATGCACCACTCCATTCGGGCTTGCTTGGGCAGGTGCCTCTGGTGCAAGGGGCTCAATGGGGTGGACCTGCAGGGCCTTGCTCTGAATGCAGTGGTGGCGGGATGTTTGGAAAGGAGAACAAAGCCACTCTGGTTTGCTCTCCTTTCCCAATTCTGCATTCGGGGTGAGGCCCCACAGGATCACCCCATTGAGCCCCTTGCACTGGAGCATGCAAGTCAATGGGGTGATCCTGTGGGACCTCGCCCCGAACGCAGAGGCAGTGGGATGTTTGAAAAGGAGAGCAAAGCCACTCTGGTTTGCTCTCCTTCACCAATCCTGCATTTGGGGCAAGGCCTACAGGCTTACCCCATTGAGCTCCTTGCACCAGAGCGTACAAGTCAATGGGGTGATCCTGTGGGGCCTCGCCTCAAACACAGTGGTGGTGGGATTTTTTCTCAACACCAGCACCCCTGCTCCAGCACCCCTGCTACCTCTTAGTGCCCCCCTGTTGCCCCCCTCACCTCTTAGCACCCACCTAAGGCATCCCCTCACCCCCAGAAGGAAGTACCGCCCACTTTGGGAATCACTGGGGTACATGTTTTTGATGCACAAGGCATTTACGCCCCTAAAGTCCACACATAATTTCAATCCACCATCTTTCTTCTCCTTGAACAACACGGGGGCAGCTAACCTTGAGTTGGCAGGTTCAATAAATCCTCTGTCCAAATTGTTGTCAATGTATTTTCTTAATTCAGTCATTTCATCAGGTGTCATGGAATACATCTTTGGTTTTGGTAGTTTTGCCCCGGGTTCTAATTCTATGATGCAATCAGTGACTCAATGTGGAGGTAAAACATTACACTCCTCTTCACTGAATGCTTCAGCCAATTCTTTTTATTGGTTGGGTATTTGGGGAGTATCTGGGAGAAGGTTGGATGCTGTGGATTCTGGTTCAGGTTTTGGGTTCAAGTCAACTGGTGGTTTCTTAGTGAGGGAAAGGGGGGCAATGGGCCCAGCCCTATGATGATTTTCCTGAATCCATCCTCCCATTTGATGGTAGAGGCCCATTTGTCTAGCCAAGCAAGTCCCAATATGATTGATTCTGACATTCTGGAGGCCACTATAAAGCGTATGAGTTTGCAATGAGAACCCATTTCCATCTTGATCAACTCTGTCATTTGGGTAGCTGGGGTCCCCCCAATTAATGTCCCATCCACTTGCTCAAATCGGATTGGGCGTCTTAGTGGGTTAATCTTTATGCCCAATTGCTCAATGATAGGAAGCTCGATAAGACATCTAGAGCACCCAGTATCAATGACAGCTTCTAACTCCCCGGCCTCCCCTGTGTTAGGTACCACTAACTTGACTTTGACAGTAAAAGGTATGATGGGAGCACTCATCATTGGGTCGTCTTCATCGGTCAGATTTTTGGGGAGGTGGTGTCAGTCTGGAAGTCCGCTGCTCCCTTCTGCGTAGAGGGGACTTTCCAGGCTGTGTCTAGCAAACCAGCTAATGTCTGGAGGTCTTCCTTGACTTTTCTGACCTCTGACAGCTGTACTAGACTTTGATTGTGGTGCTCATGGTGCAGGTGCGGGAGCCAGACAGTCAGCTGCTCTATGCCCATCCTGGCCACAGTGGTAATATTTTATCATCCTGTTGGGTTGGATATGCATAGTTTCAGCGGGTTTGGTCAGTGGTCTCATAGCCACAGTTCTCTTAGGCGGGCCTTCAGGAAGGGGTTTTCTATGTGGGTTGATGTCACAGTCTAACCTGAGGGTGTTGGTATACCATGCTTGCAGAGTCTCTGGTATTTCCCTAATGTTACAGGTCTTCTTTACTTTGGGGTCAATGGTGTTCTTAAAGTAGTGTAAAGTCATCCTTTCAGGCCAATCCATGAGATGGCTCACAACCCTTCTCAAGTCCCAAATAAATCTGAAAAGGGTTGCTTGCCTTGTTTCATTTCCATTAACTTCTCTTCATTCTCTGCCACCCTGTCTGGATTTTCAACTCTGAATCTCAATAATCGAATAAACCCATTGATATCTTGTAATTCTGGGGCTTGTTCATTGTATAGTTGGGCTACCCAGTCAGATGCATCCCCTTCGTTCATCCCATCTGTTATGGCAGTAACCAAATCGTGCTCTGTCGCGTATTGATCTCCAAATTGGTCTATGTGGGACCGGATTCAAGTGAGGAAGTAATTAAAATGCACATGGTGCCTGTCAAAAATGGCTTTGAACAGTATTTGGTCCAGTCTGGGTCGTGGTTGGGGAGGTGGTACGGGCCTGGCACCTGCCAGGTTGAACTAGAATGAAAGGAGCTGCATATCTAGACTGGGCAGGGGCCGTAAGGCCTGGCTGGGTGATGCCTCTCTGGGAGAGGGCTCTCTGCAGGGTTGCTCCAATTGGGGTTTGCATTTGTGGTTGCCATGAGGAAGGTGGGTGTTGCCTGGTTCCCTGCCTGGTTGGAGAGGGAGTGCCTGCTATCTGCTGTCTGGGTAGATCCTCTTCAATCCAGGGCTTTGTTGGTGCTGGCATCTATTGGCACTGAATCCACCCCTGGCCTGGATAAAATCCCCTCCCTGGAGGGATGCTTTCTGCAGGGGGTAACCTTCTTCCTGGGAAGTGGGGAGCAGGACTTGGGGTTTTCAACATACCTCTGGTAGTCTGCACCTCTTCCTGGGCCTCTCCAACTGGCACCTGTGTAAGCTCCTCATTCCTCATGTTACTTGGATAAGAGAAGATGGGTTGTGTCAAGCTCCAACTTGTCCAGACAGGCTGTGGCTTTGAGACCAAGCTTGACACTTTTAATTTCTGGAATTGTTGCGGTAATTCCACCATTGATGGGCTCCCAGAATCAATCTTGGGGTTATCGTCTTGAGAGAGTTCCAACTCAATTTGAGTCTCCTCCCTCCAGTCTGCCTCCTTTGCTGTATAGAGAGGGCTAGTGAAAGATTTTTCTTCCGGCTGTCTGATTAAAGTGGTTTTGCAACTCCCCCACGAGTTGGAACCTCTTGACCTGGCTCCCAAATCCTTTCTCTCCTCTGCCATTCTAAAGGCATCCATCATCTCCTCCAAAGGGGGGCTGAAAGATTCAGCTAATGCTCTGGAGTGGGAGGACACAAGCCCCATCCTGCTCACCTTCAGTGTTGGCTGATTCTTGAGCTTTCTCCATCACTGGAAAAAAAGTCTCTGGGGTATCAGCACAAGCCCCATTAGTAAAAAGTGAGTTCTGAAATAATGTCAGGGTTCCAGCCATTGTCCGATTTAAACAGTAACTCCGAAACAGACATAATCTCAAAGTAATTTATTAAAAACCATCTACTGGCAATGTCTGTGAAATTTCAGAACTGAAATCATTCCCAGACCTTCCCACAAAATTCAGCTGACACTCGCCCACTTTTCTACACCTCATTAATCAAATGAACCAATTACTCTGCAGCTACAATTTCTTAGTGCAACACACTAAATAACCTTGAACTTTCAAACTTTTTTTTTCCCTTTAAGAACTATTCATTTACATCACCCTCCCAACATTCTTCAACTCTGTGGCAGCGATGAATTCCAGAGCTGACAGGCTGATAGGCTTGACATGTAAAGCTTCGTTCCACTGTTCAAGGAACAAAGAAAAGTTTTAGCCCACAAGGACATATTTTATGAAATATACTCATCTTTTTTTTTCTTAATGAGGTGAAACATTCTCTATTTTCTCTCCTGTAAAAAAGAAGAATTTGCCCTTTATTTTTCTTTAGCTCTGAGAGATATTCAGATTCATCTCATTTATTCTAGTGTACGTCATCCTATGGTAACATGGTTTTTCATACTATGAAGAGAATATATGCTTTCATTCTAACCTAAAGAAATAAACATAGTCCCCTGGAAGAAAATGTTTGAGTTTGACCTAAAAAAGGGGTATTAAATTCATGCAAAACCTCAGTACAATTTGAAGATTTCTTCTTAGTGGGAAAATATTTAAAATATGACTTTATATTGATAGCACTGATAATGCAGTTAACAGATGTTAACAAAACAGGTTAGAATACATCTCTGCAAAAAGTAGCAGGATAATCTGCTGATTTGTTCAGGCTTGGTACCTTAGATAAGACAGTGATTAAGAATAAAATGGATTTGACCCGATATGCTTGAGATTTCCATGGACTACGATCATTACATGCACTTCTCTCCACTCTCCTTCTATATACAATAGATACTTAACAGAAACTAAAAAAAAAAGTAAGGACTATTCACACTTGATTCTCTGACACTATCTCCTTAATTGCTAGAGATGCTGTATAAATAAGAAAATTTTGTGCCATGTTTGTTGCAACCTTTTCTCAGAATCTTTCTGAGAAAATGCATGAAGACATCTAAAACAGGACTTGCAAGTAATTTAATACTGGCATAATGTTGTACTGAAGACAAGGATTCTTCCTGTGGGATTCATTCCTCTTGAGATTTTCTTCCCAAATCTTGTAACTGTTCTACTTAGGTTATGGCAGCTAAATTTGGGAACTAACAATTCCAGAGAAATCCAGGATTTTCTTTCAGACTGTCCAACCTTCTCTGGATTAAATTGTTCCAGTCAACTTCCATGAGTCCAGATCAGAAGTGGTTTGGTTGTGAAATGAACCAGCCATGAAACAAATATGTTTGACCCAGAACACTGCTTCCAAATGGAGAATTTATTTCCAGAAATTGCCTCACCCAGCAGAGTCCAGAAGAAAAAATTAAAATTTTAGTTCTCTGAAAAACTCTGTCCTTAAATGAGTGAGTTTGCACATCCCTATAAGAGGAACAACAGTGGACTGTCACTCTTCATTGTTCCAGCAAGCTGTTTGTCATATCATGTCTAATTAGCAGTTGAACAGTCATGTGTTTAAATTCTTCTGGACATTTCATATTCTTGTTTAATTTGTCTATATAATTCATTTGATTTATTACATTTGATGACTGTTTGCATTTCTTTTGTGGTTAGAACAAATGCCTAAAAGACTAACATGTCATGAGTACAGATAATTGTTCATGTAGTTCTTCAAAGCTCCTCAGCTGAAATTTCTGTAATGAATGAATGCTCTGCATAGCTTATAGTGTGTGTGTGTGTGAGAGAGAGAGAGAGAGAGAGAGAGAGAAGGAGAGAGAGAGAGAAAGAAAGAAAGAAAGAAAGAAAGAAAGAAAGAAAGAAAGAAAGAAAGAAAGAAAGAAAGAAAGAAAGAAAGAAAGAAAGAAAGAAAGAAAGAAAGAAAGACCCTACAACTACCATTAAGTATCTTGATGTTTGCCTTACAGCATTGGATAAAATACGTTTTCCCAGAGATAAGTATGGCACTGTCTCTCCTAAAAGTTCCAGAAACCTTTGAGAACCCGGTTTTGATCCCAGTCCTGGAGTTGATGTAAACAGATTCTTTATTTATTCTTTCCATCTTTTTATTTCTTCCATCTTTCCAGCATTGTAGACTCCTCCAAAGAGCAAAATCTTCACAATTTATCCAAATGAATAATTTGATCCTAGTAATTTGTGCCTCAGGTGAATGGCAGATTTGATTGTTCTTTCCACTATCCATGGTTTTATCAGGAGTATTTTTCAAAATTAGAATTCAAAAGTGTCAATAACCCTTTCTGTTCTGTTCTTTCAAATTCCAACCTTCATTTCCATAGAATGTCACAGGGAAAACATTGCTGCCATGATTATTCTCTATGTAGATTTAGACACATTCCAACATCTCAATATCATTATTGGCAATAAGGGCCTTTACTGTTACACTATGAAGCTCTAATCTGCAACATATTTATCCGTTCCTTTACTGTGGATTGTCAATTCTAAAAGACAAAAAACTGTCAACTGCTTTTAATATTTTCATAGTTAATTCAAGACTGATTGTTGTACATATTGTCAAAACCTTATATTTAATCTCAGTCCAATTTTTTAAATGTGATCCTGATTTTCATTACTGGAGCCTGCAGATCATTTTCACTTTCAGCTATCAGAGTAATGTCACCAAAATAGCATAGATTATTGATGTTTCTTCATCCAGTTTTAAACCACATATATTTTCTTCCAATCCAGCTACTCTCAATATATATTCAGCATAGAAATTGAATAGGTTTATCACAATCCATCTTAAATTATAAATCAAGTTACAAAGATTTGAAAGGAATTATTATATGTTTGGAAATGTTTCACATTAAGAAACTAATATATGAAAGGATGGAGAAACTTGTTTCAGAAGAAGGTTCATAAATACATGAAAATGATAACACAAGATCAAAGAAGCAAAATTTGCCAATAGGTTTAGAAATTAAAACAAATTACTCAAAATTTCTTGTAGCAAAATGGGTGTTCTGTTAACTTTCTCTCATTTTTTTCCTGAAAATGACATTTGTTGCAGTAATTACTTAGAGGGCACAAAAACTATAGAAATAGGTAAATATAGATAAATAAATTATGATAATATAGTTTTTTTATTTATAACTTTCCCCCAGTGTGTTTTTCCAAAACAAGCACAAATGAAGAGATGCAACATTCCTTAATTTATAGCTCCATTTGTAACAAACATTAAAACATTTTAAAGTAATGTCAGTCACTATGTTCACCACAATTTTCTGAGTAAAGATATCTTTATAAGCAAACCAATGTATACAAATTACATTTTAAAATAACAAAATAAATTTACAAGGAGTGCAAAAAAAAGTACTACATATATTTCAAGCGTTTCTTCATTCCTCATTTTTCTGCTACTTCAGAATTTATGAAAAGATACTGCATTATATTAAGCATTATGTTGAGAGCTATAGTGTGTACCAAAAGAGATGATGGGACCAAGTCAAATTGATATTTGATTTATGTTTACATCTAGTCAAAATTTAAATTACAATTTGATCAAAAGAGGGAAGATCATATGCAGTACTTTTGAAATCTACACACTCTTGAAATCTCAGTTTGGACTTGGTTGTTGTATGCTGAAAAAAGAAGAAAACTTGAAATAACAAAGCTATCCACATCAATCTATGCCAGGGCTTATAAATGGAGTTAGCTGTTTTACATAGCATCTCTCTCTGTGTGTGTGCGTGCATGTGCACGTTTGATGGCACATGGACCTTCATGTCAGTGGTGACCACTTGGACTAATTTCTGCAGTTTACTTAATAGTGGTTTGGAAGCAGTTTGCCATTGCCAGCTTCTAAGAAGGGAAGGAGGGAAAGAGGGAGGGAGGGAGAGGGAGAGGGAGAGGGAGAGGGAGAGGGAGAGAGAGAGAGAGAGAGAGAGAGAGAGAGAGAGAGAGAGAGATTTTAATAAATCCAACCTTTATTATTTTTTAACATATTTCAAGGTAGAAAACTCATGCAACATACCATCATCCTCTTATTTCCCCCACAACAACCCAGTACGGTGGGATAGGCTGAGAGAGACTGATTGGTCCAAAGTCTTCCCAATTGGATTTCATGCCTAAAGCAGGACTGGAACTCAGTCTTTTCTAACCTGATGCTTTAACCACTATGCCAAACTGGTTCTTCACTATCTACTTCTATCTATCTGTCTGTCTATCTATCTATCTATCTATCTATCTATCTATCTATCTATCTATCTATCTATCTATCTATCATCTATCTATCTATCTATCATCTATCTATCTACCTATTTATCTATCATCTTACAGCTCCTATTAGATTAACATAGTAGATTATTAGTAAAGTTCAATGAAGAGGCATCAATCCTGCAATGGATTGATTCTAGATCATGATAAGTATGGCTGCCTAGATAACTGACTACATAATTTGCAATAGCTATGAGAGAGAGAGAAACTGACCCAAACTCGGCTAATGTATTTGTACCTAAGGCAGGACTATAATTTATGGTCTCCTGGTTTCTCTCCTAGTGCCTTAATCACTATACAAATCTGGTCTCAAAGCATCTGGCATGCATATTAAGTATATGCATTTTATGATTCATTATCCAAACATTAATATGGGACATCTCATCACATAACACTTACTCTGCAAAGAGATGACAAATAACATGAGTTTAGTTTCTTTGAGTTGGTAATTATACGTGTTGGCAATAGTGTTCCATACTAGAGGTAGAACCTTACCAGAAGTATTTTTTCATAAGAACTACATGCCCTCTTTTCATCAATAACTAACTTGATGGATATCTTGGCTTCTATATGGAGGTCATTTTTATGAACAGCAATATTCTGTCATTCAAGTCTCCATCTGCAACCTGAATGTTACAAATCTGCCAGCTTTGGCAATTTGTGAGCAGCCCCTTCTAGCATTTATGGATGAAAATCAATAGTGGCCCATTAAAAATCATTTCTTTCCATTTAGAACCATTGTGCTCATGACTGCCTTTTTCAAGTCATTAAACTTCCACCATAATCCATATGTTTCATCACAGCATGATCAGTTCAGTATGCAAGTTATTATATTTCTATAGCCCTAAGAACTAGGCAAATTTATGAAGAGCTGTTTTATTTGTATGTTGGAGAAAATTATTTAGTATTAGGATCAGTACATTTAAAAAAAAATTATCAGAAAAAGTAAAGTGAGTTTTAATAATGAAAAATACTGCATGTACAAAATAAGATATGTGCAGAAAAGCCATACTAACCAATTCTTAGTATAAAAAAATGAATGATGATTCATTTTATTATCAACTTTTTCTAAAAACAAAAGAAAATGATCTTTCTAACATTAAAAATGTACAAAATCCAACTGAACTTTTTTTTAAAAAAGCTTAAGATTTATCAGAAAATAATGAGAGAAGCACTCTGATATTTAGTTAAGCCTTTTGTTTCTCCTCATAAAGAACTTACAAATAATTTTTTTCTTAAGACTTCATGAAATAGCAATAGCACCTAGACTTATATACTGCTTCACAGTGCTCTACAGCCCTCTCTAAGTGGCTTACAAAGTCAGTATATTGCCCCCAGCAAACTAGATTCTCATTTTACCATCGTCAGAAGGATGGAAGACTGAGTCAAACTTGAGCCAGTCAGGATTGAATTCCTGGCAGTTGGCAGAATTTGCCTGCAATACTGTATTCCAACCACTGCACCAAAATTAGTTATAAATCAAGTTATGAAAACCTGGGCAAGACTATTGGAAATATCTCCATCCAACAAATTATTTCCTTCATGGTGTAGTATTAGATTAGCTTTGTTACTTTTTATCTCTATTCTGCTGCCCATTATCTACATGAAAGGCTTGAAGTTGAAATAATTAGAGGCCTCTCCCTTTGAGACTGCCCATATTAACAGCCCACAATATGGTTTTCAGGAATTATGGAATATTCCACCTCTTTAATAATCAATCAATCAATCAATCAATCAATCAATCAATCAATCGGAATGGAGCTGAAAATGACCTAGGAAGTCTTCTAGTCCATCCAAAAAATTATTATAAAATAAGTAAGTTATTAATTATTAAATTATAATTAAATGAAAAATAATAATTTATTTATTAGATTATAAATAATTTATTTATTTATAAATAAATAAAAATAATATATATGTAGAAGGTAAATATTCAGCCCTTCATATTGTCTTTGTCTTTTCCCATTTGACTAGCGTATGGAATTTCTTTTATTCTTTTACTTTTTTAGTACATATTTTATGTATTTATGTGCCTTTGAGACAACGTTGACTCCTAAGCAAATTCCTGCAGTTTTATTGCCAAGATTTTTGAAGTGCTTTGCATTACCTTGCTTCCTAGGGCTGAAAGAGAGTGGCTGACCCAAGGTTATCCAGGAGGCTCTGTGCCTCAGGAGGAACTAGCACTCATGGTTTACCAGCTCCTAGCCTGGTGCTTTAATCACTCCACAAGTGGTCACCCCACTATATTTGTGTTAACTGTACTGAATGATATCTATGCTTGCTATGATCTGGATATAGAAACTGAGAGTATATTGAATACAAACGGTAAACTGCCTGTAGTAATTTTTCAACAGAAAGAAGCTGCTTAAATCATCAAAATTGATTTTAGAAATGGTAGCTAAGTCATAGTTAGCTGTCCATATTTCTCTAAAATCCATGGTTGATGATGACATTTTCAAGACCACTACTAACCCATTTCTCTCAAATACTTTTAACATTTAAAACAAATGCAACTTGCATTAAGCACCAGAGGAATGGAGATAGAAAAGGACAACTCTCCAGAAAGAGAAAGAGAGAGGGAGGGAGAGAGAGAGAGAGAGAGAGAGAAGGAGGGAGGGAGGGAGGGAGACAGAAACAGCCCACTTCCAAGGTTTCTTGAGCCACAATTCTATTTTTAAGTATGGACAAACTCAAATGATGGTATCAAATGAAAAAGTGAGAGAACTACAATCTGGAAAATAAAATTTAAAAAAATCTGTTGCTGGAATTGGGTATGTCTAGTTTAATGAAAAGAAGTACTAGGGGTTACATACATAAGTGTTCCACTATCTCAGGAGCTGCCACAAAGAAAAGGGAAACAAACTATTATCCAAACACCTGAAGGCAGACATGAAGCAATGAGTGGAAACTAATCAAGGAGAGAAGCAACCTAGAATTAAAGAGAAATTTTTTGACAGTTGGAACAATTAATCAGTGGAACAACTTGCCTCCAGACTTTGTGGATGCTCCAACACTGGAAGTTTTTAAGAAGAGATTGGATAACCATTGGTCTGAAATAGTATAGGTTTCCTACATGAGTAGGGTGGACTTGAAGACCTCCAAGGTCCCTTCCAACTCTGCTATTCTATTCTATTCTATTCTATTCTATTCTATTCTATTCTATTCTATTCTATTCTATTCTATTCTATTCCTATACATATGTAATTAAATCATAGCTCTGATTCTTGCAAAAATTCATATATTATTAAATGTCATATTATTATTATTTTCAATTTGAATTGTAGACAAATCCTAAAACAATGTTTCCCCAAAACATTGCTATTGATAGCTGTCAGCTATCAATAGCAGAAATGAAGGTATTTGAACATAAATTATTCTGACACTTTTAATTTTATTACAAGAGCAGTTCTCATTGAAATCTTGCTAATGAATAATATTATTCACAAGGAGAGAGAAAAAGCTGAATTCATGAGGTAGAGCAGCAATGAATCAGCACTTTTATTTCAGGTTTGACATATATATTTCAGCAGTGAATTATATTACTGAACAATAACAGGTTGGATCATATTCTCTATTGGTAGGAGGAAGGGAGAGAGTTTGAAATCCATTTTCAGCTCAGTTTATGGATGAATTTTATTTAGCCAATTTGTTTTTATCCAATTGCAATACAAGAAAATATTGTTCTGTTTCCCAACATAGGGAATGCAAATGTACTTCGATTTATTTCTTTTAGTGAAAGGGTGGTAGACATAATATACTTCCAATGCTTTCAATTTCTAATTGTGTTCCATCAAGTGTGCTCTATGGAGGCCATGTGGCTTTCAATGCTAACTCTGTTAATCCTATTTGAAATCAAAATAGAGGTTTTCAGTATGTGTCTTCCTTTTCCACAAAATATTAAGCAAAATAGGTCTTAAACTTCCCAGAAGCTTAAAGGGCCTCACACATCTATTTTATATAAATCTACAAATTTTTAAAAAGAAAATGGAATAAAAAAAAGATTGCCTTAATTTCCTCAGATAGCATCATTGCATTATTGGCTATTCCTGCATTCTTTGGAGGAAGTCAAATATGATATCTGTCTATCTATCTATCCATCCAAGACAGCATTACTTTTTGGTTTGTTTAATTTTCATATCTGAGATAAGCAAGTGAAACACTGGGAGGGAAATCTTTACACAAGTACTACCTATTAATATGTCACTTTCACCATTCCAGCTTCAGGTGTTGGCTGCATATCCAACTATTCTTCCAGGTCTTCTTGAGTTGGGATGTAATGTGTAATTTTTCCATCTCATGTTGTGAGAACAACTTCCTCTTCCCTGTATTGCAGTATTGGGTAACTTCTCAGTTAGCATGGATGCAGGTCTTCTGGCCATCCACCATTCCCTCACACATTTCATACATCTCTTCTCATTAGGCCTACAGTTGTTGCAGCATTCCACCAGTTCCAAGTTCTTCTGTCTTATCCATGTATGGTTTTTTGCAACAGCCCATTTATTGTCATATTGTCCTGGTTCCTCAACATCTGACAAGGATCTTGTTAACCAGATGATATCTGAATTAGCATGAACTCTCTCAGTTATTGTTACTCTCATATCCAAAGTAGGCAAGTGAGCTGCTAGGTGGGGGACTTTGCTCAAGAACCCATATTAGTACCACCTGGGATCCAAACCCAGGCTCTCACATCAAAGCTCTAACCACTAGCTATTAAGCCATGTGTGTGTGTGTGTGTGTGTGTGTGTGTGTGTTCAATCAATATAAGGCAATAATGGAAAGTTGGCATGGAGCCCACTACTACTGACCCTAGTCCTGATGATATAAACTTTGAACTGGAGTCTTATGTCAGCCTTATGTCTCTAAATTTATTGTAATGTTACATTAGCCAAATCTTTCAAGTCTGAAAGTATATCTCTCCTCCGTCATCTTTACAGTGTAAGATACTTGGACAAGCCTTTCAAAGATATATACTATTTATTCTGTGAGCAGAGCTGACTCTTATCTGACTGTTGTGTCATTGGGGCTTTTCCTCTTTTCTGCCAAGGTCATTCCCACATACAGTTTCACCCTATCCATCCAGTTCACTGGAACACTGCTACTACTAAGATAAGATTGAACAGAATGAAACTTGCAGAGCTACATGGAAAAGGACATGAGATGGGAAGTACTAAGTGGGAAAACCACTGCTGAGAATCAAGATTGTCCAATGGCAGTTACAATGTGTAGCGCTTGAAAATTTTAAGGAAAATTCAGAACCCATCTGAATAAATTCAGTGCTGGAATATTTACAAAATAACAAAAATAACAATTCCAACAATAATTATTGTTTGTTTTGAATCCATCTATGAAGTTTTCTCAGAAACCCTATTCTGAGAACTCCAATTGATCTGGATGACCAATATTGCCTTGAAATGTGAGTCCTGGTAGGAATTCTGTCTTTTGAATTTTGGACAGTATTCATAATAACTTTGCCAGATGAAAATCTGATTGCTTGCTGATTCCAACACAAGGGACAAGTCATTATGGAAAATGAAGGAACATTTGTTCATCTAAACACAAATTAATGTAGTTGCTTCCTACTCTTCCCTCCCAGAATACTCTTTCCAACCTCAACTTACTTTATCTTTGGGTTAGCACTTTCTTTACACAGGTGAAAGTACTACTTTAGATTTTATGTCTTTATGTCTTTTTAATTTCTATGAATGTGTCCAGCATATATACAGTGCCCAGAATAGATTGTGTTTCAACAAAGTTTGAGATGAGCAGTTCACCATCTCTAGGTTTTGATTTTTTAAAATAATGATTTTTTAAAATTGGTAAGAGATGGCAAAACAGGGGATATTCCAAACACAAAGGAAGGTATTCATAGGTATATTAATGTTGAACTGTAATGTTAGTGATTTAAGATCTTAAGGCAAAATTATCACTCAAGTAATGGTGTTGGTCAATTTTTTCCAACTGTTCATGGCCTGATGAACAACTATTCACAAGGATATTATTGGTTACTCTTGCATTCTTACATATTCCACATAATTTTAAAAAGCAGCATAATTCAAAATCATTGATTGTTCCATACTTGGCTTCTCTGATGGTGCCATATTTCACAGCCATGCATTATGACTAAAATAATCATGGTTTTGACAATATATACCTTGTTGAGATTGTTGCTCCACGTTATTTGGACCAGATTTGTCATATGCTTTCTCACAAGACTAAGGGGCCGTGGTGGCTGATGTGGTAAGATGCTGGGCCTGTGCACACTGAGGTCAGCAGCTT
Organism: Notechis scutatus; assembly: GCF_049901735.1. Lineage (NCBI taxonomy): Eukaryota > Metazoa > Chordata > Lepidosauria > Squamata > Elapidae > Notechis > Notechis scutatus. Next base: position 95,939,932 of record NC_142010.1, on the reverse strand, counting down.
GGCAGTTTGATTACTGTGAGTGAATAAACCATGCAGGAACAACCATGCTTACTGACATTCAGGCATCCTGTGAATAAAGATAACACCATCCAAAAAAATTCCTTTCACAGATGCAGGCAGCCACCTTGGTGATCCCTGGCTAACACATGCCATATGCGAAATCAAAAATCACAAGAGTAGAGTCTCTCAGTTTTGTTTCATTCAAATCAACCCATTTTAAAATGATTTTTAAAACAAATAATTTTCTGCCAACTAGCGTATTAGATAAGCATTTGTAAATATAATAATATTGATATGTAGTACAAACAACATAGAAAAAAAAATCAATCTATTTGAAGACAAGATTTAGGTGCAATTTTTATATCTTGTATTAACATAAGGATTCTGAAATTAAATAGTTTGTATAAATGATCAATAGTCATTTTCCAATACTTCTTTTCCATCCAAGTTTGCACCATCAATAGGGCTGACATCCAAGGCCAAATGCAAAGTTTCTTATTTTCTTACATTTTTATTTCATTCATTTTTCATTCTATGGTCCTCACTTTTTATTTACCCCAAAGTCTAAGAAATACATTAGAACTTTATAATTTATAAAGAAATATATATAGATGAAATTGTAGGCATTCTGTCATCAAGCAAATTGGGTTTATATTGTGCTTATTCTGTGATGTTCAGACTAACAAATCAAGGAATAAAAGGAATGGCTAGATGATAATGGCATAAAGAATTCCTGATGTGTTCTGTCACATTAGAAATTCAAAGGAGATTATAATCACAAAATTATGTCCCCAGGAAATTTTCACAGATTATATATTCCTTGATTTTATCCTTAGATTTATTTGTTTTTCTTTCATTCCTATAGCAAGCAAGAGAAAGTATTCATGCTAACTAGGAGAATCATCAACCAGTTAAGAAAAATCTAAAGGGGAGAGTTGAGCCTAAAAGTTTGCATTTATATAAAAAGATATTTTAGCAATCCAGTAAGCCATTTAAGAGATATTATTCTCAATTACAGGTTTTAAAATTCAATTATAGGTTTTAAACTTCACATTAAGTTAAGAATCTTGTGCCCTTTTTACCTCCCTGTTACAGAAGACTGGTTGAGTTGAAGTGGCTAATGGCATAATTTAGTTGTTGTTGTTGTTGTTGTTGTTGTTGTTGCTGCTGCTGCTGCTGCTGCTGCTGTTTTAAAAAATGGAAGGTGGTAGAGTTTAAGATTAATTCCCTAGTTTGACAACTTCAAATGGATAAACCTAAAAAGTAGCTCAATATAAATATTGCAACTTTTCCCCTTCTGGTTGATGATAATCCAGGTCACAACATAAACTAAATTGCTGGAGTACACAGTGAAGATTGATTTCCTATAAACAAAGACAAGAAGATGTAGCATCATTGAGGAATGAGTAATACCTCCTTAATGCTAACCGATCAAGTTCTTTCAGTACTGAATTTTGGCTTTGCATAGAACAGAGGTAAATAACCTGAACAACGTAAGTCCTTGGACTCAGCAAAGGTTGCCCCTAAGTAACAAGCAGCTAGTAAATATATGGGGTGTAATGATATTAACTACATTAAATCCAATTTCATTTGAGCCCAGGTGCTGCTTCTTTTTTGGAGTGCTGCCCTAAAGATGGTTTTCAAAGATCAAGGGCAGCAATCACAGCTCTCTACTTTACCCATCTGTTTGCTTTTCTGCAAACACATATCCAGCTATGACAATTTCCACAAAGCAGCAACATTTTTGGAAAATGACATGTTAGTCATTCTGAAATTTATATTAGAAATTTCCTAACAATGTTTCAAGAAGGTTAAAATCCAAGGCTCAGTTACCTTGTATTTGCTTATATTAGAGAAGGTGTTGGGGGGGAAACCAAGAGATTTCAAGTGATTAGTTTCAGAACTGAAATTTCTATCCATTCTCTATAGATTGCTTTGGGTTGGTGTTTTCATAGTAGTTTTGTTATTGGATAAGAAAGCACTAAAGATATTTCAAAAGAAGTTAATCCTGTTTATTTCAATATATGCAACATGTAACTTGCTTTGAGAATCAGTTTTAATGTATTGCTTTCATAGAGAATTGAATATGAAATTACATTTTGATGTTTCCTTCACTTCCTGTGTTCTAATTGTGTTTCTTGAGAGAAGACTGTGTAGTGTTTGTATGCGGATGATAATAAATTAAATAACTGTGGGATAAACTGCAGCTCATTTAACTTGAATTGGCACAAACTGACATTTTCATTGCACCATTATTTTTCCTACATCCCGTTTTTTTCCTAATGTAAGCATTGAATTTAGAACTAATTTTCAAATCTTTCATAATACTATTTGTCTGATTAATGCATGATACGTCCTGGAAACTAATTTGTTTATTCCTGATGGACTCATTAGGAAGTGCTGTATGCATAAGAGATTAAATTTTAAGAGAGCTACCTTTTCCTGATTGAATCATACATTTGCTTTTCAATGCCTGAAAGTCACACAAGCTACATGTGGTGTTCTAACTTTTTTTTAGTAGCCCAGGTCAAACTTGTAACTGGTCTCCTCTACATATATAAAATTATTCAGTGCCATTCATGTATTTCAGAAACCTTAAATGCACTTTTCTGAAGTTGCATTTTCTACTTCAAATAGACTGAAGAAAATGGGGGCTTGATTAGCATATTTGGGATACCTTTTGTCAACTTTTATGTTAGTGACTTGTATTAGTTGTTACATCATGTTATACTGCATGTAAAATACCTGATTGTTGAACTATTTGTTGTTCAGTCACTAGATAATGTTTGACTCTTCATGACCTCATGGACTATAGCACTTCAGGATCCTGGAATTTGCACACATTCATGTTTGTTGCATTGATGACGGTATATAACATCTTATAAACTGCAGACCCTTTCTTCTTTTGCCTTCAATCTTTCCCAGTGTCAGGGTTTTTCCCAATGAATAATCTTTTCTCATTTGGTGACCAAAGTATTTGAGATTCAGCTTTAGAATCTGCCTTTCCAAAGATGGTGAAGGTTAATTTCCTTTAGGATGGTGAACTATACTTGCGTATAAATTTAAAACCATAAATCCTGCTAGTGCAGCTCAGTCCTACCTTCCCTGGAATCAGCAGTTCATATAAGTTCTTGTCTTTCCTGCTGGTTACCTTCTTCAGTATATCACCAATTTATTACAAGAGGTTAGTTTACAAGTTTAAAAGTGTTCTTGAGAAAACAGTGTGCATAAACATTTTTTTCATATCTTTTTCTGAAAGGGATATGGATTCAGAACATGTAGGGGCTGAGTCCAAGTTTCTCCTCATGATTGTGATGGAATGTGTAGTCACATAATGGGACGTTTTAGCAAACTCAGGGCTTTTCTAGTAAGAGATCCCAATCAAGAGACTGCATAGTCCTGACCTGGAAGAGAGAGAGGGGGAAAGGTTCAGGGAATATCTTAGAATATACCTTCGAAAGTTATAACTTTAGTTTGTCAAAATTCTGCCCATTAGGTATAGGCAAATAAAGGATTGGACTCAATTGGATGTCATTGTCTCAGTTTTGGGGTGAGAAATGAATCTGCAGCAATTCATTCATTCATTCATTCATTCCATACTGCTTTTCAGCATGAAAGTAAAGCAGGTATTGATCTCATGCCTGGATGTAAAATCCTGAACAGGAATACTTTTCAGCCATATCCCTGTGATGTTGCCTTCATTTGATTCTTGGCTGGGGCAGGAGAAAGTTGTCCTTTAGCACTTGAGTGCTAAAGTAGCATTTTACCCCTCACTACCATCCAAAGGCCGGTTAAAGATGTTGAATCGCTTAGGAAACTAGATAAATGCTGCAACCAAAACAAAAGGAAGTGAGAGAAGATAGAGATGTCATTGGGACCACAAAGTTTAGCATAGCCAGTATAGTTTTCTGCTGAGTCAAGGATGCCTAGAGTCAATTCAATTCAGCAATGGTGCACTTCAATTCAACAATGAAGCAAACACTCTAGGATAAAAGCAAGTAGATCTTTCTGTGTTAGATCTGTTCAGAACAGCATAAATAAAGCTGCAATGGACTGTTCAGAGCCAGATAACAATTCCAGAGACAGTTGGAAAAGACACCTGCACATTCCTCAGTTGTCTGGGAAACAGGCAGCCAGCCACTGATTTAGAGCAGGGGAGGTGGAAAAAAATAAAGCAATCTCTGCATTAATAAACTGAAGGATAAATTGGGTTCTAAACTGAAAATAATCCAGCTGTTGAAAATTCTGTAACATTATTCATTTTCCTTTCGATAAGTCTTGCTCAATAGAAAATCTTGTCCTTGGCTACAAAAAAAAACTGCTATTTATATTTGCAAAATTTGGAAAGGAAGAAAAAAGCCAGCATGCATGTATGAGTCTTCATACATTTGGAAGATTACATGAAGAGGCTCAGATTTGTTCCTCTCTTATTTTCCTCATGGCCATTGAATTTCAGTTCCTGCTTGATCTCCAATCATAAATCAAATGAATCCCCTTTTCCCATACAATTTATTTCCCAACATAACATATTTATTTTTTTCATTCACTTAAATGTTTCTTTTTTTAAAACCTTGCATTTTTACCAAAATATTTGCTCTTATACGAGTTGAAATTTTGAAGCAGAGCTAACAATTAGGAGAGACAATCTGGGAGATAAATTTTGCAACTAATGGAAGATCATACAGATTCCTGACAAACCTAGCAGACAACAGGAAATGAGAGGGTCAGACATACTGGATTTAATTCTCACTAACAGAGACATGATAGAAGGCATTGAACATTAAATGGAAGTGACCATGCAATATTGGCATTCAACATTATGCAAGCACAAGCAATAGAACAAAATAAAACGAGTCTCAGACTTTAAGAGAGCTGATTTCAATAACCTTAGAGTTTGGGAAGAAATTGATGGATGAGAATCCTCTAGGAGAAAACAATCCAAGAAGAAGAGAAATAAGAAATGTCAAATGAACCAGCATGGCTGCACAAAGCATTATCTGATAAACTGAAAGACAAAAAGAACAAATATAAAAAGTGGAAAGATAACTAAGGCAGAATATCAGCAAATAGCACAAACCTGCAAATGTGAAGTAAGGAAAGCTAAGGCACAAAATGAACTAAGGCTTGCAACAAAAGTCAAAAACAACAACAACAACATCAACAACAAAAGCTTCCTTCAACATGTAAGAAAACAATAAAAAAGTCAAGGAAATGATTGTCTATTAATGGCAGAAAATTGCAAGATGATGATGAGCAGCAGGGAGAAAATAGAACTGCTTAACTCATTATTTTTTTGCATTTGTCTTTACACAAAAGGAAAAACAGTATAACAAAAAGTATATACAAGTATAAAAACAACCCATGAAAAAAACTGTAAAACCTGGATTAGGAATGCAAGTCAAAATAAAGAAGTAAATGGTAAGAGAACATCTATCCACTCTAAATGAGTTCAAATCATGAAAACCAAATGGATTACATTCCAAGGTTCTGAAGGAACAGGCATAAGTGATCTCAGAACCACTGACCCGTATCTTTCAAAGATTCTGAGCACCAGGAAACTAACAGATGCCTTGGAAAGGGTTGATGTAGTTCCCAATGTCAAAAAAGGGGAAAAAATCAATTCAGGAAATTACTGACCTATCAGTCTAACATAAATACCTAGGGAGATTTTTGAAAAGATAATCAAGCAACAAATAGGCAAACACCTAGAGACAAAATATATCATAACCATAGAACATAGAACAGACAAATTTTATTGTGTTCTTAGGCAATGTGATAAAATTATGTGGATATAATTTACTTGGACTTTAATAAGTTACTTGATAAAATAGACCACAACTTACTACTTGATAAAATGTGGTTTAGACAGCATCAAAAATATGGTTTAGACAGCATCACCACCAGATGGTTTTGCAACTGGCTGACCAACTGTACTCAATGCTACAGCTGTCAAAAAGCCAATAGAATGCTAGGCTACATTGATAGAATCAAGTTCACATGAAGTGTTAATACCCTTTTATAATACCCTGATAAGACCACATTTGGTCTTATCATAAGACCACATTTCATCCAATTTTGGTCACTAAAATATAAAAAAGATGTTGAAGCTCTGGAAAAAGTGTAGAGAAGAACAACCAAAATAATTAGGGGCCTGAGGCTCAACATATGAAGAACAGTTTCAAGAATTGGGTATGAAGGAATTAGGTTTAATGAAAAGATGGGCTAGGGACCCAAATGTTGATTGAACTGAAGAAGTTTATTGAATGCAAAATGTATTCAAGCAAAAACAAAGAAAATCCAGCTGTTTTTTGAAGAAGCACCTTTGGCACAGCCATGACCTGGACAACTGAGAATCTCCATAGACAAGAATGAAGGTTGACATGACAGCAGTGTTCCAATATCTCTGGGGTTACCACAAAGAAGAGGGAGTCAACCAATCCAAAGCACCTGGAGGCAGAAAAAGAAGCAATGGGTGGAAACTAATCAAGGAGAGATGCAACCTAAAGCTAAGGAGAACTTTCCTAACAGTGAAAACAATCAGTGGAACAACTTGCCTCCAGAAATTGTGGGTGTCCCAACACTGGAGGTTTTTAAGAAGAGATTGGACAGTCATGTCTGTGAAATAGTATAGTGCTTCCTGTTTGAGCAGGGGGGTGGAGTAGAAGACCTCCAAGGTCTCTTCCAGCTCTGTTATTCTATTATGATAAAACAATTAGTTTCAACTAACTCTACAGATTCATTTCCATGTCCCACATCATTCAAAAAAGTTTATGTAGAGAATGATTCATATTATGCTCATCATGCTGGGGAAAACAGTTTTGTCCCACTTTTTTCCTTCTGTGTCCCTTATTAAAATAATATGGATATATTGTTTGATTATTTGCAATTCTTTGTGATAGAAACTATTACACTTGAATTCTCCAATGTTAAATACTTGTTTGAGTGTTTGTAAGCTCATGTTTGTGTCATCACTAACATTGATTTTAGCCACCTTGTATTCTATTGGCCTCTTTTTAAATTGCCTTAACTTTGCCAAGCATCACGATCTTCTCTAATGGCTTTTGCTTTCACATTATGTTTCTGAATTATCTAAGCTTTAGCTTCATTATTAGTACTTCCAGTGAGCAATCAGGAATTGAGTGATTTCTTTCTTCTGCAATACAGGGTATTCCCAAGCAGTCTCTCCAGCACCACAATTGAAGGGATTGGATTTTTTTTTCATTTAGCCTTTTCTTATTACATATCTTTCACAACATGTTGCAACTAGAAAACCATGCCCTTGACAACACAAATATTTATTGTTAGTTCTTTAATATATTTTATATAGAAATTTTATTGTAATGGTGTCTCTTTATTTCATAGCTATGGGCACCATTCTTTTATTTTTTTTTTAATATTTTGGAACATAAAGTCTGGTACCACAGGAGTCACAATAAATTCCATTATTTTTGTGACTCCACCTTCTTGCATTGGATTGGTATTAACTATTGACATAGTTTTAAGCTCTTTTCTTTTTTAAACATTCTCTGCAGAAGAAAGAAAAGACTTTTCAGCTCTCTTATCTTTAACGTGAAATTCCTTAAGCAATCCAAGTGTTATCATCAGTATTTCTGGTATTATTTTTCATACCAATTTTAATGCCTATTTATATTGTACTTAGTCCAGTATTTCTCAAAATGTACTCATTGTTTAAATAAAATGGATAATATACCAGTTTACAATACTGAAATATTCTGTTATTTAAAATATTTAAAACTGTTATTTGCTTTATATGCCATTCCAGCTATTAATTCCTGATCATTATTCAGATTTTTCAATATGAAATGACTTAGTGTAGTTGTATTCTTAAGAGCACTTCAGAATTGGTTATGGGGGTGTCAAACTCACATAACAAGGGTGTCAAACTCATGTCGTCATGGCAGCATCACATGCCATATCGGGACTTTTTTCCCTTTGTTAAACCAGGTGTGGGCATGGCCAGCACATGACGCATCTGGCCCATGGGCCAGAAATTTGACAGCCCTGGTTTACATAGTAGAAAAGCTTTGTATAGCCAATGTAATAAACAGAGGTCTTTTGGAACTCAATAGCCTTTTCTATTATCCATCAGGTATCAGCAGTATAATCTGGGGAGTCCATGCCAGTTTCAAATCTAGTTTGTATATCTGGTAGTTCTCATCAGTCGGTAAAACGAGGACTCAGATTCTTGGGGGCAATATGCTGACTCTTTAAACTGCTTAGAAAGGACTCTTTAAACTGCTTGTAAAGCACTGTGAAGCGGTATATAAGTCTAAGTGCCATTGCTATATTTGAAATGTAAAATGTAAAATCTTAAGCATTGTCTTACTAACAGGTGAGATAAGTACAATTGTTCAGTAGTCTGAATATTCTTTAAACACTGCCCCTTTTTGGATTTTGGAAGAGATTTTTTTCCAATTAATAAACTAGTTTTCCACACCTAAATATAAATTGCAAATGTTACCACTGTAACATTTTAAATAGTTCAAATCATATTTCAGCAACCCTTTCAGCTTAGACATGAGCTATTCTTTTTAGAGCCCGTATAATTTTAATTTCCAGAATATCTAACTGTAGTTTAGTAATTTAATGTTCATGCATGACATCATCTTCTGGGATCTTTTTTTCCATTCCTTCTGTATAGTTGGTCCATCTCTTCTTATTTCCTTTCTCTGGTCGATATTTTGCTTTTATCATAACTATCTTTGAATTATCAGACTGTTTCCTGTTTTGTTTTTTGCATCCCCAATTTTGCTGTAATTGCAACTGCTATTTTATTTCTAACTTTAATAATTGAACCGTGCTGTAATTAGTTGCATCTTTCAGGGGGAATTTCAAAGTGAACATTGAAGTGAATGCTGGCACATAAAAAACCTGTATCGTCCCTGTCTTCTTGATTCTTTTTATTTTTCTTATATGTATCCATTTCATGTATTCCTAACTATGTTTATACTTATACCTATTATCTTGTAAGTGATTGACAAATCAAATAAATAAATAAAATAAATAAATTTACACCATGACTGTTTGACTTCCAAGGGACTGTAAGATTACAATCTCTGGTTCTTAAATATCCTATGCACAGTTATGAAGAGTTAAATTACTTTGAAGCAGTAGGAGACATGTTTTGCAAAAAATATACATAAGATTTAACTATATTTAATTACATCATATCTATTTATTCATATTTTTCTGCAACATAATTTAATATACAGTAAAATCTTATTCATGGTAACTATGTTCCATAAAGTCACTATAAATACTGAATTAGTGAATACCATTTTAATATTTGGTATTATTTTAATATCAAATTTAAAATAAGACATGTTTTTATAAAGCTTTGTCAACCCTTTGCAGATTTTTTGCTGACATAAGAATAAAAAGTTGATGATTTATTGATTTGCATTCAGATAAATTATGGGAAAAAAGATATTTGTTTATAACCTTATAGAGAGTGATGAGTTATTCAATTTTCTATGTTTGATAAAGATCAGAAGTCACTTTTTACATATCGTTTCTTCTTTTTTATTTTCTTAAACATTATATATTTTTTCTCTTTGAAAATAGTTTGCATTCATTTTTACTATTTTAATTAAAGCTATCAATAAAATTATTATTTTTTAAAAAAAATGAAGATGTCTGCAAAGATGGCATGTCAACATCTGACAGTTCTATCTCATGAATTTAGTTCATGCAACATAGATGCTTTTGGTGATTTTTCCTTCTGAGTTGGCTTTAAAAATTGCAGCTTTAAGATCACATTTAATGTCACTGAAAAGTTTTTTTTCAAAGCAGAATTCTATTTCTATATTCATCATTACTAAAAGAATGTCTTGCTTTGCCATCTTGTCCAGGTATCCATTGGTGGGTTTTATTATCTTTTGCCCCAAAATTTCCTCTACATCTTTTTCTTTCACATTGCTGAAGCCTTCCCTTTTCAGTTATTTTTCAAGCAATGCACATTGTCCTGCTTCAGGTTTTAATTACTGACTCACACACAGTCAATATGATATCTCTCAGTTTACCCAAGGTGAAGAGGCAATAGCATGCAAACCAAAACAGAGTCTCAGATGCTTGCCTGAATGATTTTCTCTCATTCAAATAGGAGCATGTAGAGGAAGAGTTGAGAATGAGTCAGAATTTCCAAGCATTGGTTCAAGGTTTCAATCAGGCTAAAGGACAGAGATTCAAGGTTCTATACATGCACAGGGACATCACACAACAGCCAGAGACTTTGGTTTAACAAAGAGAACATGGTCAGAACTGCTTCTTAAATCAGACTTAATCCAACTGTCATTAATCAAGAAATTTACTCCTTCCTTTGACAACAAGGCTAATAGATATTGCTCTGTTCTTTGCTCTACTTGCTGAGTGTGGGGGTTGGGAGGCTTGATATCATCAAAATCAACTGACTACTCTAGTGCCTCCTGTGTTGATCATTCGGGTGATTCTTGGTTTGTATCTCCTGAGATTTACATTCTACAAGTTCTGCTGGAGTCTTTTCCTCAATGTCTGAGGTCTGGGTCACAACCCTCATTATGTTTTTGACACTTTCCTTTATATTTTTTGTAACACTTTCAAAGCCTTCAGAAATGTTCATGCAGTTCATCCAAACTTCTTTTTTTATGACAGTTATTGATAGTAGCCTGCTTCTGATCCCAGCATAATCAATGCGGGAGCATATAGTGACTGACCTTTAATACTCCATCATGATGTTTCCTTGTTGGCACAGAGGGCCTTGCAAGCCTTATTATAAAGTTCCCTGTGTATTGTGCCTTGAAATATTTTATTATGTCCTGACCAAGGCATTAAAGAAGAGACATTGTTTTTCAGGACATGGAAAGGAGTGTCTATGTTGGGGTAGGCATTTTCTAATTCTTCATAGCATTCTGAGGTAAAACAGTTGTGGAATCAATCCCAGATTATTTGGGGTGTCATCCCTACTTTTTGCTCTACCTCTAATGGAATGGCATATGGTTCAGGTTTTTCTCCTTTGTTTGTGGATTTGAGGCTTTCTATATTATTAGGGTTTACACCTAAAGTTGCCCTTGGCATGCATGCAGAATATTAAGCTTGTACAGTCTCAAAATATTTAAAGTCAGGGTCTTTGTAGGTTATTTATATTGTGTAGGTCCATTTACCTTGAAAAGTAAGCCAATGTCATCTGTGTTGAAAACCTGCTCATTCACTTTACTATTTTCTTGTATAGCACTTATTGGATACTATTTAATTTCTTTTGCAGCCTTCTGATCTTCAGAGTTTGCATGTTGTAAAGATTTATAGGAATGATTAATGGAGACAGGAGGAAGGGCTACAAACATGATAACTGTCATGCAAAAGGTATCTCAGTCCAGAAACAGAAAAAGGGCGTGGGAAGCATATCAAAATGGACCTTTTAGTTTTCTGAAGACTAAAAGTAAAAATAATTTTAGACTTGAAAGATTTTGTTATAACTTCATCATAAATGTAGTGTTAATATTGATGGTTTGTTCTTCTTATCTGGACTACCTCAAGAACCAGTACAAATTTAACATTTTTATGCCATATGATCTTTTGAACCGGCACTAGCCAAGAAAGAGTTTAATGCGTTCTGAGCCTAGATAACATGACTTTCATTGTTGGCTTTCAGCCTCACAACACCACTGTCCCCTATGCTTTTATTATCATTCATCTCTCATGAATCCACAAATGCAGCCACTTTTCCATTTTTTTATGCATCACTGGTGGGATTCAAAATATTTTACTACCAGTTCTGTGGGAATGGCTTGGTGGGTGTGGTGTGGCTTGGTGGGTATGGCAGAGGAAGGATACTGCAAAATCCCATTCCCTCCTCACCCTACAAACCTGATTTCCAGCTCTGTTCTCCTGTGCAGGGCAACCAAAGAAGACCCAGCCAATCAGCTGGGACTCAGGAGGCAGAGAATAGATGGGGGCGGGGCCAGTCAGAGGTGGTATTTGCCAGTTCTCCAAACTACTCAAAATTTCTGCTACCAGTTCTCAAGAACTGGTCAAAACCTGCTGAATACGACCTCTGATCACATACCATAGATATTATTTTAGCAGTTTCTGGAATGGCCTCATGTACAGATCAATGAATTTCCTCTTCCTTTTTTGGTATACTGTATACCATATTGTCAATTCATTAATATTAAACACAGCCAACAACACTGTAACTCGTGCATGATCAAAGCTTCTGTAGCATATATATTTTCTCTATGAAGCACATCATAATTTTCTATGGCACCCTAGGCTTGAGTGCCATTTTAATCAGCAAGAACATAAGAGAAGACACATGCAGAGCAGCAACCCAAAATTTTAACTACCTTGCACATATCTGCAAATTACCCCCAAACACAATCACGTGTGTCAATTTTGGTTTATTTATATAAATAAATTTTAACAAGTAGGCAAATTTGCAAATAGGGAACCTACAAATAATGAAGATTTCCTGTACCCAAAGGAAGCCTAGCAATAGTACTATTTAGTAGCACTTAGTAGTGCGAATTATTTTTCATTTGTTATTTAGACAATACCTGTATTAAGAGCACTATGTTACGTAGGCTGGTGAGAAAGTTCTCATGGCAACTTACAAAGCACTCTTGACAGTAGCAGTAATAATAATAAAAGCTAATAGAAATTATCTAAAGCGAAATAGACATTGCAATTATTATAGTCCAGGAATACTACACTTTATATAAAATGAATCTATCCTGACCTTATTGCCTGACATTTTTTAAGCTTAGTTGCAAAGCTTAAAACAGATATCTTTCTAACTGAATGAGAGCTGCTTTTTCATGTTATATAATAGATATTGCAAAAGTCATAATCATTCTTATAGTTCAGGATTATTTTTTAATCAACTGTCACATAGTTGTAAAGCCATTCTAACTAAAAAAATTTTTTTAAATGATTTTAGTTGCATGGGGCTCATGAAAAAAACATTTCCATTTTTGAGCAAACAATTTTTTTCATCTTGTGTAAAATAAATTAACTACCAGAGATCATTAAAAGCAATAATAATAAAGATAAGAAATTATTCAATATAACTAGAACATTATTGTCATGCAATGGAAAGCAAATATTCTTTATGAGAGTTAGGTATTATTTTTTCTCCAAGATTTATTAACTGTCTAAGATCTATCCTGACTTTCCATTACACTATTAGTAAAGAGCAAAAAGAAGGTTTTGGTATATATTTTCTAATTTCGTTTTATGAAGCAATATTGATGATAAGAATATGTAACATCCAAAATATAAATGAAAGCAGAAAATATATTGAGTACACACACACAGGCAGAAAGAGAGAAAGATCTTTGTCCTAAGAAATGACAAACATATACCTGTTATGTATACGTAAATAACGTAGTTGGGTTGACAATATATAACTACAAATATATATGTTTGTAGCTTTAAGGAAAAATTATGCTGTGCTCTGGTTGGTTAATTATGCTACAAGTTGCCATAAGAGGGAGCATAGATCATGGTTTAATTCTCTTTCTCTTTTGCACTGACGATCTCTCTTGATACTGATACTAACTGACTGTGGATCGATACTGACTAACCCTGTTTATTTTGATATTCTGTTGATATCGAAGGTTATTTGTTATATTATGGTTTGATATTTGTCTGCTGTAAAAGACATGGAACCGGAAAGAAGACTTTATAACTGGATATTTCTGAACTGTTAAAAATGTGTATGACATGGACTGTTTATTGGACTGTTCTATTTCTTCAAGTAAACATTAATACAACTTGTTCAACTCTGTGTGGCTGTATATTTCTTCATAACTGTTCTCATAAACTGTTTTCTGTGTGCATATCCTTTTTATATAAGGGTTACTGTGCACATATCCTAACAATACCCATAGATGTACTTTACATGAATCAAGAGATTATGATGCAACAGATGATTTCAAGGAGGAGGTATTCCAGAGAAACTGATTTACTAGAGAGAAGCCAAGTCAGTGAATTCCAGAAATCAATGGGGGGAGAGAGGGAGGAGAGGGGAGGTGGGAGGGAGAGGGAGAGGGAGAGGGAGAGGGAGAGGGAGAGGGAGAGGGAGAGGGAGAGGGAGAGAGAGAGAGAGAGAGAGAGAGAGAGAGAGAGAGAGAGAGAGAATGAATTACAGAAGTACCATCCAAATAGCTACTGTATTGAGCATGTGTACATTGATGGCTTAACTATCTGTCATGCATGAAAAATCTGCTCCACATGTGAAGGTTCAAAATGGATTTCTTTTTCTTCTTCTTCTTTTTTTTTTTTTTGAAAGTTTTATTTGGGTTTTCACAAAAATAAAATACAAATAAAACATCTTTTTTGAAAATAGCATGGTCCCAGGTTATCACTTCTTCATACAGACACCAAACTCAATTTCATGCTCATTTTTATATTCTATTCCATATCTTATTACCGTTTTATATTTTCTACATAGTTTTTCCCTTCTTTTAATTTTTTCAACTTTATTTTAATTATCTCATCTCAATCAAATCATTATATTTATACTTTTGTCTGTCCTGTTTCAATTTCATATCTTTTCTTATTTAACAAATTTTTCCCTGTAGTTACCAATTGGAGTATGACACCTTTATATCTTTTAATTTTATACATTCAAACTCTTATTTAAGCTTCAATGATTACCTTTAAGATTATAGCATTATAGCATTGGGAACACTTATAAACTTTCCATAGTTAATTCTTTTTTTTTCCATATTTCTCACTTATATTTTTATAAATCATTACTAATAATTAAAAATGTTCCCATTTAATTCTCTCAATCATTTTAATTCATTTATTTATTACCAAACATTCAACTACATTACAGTAAATATTTTATCCATCATTTTAATCATATTTTCTGAAATTATTTCTGTTTATAAAATAACAATGCTATCTTATGTACCTTTGCAGAATCCCTTTTGCAATTAAATTTTCACCCATTATCTCTAAACAAACTTATGGTTACAATCCTTATATCTTTTCCCTGTTTCTCCATTTCTTGTTTCTGTCTTTTACAACTTCTTTTCCTTGTCTTCTTCCCCCTCTTCTTTTCCCTCCTCTTTTTACCCCCTCATCTCTCTACTTCTAACTCTCTCATCTGTAATCCCCTCTTCTGTTGCTTTCTAATATTATACTTATATTTCAAATTATTCTTCTTCTTTTTGGTTGTTTTTTTCTAGTCTTAAACCTTTCACTCTCTTTCCCCCCTTCTCTTTTTCCCCCCACTTAAAATTATTTGATCATTAAAGATGGCTTCTTCTTTGTCCCAATCTTCTTGTTCTGTTGTTTCTCATAGTTCCAGATCTCCATTTCTAACAATTGAAATACGAAGCCAAAAGAACCTCTCCCTTCTTGTGCATCTTCTTTCCATTTTTTAAGTTCCATTTTCAGTTCTTCTAAGAGTGATACCATTTTAAAGACTTTTAAACAACCACCCGGTTAATTTTAGTCATCCAGATGCAAAAACCAAAAATCACCAAGTAATCCAAATAATCCAAGGCTGCTTCTTTCTGCTTCTTTTTTCCACTTTCTCTTCCTGGGGTTCTATTATTTTGTTACCAAGTTTCAATTAAAATGTATCTTTGAGGAATCTTGTTGAAATTTCACTGTCAGTTCCTTTTAGTTACAGTTCCATTCCTTAGTTCCAGGCAGTCTCCTCCATTTTTCCAGATCCTGCCCTTTTATTGTTTTTTTTTCTCCTTTCCTGCTTTTAAAAACTTTTAAATATCTAGAAATCTTTATTATCCCTTTGACTTTTATTTTCAGCTTAGATGCCTGTTAATGTCAAAGTGGATTTTTTTCAATTTCTTGCTTAAGTCTCTTAGTTGTCAGTATAAGGAAGGGAAGAAAAATAAAACCTAACCTTTCCCTTCTCTCTCTCCTTCGCAGCTTCAAAATCTTCTTTGGGAACAATGTTATTAAATTTAAATTCCAGGGTACCTTATTTGTTGCTTTTGCTGTTTGACCCGGTCAACCAAAACTTTCTCTTCTTATCTTCCTCCTGCACATTCTTTTCCGGTCGAGTTCTTCTTTGTGGTGGCCATTTCTGACCACCGCTACAACCGCCTTCGGGAAAGGGAGTAATGGCCAGCTGGAGAGAAGAGATGCAGCTCTCCTCAACCCTGCAGGCAGTCTCCCCCTTCTTCACCACCTCTACGGGGTGGCTTAGCCCCAAAACCAGCCGGCTCGGGGCACTCCAGCGGCGAGCACGGATCGAAGCCTCACAGAGACGAGGTTTTGGTCTGTCGCCAAAGAAGCTCAAACCGGAAGCCCAAAAAATGGATTTATTTCTAAAAGCCTATGCACAGGAATCTTTTCAACTAATAGTCAGCATGTGTTTAGAGGTAGGTAAGAGTTAATGGCAATCAAAGAAAGTTGGAAGTTTTCTTAGGGCTACAGAACAATTCTAAGCTGAGCCCTCTTTTTACTCCTTCCCTTGGCTCTGCCAGTCCTTTTCCTACATCATCCCTGATGGTATCAGTTGCTTCAGCCATCATCAAGAGCTAATCAGCAGGATTTCAGAAGGATGTGAAAACATGACTCTGTGTCCTTACTGGCTGCTGACAGGGGAGAATGCAACTAGGGGCTTTTAGTAACCTGAAAATATATCCACCTTTTAATTAACTTTAACACTGATTTTTAGCTCACCCTTGCCTTTTTAATATGTTTTAATATTTTGTTTGCCTACTGCCCAGGGTGCTTCTGTGAGGGAGATGATGATTTTAAACTTTGATCAATAAAATAAATAAATACTTGGTCTGGTATGTACAAACAACTAGCAAGAATGACCTTTTTTTTTTCTTTTCCTGTAACTGCCCATAAATGTCCAAGATAACGAATGCTGCGACATGCCTCATTGCTTGCCACTGTTTGTGGTATAGGTTCTGTATGCTTGTATTTGATTCACTACTTTAAGCACATAGGGGAACCAGGCAAAAAATAACAATAACAGCACCACAATAATAGTCCTTACTGGAACATTTTTTCTAAAATCCATCATATTCCATTATTATATCTGAACTAGTTATATTAATGGAAATTATTTAAAAAATGTCTCCAGTGTAAATGCATGGAGGAACATTTTTGTTTCATTATATTCTGAGAATTCTGTAACACGAAACAATACAGAGTATGACAAATCATAGCTATCTTCATAATCCATTTCTAAAGTTACAATTTCCTTCCAAAACACATGTTGTTAACACTTCCAAGAAATGAGACAAATGCATTGTCTTGATATCAAGAAGAATTGCACCTAATGATTTTCTGCCTGTCATAAACATTTCATAACTGCCTGAATGAAAAAAACGTGGCATATTTATCCCACATGATTTGAATTGCTGTCTCTTCTAGGCTCAGAGTTTTCCAAGTTTAGTTTGTTGTAGTCTTATTACCTGAAATGCTTTATTTCCAATAACGAAGATCCAACTGTTTCGACTAATCAAATTAAGAGAAGGCTAGTGTTTTCTAAAGGTGCCTGGATATCTGAAAAATAGAAGAAATGCAGTTGCTAACCTTTATCTCCATTGTTTAAAACACAGATGATCTCAAATCATTAAAATAATCCAGAGTTTGCAGTTGATAGAGGTCAGAGCCCACATAGAAGAAATACTTCCTATATACGATGAAATCCTCCATTAATATGTTAAAGCAAATAAAAAATAAAATAAAAATCAGTTCAGGAAGACTGTGTTTAAAAATATTTGCTTCCATGTCACAGTACACGTTTAAACTTAACAAAACAATTTATCACATTGTATTTTTGAAAGAAAATATTTTCTTATTAATATTTCTTGAAACCAAGAATTTCTGAATTATCTATCAAGCATATGTAGATAAGCTGGTTGCAAATTCAAGAAGCCAATTCCCCAAGGGCACCTTCTACAGGATTCCTTGGTGAAGTATCAACAGAATACCTTCAGCTTCTATCCAATACCTTTTAAACAGTCCTGTTATTGATCTTTCAGGTAGTAGTGAGGAAAGTAATAAGGGATAATTTCTTTCCTACATTAGGAAGTCAATGAGAAAAATATTTGCCTTACAGTTCAATAGCTTTATTTTACTAGATGTAATAAGAAATGGATAACTATACACATGTACTGACAGTATCACACAGATATAAGGATAATTTTACACAACATTGCTCTTTAATGCAATGGGAATTAATCCTTCAATGTGTTCTAAAAATCTTACTCATAGTTTTTCTTCTCTTTTCTTCTCCTATCCAATGGCTGGATTAGTTCCTCTGGGCTAACGGAAACATATTTCAAAATGACAACATGTATTATAACAATTATAATTTGCAAAAATGCCCACAAATTTAGCACAGAGTTTATTACATTTAGTTTTTTTTTCCTCACTAGCATCTTGATTCCACATTCATAGGTTAGATGTCTTCCACACTGTCCTTTCTGTTGAGACTTTATTCCCAGCACCTATAAACCACTAAAATAAATAGCTAGATCAATATTTTGGCTTTTTATCCAAATGTCTGAAAATGATTTAAAATAAAACATAACCAGTCAATAAGATCAAGAATCTAAATTTTGTGTGTGTGTGTGTGTGTGTGTGTGTGTGTGTGTGTTATAGATTTTCACTGGTACAGGTATGCAGGTCTTGGTGTGTTTGGGTCTCTTCCTGTGTAAGATTGAGAGCATCTTGGCAACGTTTCGACGAGGACCCACTTGCCATCTTCAGGCTGGTGCTTTCGGCTTCGTGCTTGTGCGAGCAAAGCGTGATCGGAGCTGCCGTCTCCCTATATATACTGGTGGGGAGGTTGGCTGGGACTTGTTTGTTGATAAGGGCTAGTTTCCAGATGTCTGGTAGGTGGGAGGCATCATCCCATTTATTCATGTTATGGGAGTGTTTCTCTATTTCGATGGCTTCCCTGATTATTCTCTTGTTGAAGTGTTCAGTATTGGAGATTAATTTGGTTCCCTCAGCCACGAAAACCAACAGTAGACCCAAAACATGACACCACCACCATTCTCTCTCACCAGACTCAAATCCAAACCCATCCCATAGATGAAAGACAACCAGACCATGGCTGCATCACCAGCTGCTACACACCCCGACCCCCAAACCAAGCAAACGGGCACACGCCATGAACAACTATCCAGGCCTCAAACTCGGAGCCAAACCAAAACCCGGAATGTCACATCACAACCACCTGCTCAGGATATCACATCACAGAACTCAGGAGGTTACACCACAAAACCTTAGGATGTTGCAACACAGCCAATGACCCAGCAGATTACAGCACAAGACCCAGGATGTCACAACAATAGAACTCAGAAGGTCATCACACAGCCCATTACCCAGGTCATTACAACCCAGGAAATTACAGCACAAGACCCAGGATGTCAAAACAATAGAACTCAGAAGGTCATCACACAGCCCATTACCCAGGTCATTACAACACAGGAGGCTGATAGACACATAGCCAATACCTCAGCCACACATGTTCTTATGAAAAAGCCAGCCAATCTGCAAACATCAACTCCATTAACCAATCAAGAAATGACAACACAGCCAACCTCCCCACCAGTATATATAGGGAGACGGCAGCTCCAATCACGCTTTGCTCGCACAAGCACGAAGCCAAAAGCACCAGCCTGAAGATGGAGAATGGGACCTCGTCAAAACGTTGCCAAGATGCTCTCAATCTTACATGGGAAAAGACCCGAACACGCCAAGACCTGCATCTATCTATCTATCTATCTATCTATCTATCTATCTATCTATCTATCTATCTATCTATCTATCATCTATCTTTCTATATTTAAGATGACATTTAGCAATTGTCTCTTCTGTATACAACCATTCGATGAGGTAGGTTTAGCATGTCCCCTGTTCAGATATCTTTCTGGCCCAAATGAGACGGATGGCAGCATGGGACTTAATTAGGAGCAAATAGACAGATTAAGATGGTCCAGCATCTTGTGGATATGGATGTTTTTCAGAATCTTCCCAGTTGCAAGCATCCTCTGTAACATATGATTGAAGATGTTGTGTTGTGTTAGTTGTGCCTTCTTTATAAATTATGTGACCTGTTCCAATAATTCTGTTGGTAGAAGTGATTTCAGCTTTTGGAGTTTGTGTTCCATTCTCTCTTTCAAAACCTCAGTAATAAGATTAATATATCTTATTCTTTCATTGAGAAGTTGGAACTATGATTTCTGCAGGATGTTTTCTGCCATGTGTCCCTTTACTGTTGAACACAGGCACAGGCCGTTGGTGATGAGTCTGTATTGTCTGCATCTCAAACTGAAGTGCAAATGATTCCTGTAGTCTGCAATTTTTGTGGAAATTTGAGAGTTGAAGAAATTTCTTGGATGAGAAGCGAAATGTCTTCAAAGAAAAATCAGAAAGTCCAGTTGCCTCTTGAAAAAGCACCTTTGGGATATGACTGAAGAGTTTTTTTTCAATGATCCAATGTAAAGCCTTTCATTTGCAAGTAAAATTAATCTGCATTGATTATCTTCTGCATATGTAGAGAATTCATATCTGTAGATATTCATATTCATACCTAGGTTCAGAAGCATGTATTGTAGTTTATACATTGGTGATATCCTGCCTAGATAACGATAATGGTTTCTTGACATAGCTTGCTAACTCTGGTCAATTGGTTCAGATCCAAATTAAAGTAGTTCAGATGATTTTACCCATTTACCAGAATTCCTATACTGATTACAATTATGGGAATGCTATTGGTTTAAATAGTTGGTGATATTAGTAGCAAGAAAATGGAGAGAGGAAGGTGATGGATTTTTACTGAACTCCCTTCCTTTACCTACCTTCATCCTTCCATTAAAGCACCCCATGTACTGGGATCCAATTCTGGATCTCTGATCCAAGCCATTATCTTTGATGTGAAATTCAGCTTCAATAAAAGGAAGTAGAAATGTTACCATCAGCAATAATGGGCCTTTAAAGTATCACTAGTATTGAATACTGTATAAATACTGTATAAATAATTAAAGTTGACAATCTGCCAGTTGCACTTTCAATTCTTTAATATTCATAGTGCTAAATGCCAGCTCTCTGAAAAAAAAAGTTTTGGAAAACTACCATCTGTATCCTTCACATCTTAACACATTCACATTTTGATAACAACAATCATAACAAATTCTAAATCTTTCTCGCTGTATGAGATATATTTGATGACACATATTGAGTTATGATAAATGCAGCATAATGTAATGCAGTAACTATTTATTCAGCTGAACAGCCTCAGTCTATAATAAATGATATTACACAGTCTCTAAAAGTAAATTTTCAGAATAATTTTGCATATGTGCCACAGTCCTAAATCAAACTTGTAGTCCAAATTTGAAATGTTTAGCTATGTATAACTGTACCCAGTTACAGTACTTTCCTGTTGCTAAAATTAATGTCATAGTCCAAAGTACTTAATTTATAAGCAATAGTGGTTAAATAGCATTAAAGCGATCCATAATTTTAAAATCAAAAGTATATCCACAAGTCCAATAACTTGTTCATCAAGGGAATTATTTCCAGGGGTGTCTGAATGGCATTTGCCTGAATCATTTTGGATAAGCTTCTCTGTTGTTGAAAAATGATTGCTGGTTTGATCAACTTCCTTATATGAAACCTTCTTTAGCCAAAAGAACTTCCAGAGCATGTTACAAATACTAGGAATGAGAAACTAGGATACACAAAAGAAAGGAAGTAGAAAAGGGGAAGGAATAAATCAAGCATAGACTGCAGTTCTTCAAATCACTATTTCTTTTGAAACTCTCCTGGAGTCCTACACCTACACAAAACAAACAGCATTCCGAACAGCTGAACAGCTGTGCAAGTATTTATCATTCATTAAAAATAATAATTAAAAATAATAATGCAAACTTTTTAAAAAGCAAATTGATTTCTTACTTCTTCTATAACCACAGTGCTGCGGGTGCTTATGGCAGGTCCTATATTATTTGTGTTAAAAGGTAAGTTTTGTGTCAAGTCACTTATAACTGTCTATATCCAGGGGTGGGTTTCTACTGGTTCTGTCCACCTCTGTAGAACCGGTAGCTCTGAAGAGCAGCAGACATAGAACCGGTTCTATGTCTGCTGATGTTTTTGTCCACCCACCCACCCGGGCTCTTACCTGATCTTTCTTTCCTGATTTTTCAACTTCAGCTGCCAAATGAGGCACAGCTGCAGTTAGAAAAGCAAGAAAAGAGGGCTGTTTCAAAGGCTGCTTCTCTGCAGACAGCTGCTGATGACGATTTACAGGCGCGTGGCTCGCAGCCTGCAGGGAAGCTCGTAAATCCCAAACCGGTAGTTAACCCTATTGTATCCCACCCCTGTCTATATCCACTGCTTCTCAATAATCTGGAAGGTTGTAGCAGTAGGCATTATCAAACCATTATCCAAAAGTAGAAATTACTCTCAAGCTGAGAATACTTGAAGTTTTTTGGGAGCAGACACTTATTCTTTTAGTTTTCCACATTACATACTCAAAAGTTTTGCTACAGAAGTTCTATAAAGAAACCACATGCCTTCAACTTCTACCTCACCAAGATTCCCTGGGCAGAGACTCCCTGAGTGAAGATTTCTTGCCAGCTGAAATCAGAGTCAGCTATACAAGTAGATCAGATAACAAGCGTGAACGGAAATGTCCCAATGCCATCTTATGTGGTCTTGAGGACAACAATGACAATGATGACATGACAAATGTCCACAACATCATCAGTGGCTATCAAGCATCAAGCATCTCCCCTGATGAAATACTCGACATTTCCTGCATCGGCCCAGAGTTCAAAAACAGTGATGGTTCGTTGGCCCCACGCTTCTGCAGGGTTGTTTGCAAAAATGAATTAAGCAAATGAAAATGCATTCACACTATAAACTCACTTGCCAAGAGCAACATCAACCATAAGAATCTCCGTTCTTGCCCTGACCTAATCTTAGAGCAACATGTATGGTCTTGTGAGCTATGCTTTGAAAAAGACTACAAGAACAATACTAACCTATACATTGACTACTGCACAGAATGTATCAAAAGTAAGACCTTCAACTTAAATCCCAATAACTATCACCCCCAAATCCAACAATAGGCATGCACACCCTTTGCTTCCTCCAGACCCACTACTACATATCTAAAATGCAAACTACTCAACACAAGAAGCCTCGCAAACAAAATGCATGAATTCCTCATCTTACTAAGCACAGCCACATTTGATATTATATTTATCTGTGAGACGTAGTTGAATGCATCTTTCCAGACTCCCTTACCACAGTTAGAGAATATCACGTTTATCAGTCAGACCATGAAATCCGTAGAGGAGGTGGAGTTGCTATCTTCTATAAAAAATCCCTAAATCTAAGAAAGATTCAAATTACACAAGAGCTTGCTCTTCCAGAGACCATTTTTGTGAACTGTCCTTAAATACCACTATCCACTTCTTACTATGCTACAGAGCCCCTGGTTATGACATAGTCCATGCAAACAAACTAACTTCACTGCTGACGTGGGCTGCCTCTTGTCCACACCCTCTTATTTTCCTTGGTGACCTCAATTTACCTCTTATAGATTGGACCCTAAACGAATGTACATCTGAACCCATACATGCAACCTTGTACAATGCCGCTACTACACTGGGACTGGATCAATTAGTAACTAACAACACCAGACTGAACAACTGCCTCAACCTCATCTTCTGCAACAGCTCAAACTCAATTTATGGCCTACAAATACAAGAACCCTTTTCAAACAGTGACTACAGTATGGTTTCTGGTTTGAGCTTCTTCAGCGACAAACCGAAATCTGCAATTGTGCGCAGTTTCGATCTGTGCTCGCTGCTGGAGTGCCCTGAGCCAGCTGGTTTTGGGGCTAAGCCACCCCTTAGAGGTGGTGAAAAGAGAGGAGACTGACAGCAGGGTCAAGGAGAATTGCATCTCTCCTCCCCAGCTGGCCATTACTCCCTTTCTCGAAGGCGGTTGCAGTGGTGGTCAGAAATGGCCACCTCAAAGAAGAACTTGACCGGAAAAGAATGTGCAGAAGGAAGATAAGAAGAGAAAGTTTTGGCTGACTGGGTCGAAGTGAAAAAGCAACAATATAAGGTACCCTGGAATTTGAATTATAAAGAACAACATTTTTCTCAAATAAGACTTTGAAGCGGCGAATGAGAGAGGGAAGGGAAAGGATTTGGGTTTTTTTCTTTTCTTTCCTATATTGACAACTAAGAGATTTAAGCAAGAAACCGGCAAAAATCCACTTTGACATTAACAGGTATTTAAGCTGAAAATAAAATGTCAAAGGGATAATAAAGATTTCTGAATTCTCAAAAACTTTTAAAAGAAGAAAAAAACAAAAGGGTGGGATCTGGAAAAATGGAGGAGACCACCTGGAAGTGAAAGGAATTAACAGTGAAACTTTAACAAGATTTCTAAAAGATACATTTTAACTGAAATTTGTAACAAGATAAGAGAACCCAAGGAAGAGAAAGTGGAAAAAAGAAGCAAGAAGAAACAGCTTTGGATTATTTGGATTACTTGGTGATTTTTGGATTTTTGGCTATCAGATCTAAAGGACTAAAGTTAATTGGGTGGTTGTTTAAAAGTTTTTAAAATGGTATCACTCTTGGAAGAATTGAGAATGGAACTTAAAAAACAGAAAGAAGATGCACAAGAAGGAAGAGGTTCTTTTGGCTTTGTATTTCAATTTTTAGAAATGGAGATCCTGAACTATGAGAAACAACAAGAAATGCCTATAGAACAAGAAGGGCGGGACAAAGAAGAAGCCATCTTCAATGACCAAGTATTTCTATGTGGGGAAAAGAAAGGAAAGGGGGGAAAGAGAGTGAAAAATTTAAGATTTGAAAAAACAACCCCCCAAAAAAGAATAGTTTGACAAGTAATTACAACATTAGGAAGAAACAGAAGAGAGGATTACAGAAGAGAGAATCAGAATTAGAGAGAGAAGGGGTCAAAAAGGGAAGGGAGAAGAAGAGGGGGAAGAGGGAAAGGAAAAGAAATTATGAAGGACAGAAACAAGACATAGAGAAACAGGAAAAATGTACACGGATTAAGGGTATAAGCTTATTTAGAAGAGACAGAGATAAAGGGTGAAAACTTAATTGAAAGGGGGATTCTGCAAGGGTACATAAGATAGTATTGTTATATTAGAAATAGAAATGAACTTTGAAAATATGAAACAAGTGTGATTAAAATGATAGATAAAATACTCATTGTAATGTAATGGAATGTTTAATAAATAAATGAAATAAAGAGAATGACAGAATGAAATTAGGAAAGCAGGGGAACATTTTAATTATTATAAATGTGTTATAAAAATTTAAGTGAAGAGGAATATGAAAGAAATATGAAAAAACTATGGAAATATTATAAGTGTTCCTAGAAGTATGATACCCTATTGAAAAGAAATGTTAAAGATGTCAAAGATTATAACTAACATTAATTGGAATAGAGCTGAATTGGAATAGAATAAGTATTTTATTTATTATTGTTATATATATTTTCTCTTTAAGAATTAGTGCATATTTTAAGAACGTACCAAGCAGAATTCGACTGGAAGTTATGTTATATTGAATGTTATAATTGTAAAGGCACAAATTGAAGTTTAAATAAGAATTGAATCGATAAAAATTAAAAGATACAAAGGTGTCATACACCAATTAGTAACTACCAGGAAAAATTTTGTTTAATGAGAAAAGAAAATATGAAATTGAAACAGGACAGACAAAAGTATAAATATAATGACTAGAAAGATATTGAAACTTAGAAAAAGATATATATACATAATTGAATTTAGAAAGGAATTAGATAATTAAAAGTAAGATTGAGAAAACTAAGGGAAGGGAAAAATTATTGAGCAAACCCTGCTCCAGTTAACAGCGGTGTCCCCCAAGGCAGCATTTTAGGACCAACAGTCTTTATACTCTATATAAATGACCTCTGCAATCACCTTATAAGCAACTGCATCATCTTCGTGGATGATGTGAAACTATTCAACACCAACGACAATGCTACTGCTCTTCAAAGTGACATTGATTATGTGTCTGAATGGTCAAACAATTGGCAATTCCAAATCTCAACCAACAAATGCTCTGTCCTACAAATTGGTTAAAAAAAAAAAACCAGTACACCAAATACAAACTAGGTGGATATGATCTCATTGATGACCCTCACTTTGTCAAGGACCTAGGAGTACTTGTATCTAATGACCTAAGCCCCAGAGCTCACTGTAACAGCATTGCCAAAAAGGCATTAAGAGTTGTAAATCTAATCTTACGAAGCTTCTCGTCTGGAAATATTGAATTGCTAACTAGGGCATACAAAACCTTTGCTAGACCAATACTCAAATACAGCTCATCTGTCTAGAATCTGCACTGTATATCAGACATTAATACAATTGAGTGAGTCCAGAACTATTTCACGAGAAGAGTATTACACTCCTCTGCTCGCAACAGAATACCCTATATCACCAGACTTGAAATTTTGGGCTTGGGCAATCTTGAACTATGCCGCCTATAGTTGGACTTAAGTGTTGTACACAAAATTATCTGCTACAATGTCCTACCAGTCAATGACTACTTTAGCTTCAACCGCAACCATACAAGAGCACACAACAGATACAAACTCAATGTTAACCGCTCCAAATTTTATTGCAGAAAGTATGACTTCAGCAACAGAGTGGTCAATTCCTGGAATGCACTACCTGACTCTGTAGTTACATCCTCAAACCCCCCTCCTTTAACCTCAAACTATCCACTATTGACCTTACTCCATTCCTAAGAGGTCTGCAAGTAGCATGCATAAGTGCACCATCATGCCTCCCGTCCCTGTCCTATTGTCCACGTTTAATCGTACCTATTTTCTGTATTCTTACTCATGTTTATACTTATACCTATTATTTTGAAAGAGATTGACAAATCAAATAAATAAAATAAAACAAATATGTAGTCAATACACTTTTAACTTATCTGGCAGGCCATGTAGAATATTTAAACCAATGACAGAAGGGATATTTTGTAACATTGATTCACTGTTGCTAAATCAGCTCACTACCAAATATAGCAATTCCCAAAAAGAAACTATGATTTGCAGAACAAATGTTACGTTTTATTTTTACTCCTCATAATAGTAAATAACCTTGAATTAACTTCTGGTGTTAAAATAAAAACAAATGTATTCCTCCTTTCAGTAAGCCTTTAATATTTAAAGGAAGTGGGAAATGAATTGGAAGATCTCTTCATGTTCCAATATTATGAATGTGCTTCTTGATATAGTATTCTTTTTGTCATTGTTACATTCCATAGTGAAAAAAAATGACAAAATGCTCAACAGATTCTTATAGAAACAATGCTGGAACAAGAATGACTTCTTAATGTGACCTTTTGAGAAAATAATTTGTTCTGAATATTATCAAAGAGAATTTACATTTTGAAAGCCAGCATTCTTGTTTTAACCATATATATATGCTTTTTGTTAACTTGAAGATATAGATTTTGGACTTCCGGTTTGCAACCTTTCGGCGGCGGCAGGGATTCGCGACCGCGCGATCCCTGCTGCGTTCACCGTCAAGGTTCCCCCGATCCATTTGGATCTGGGGGATATAGCTGCCCCGCAGAGGCAGCTGAAGACAGGGGGATCCGGCAAGGGGTTTGGGGGTGTCGCAAACCCCCTCCCCAGCCGGCTAAACCCCCTTTTCCCGAGGCGGAGGAACGGCGGTCAGCAATGGCTGCCACGAAGAAAGCTGCAGCCGGACAAGCAGGTGCAGGAGGGAGGAAGCTGAAAGAAAAGTGAAAGTTGATTCTAACCGGGACAAGACGGGAGAAAATGACCTGGAATCTTGAAGGCTGCTAAGTATATATTGTTCCCTGTGAGAGTTTTTAAGCTGCGAATATTCTAAAGGGGAAAGTTTTTTCTTTGTTCTACTCTTCTTCCTAAAGTGACAGCGGAAAAACAACAACCCCTTTTTGGCTGTGAGTGGGAAGGGAGAGTGAAAAAAAGAATTAGAGCAAAATTTGAAAATAAGGAGAAGATTGCTTAGAATTACAAAGAGTTTAAAAACTTCCAAAAAATATATTTGAAAAGGATTTGTGATTACTTTAACCCCAGAAAGAGAAAGTGAAGAATAAGAAGGTATCTAAAAGAAATAGTCTGTTTGGATTGTTTGGTGACTTTGGAACCTTTGGAAATTACTTCTGATTAAATCATCTGGGTGGTTGTTTGGAAAAACTTTTTCTCTACACAATGGCATAATCTATGGATGAATTGGAACTTATATATCAAAAAATTGAAAGAGAAAAACAAGGAGGGGAAGATGGTCTTGACACTATATTTCAATACTTGGAAATGGCGGTTTATATTTATGTGAAGCAGAATGAGGATGGTGGGGACAAAGAAGAAGGAGAAGCCATCTTTGATGAACAAATTACTTTGACTGGAGAAGAGAAAAAGCAAGAGAAAAAGGGAAAAGGGTCTTTAAGATCTGGAAAAATAGCCCAAAAAGAGAAGAATAAGGTGAAAAGGGGACATTATGTTAAGAAACAACAGAAAGGGGGAAAGCAGAATAAAAGGGAGGTGGAGAGGCAAGGGGTTAAAGAGGATAAGGAGAAGAAGAAACAAGAAAGAAAGGAAGGGATGAGAAGTCCTAATGGTGGGGAGCAAGGTGTTAAGAAGCAATTTTTTTTTAGAGATAATGGATAAGCTTTATGGTTAAAGGGATTCTAGAAAGATACATAAGATTGCATTTTTATACTTGTATTTAGAAGTAAACATAGAAAATTAGAAACAATATGTAACCTAATATGTGATAAAATATTTAACATAAATTAGTGAAATTTTTGGTTAAGAAAAGGGAGTACTGTAACGAAATATGATTTAAGGTTGTGATGTGGTGGGGGGGTAATAATCTTTGAAAAGCATAAGTGTTCCCATAAAGGCATGATATTTAATTGAAATGGATAAAATGTTTAAGATATAAATGATTGTTAATATTAATGATTAGAATATGGTATACTAGCGAAATTTCTTGTGAAATGAGAATTGAAGTAGAAGAAGGAGGTACTTTTTAATGAAATAATGAGCTATAATATCTGATGAGGGATATAATATATAACTATGGAAAATAGGGCTCCCATAAAAGTATGTGATTTAATTGAAAAGTAATGATTTAAATGTTTAAGATATGAATGAATATTAATACTAATGAATAGATTTGTATTATTTTTGATGATATAGTATAATTTTAGAATGTACCAGACAGAATCCCAATATATGTCATGTGTTTTATATTAAGTATTATAAATGTAGGGGAAAGAGATAAAGGCATCATACTCCATATAGTGTACAGGAGAAGTTTTTTTCTTTTTTTTAAAGAAGGAAAATAAAGGGCTGGCTGGAATAGAACAGACAAAGAATAATAAATATTATGATATGAATTGAGAGGAGATAAATAAAATAAAATAAAATTGAGAAAATTTAAAGGAGAGGAGAAGACATATAGAAAACTGAAAATGTTAATAAGATATGAAATGGTATGTAAAATGAATATGAATTTGAATTTGTGTCTGTACCAAGAGTTTTAACCCGGGACTAATCAACTTTCAGATAAGAGATTTTTTATGCTTTTATGTTTTGTTTTATGTGTATCTATGTATTGTTTGTCTTGAAAATAAAACTTGTTTAAAAAAAAAGATATAGATTTTATTATTTATAAGAGTAAATGAGAAAAAGTATAATAGCTAAGTTATATTCTGCTATGAATAATGAAAGGATTCATATCAAGCCATAACATTAAGTAGCAACATATTTAGTAAGGAAATGTTAAGGAAAGGAATATGTAAATGAGCATTCAAGATTCAAAGCTTGGATTTTTAACTTTTTAAAAAGTTGTATAAAGTAAGATTAATAAACATTGCTGAATGTTTTTTAAAATGCTCATTTTACCATGAAGGATTCTTCTCAGATGTTAAATCAGCCAGGATATGAAATAATCTTCAACCTTTTTCAGTCCCTAATCTATTTGTGTTGTATGGATGGCAGAAGTTAACACCTAAACAATGCTTATATTAACTAAATTTAAAAGTTAGAAATTAGTGGCTGGTCTTTGAGACATTGTTCTTTTTTTAGACAAATACTTAAAATGAATGGTGAAAGGAGATTGCAGTTTCTCAAATAGTATTCTATCAATAGCTGATTTCCAGTTTTGAAGTTAGAAATTGATTTTAACTATAACCAGGAAAAACAAATAACAAGAAAAAAAATCTTTACCAAAATACTGTCTCTGTATTATCTGGAAAGCAGATGCAAAAAAATATCAAAACATTCTGTTTTAGAAAAGTTATTGTCAGTTTTAGATTGCATATTATTCTAGTAGGATGTTCTTCTTTTTCCTTATAGCTACTTTTTGTTTTCATGACATATTAAAATTTATATAGCAAAATTAACCGCAAAAAAAAGAAAAAAAGAAAAAACAACTCTAGAACTCTTTTTTTAAAATTAAACTACTGAGAAAGTGCTATAAACCACTATGGGGCATATATAAATCTAAGTGCTGTTGCTGTTGCTATTCATTTAAAATTCTTAAAATGATGGATTTGCTGGGATGTTAAGGATGGTATTTGGATTTGAACTGGATTTGAACTGGATTCATGGCAAGGGTACATAGAAGGTTTTAATCAAATTGATCTTATTTTGTGACATTCAGCATCACTTCAAATAAAAGAAGACATCAAAGAAACAATCCCAGTATTATTCACCATCCAAACAAGGTCTGATATTTATTTGGCATCATACTGATCAAATAGAAAGCTTTTTTCTGTTCAGTCTTAAAAACACAGTTCTGCAAGATTACTCAACCTTCCTGCAGGAGTGATGGTTTAAGTAGAGCAACAGCTGTCAATCACATCACAAATAAAGTGCTACCATCACAACAAAAAAATATGCCAAACACACATGCACAAGTGTGTGCATGTTCAGTACATTGAAACAGTTCTGGTACATCTGAGTGGTGGAGAGAAGGACTAGGCACACAAGGTGAAGGACAGAGAGAACTATAGATCTTGCTAATGCTTTGCTGAGAACAGATGGTATTCTGAAACAAACCACTGATAGTCATTCTCTCCTAAACATTAACATCCCAGATTCTATTTCGGAAATGTTTCCAGTAAACTGCTGATTTAGTGATCTTCTCCCAGGAATAATGAACCCCATTATTACTGGTCTGGATGTTTTTATTTTAATCTAAAGTTTATTAATGGCTACAAGGAGCTGCTTATTTTTAGTAGGGAAGTCATGCATTTTATCTTTGTACTTTATATTTATGTTTTATAAAACTTTGTTGGGGGGGGGGGGATAATCTGGCCCTGAGAAGTAATTTAATAATTACTTCAATAATTTAAAAAAGTGGAAATACTTGGTCTTCCTTTTCCACGTATTTCAATTGTATTATAAAGTACATGGAAGTAATAATGTATCTACTTTTCAGTGAATAAATATTTTAATTCCGTCATAGGGGGGGAAATCTGTGGCAATTTTAAACAAAAGAAAATGTTAGAAGAGATAGAGAAGTATTTCAGTGCTATGTCTATTTCCATGTTACTTGAAAATAATTTTTAAAAATGTATCCAGGGGTTACATATGTGGGTGGATGAGTGTTTGTAGAAACTTGTTCCTTGTGATCCTGGTAAACAATATATTGGGAGTGGGTGTTTGAACAAGGTGGCAGCTGGAGTTGAAACCTAATGTGCAGCAGGAAGGCAGATGTAAGTTAATTCTGTTCTTGTCATGATCTGGCTCCAAAATATTGTTTCCATTGGCAATAATAGATCTAATTGGTAATGTGACAGTTGATGTCAAGCACACAAGAGAACAAATAAAAGCAGACATTTTGCACCTGCATAAGGGCAATAAGCTTATTCTCTTTTTAGGTGAAATAGAGTGACAATTTTAACCTTCTTCCCAGATTGCAATTTTAGGCCATGTTTCTCATGTCTGATGCATTTTCCCAAAGCCTCTGTGGAATAGCAGGTTGGTCTAATCCACCAGGCACTTTGCTACTGTGTTTGATAGAGTCTCATGAAAGCATGAAGCATGAAGGCGATAGATTCACCTACAGGGCTGCAGATCAATGAGCTCTGACATACATAAACAATATTTGTTTATATTTTGTCTATACTTGCACCATGAATCAGGGCTCTCTTAATCCAGAATAGACACTGATCTTGGGTTTGGTTTTTGTATTTTTTAGCAGCCAGGTATTCACCTGACATTAGGCTGAAATTAAACACATGCTTTCATTTGCATATCTATCATGATGGGGTCAATCTGCAGGAACTAAAAAGGACATTTAGGTTAGAATGTCTGCTTCCTTTCTAACATCAACACCACAAAATAATTAAAGCATGTATCAGCACTAGCCATGCTGGAACTCAGGAATATATGTTTTGCATATAGAAGAGTCCAACTTCTGTTTCCCAGGTTGGTTGGGAGGGGAAAAAACCCTAAAAAAAAACACAATTAAAACAGAGCTATTTGATTTGGGCTGCTGAAATAGTTAAGAATAGTGTATCATTATTAAACAGTGAAAGGATTCAATCATGTCACCTCTTGATACAATTAAAACAGAAATAATATGGAGTAAAAAAATATTGTGTTTTAAATGTATAAATACATTTATACAAATAAGTGATATTAAGGTCAAACTTAATCAGTTATGATGTATAGAAGTAAAAGAAATCACACTTTTGTGAGAAGGGTGGCCAGAAGAGTCGGGCAGTGCAATGGTAAGAATGCACTATTGCAGGCTAATTCTGCTGACTGTCAGAAGTTCAACCCTGATCAGCTCAAGGTTGATTCAGCCTTCAATTTTTCTGAGGTCGATAAAATGAAGGCCCAGATTGTTGAGGGCAATATGCTGACTCTGTAAACCGCTTAGAGAGGATTATAAAGCACTTTGAAGCATTATATAAATTTAAGTGCTATTGCTGTTTCTATATAAATATAAATAAATAAAGTGTAATGCTATTTCTAACACAATATGCAATATACATTTCAAACCAAAAAAAGACCTTTTTTTTTTGAACTACCAGTTCAAAAAAAGCAAATATTCTGGTGGGCATTTAGTACCAAGGAAACTAAACATATGTGGAAAGTGAGATCATCTTATTTTTTATTTTTCTGTTAAAGAAAGACAAGACAATCGTGTAATAATTGTTACCGTCTTTTTATGTAAGGATAAATTATTTATAAAATCTATGTCACTTAGATAAAAGTTGTATGCAAAAATACATACAAACAAGGCTGAAACCTCAGCAATCAAACCTCATCAAACTTATAAATATGGAAACCCTGAGAGAAATTGAAATGGATGAAATGCCCCCCACCACCACCACCACCACCACTTGTGCACTCTATTTGGCAGCAGCTACTTATCTGGTTGCCTGCCTGCTTGCAATCTATCTGGGACTTTCCACTTCCTAGCAGCTTCCCCACTGATTTGTTTATTGGAAAACAACAGGAAGTTGTGAGGAGTTGCTCGCTTAATAACCCATAATACTTGCCTAACAAGTAAAATGTGGATGTCAGGAATTGCTGTTGCAATGATGTAATCACGTGTAATCAGACTTTATGACCACACTGCTTATTGATGAAAATTCTGGTCCCAACTGCTACTTTAACTTTAGAACTGCACATTCTAGGTTTCTTGTTCTAAAAATGATGTTCTTTAACAAATGACTTTTGCAATCAGTTATTGTAAAAATGCAAGTGATCAATATTTATGTCAGTGTTATTTTACTTACATTGCATTTTTTGACATTTTATTGGTCCTACTGGCACAATTTATTTGGAAAATTCCAATATCATATAGAAAAAGTAAAAATTGGTGTACCATTTATAGACAATGATCTTGCATATATCCAACATCTTCTCTGTAATGCTTCAATATGATAGACACACATACATACTTTCCATTGAACAATAAATAAAAAGTTTAAAAATATTGGGACAAATTTACTTACAAATTCATTGGCTCTTCCTGGTGTCTTAGTTACATATCTGCTGTATTACTGTGCAAGAAATTTAATTGTCAGAACATAGTCAATTCTAGGTTTTATTGTGCATGTCTGAGGGGAAGAAAAATATAGAAGAAAGGGAAACTATATTAAGATGTTCTACTGGTAAGCTTCAGCTGTAGGGAGCAAATGAAGCAATGTGAAATGAAATCCAGAATGAAATATTATGAAAAAAACTGGTTGAAATCTGCTCATTAACCCAGCATTGTTCTGAAGAAATGGTATAATATTAAAATATGCAAATGACTTAAAATGTATTCATAATTAATTTGTAACATAACTGCAGAACACTTTGATCTAACTATGTAATAACAAATGGACTTTATTGAAATATTCAAGAATGAAAAAAAGTATTTCCCATTGTATCGATTTTAGCATACTCTTGGCAGGCATCAAAAATAGCCAGTTGTAAATCTAATGGTGGATATCTGTACTTGTTGACAAACTTGGAAGCTAAAACCAAATATCTATCTATCTATCTATCTATCTATCTATCTATCTATCTATCTATCTATCTATCTATCTATCTATCTATCTATCTATCTATTTATCTTCATCACTGCTGTGTTCAAAGACTGACGGCGGTCCTCACTCCGGTCCGCCGCCTGCGCAGGAGCGCCGACCACTCCCATTGGTTGATGCCATTTGACAGCTGGCTATAAAATGAGCTGTCAAACGGCATCAGCTGTTGCCGCCAGCTGACTGCCAGTTAGCCTCGGCAGCCGCAGCAACCCTTTATTCGTTTGAATAAAGCCTGTTAAAAGTCAAGCCTGTGTCCATCTCAGTCTCTACCGCCACTCTACAACACTGGCGACGAGGGCGGGATACGATAAGAGACAAAGAGACAACCAGGCGAAGACAGCTGAGCACAGTCACTGTCAAAAAGAGCCGAAGCCACTGAGAGCTGAATAATGTCACCGCCACTGACGCTCTCCACGAGCACGAAGTTCAAACTCCCCAGCTGAGGAGTCAGACGCCGCCTGACAGGCGCAGCCGCAAGCGCTTTTCTAAAAGCGCTTTTCCCTCAGCTGAGGAGACCGATGCTGCCGCTTCAAGATGGGTTCAAACCCAATATTCCCTCCATTCCAGCCAACGGGCAAAACGTGGGAGTCGTATATGAACTGGTTCGAGTGCTTCCTGAACGCGATTGACCTGACAGAAGCCACCGACCTGAGGAAAAGATCCTATTTTCTGAGCTTCTGTGGAGCTGCTGTTTTTGATACAGCCTCCGCACTAGTATCCCCGCGGTCTGTGAAGGCTATTCCCTGGGAGGAGTTGCAGGGAATCCTGTCTAACCACTACTCCCCCAAGCCCTGTCAAATAGCTAGGAGACTGACTTTTAGAAGGAGAGTTCAGGCTGAAGGGGAAACCGTTAGTCAGTATATGGCAGCCTTAAGATCAGCTGCCATACACTGTGGTTTTAGAGATTACCTGGAAGATATGCTGCTTGACCAAATTGTAGGAGGGGTTAGAGACCTAAAGCTACGGAGGCGTTTACTAGCAAAAAAGGACTTAACCCTAGCCTTAGCCATAGAAGAAGCTCAGGCTGCTGAGCTGTCTGAGCTGTCAGCAGCTGAGATTCAGGGGAACCCCATAAAGCAAGGAAGCTCTACCATTCACTTCGATGAGGTTTCCCTAGAGGAGGAACTGCTTGACGTAAACCGTCTGAGACAACCAAGACCCCCTCCAGAGGTGCCAAGGAAAAACACCAACCCAACAACCAGACAGCAACCCAATTGTCTGAGCTGTGGGGAGGCACATCTCAGGTCAACATGCAGATTCAGAA
This sequence comes from Notechis scutatus, assembly GCF_049901735.1. Lineage (NCBI taxonomy): Eukaryota > Metazoa > Chordata > Lepidosauria > Squamata > Elapidae > Notechis > Notechis scutatus. The sequence goes on along the minus strand of NC_142010.1, from coordinate 95,904,076 downwards.
ATGCCATCTGCCTAAACTGCAAGAAAAAAGGCCACATAGCTAGGGTTTGCCAAGCTGAAAAAACCTTCCCACAAAGACCTCAAGCCACTTCCTCCTTCCAAAGGCAAGTTGAAGATTGCTACACCTGTTACCACTCAGACAATACCACCCCTGGGTCTAACAAAATAAGTACTTTTGTCTTTTTAGAAGGTAAGCCCTGCCGGATGGAGGTGGACACCGGGTCTGCCCTCTCTATCATCTCGTGGGCCACCCTGAAGAAGCTGCTCCCTACACTGTCCAAGAAGAAACTGCTCAACTGCCACCTGACTCTTCGAGACTATCAGGGAAAGACCATTCCAGTCCTGGGGAAAGGCAAGTTCCTAATTCAATTCCAGAACTTTAGAGGCCACTTGCCTCTGGTGGTTGTAGATGGTGCCCTTCCCAGCTTGCTTGGGCTAGATTGGTTCCCTGCTCTTGGCTTTAGTGTAACTGGGATTCACTCTGTGGTGAATACTGAAATAGACACCCTATTTAGGGACCACGCTGATGTTTTTAGTGATGAGCTGGGATACTACTCTGGTACCCCTATCTCATTTGATGTAGGCCCACAAGTCACCTCCATTCGTTTAAAACCTCGCAGAGTCCCTTTTGCCATTCGCCCAAAATTGGATTCAGAACTAGATAAGCTAATTAAGCAAGGGGTACTAGAGCAAGTAGATTTCGCAAAATGGGAGACACCCATAGTCACACCCCTTAAAAAAGGTGGCAGCGTGTGAATCTGCATAGACTATAAAACGTCCCTCAATCGTTTCCTCCAAATTAGTGCATACCCAGTCCCCGTAATCCAACACCTGTTGCACTCCTTTGAGCCAAGTACAATTTTCGCAAAGCTAGATATGTCTCAAGCATATCAGCAGTTTCCTGTAGACAAACATACTGCTGATTTGCAAACAATAGTTACCCACAGGGATGCTTTTAGGTGTAAGCGTTTACAATTTGGAGTTAGTGTGGCCCCTGGTATCTTTCAGTCCCTTATGGAGAGGATTCTCCAAGGACTCCCAGGTGTAGTCCCATACTTTGATGACATTTTGGTCTCTGCCACCAACAAAACACAATTATTACTTAGGGTTAGGTCAGTTCTTGACCGTTTTAGGCAGCATGGGTTAAAACTCAAAAAAGACAAGTGCACCATTGCCACTAAGCAAGTGGACTTCCTAGGTTATCGAATTGACGCCTCTGGAATACATCCTATAGAATCAAAAGTCAGGGCCATCCATGAGGCACCCACACCCTCCAACAAAATGGAACTACAAGCCTTTTTAGGGCTCCTGAATTTCTACGCAGCTTTCCTTCCGCACAAGGCTTCTATAGCTGAACCTTTACATAGACGTTTAGATAAGAAAGCCCCCTGGCACTGGGGACAAAGAAGCTAATGCTTTCCAAGCAGTCAAATCCCTGCTAACTTCAAATGCAGTACTAATCCAATTTAACCAATAGCTTCCCCTGCTTTTAGCTGCAGACGCTTCCCCCTTTGGCATAGGGGCAGTACTCAGCCATAGGCTGCCAAATGGCTCTGAGGCCCCAATTGCCTTCTTCTCAAGAACATTCTCTGCAGCAGAAAGGAACTATAGTCAAATTGATAAGGAAGCCTTAGCAGCAGTTGCTGCTGTCAAAAAATTCCATGAATTCCTTTATGGTCATTACTTTGAGCTTACAACAGATCACAAACCACTTTTAGGCCTTTTATCAGGAGACAAGCAAACCCCACAGGTACTATCCCCGCGGATGACCAGATGGACCCTGTTCCTAGCCGCCTACTCATATAAGCTGGTACATCGCCCGGGAAAGAACCTGTGCCATGCAGATGCCCTCAGCAGGTGCCCTCTACCAACACCAGTAGAAGACCCTGCGCCCATCCACGCCATTTTTTATTGCAACGAACTCAACCTGCCCATCTCAGCTGAGGATATTGCTGCCCACTCCAGAAGGGACAAGGTAATCTCCCAAGTCCTGGACTGGGTGGGGAGGGGGTGGCCTGAAATTCAGTAAAGCCCTGAATTCATGCCATTCAAGACCCGCAGGCAAGAGTTATCTTCACTACAGGGTTGCTTACTATGGGGGACAAGAGTGGTCATCCCCACTGCACTCCAAGAACCAATTTTAAAAGCCCTACATGAAGGCCACCCTGGCATCGTGAGGATGAAGGCTCTGGCCCGCAGCTACGTGTGGTGGCCAGGCCTGGATGCCCGAATCTCCAGCTGGGTAAGCCAGCCCTGCCAGGCAACTAGATCAGCACCACCAGCAGCTGTCCCAACTCAATGGGAGGATGCTGGGGCCCCTTGGTCCCGGCTGCATGTTGACCTGGCTGGCCCAATGCATGGGCGGACTTTTTTAGTCATAGTAGACTCATTCTCTAAATGGATTGATGTAGCCTTGCTTCCCTCCACAACTACGCTGGCTGTCACAAGAGCTCTGTCCAGACTGTTCGTCACGCATGGCCTCCCTGACACCTTGATATCTGATAATGGCCCCCAGTTCGCCTCTTGTGAGTTTGGGGTTTTTGCAGCCAACCTGGGCATCAGGCACGCCCTCACAGCCCCTTTTCACCCTGCAAGCAATGGGATGGCTGAGAGGGCTGTTAGGTCTGTAAAGGAAGCCTTGGTAAGGTTTGGCTAGGCAGATTGGCACTCCAAACTGTCCACTTACTTGCTCACCCAGCATTCTACTCCATGCACCACCACCAACAAGTCCCCTGCAGAACTATTGATGGGCAGATGCCTTAGGACCACCCTGGACAGGTTGCACCCCCATTATGCCCCTGGCACCCCTCTAGGCTCTGACAGCCATGCCAGGGAATTCACCCTGCAAGACCTGGTTTATGCCAGGAACTATGCAGGGCACCCTCTATGGATGCCAGGGCAAATAGTTTCAATTACAGGCCCCAAGTCCTATAGGATCCTCTTGGAAGATGGTTGAGTATGGCGCCGGCACATCAACCAGTTAAAGAGGTGTTGGGAAAGAGCTGCCGTTGACTCCCAGGGACCGCCAGACGTTCCGGTCTACCAGTTGCATGCTGAAGCCTAGCCACTGAGCGAACTGGTCTACCCAGCGGTCGTGAACGGTTCCCCGCCAGACAATCCGGTCTACCCGCCGAACCCCGAGCTGTTCCCGCAGTGAGCTGATCGGAGGGACCTACCTGGACAGCAGCCAGACACTCAGGCGAGGACTTCAGAGGGCCAACAACGAGCTCCAAGTGACACCCTGGAAGCGAGGGACTCCTTGCAAGCAAGTGAGTCCCTAGGACTACGGCGATCCGGCCGCGAGCGAAGGCGGCCTACTGGCTGTAGGACTATGCATGCTCCTGGCCAGGGGAAAGGAGTGCTGTGTTCAAAGACTGACGGCGGTCCTCACTCGGGTCCGCCGCCTGCGCGGGAGCGCCGACCGCTCCCATTGGTTGATGCCGTTTGACAGCCGGCTATAAAAGGAGCTGTCAAACGGCATCAGCTGTTGCCGCCAGCTGATTGCCAGTTACCCTCGGCAGCCGCGGCAACCCTTTATTCGTTTGAATAAAGCCTGTTAAAAGTCAAGCCTGTTTCCGTCTCAGTCTCTACCGCCGCTCTACAACAATCACCATCATAATTATCACCATCTATTCATCAATTTAAGGCAAATTTCTGTTTGATTCATAATTAATGACTTTATTATGTATATTAAAAAGTAGCTCCTTCAATTATTGAGGTATACATGAGGAGTTTATCACAGGACAGGATTTTACCACTTTTCATTAATTTCATTCTGGATTAGAAGCAAATTATATTTCAATTTATGTCAATCTGAATTTAAACTCCCAGCAATAGTTCTTATTCTTTGCAACTGAAAATATGAAGTTTTGCAAAGCTCTGAGTTCTTCAATTGCAAATGACAGGAAGGAAGGAAGGGAGGAAGGAAGGAAGGAAGGGAAGGGAGAAAGGGAGAAAGGGAGGGACAATAAAAGCTGGAATGAGGAAATAAAAGCTGGAATGACAATAAAAACTGCAATGAAGAAACATATATTCAGTTGAAAAATGCTGATATTATTTCCAGTATAGTTCACAAACAGATCAAATAACATAGTGCCAGAAGTAAGTTTGATCTGCAGTCCAGAATTTGGCAGATACATCAAGTCTGTTTTGTATGCCACAAAATTCACTGACAAATTGTAGAGATCGCCAAATTCAATAGAATGCTGGATGAACTGCAGATGAAGTTTGGCAGCTCATCATCGTCACCTCAAGGAAGAGATTAACAGGCAATGCTCTGGACATCTTAGCTGAATGGCTCTCGTGGGTTTTTCAGGAGCACAGTTTCTTTTATTCACTTTATGCAATCCAATAGAGTGATGTTTCTAAACAGGCCCTGAAAGAGATACAAAAACACATTTGAGGAATATCTTGCTCCATTAATTCATGTAATACTAGAAAAGACACCAAAGTTGCTAATCCAAAGTAGCATGGGCATAAGACATATTAATGCTTAGGTCAAGTGAGAAAATCCAAGCCAGCGTTGGGCTTCTGATACTAAGACTTGGATTGGGAAGACCCAGGGTTAATCTCCACTTGACTGGGGAATTTACAGGTTAATTCTGGGCCTGTCAAACATTCTTAGTCCAACCTATTTTACAAAATTGCACATACGGGGATAAAACTAGATCAGACCCTCTCTAAGACACTTTTGTTCTCACATAAAAAATTGGATATGAATTCAAATTAATATTGTTATATTTTAATGCCTTAGGAAAAAAAATCCCTTTAGGATTTCTTTGTATAATGTGCAATGATAAGCATTAGATAACTGTTTACCTTTGCATAACCTGATATGGAAATTTGAAAATGTCCAGGTTTTTTTACATTTTTTTCTTACTGCTAATACCCAAATATCAGTCTGTCTGTCTGTCTGTCTGTCTGTCTGTCTGTCTGTCTGTCTCTCTCTCTCTCCCTCCCTCCCCCCTCTCTCTCATCATGCACACACTCATCATCATCATCAATCATCACTTGTCTACCGGCCCACCTAACTTGGTAATAATTCTGATCAGCATGCAATTTTAAAAATTACCAGTAAGAAAAGACATTAAAGTATAAGAAATACAAACCATGTATATCCAGAAAAACAATGTACTGAACAAATGAAATCCTCTAAGTTCCATACCAAACCTAACCTAAGGTTTGGGGAAACAATCAGGTTTCCACAGTCCCCTTGAACATCATCTGTATGGAAGCTATAAGAATCTCTTGGAGAAATGCTATTCCAGAAGGTAGGTACTGACTATGTAATCCCATCAGGTTGCATTGTTTAATTGAAAGGACGCAGAACATACCACATATGCTTAATAATACAGAATTCACAGGAACTATTGGATATAAGTGTTCCCTCATAAAATCAAATCCTATAGCATAAAGGGTTTTAACCAACACGCTAAATTATACCCAGAAGCCAACTAACAGTGTTGTTCAAGGACCTATGTTGTCATGACTTACCAGGGCAAACCTGTTACTGTATGTTCCACTGTATTGAAATACCCTACATATACAAGGTTTAAGGTATAAATGAGGGGACATGATTTGAGCTCTTCCCAACTGAAATTGACCACTGAGAAAAGAAGAGAACCACTGCAATACAGCATCCTCACTCCCAATCTCCTTAGTCATTCCAGAAGCATATCATGATCAGTGGTACAAAAGGCTTTTGTTCTTCGTCCCTCCCTCCCTCCCTCCCTTCCTTCCTTCCTTCCTTCCTTCCTCATGATCCTTACATGTAAAAGTGTGTATTTGAATAAAATGAATTTCTTAAGGTAAAAAATTAGTGCTGTCAGATATCTTCATTTCAGGATCTTCAAGAGTATTAGAAGTTTCATTTCTTAAAATAAGCCAGCTGAGACTCACCTGTTAATCAATGTGAAAATGGAAAGGTTTACTAGCCCTTGTTAAAGTGTACACATGAAGATAATTTCATTTTTAATTCTAAGCTTAATCATGAATATTATATGTATTTGTACCATTATCCAGATTGTGCAACATGTGGGTACTTCTTGTCAGATCACCTCTCTTTACTTCTACTTCTGTAAAGCATAATATTAAGGCATTTAAAAATATTTTTGAAGCAATTAGCCTTAAATGTTTTCTATTACCTTATGATCACTTCCATCTGTACACAAAAATGAGACACCTGAAATGTATGCTTATATTGTATTTCCCCAGTGCTTTTTAGATAGCAAGTTTTTCAGGAGAAATAATGGAATTATATGAAGAAGGCAGAGCTGTTTGACTTCAAAATGTATTCTCAGACTATCCACATAAAGAATATTTTGATGTTATTTTTAATTTTCTCTTGAGAAAACCTTTCTGTGCTGATCCTTAACCCAAACTTCTCAAAGTTTATTCCTTGATTATTTATAATACATTATGGTAATATAAGCTAATGTGACTTTATTTAGCTACTTCAATTAAATGGATTAGATAAGATTTGTTCCTTTTAGTAAAACAAATGTAAATCCAAATTTGAATAACAATGTGCCACAGAATTCAGCATTCCAAGAATGGATGATATTTTAATAATTAACTTTTAATATTAGTTGTGAATTAATGCTATGAAATAAAGTCTGCTAGCAATAAAATATAAGTTCTTTGTATAGAATCTTACATTTTTCCCTCCATTATTCTATCTAATTCAAGTACATTGATCTATTTATTTATTTATTTATTTATTTATTTATTTATTTATTTATTTATTTGATTTGCCAATTGTTTACAAGATAATAAGTATAAGTGTATACATAGTTGTGAATACATGAAATGGGTACATATAAGAAAAATAAAAGAAGAATAAGAGAAACAATAGGACAGGGACGGTAGGCACGTTGGTGCGCTTTATGCACGCCCCTACAGACCTAAAGGGGTGAGGTCAATAGTAGACAGTCTAAGGTTAAAGTTTTTGGGGTTTGGGGAAGAAACTACAGAGTCGGGTAGAGTATTCCAGACATTGACCACTCTATTGCTGAAGTCGTATTTCCTGCAATCAAGTTTGGTGCGGTTAACTTTGAGTTTGTATCTATTGTGTGCTCTTGTGTTGTTATGGTTGAAGCTGAAGTATTCATTGACAGGTAGGACATTGCAATGTATGATTTTATATACCATGCTTAAATCAGACCGAAGACGGCGTAATTCAAGGTTTTCTAGTTCTAGAATTTCAAGTCTGGTGGCATAAGGTATTCTACAACGAGTAGAGGAGTGGAGAACTCTTCTTGTGAAATATTTCTGGACTTTCTCAATTGTGCTAATATCAGATACGTAATGTGGGTTCCAGACTGATGAACTGTATTCGAGTATTGGTCTAGCAAATGTTTTGTATGCTCTGGTTAGTAGTGTGATATTACCAGAGAAAATGTTATATTAATATGGAATTTGTCTTTGTATTTTGATTCCTAGAATACAGAATAATGACCTTCTATGATAGACAAAACAACATTTTAACATTTTAAAAAGCTGATTTTTGAATTAAAGCAATTAAAGAAGTCACTCATTAATTTTTACCACGTCATATATTTTGCTATCATGGGCTATATCCCTTTAGGTGAATGACATTTATGAAGCAAACCTACTTTCGATCCCCCTGTCATTACAACAGAGTATTCCTCTCTGAGTTTGATTTCAGTTATCTATAAGGTAACGGTAAAGGTTCCCCTTGCACATATGTGCTAGTAGTTTCCAGCTCTAGTGGAACATGCTCATTTCCATTACAAAGCCAAATAGCCAGCTCTTTCCGAAGACATCTCTCTAGTCATGTGGCCCGCATTAATAAATGCCGAAGGTGCATGGAATGCTGTTACCTTAACAGCAACGTGGTCCCTATTTTTCTACTTCCGTTTTTACATGCTTTCGAACTGCTAGGTTGGCAGAAGCTGGGACAAGTAATGGGAGGTCACTCCATTACGTGGCACTAGGGATTCGAACCGCCGAACTGCCAACCTTTCTGATTGACAAGTTCAGTATCTTAGCCACTGAGCCACCATGTCTACAGAAACATGGTAAACAGCATACAAAATGTTCATTGTTTGTAAACAAAAGAAGAATGAAAAGAAAGGTTATCAATGGGATCTGTACCACATTCTCTGTAACATTTTCATTCTCTGTGTAGTTGATGTAAATAGCTATCATTCCAAAATCAACAATCTAATAATTAATTCAAAGGTCACTGTATGTTGGCTGTATTAAACAAATTTGATTGTCTTTTTTCTAAATCATACAATCTCATTAAATAAGAAATAAGAAATTTACATAAACTTCACAAATCTGGTCTGGATGTGAGCAATGAAAAATAATACTGAAAAGTCTTAATATATGATGATAGCCTTAAAACAATTTTTTTAGTAATTGCAATTTCACATTTAAAATTTTAATTGATTTAATTAATTTCCAAGCAGCTTTCTGTTGTTGTTGTATAAGTAACACATGTATAATGTATTTTATTTTTAAAATAATTGATTTTAAAAAATAAAGATTAACATCTTATTTAATATTTTTAAACTGATTGGAAGTTACTTCTCAATCAGTAAATAATATTTGGTTTCAATAGAAGGACATTAAGAAAATTCAAGACTTTTTTTCTAAAAAGAAAAAAAAAGTGAAAGTTCTCCATTTTCTAGCTCTGCCCCAGAATAGACTCATGGAGATTTGAAAAACCTATCCTTTTTCCCCTACACATACACAAACATTTTTAGGTAAATCTATATATTTCACCAACATTTTTTAATTTTTCTGCCTCTCTGCCTGGCCAATCATGTCAAAGGCTCTGTTTTAAGTTAATTTAGATTTCAGTATTGCATATTGTTATTTGGTTATTATCTACCCAAGGAACATGGTTAATGGATGGCTGATACAAGTTTACTCTACGTATGTAATATTTTAACATACTAAGATCTATATTTCAATACTCAGGCAAATCAGCAAATAGTAGAATAATTCTGATACACATATCAATCAAAATCAATCAAAATTGCAAATATCAGAAGTGTAACCTATTAAATTCAATAATGTAAAGAAGAGAGAAATCTATATGGACTTACAGAATAAAAACATGATTGAAACATCTTCCATTATGATGTCCCCGTAGAGGTCTGATAGAGATTCTGCTGAAACATTGCTACAACTTTAAAAGCACAACTATAATGACATGGGAAAATACCCGAACAAAGCTGAATACCATACATATAAATACCTGCGAAAACTTAGGAAAACAAATATCAGACCTCTACGGGGAGGAAATAAACAGTCAGACCAAAACTTACGAGAAGCTGGAAGTTAAAAGAGCAGGAATACTATGTGACCTCAAATTCCTATGCAGATGCAGAGGCAACAATGCAACACCGACCTGCTTCAAATTAACATTTCATCACAGCACAGCAGCTACTAAACATATCCTGAAAAGAACTGAAATGGCTCTACTCAGGAACGAGCTCCACAGAAAGAGATTCCAATTCGATCAGTTAAACAAAGATTTGCTAACACTACACCTAGAATTGAGCAGGAAAATCCACCCTCTACTTTGGGACAAGATAAAACAACTTACAACTTGGAGAGCTGAAACTGAAACCACTTACAAAAATGACAAACTCTTGAAGAAACTAAAGAAATTAGAACATGACAAGAAAGCCCCCAACAACTCACAACAACACCTGAAACAATTAGTATACAACGTTTCCAACAGAGAACTCACCAAAACAGAAACAGATGTCCTAACCAAAGGATTCAATTAAGCTATAGCACCCAAAAAAATCCCCACAGAATCCATCATATGTGGAGTAGAATCCAGCCTAACTAAATTAAATACAGATGAAGCTGACAGAATAAGACACCAAGTTACTAACATCCTATGCACAAGCAAACCACCCAAAAGCAACTTGTACAAAGAGGAAATAAAAGCCCTGCAAGCCCTAAGGAACGACAGCAGCATAATCATACTTCCAGCAGATAAAGGTAATGCCACAGTAGTAATGGATAGAAAAGACTACAAAACAAAATTGGCAGACCTACTCCAAGACTCCACATACAAACCCATAAACATGGACCCAACCACATATATAGAAAAAATAACCAAGAATAAAATTATAACCAGCCACATGAGCAAAGAGTTCCAACAGACGATCATCCCAAGAGAAAAATCTTCCAGATGCCCCAAACTATACGGCCTCCCAAAAATACACAAAGAAGGCATACCTCTCAGACCCATAGTCAGCTCCAGAGGAGCACCACTACAAAACCTAGCTAAACACTTAGCAAAACAGCTACAGCCCCATGCTGAAACAGCAGCTTCACATGTACAAAACTCATACCACTTTTTGGAAAAGATCAAAGATCTACACGTGGAGCAAGAAGATCTGCTTGTAAGTTTTGACATGGTTTCACTATTCACTCAAGTCCCGATAAAAGAAACTCTCAAAATCATCAAAAATTAATACCAACCACCCAAACACCTTATGGAACTAACAACACTGCTTAACCAACACATATTTCATATACAAAGGACAAAGATACAAGCAAATTGAAGGAGATCCTATGGGATCACCACTGTCTCCTGTCATTGAAAACCTGTTCATGGAAGAATTCGAATCCAGAGCCGAGCCAATGCCACCCACAAACCCAAACTATGGCTAAGATACATCGATGACACATTTGTTATTTGGCCCCATGGAAAAGAAAACCTAAACAATTTCCTAACACACCTTAACAGCACACACCCGAAAATCAAATTCACCATGGAAATGGAAACAAACAAACAACTACCATTCCTAGATGTACTAATCTACAAAAAAAACAGATGGCACACTAGGGCACACCATATACCAGAAGAAAACACACACCAACCGCTACCTCAACGCCCAATCCCACCACCACCCAGCACAGATAAACTCCATTGCCAAAACACTAATTGCCAGAAGCAAACGCCTGGCAGACAAGACACACATAAAGACTGAACTATGCACCCTGACTAAAGTACTGACAGCCAATGGCTTCTACAAAAGCAAAATCACTGGCCTGATCCACAAAAATACACTGAGACATAATGGAGACCTAGATGATGAACAGATCTATGGAACAGCTGTCCTGCCCTACATAAGAGATACTACAGACAAAATCAGTAAGATACTACACATGCATCACATCAAGACTGCCTTAAAAACAGACAGAAAAATAGCAGCCATCCTAAGAAACCCCAAAGATAAAATTGACCTGGAAAACCAACCATATATGAAGTCCCCTTGTGCATCATGCCCTGCCACATACATTGGACAGACCAATAGAAGAATAAGTACCTGCCTAGATGAACCCAAAAATGCAGTAAAAAAGCTGGAACACACTTCCTCACTAGTCCAACACATGAAAGCCACAGGTCATAGCATCGACTTCAATGGCACCAAAACCCTAGCCACTATAGAAAACCCCAGCTACACAATTATCAGAATGGGTGGCTGTGATGTAGCATTCTGGGTTTTAGTCTGGCTTCAAGTTTGGGGTCTGGGTCTGTGTTCTTGGCATGTGTCAGCTTGTTTGGTTTTGGGGTCAAGGGGTGCGACAAATCAGGGAAGCCACGGAGATAGAGAAACACCCCCATAACATCAATGGACGGGACGATACCTCCCACCTACCAGACATCTGTAAGCCAGCCCTCACCAACAAACGAGTCCCAGCCACGAAAACCAACCAGAGTAAACCAGAGTAAAGCTCTGAGAAGCACAGAGCCGAAGACACAAGCCTGAAGATGATGAATGAGACTTCATCAAAACTTTGCCTAGATACTTCCAATTTTACGCGGGAGAAAACCCGAATAACCAAAGATCCACAAATATATATATATATATAATTTATATTTATATTTATATTTATATTTATATTTATATTATTTATATTTATATTTATATTTATATTTATATTATTTATATTTATATTTATATTTATATTTATATTTGTATTTGTATTTGTATTTGTATTCTTAAGTTTTCATGGGTATTTATATGTATGGTATTCAGCTTTGTTTGGGTATTTTCCGACGTCATTATAGTTGTGCTTTTAAAGTTGTAGCAATGTTTCGGCAGAATCTCATCTGCCATCATCAGGCTTCTGTGTTGTGTTTGTCTGTGAGTCAGACTTTCACAGCCGTTTCTGTTTTAAATTTGGTGCTAGCCTACTGCTGTGCCAGAATGTTTTTTTTTTTTCTTCATCATCCTGATTGGTTGGGAGTCTTGGTCTGTGTTTATTGGTCTTGGAGTTTGCTGTGTTCTGCTTGATTGGTGTTTCTAATATCTTCTGTCTGTTTTGTAGCTTTTTTTGTCTTGATTGGCTGGCAACATTGTGTTTCCTGCATTGGAGGCTTTTAGTGCGGCTTGGCTCTGAGTAAACGGACGGCTATCATTTATTAGGAAGCTACGTTTCATCTGGGTGCCTGGTTGGGGTGTGTTTGAGCTGGAGGTATCAGGGGGAGTCTGTTTGTGCCGAGGTGTTTGGCTGGCTTGTGGTGTGGAGATTTTTTTTGTTTGAGAATGCAGGCTTCCAGATAATAGACAGTCTGGTGGAGTCATCTCTTCTATTCATGCTTTCAGGTCTTTTTTCAATCTCCATGGCTTCTCTGATTATTCTGTGGCTGGGGTTTTCTATAGTGGCTAGGGTTTTGGTGCCATTGAAGTCGATGCTATGACCTGTGGCTTTCATGTGCTGGACTAGTGAGGAAGTGTGTTCCAGCTTTTTTACTGCATTTTTGGGTTCATCTAGACGGGTACTTATTCTTCTATTGATCTGTCCAATGTATGTGGCAGGGCATGATACACAGGAGACTTCATATATGCCTTGGTTTTCCAGGTCAATTTTATCTTTGGGGTTTCTTAGGATGGCTACTATTTTTCTGTCTGTTTTGAAGGCAATCTTGATGTGATGCCTGTGTAGTATCTTACTGATTTTGTCTGTAGTATCTCTTATGTAGGGCAGGACAGCTGTTCCATAGGTCTGTTCATCATCTAGGTCTCCATTATGTCTCAGTGTGCTTTTGTGGATCCATATGGTGCTTCCTGTTCTCCTGCCAGACCAGAATAGCCATACAACTTCAAATTTAGGACCCAACTTGCACACATAAAACATGTTTGGAACAAAATAGCTTTCTGAATCATCTAGGCCTTCTTTCTTCTGTCATTCAAGGCATACAGATGGAGCAATTTTCTAAGCTGGAGTATTACTCAAATAAAATACATCAACATCCTCATTTATTTATTTTATTAGATCAGTGTCTCATCTTTATTTCAAAGGGTGTACATGGTGTATTCCTTTTCCCACACACACAAACAAAACCCTGGCTGAATTAAAAGTGAATAACTGGCCCAAAGTCTCACTTTAAGTTCCCATAGCTGATGGTGTTGGAAGTTTTTGATCTTTATTTATGAACACTGTTATCACTACACACATGTACTGGTGATCTCTCAAAGCAAAGCAGAGATGTTTAAAGTTATTTATTTTACATAATAGAGTCATATCATTATGCAAAAACAACTATGATGGAATACTTTTGGGTTTGGTGTAATTAGTCACTATGTGCCTGTTCTTGTAATGATATTTTGGACACTAAGAAAGCCTATTGAAATTACAATGGCCCTTGTAAGAGTGGTCGGTGTTTTCAAATTGGGAACAGCTTTTCTTCAGAATATTATCCCACTGTTGTTGAGGTCACTATCCTATGCTCACATACCCCATTTTTCCTTCCAAATTATATAAAATATTTCTAGCAAGTACTTGGCATCAAGACAGAACCTTGTGGTATTCCACTGCTTCCTTCCATATAGATGTAATCCATTATGCACTACCCATTAGGTATGGTTTATCAGCCAGGTACAAATCCATCTAGTGGTGATGCTATCTAACACACATTTTTTTTCTGGCTTACCAAGAAGTAGGTCTACTTTGTCCATGTTTGTATCCCATGACAGGTGAGGGATGGGACCTTTCTCTGCGATATAGAACTGGATATTCATTTCACAAAAATAAATAGTAAATTTGTTGTGAAAATGCTGCTAGGACATTGTGTGTTAGCTCACCCTTCCATTTTTAGCTCCTAAAGGGATACAAATAATCTCTTTGTCCCTAAAATAGTACTTTTTGGCTTGGTTCAAAAAGTCAAGAGTATAGTGGACAAAAATCACTGCTGTTCATGCAGATATTTTGAAGATATGCTAATTTTCAGATATAGAGATTACACCCAGTCATATAAGACATGTGTTTATTAGGCATTCACCTTATACTATAAATTCTAAGATGGAGAAATAGAGAATTTGTATTTAATTTCCATTTTTATATTTGCCAACTGAATATTTACCATCTGAATCAAGAAATGCATAAATCAATGCACAAATAGTCTTTAGTTTTCATACTGCTCTGAAAGTTGTAAATCAGTTCTGCAATATAAAAAATTGTACAGAGGTGCATACATTTGAGAAATGAGCATACATTGGTACTGTGTTTCTCACAAAATAAGGCTGGGCCTTATTTTTTTTGAGCCCTGAAAAAACGGCTCGGCCATCTTTTCGGGGGTGACTTAATTTCCTCCCCCACCTAGAGTGGCCCATATGACGTACCTCTCCACAAGGCCATTTCTATAGGCCGACGAAAGCTCCCCGGAGGCAGAGTACTCAGCCGCTTTGGGGTGAGGCATGGCTGCCCATGTCCCCTCGCCATTAGGCAGTGTCTTTCGGACGATGGAAGCTCCCCAAGGGCAGTCACCAGCCACTTCAATTGGCTGGTAGAAGCAGTCTTGGGGCGAGCACACACGCACATTCCCTTGCCACAAGGCTGTTTCTATCGGCCGACGAAAGCTCCCCAAAGGCAGAGTCCCCAGCCGCTTTGGGGTGAGGCGTGGCTGCCCGTGTCCCCTCACCATTAGGCAGTGTCTTTCGGGTGATGAAAGCTCCCCAAGGGCAGTCACCAGCCACTTTGATTGGCCGGTAGAAGCGGCCTCACGGCGAGGGGAGTGTGTGTGTGTGCTCACCGAGAGGCGACTTCTACCAGCCAGTGGCTGGTGACTGCCCTTGGGGAGCTTTCATTGCCCTAAAGACACTGCCTAATGGCGAGGGGACATGGGCAGCCATGCCTCGCCCCAAAGCGGCTGCGGACTCTGCCTTTGGGGAGCTTCTATCGGCTGATGTTCTATCGGTAGATCAGGGTATTCTAGCCTAGGCTACCTGTAGGACACTCCTAAAGGCAAGTTTTCTCCCCACCCCCTGCCCTTCCCCCCCATTTCTCTTCACCTCATGTAGTTCTAATGAACAATGTGAGAAATGGTGGGGAAACACATGGATTAAATAGGCCTAAATTTTGGGGGTGAGGCTTAATTTCACCTCATGCCTAGAAATCATGCTGGGCCTTCCTATTGGTGGAGGTCGTATTGTTGGAGAAACATGGTATATTAATGAAAAGTACATTTAAAAAATGTCACTATGTAAAATGCTTAAATAGTTTAAATATATGAGAAAAACCTTATATAAACAAACTAACCATGTGGTAAAAAAACAAATGTATCTATCCTACATCCTCTATCTATCTATCTATTATCAATCTATTATCAATCTATTTATCTGTCACATTTATATATTTGTTGGCTTCAAGTCATCTAAGCCTGAGAAAGCCCACCCATTCCATAGAAGAACTTAATGACAATTTACATTTCAGTTGTAAATTGAATGGAAAATATTAGACTGCTATGTGTATTTTTATATTTCTAAAGAGGATTCTTGGCCTGAATAGTAGACTGGCCAGATTGCTGAATAAATGAACAGACAACCAGATAGATGGATAGTTGAAATAAATAAAATAATAATTGTTACTTTAAATGTTTGGGAACATTATTGTAATACACCCATACCTAAATAACTGATATAAAAAACTGAATATTCTCTCTCTATTTGTCACTTATTCACATTAAAGTAACATTCTTGTACATCACAAATAGCAGAATATAATTCTTTCTGACATTCTACTGCTATTCCAAAAAAAACCCCTCCTCCTCATCCCAATACAGCACAAATTGTAAAGCAGAAAACAGAGAAATTTAGGATGGAAGAGGTATAAACAACAAATCAGAGACAGAGAATAGGAGAGAAGCTGCGACCAGAAGAGGTTGTTTTGGCAGTAGGCCTGTAATTCTTAAGAAAATTATTCTGTTCTAATTAGGATATTGTATGTAGAAAACTCTTTGGAGGAGTATATGGAAAGTTAGAAAGAGAGCTATTATTATGAATATTTCATTGATGGTCTCTTGCAAATATTGGTCAGTTAATACAAGACAATTTATCTTTGGTGGACTCAACAATGCATGATCTCCCAAGGGAAATATACCTGGTGGGACCCAAAAGAAGAGCCTTCTCCGTGGTGGCTCCCTCTTTCTGGAACATCATTCCCCCAGAGACTAGAATGGCCCTCACTCTAATACTCCTCTGGGAGGTGCTGAAGACTTGGTTCTGCCAGGAGGCCTGGAGAACCCAGAACAGGATGGACCCCATTAAATGACTCATGTGATCTGCTGTTGTTGGGGGTGGGAGTTGGGGGTGATTTTGTTATATTGTATTTTATTAATTTATTTGATTATTTTTGTTAGTTTTTATTATTTAAATGTGGTTTTATATTCTCTAAGCCACTTCGAGTTGCCATGGGTGAATAGGTGGCAATATAAATTCAATAAATAAATAAATAAATTTTATTATGGTAAAACTTCCTTTGGAATAATGGAGTTGATTTCTGTTCCCATATGTCACTCTATGAAGGAGATGAGTGATTCTTAAAAATCCTAAATTAAATAAATGAATAAATAAAATGCTGGGGTTATGTTTGGATTTTTTTATTTATTTGTCCATGTACTCTTTGTTGTAAGAACAATAGAAAGTTGTCTCAGCGATATAAAATTATCTTCATGTTTTCTCAATCCGTTTTAAATCTCATCCCTGGATCACATGTAATCTACTAAACCTACCAGGTCATCTGCTTATTGCAGTAGCAGGTAAGCCTAAGGTATACAGTATGTTGTTTATTCTAGTTTTGGCTTAAAGGATTACATTCTCAAGCTATTCATATTAAACCACCTTTCTTGTACAGCTTGAATAAAACAGCAGAGCTTGGCACACTCCATCTGTTAAAATTGATCACTAAAATGGTCTCCAAAAGTATATAAGCACTACACATGATTATGCCAAATATTGACTTCCCTGCCTAACCCTCTATCACATAAAACTTATGAAGGCTATGTAAGTAAAGTTCAGTTGAAAGTAAAATATTGCCAAATGAATGGAGGGCATTTGTCAAAATGCTAAATTGGGAAGCTAAGTAAGCACTGCAGTTGATCAATATTTTACAATGACTCACTCATTCTTATGAAACCAGCAAGAGGGGAAACATTTCATTTGTCATGCCAGAATAATCATCAGGGCCTGATCCTTAGACCAGAATGCTCACATGGCAATTCATATAACTGAAATTTGAAAAGCATTCCAGTAATGTTGACTATCGTTTAGGTTGTTCCAATTATGTTCAGCAAAGATGAGTAAGGAAAAAAAATAGGGAGAGAAAAGTCAATGATAACAAACAATTTAAGTACTCCTTAAATGCATTGTCAAAAGCCAGGTGCATGCTTATGCTTGTATTAAAACACACATATCATATACATATACCTTCTTAAATTATATACGGCTGCATAATCCTGCATTAAGATGAACTGGTGGGAAGGGAGCAGATAGAATATCTCTATCTATAAAGATGCTAAGAGTTCTGTTCTGCCGCCAGTAAAGAGACTCGCAGACCGGAGTTGAATTCAGCTCTTTAATAATAACAGTAACTTCAACTGCAGTCGAAACCGCAGCAGCCCTTTTAATAGTGGCTGCTCCATGGTTCGCAACCAATGACATTTAGTTAAACTTCCCGCCGCTATGGCGGCCAATCAGGTACTAACGTTACTAACCAATTATATCGTTGCTTCTGTTAACCAATAGGAACATCGCCCTAGAAGTCTTTATTTAAATACACTACAAGTTCACTCTGATTTGAGTTCACACATAATGTTCCTAGTCCCTTTCCTAAATATTGCCATCTGATGGGAGCTAGAAAGAGGGCCTTTTCTATCACAGCCCCTGACTTAGGGAACACAGAAGTTCAGCAAAGCTCTGTGTTCCTCACCTTCCACAATGTTTTGAAGGCCTGGAATTTCCTCCAAATGTAAGAATAAGAGACTATATGACTTGGCACCAGGTTTTTTTTAATGTTTTAATGTATTCAATTTTATAGTTTCACATATTGTTTTAACTTTTGATTGGGAGCTGCCCAGAGTTGGTTAGATGGATGGCTATATAAAGGTTTACAATAAAAGATGGATCCGTATATAAATGTTTAAAACAAAATAAAACAAAACAATCAGCTACATGCTGTTACTTGCATAAGGTAACAGCACCAAATATTGTATTATTTGCACTTTACTTGTAGATCCAGAGAGCTAGGGTGCTGGTGTTTTTTCTTACCCAATATCTTTTAAAACTTAGCATATTTTTTCCTGTTTTTCTGATATCTCAATGAAGGATATAGCCTGAACAAAGATGATCATATCACAAATATTGATAATGTGAAGATAATGATACTACAAGATGATTACAGTACACCTGAATGTGTATGTGAATCTTTTATGATAATTTGATAGCAACATCAACTGAAGTATAATGGACATAATATTAACTGCAGCAGCTGTTCATTTGCTACAGTCCTTTATTTTGAATTATTTGATAATATAGGGTCTACAAAAGTACTTTTAAATTTCATCATGTATGTCTTTTGATTTTTTTTTCCTGTTAAAAGATAAGCTTATAAAACTCCTATCCTCTGCATAATGAGAAATCTGTAGCTATAGTGTAACTAATTGAATGAAATGTAAGGTGTATTTCTTTTTTCCTCCAGAGGTAAGTGGGAGGGGGAAGTTTCATACATTGTAAAACAGGCAGATATTCCTCCTTAGCTTGGAATATATTGTGCAAAAGTAATTGAATTTTTAAAAATGATTGTTGAAGTAAGGTGAAGTCAGATCAGGTCTTTTAATCCTCAAGCTCATTCACAGCTGTAGACCAATGTACATAGAACTACGTGATTGAAGTTCAGTCATGCAGGACCTCTTAGGGCATGAAAATGTCTGCTTGCTTTTTTGTACTTTTGTAAGTAGGAGCACCTGAAGTCGCATTTTTCAGCTTTTAATAGAATTGTCATGCTCTTTTCAGTGACAGCTGAACACACTGTTTCTACTCTCACATTCAGTGTTATCTTTAGACTATCAATCAGAAGAAATCTTGAAATGAAAGGGTCATGGTGAAATGCATTTGTGTGTATGTGATGATCTTGTTTTTGACAGAGTAGTATCTGCTAGGATTCAAACTACAGCATGTCCTTCGTCACTGATATTCTATAAAATTATTACATGGGGTCATTTTAATAATTGCATCTTTAATTGTTTCCATGATTTTATATGTCAACAAACATTTTAACTAATGTAACTTCACACAGTCTCACAAGGGTTGAAAAGAAGGGTGCAAAATGCATACCTTGGGAGAGATTTGGACTCTAATAGTAAAATTAGTCTCCTGCCCCTCTTTTTTTTTATTTTAAGATACTAGCAAATAGGGGGTATTGGTCAACTTTATTGTAGTTTTAAGTCCATATCTTCTGGTACTTAAAATAATATCTCTAGAACAAAAGATTGGATCACGTTAGTATTCTTACCATGCCAGATAAGGAAGGAATATGGCAGAGAAGTAATAAGGCACACCATAAAGTCTATTTATCTCAACTTTAATCTGAAGCTAACAAGGAAAAACAGCTTGTTGCTGTTGCACTTTTCAGAAATGGATTTTAAAAGGGAATAAATTAGTACAGTATTACTGCTACTATAGCAACATCATCAGCTCCCAGCCATTCTGTTTACACCCACCTGATGAAAATCAATTTGTGGAAATAGTTCCATGCACCCCAAATTTAAATTTTATGTTATATTTATAATGTCAGTCATTCTATCAACTAACTATGAAAAGAAGGGCATCAGTTTATCAACGGTCTCGACATACTAGGTTTCTAATATTTACAAGTTATGTATGTCTACATACATATTTACAGCACAGCAATTCCAATCTCTGGATCAGCTGGCATAAAGGTTTTTCCTAAGAAAGCCAGGGAAGTTTTAAATCAGAAAATGATTTAAAATCAAATACTTGGCTTCCTAACTATAATGTCCTTTTCCAGGACTGTGTATCTTCCTCTTCAGCTAGATGCCCATGCTCCTGGGATGACAAATTTAGAAGAAAGCATTGTTTTCTCCTATTAATCTCTATGACAGTGGGATAAAAAAAGACTGTAACTAAGATGGTAAGGAGATTGTCATGTTTTAGGGATATGTTGTCCTCCTTGGTTCAAATATATTCCATTTTTGTAATTCCTTTACTATGATTTGCATATGATATTTACGATAGGGTTTTGTCCCTTTTTTATACTTACATCCTGCAGCAACAAACCTTATGTAATAACAGAGAGAGAGAGAGAGAGAGAGAGGGAGAGAGGGAGAGAGAGAGGGAGAGTTTATATGCTTTATAGGAGCTGTGGTGGCACAGTGGTTAGAATGCAGTTTTCAGCTAATTCTGCCCACTTCAAAGTTGACTCACTCTTCTATCTTCCCGAGGTTGGTAAAATGAGGACCCAGATTGTTGGGGGTAATATGATGACTCTGTAAATTGCTTAAAGTACTGTGGAGTATATATAAGTGCTATTGCTATTATAATTTTCAAAAGCATTTCATTTGTTTGTTTTGGTCTGTCTTTTTTTTTTTTGTCTAATAACTTCCATGATTCTGAATGGTACTGAACTCTTGCATTTGGTGGTATCTGTCTTAACTTGTGTTATACATTTTAAATGAGCCACCAACATGACATAGGGCTTTTGAGAAAATTCAAGAATCTGCAGAGATAAGACATTCTTGACTTCTCCTTTAGCTTGCTGTGTAATTATGTTTTCACATTACAAAAAAAAAAGTTCTTTTGCTATCAATTGTAATTGTGCTGGATAGTTTCCTACTTATGAATAAGTCATATGTGATAGCAGTGTCTGTTCTCATTTGTTTAACCAGGTTCCCATATTTTATTAAGTTGTAGTACATGTCCTGCATAGATCAGTGTGGTGTTTCTGAATGTTAAAACAAAGATTTTAAAAGATTGGCTTATTTTTCCACACCTAGCTTTTTTTTAATAATGGTCTCCTAGACACTTACCCAGATGCCTCTTCAGATGTCAATTCAGAGGAGAATGAACCAGCCCCAGGCATGACAGGAGGGGAAGCTGGTCAATAGCTATGAGGCAGGGGCTATGAGTCCAAGTGAGGGGGAGTGGTTGATGGGAGAGAAACTGGACAAGCGAGCTGAGTGTGATTTGGCTGAAATACCACTGCAACAGGACAGCCCTGAGGCTTCAGGTGGGGAAAGAGCACAGCTGCAACCAGTAAGTGATAAGGAAAAGGAACTGCTTTCTGCACCTGATCCAAGAACACATAGGACAGAGAAAAGGCAGGAGCAGCTAAGGTCAGCTGATGAGCAGGTTGCCTATTTAGTACAGCAGACAGACAGTGACAATGCTGGGTACAATGTGTTCATTTCCTAGCTGTGTATTCCCTAGTCATTGTGATTCCTGCCTTGCTTTGGTTTTGCACCATGCCTTGACTTTGGATCATGCCTTGTCAACTCTGGACTTTTCTTGCTTCATTGAACCATCTTGTGTTGTGGATTTAATTTTGCCTAATGGATTTATCTTGTTTGGGAAACTTTCAAGTGCCTTGTGAACTCATTGGCCATTGCTTTGTGGACCAGAATTTGTCTGCTTTTGGCTGTACTTAATTGGGAAAATTCTGAGTTTTTGGTAAAGGGAACTGCTAGGAAATATTCATAATCCCTAAACATAAGTATGTGTGTGAGTGAGTGAGTGGGACAGCACAGTGAGCTTATTTTTCAAATAATCCTTAAACTATGTATAGTTTAGAACTGATAATGAAACCACCATTCACATGAAATTATCAATATACTGTAATAGCATGATTTAGGGGAAATGTCATGGAAAGAGATACAGTTTTCTAAAGAATACGAGAACATTAAATGTTATATGTGTTATAGAGAGGGTAGGGAAGAAGAGGCTCGGCCCAACACTGCTCAATAGCTAAATATAATCATTGAGGAAGTCATCCATCATGTTGGTGATAGGTACTGTATAATCAGTATGTTGATCATCCCAGGCTTTATATTTCTACTCCAGATTGATCATAAGATGCAGTGAAATCTTGAGCCAGTCCAGAAAAGCTCAAAGAAATAAATGATGCTGAAGTGGCAATATCCAAAGCAAATAATTCCCTGCAAACTTTTAAATGAACTTAAAAAAATAAACCTTTTCTGCCTTAAAACTATATTTTGAAATCTACCCAAAACACATTAAAACTGATTTGTGGTAACATTTCCAGAAGTGGATTTACTAATAGTAATTGACATTGATCGGTATCCATGGGTGAGGAGAAGAGAAAGGAATGATGAGTTATGCACCAGAATGTTAAAAACAAAATTATATTGTGACATTATATTGATGAAATCTCTCTTAGCTGTGGGTACTCAAGTTTAAGTTCCATTGATTCTTCTTGTATATACTTTGGCTTTCTAAATACAATATGTATGTTTTTCTTAATAAACTACCTGTTTGTAACCTACAAACAGTAATTAAATCCTATGTCAGTTTGGAGAACAAGAAGTCAATAATGGCAAAGAAAAAAAGGTGACAAAAATAAATAATGAAGAACTATGCAAGCTATAGAAATTTGAAGATTTGTCTGGGAGCTGGTGACACTATGTCAAGCAGCTAAAGTACCATTTCTTATTTTTTTTACAAATTGTTTTTAAAATAACAACAGAAAAAAAGAAAAGAAAAAGGAACAAAACAGAAAAAATACATATATTATCAAAAAATCCATGTGCTTAAAGTAAGTGGGAAAATACTTCAGAAAAAAATAATATACAAATTATAATATTCTATTAGAACAGAGGTGTCAAACTTGTGTCACCGTGTCATCATCATGTGATGTATTGTGACATTTTCCCCCTTTGCTAAACCAGGAATGGGCATGGTCAGTGCGTAACATATCCGGCCCGCAGGCCACAAGTTTGACAGTTCTGTATTAGAACATTAAACAGTGGTTTATTTTCTAAAAACATTTTCCAGATGATTGAACAGAAATTCCTCTTGGAATATAAATTGATCTGGGAATAATATTTATTCTGACAGCATTCACATTTCTTCAATTAATCTCCTATCTATCCATATCTGAGGAAACATACCTATTGCTTAATTGGATTGGTAACCAAATCTTTACCTACTGATTTCAACTACAATTTTTGATCAGTTAACTGTTATTTTACAAAAGACATCTATCATTTTCATCAACAGTAAAATAGTGACATGAGGTTTAGTAATAATCAGAAAAATACCATCTGTAAATAAAACCAGTTTATGTTCAACTAAATTATGTACTACTCTGTAAATCTCCCTATGTTATCTAATAGTACAAGCCAAGAGTTTCGCACAAATATAAAAAAGCAAAGGTCCTTCTCTGATTCTTCTAAACAATGGAAAAATAACAGAAAATATATAATTAACCTAATTTTAGATGTGAGTGATTTATATAATATCATGATCCTTTTTATGTACTTCAAAGGAAATCCAAACTTGTTTAATAGAGCAAACATTTACAGCCTATATATTCTATCAAAAAAAAAATTCAATGTCTAACAATAAAAATACAAATTGGTCTTCATTTTTATTCAAGTCTTTTAAATCTACAATCAACCTAATATTTTCTGCTGCTTGCTAGCTTTTATAAACCCTGCTTGATCATTCCTAATAATGAATAGTAACATGCTGTAATTGCTGTAATCTATTTGCTAGCATTGCAGTTAAGAACTTTGAATCAACATTAATCAGTGATATTGGATGATAATTAGTACATTGGTATGATCTTTACCTGATTTTAGTATAACTGTAATATAAGCCTGATTAAATACCTCTGATAAAATTCCCTTATCAAGGGAATAGAGTTGCAAAGTTTTGGTACAAAAAAAAAATCTATATTTTTTTCTACCAGTCCATAGAGAATTCATCCAATCCTGGAATTTTACCCCTTGCTATTTTTTAAAAAATTTTTTGTTTAAATTCAATCTCGTATAGTGGTACAAATAAAAATTGTTTTGTGCTATCTAAGTGTAGTAGGTATATATTATTTAGAAAGGCATCCATATCCAATCACAATATTGTATTTGATTTGCTATGTACTTCTGAACAAAATTTTTAAAAAATAATTTATATCCTTTGACATTTTATATATTTCATCTCTTTCATTTCTAAAAATTAGAAGTATTGTCCTACTTTTCTTTTGCTTTAAATGACTGTCCAAAATCTTATCAGATATTTCACCATTCTCTCAGTATCTCTGTTGTAAACATGTTAATATTAATTCTGTCTTATGTGATATTATGATACTTAGTTCATATTTCTTCTATATTCTATACATCTATACAGCATTATATATAGTCTATATATCTATACAGCATTGCCAAAAAGGCTTTAAGAATTGTTAATCTTATTTTGTGAAGCTTTCTCTCTGGCAACATTGAATTGTTAACTAGGGCATACAAAATCTTTGCCAGACCAATTCTGAAATACAGCTCATCCACCTGGAACCCGCACTGTATATCGGACATTAACACAATTGAGTGAGTTCAGAGGTATTTCTCGAGAAAAGTACTCCATTCCGCCACTCACAATAGAATTCCCTATGCCTCCAGACTCACAATTTTGGGCCCGGACAATCTGGAACTGCTCCGCCTGCAGTCCAATCTAAGCATAGTTCACAAAATTGTCTGCTATAATATCTTACCTGTCAACAACTTCTTCAGCTTTAATCACAATAATATACAGACAAACAACCGATACAAACTCAAGGTAAACTGCTCCAAACTCGATTGCAGAAAATATGACTTCAGCAACAGAATGGTCAACGCCTGGAACGCCCTACCAGACTCTGTTGTTACAGCTTCAACCCCTCACAGCTTCAACCTCAAACTGTCCACGTGGACTTCATCCCATTCTTAACAGGTCTTTAAAGGGGCATGCATAAGCACACCAGCGTGCCTACCATCCCTGTCTTACTGTCCACATTTATCTGTATTTACTTCTTTTGTTCTTGTTTATGTTCATACTATACTTGTTATCTTCTACATGTTTGACAAACAAATAAATAAAATAAATATTTCTTCTATATTTCTCTGTACAAGGTAGTAGATGTGCATTCAACCATCTATGCTTATAAGTGTTTTAATTTATTTTTCAAGTTATCTTCCCTTGTTATATTTAATCTTATTTTCAGTAAGATGTGCAAGCAATAATTTTATCTCAGATATAGGATTAACATGCTTTCTATTCAAAGGCCACTTCATGATTCTGAATTCAAAGTATTGTAAAGTCTCTACCAATATTTGCTGTATTTGTCATTCATTAAGGGGTCATTGTAAACATTTTTGATAGTTTGACCAGTTTCTGAGAAACACAATTCAGAATAATTGCACCCTAGTCTGATATGTAACCAACATCAATATTATATTATTGAATTTGATGGCACAAAGTTGAATTTTTTAAAAAATAATTAAGCCTACAAATTTCTGGCATGAATGAAATATATATTATGTTTTAATACATCAAAAACCAAGAACCAATCAAATTCAATTCTTTCATATAGATCTTAATTTTTTTTACAGTTGTGGTGGTGGCACAGGCTGTGATTTTTCTTTTTATCTTTTTTTGTACTGTCCAATTCTGGATCAAATATTGCATTAAAATCTCCTATTGCTACTTTATCATATACGTGCTCATTCAAGTGCTACAAATATTGATAAAATATAATGGGAGAAGTTGAATTAAGTCAATAAACCTTAACTTTCCCTGCTATTTAGCAAATAAAATTAAAATAACACCAATTTATATCAGTAATAACTTGTATATCAATTTTGAATCCTTTTTGGATGAAAATAGCAGCATCTTTAACTATCATCAGTTATACTATCATCACTATAAATCATGAGGTAAAACAGTTCCGCTACTTATTTATTAATAGGGATTTATCCTGTTCCATTCTATAACTCTCCTGTTGACGAAAATAAGTTTTCTTACTTAATATATGTTAAAATTAAATTTTCTAAGATTCTCATAATTAATACCAACAACTTCATCCATTATTTTATTTTGACACATTTATCAATTTTTCTAATACTAGTTCATTTTTATAATCTGTGCTGTTTTAAAACTAGTAATTATTTTTACTATATTTACATATTAGCTAACTTTTTATTTCTGACTGATAATTTGCAGATAGGGATAAGGGAAAAAACAATATTTCTGTATGTCATATTAAATACACTCCATGTTTAAATATATATTACCTTAAAAGCCATATTGCTTTAACAGACTGAAAAATACTTTAAAAGACAATACAATAAAATATGATAAGATAAGGTATGATACAATACAATAGTAATATAATGATATGATACAATAATGGTAAAGTGAGAGTTACAAACACTTTTGCACTTTCAAACCATGTATCAATGTGGATCATTTCAAATTCCATAACTACTTGAAGAAGGAATATGAACTACCTCAAAGAAAAGATAGGAATATTTGCTTTTCAAAATGTTCTAAACAAATTACCAAGCAACAGTTCTGTTAGTGAACTGAGTGATGTGAAAATTTAGAAATAACTTCTAATAGATAAAATCTTTGACCTAGCACAGCTGTAAAACTGATTACTATCTTGGAAGCAACTGTAAAATGTTTACAAGTACTACATGTACATCCTAAGAAAATTTGAAAAACTATAATAGATGTTTAAGAGTCTGGGGAAAATGTGAATTTGCTTTCACAACCTGACCCATGCTCAGAAATCCTGGAAAATGAGAGAGTTTGCAAAGAATTATAGAACAGGCCATCGGGTTAGGCAATCTGTTCAGGCCCAGGGGAAATTCAAAAAGCGACAGTCTAATCAGAAAAGAGAAGAATCAGATAAAGAGATTCACACTGTATTACTTTCTGATGGAAGAGAAAGTTGAACCTTATAAAGTGATTGTGAAATTTAACAACCTACCTGTAGCCTTCAGAATAGATATTGGCACTTGCATTATGATGATAAATTAGGGTTCATATTAAATTTTGAAGCATGCTTGAGTGCAGTGTCCAAGAGAGGAATGAAATTAAGTACTCATAATAATGAAATGATTCTGTATTAAGATGAGTAAATATTGTAGTGGCATGTAAAGAATAACAGAAAATCTTTAAAAGGCTAAGAATACAACAAGAAGGTTCAAACTACTTTGTTATAACACAGTTGAAAAAAAATGCTAGATTGGATGAAATATGCAGGGTAGAGAAATAAAAAAAAAACCAACCTTACAGAAAAATATCATTTTTCCCAATAGCGTTTCAGAAAACATTAGATAAATGAAAAGTCCAAATTTATACTCAAGACAACAGTGACCTAAAATCTTTGAGAGTGATTCCATATTCTCGAGACCAAAAAAAATCAAAATGATACTAGAAAGGTTTGAATAGGAATATATTATTTTTCTTAAATCATTTTCTGAGTGGGCAATAGCCATTGTCTCATGACAATGCCAATTAGAACCATCTGCATCTA
The DNA here is from genome assembly GCF_049901735.1 of Notechis scutatus. NCBI lineage: Eukaryota > Metazoa > Chordata > Lepidosauria > Squamata > Elapidae > Notechis > Notechis scutatus. Next base: position 95,876,255 of record NC_142010.1, on the reverse strand, counting down.
TGAAAATGACACAGTTGCCATTAATCTAGTCTCTAAGTTAGACAGCTGTCTGGTTCTGTGGATTAAAAATGTCTTAGCCTGCTGGGTAGCAAACAACAGTAGGTTGGATATGTCCCAATTATACCAGCAGATGGAACCTGAAAAGCACTGTAAAAAATTAGTACCATTAATACCTGAGAGAGTGAAATACAAGACTGAAATCTTGAAGACAAGTGTTTTCTAGGGGACCCAAAATACAATCCTCAAAGGCAAAAGTGACAAAGATAAAATTCATCCTGTGACAGGCAAAATGTTTGCTCCTGCAGAACTAAGTTATAATGGCACACATCAGAACATCAGGCACATCTGGGGATCAGTTCTTATTATCAGTTCCTGCTCAGATTTGCAACATTTTTCAAATAATGAAAATAGTTACTTTCCCACTTTTAAAGTAAGGAATTGAATAGCTGTGAAAGAGAAAACAAAACAAAACAAAATATTTTTTCAGATAAATATTCAGTTCTTCAGTGATTTAGGTTTGCTTTGATCTCATGCAGGAATAAATTGTGCCCTATGATATTTCAGTGTATGGAATAGGAACTGTGTTGTTTCCCTCCCCCCTCCCCCAAAAATAATGATATTGGAGGAATAAAGATGCATAAAGATGAATAAAGAGTCCAACAAGGGATATTCTCAGCTGGAAAAGAAAAAGAAAAGAAAAAACAGGTTATTGTATTTGGCTTAAAGATGTTGCATTAACATTTCTATAGGAATTCATCATAAATAGGAGAATTTGAGAGAATTTATTTAAGGAAGATGAAATCAATTTCAGTTGGATTTCAGGTTGGGAGATGCTATCAGTTGTACCTGCTGATGACTTATCATAGAGCCAGGATAGATGCACCCATCCTTGGCTCTTTGATCTGCCAGTGGGTTTTGATACTATTGATCACAGTTTCTTTTTCAACTGACTATAGGGGCATTGTGTTATAAAGGTTATCTTCCTTTCTTAGTGACCAATTCCAGTCAATATTGCCAGAAGAGCCTCAGCACTTCATTTGTGGTGTGCTTCAGAAATCAATATATTTTCCCTTCCTATTAATATCTATATGAAACTGTTGAGAAGAGTAATCCATCATTTGTGGTCTGTCATAGGGATTGTATCAGCAGTACATCTGCATTTAAAAGACAAAGGCCACTCTTTTGAAGACAGTCCACATTTTAGACAGAGAAGACCACTGGTTGGTAAGGGGGGTCAAAAAGGCATCTATGTCAAAACTGAACAACCTTCTCTTAACAGAGGGGCAGGATTCTATGTTATTTATCTCCAATCTCAACAAAGTCCTTCCAACAGTTCCAAGGCTCTACACCCATTTGCACAACTCAGGTGATCCTGATTACACAGATAAACCTCCAGGTAGCCTTAACGACTCTATAAAAGAATGCAAATGACCAGATCTCTTCAAGGAGTATAAATCCTTCCATTTCCTACTATCCAGCTAGAGCTGAAGAAGCTTCTTTGATGAAAAGTGAAATGTCTTCAAAGAAACACCAGAAAGTCCAAGTTTTTGCTTCTTGAAAAACCACCTTTAGGCTGTATATGTGGATGTCACCCAGTTGTAACTCTTGACTTTGAGATAACCAAATTATGCTATCATATCAATTTCTATAAAATATTTTATTAATGGTTCAATTGATTTATTGTCCTAATTGATTAGTGTGACTAGAGTGTTTAGTGCAAATAGTGTGATTACTGACTAGTTGAAAAGATCAAGATTCATGTAATTTAATTGAATAGTAAAATCAATGATTTAGTGAATTTAAATGAACAGTGTGATTAATGATTAGTGTAATTAATTGATTAGTGTTTAGAGTAATTAATTGATTAGGCTGATTGATTAATTAATTGATTAATTAATTGAAAATAAATTAATTGATTAGTGATTAGAGTAATTAATTGATTAGGCTGATTGTTGCTCAGGAATATTATCTGACTAGAGAGATTACTGCAATTGATTGTTTGATGTGATATTGGCTATATAGATTACCCAAAATTGTTCTTTTAATTAATTCAATCAACGTACTATCTTAACAAAACCTACCATGCCAAAAAGAAAATCCAATGTCAAACCACAACCTAAAGAGAAGATAATCCCCACCAATGAACCACAAGACTCCTGCACATGCCTTAAATGCTACAAAAATCTAAAGGATAATGAAAACTCCATCAAATGTTCTCTGTGTAAAAAATACGCTCATCATGACTGCTTGGGATTACCTGAGCAAATGATTCAATACCTAGAATCATCCAATGAGTTTCCATATCTCTGCAAATCATGCAGACCCAAACTGGATCTGTCTGAAAGAGTTGATACCATCGAAACCATTGAAACATCCCTTAACACCATAGTAGCATCCCTGGATGCCGTAAAAAGAAAGAATATCCAACCTTGAAAAAAAAGACACAACGCAAAAACCTGAACATCCAATAGCTACAAACCACATCTCTACCCAACAACCACAACCCAATCCAAAACCCAATCCACAAATAAACACAACCCAGACAAATATTGATATCCCAATCCTCATCAGAGAAGCCGTTGAGCATGAACGGAAACGTCCAAACACCATCTTATTTGGTCTAGAGGACATCAATGACAATGATGACATCACAACTGTCCGAAACATCATCAGTGATTATCAAGCATCAACCATCTCTGCTGATGAAATACTTGACATTTCCCGCATTGGCCGAGAGCTCGAAAACAGAGACGGCTCTGTGGCCCCACGCTTGTGCAGGGTCATCTGCAAAAATGAATCAAGCAAACGTAAATTCATTTACACTATAAATTCACTCGCCAAAACCAACACCAACCATAAGAACCTCCGTTGTCGCCCTGACCTAACCATACAGCAACGTGCCCGCTCCCGTGTACTCCGCACTGAACTCAAAAAACGTCTAGACATTGGAGAGAAGGACCTGTACATTGACTACCATGCTGACTGTATCAAAAGTAAGCCACACAACCCGCAACTCAGCTTTAACCCTCAACCACAACCCTACCTCAACCGATCCACCATCACCCAAGACTAGGCATGCACGCCCCTAACTACCTCAATTCCAACTACTACTGGCCTTAAATGCAAACTACTCAATGCAAGAAGCCTCGTGAATAAAATACCTGAATTTTTCCTCCTACTAAATATGGCTAAATTCGACATTATATTTGTCTGTGAAACATGGCTCAATGCATCTCTCCCTGACTCCATTACCACAGTAAGGGACTATCATGTTTACCGATCAGATCATGAAATTCATAGAGGAGGTGGTGTTGCTATCTTCTATAAAAAGTCCTTACATCTAAAAAATATCCAAGTTACCCAGGAGCTTGCTCTTCCTGAGATCATCATCTGTGAACTATCCTTAAATATCACAATTCGATTCTTACTATGTTACAGAGCACCTGATTATGACATCGAACATGTAAACAAGCTAAATACATTACTAACATGGGCTGCATCCTGCCCATACCCTTTTATCTTTCTTGGTGATTTCAATCTACCTCATATTGACTGGACCCTAAATGAATGTACAACTGAAATCATACACACAACCTTCTACAATGCTATTACAAATCTGGGACTGGAACAACTAGTAACCAACAACACCAGACTAAACAACTGCCTCAATCTCATCTTCTGCAATAGTTTGAATTTAATTTACGGAATACAAACTAAAGAACCCTTTTCCAGCAGTGACCACAATATGATTGACTTTTGTCTCAACATACGCCCACACAAAAATCACCACAATGATGTAATCCCCAATTGTAACTTCAAAAAGGCAACTATGATCTTATAGACAACAATCTCTCATCCCTTGATTGGCAATCTCTATTCACTGGATGCAATACTGTTGAAGACCATTACAACATATTTTTACTTGAAGTCAAAAGAGTCATCAAACTATATGTACCAACAACAACTCCCAAAACAAAACAAAAAGCAGATTACCCATAACAATAAGGAAACTTCAATCCAAAAAGAGATCACTCTGGCGGAAAAACAAATCTGGTCACGTTGCCAATTTCAAAAGCCGATACAAAAATTTATGCCACCAGATAAAGACCGAATGCATCAATTATCACATTAAACAAGAGGAAAACCTTCTAAGCACCAATTCCACCCGTGCTTTTTACAATTTTGTAAACAACAAACTAAAAGACTCAAGGTCCATCCCACCCTTGATAGGACCTGATGGTAAAGACTGCAACGACGACACCATTAAAGCCAACCTCTTTAACACATTCTTCGGCTCAGTATTTGTAAACAGCAATGGATCATGCCCAGTATTTTCTAGCCGTACCACAGATAACAACAATGATCTAATACATATCGATTTTACAGAAGACAATGTTGAAAAAGCACTACGCAATCTAAAACCATCTCTATCTATTGGACCGGATGGAATATGTGCCTACTTCTTAAAAAAGCTATCCACTGCCATAGCCAAACCTCTAAGCATAATCTTTGAAAAATCTTTCAGGACCAGCTCCTTGGCTAACCTATGGTCACAAGCCACAGTCATCCCCATCTTCAAAAAGGGAGACCCAAGCCTAGTTGAAAATTACAGACCAATCTCCTTATGCTGCGTCACCTGTAAAGTCATGGAATCAATTATTAACCAATCCATCATCCTCCACTTAGAGACAAACAACCTACTCTCCAATAAACAATTTGGTTTCAGAAAAAAACTATCCTGTAATCTGCAACTCTTACACTGCAAAAACATATGGATGACACAACTCAACCAGGGCAAAGCAATAGACGCAATCTACATAGACTTCTGTAAAGCCTTTGATTCAGTGGTACACGACAAACTACTCCTAAAAATAAAATCCTATGGTATCTCTGGACAACTGAATAACTGGATAGAAGCATTCCTGGCAAACAGACAACAAATGGTCAAAATCGGGAGCGTCCTATCAAATTCTGTACCTGTCAATATTGGTGTCCCCCAAGGCAGTGTTCTAGGACCAACTCTCTTCATACTCTACATAAATGACCTCTGTGATCATATTAAGAGCAATTGCGTTCTTTTCGCTGATGATGTAAAGCTGTTCAATACCACAGACAATACTGCTACCCTAAAAAAAGATCTTGACTATGTATCAGAATGGTCAAACAAATGGCAACTTCAAATCTCAACAAATAAATGCTCTGTCTTACATATTGGCAAAAAAAATCAGAAAATAAAATACATATACAAGATCTTGAATAGTCAAGATCTTGTTGATGACCCAAGCTCTTTAAAGGACCTTGGAATACTCACCTCTAATGATCTAAGTGCTAGAGCCCACTGCAACTACATAGCCAAAAAGGCATTAAGAGTTGTTAACCTAATCCTACGTAGCTTTTTCTCTGGTAATATCACACTACTAACCAGAGCATACAAAACATTTGCTAGACCAATACTCGAATACAGTTCATCAGTCTGGAACCCACATTACATATCTGATATTAGCACAATTGAGAAAGTCCAGAAATATTTCACAAGAAGAGTTCTCCACTCCTCTACTCGTTGTAGAATACCTTATGCCACCAGACTTGAAATTCTAGAACTAGAAAACCTTGAATTACGCCGTCTTCGGTCTGATTTAAGCATGGTATATAAAATCATACATTGCAATGTCCTACCTGTCAATGAATACTTCAGCTTCAACCATAACAACACAAGAGCACACAATAGATACAAACTCAAAGTTAACCGCACCAAACTTGATTGCAGGAAATACGACTTCAGCAATAGAGTGGTCAATGTCTGGAATACTCTACCCGACTCTGTAGTTTCTTCCCCAAACCCCAAAAACTTTAACCTTAGACTGTCTACTATTGACCTCACCCCTTTCCTAAGAGGTCTGTAGGGGCGTGCATAAGCGCACCAACATGCCTACCGTCCCTGTCCTATTGTTTCTCTTATTCTTCTTTTATTTTTCTTATATGTACCCATTTCATGTATTCACAACTATGTATACACTTATACTTATTATCTTGTAAACAATTGGCAAATCAAATAAATAAATAAAATAAATAAATAAATATCTTGAATGTAGACATTGTGCAGATATGGATAAGGAGGAACAGACTAAGGTCAATTCTGCCAAAATTGAGGAGCAGGGAAGGACAGAGGGGCAGGGAAAGACAGAGGGAGGGAGGGAGAGGGGGAGAGAGAGAGAGTTAATAATAATAATAATAATAATAATAATAATAATAATAATAATAATAATAATAATAATAATAATAATAATAAGAGAGAGAGAGAGAGAGAGAGAGAGAGAGAGAATGAAACAAATTCAGTCTCCCCAGAGATCCATGTAGGTCCCAACCTACCAATGCTCTGAAATTTTTCAAAAATTGTAATTTTTCCATTAAAATTCCCCAAACAATTCTGGAGTCCTATGACCTTCTAATCTTAAAATAAAATAATAAAATAATGTATCTTTATTATAGTAGAAGCCAGAGATGGTATTCAGCAGGTTCTGACCAGTTCTGGAGAACCGGTAGCTGAAATTTTGAGTAGTTCGGAGAACTGGCAAATACCGCCTCTGACTGGCCCCGCCTCCATCTATTCTCTGCTTCTCTGAGTCCCAGCTGATCGGCTGGGTCTTCTTTTGTTGGCCCTGCAGAAGAGAATGGAGCTGGAAAGCAGGTTAGTGGGCTGGGGAGGGAATGGGATTTTGCAGTAACCTTCCCCTAGGAGTGGGGAGGGAATGGAGATTTTACAGTATCCTTCCCCTGCCATGCCCACCAAGCCATGCCCACCAAGCCATGCCATGTTCACCAAGCCATGCCCACAGAACCAGTAGTAAAAAAAATGAATTCCACCACTGGTAGAAGCTTATATATAATGTAGGAAATTAGCTTATGACTATAAAATCCTTGTAAGGTATCTTCTAGTGCTAAACAGATTAGATTAGATATTAGAAAAGATCACTGCAAAAATTGTATGTTTGTTGGAATATTTGAAACACATCCAGTGAAATCTTCCTAATGGAAAAAGCAATATTTTAACTTTTATCTTAATGCTGGAGCATTAAGCTTTAGAAGATTACCCAGAACAAAATTGTGTGTTTTATTGGACAAACTAGTACTGGTCCAACCCAAAAGGCTACAGAAAATACTATAGAATTGTATAAGACACAACCTAGCATTTGTTGAATGACTGCATTATACAATTATGTATAATGGTCAAACCTAGATGTTCTACAGTACTCTGGCACAAACATTTTGTATACATAGGCAACATTACATTTATTTACACTTGATATACATGGAATCCTATACAGGATATGTAGACTTCAGCTCAGCATTCAATACAATCATTCTATATATTCTTCTAGCTAAATTAAATCACTTAACTGTGCCTGACCACACTTTTAAGTGGATCATAAGCTTTCTAACCAACAGGAAGCAGCAGGTGAAGCTAGACAAAATCACATCGGATACCTATACAATTAGCCCAGCCCCGCCCCCCGGGCTGTGTGCTCTCTCCATTTGTCTTCTGTCTCTATACCAATGATTGCATCTCAAAGAATTCCTCTGTTAAAGTACTGAAGTTTGGAGATAATACAACAGTTTTTGGTCTCATTTGAGACAACAATTAATCTGCATACCTTGTGGTGTGGCCAGATCGGTCTGGAACACTTAAAACTGTAGAAATGATAGTAGATTTTAAAAGAAGCCCTCCTATATTACAAACACTCACAATACTAACAACACAGTAGCAACAGTAGAGATCTTCAAGTTTCTAGGTTCTATAATATCTTAAGACTTAAAATAGACACCTAACATCAAACACGTCATCAAAAAAGCACAACAAAGAATGTTTCTCTTGTGCCAACAGAGAAAGCTCAGCTCAGGCTGCCCAAGGAGCTACTGATACAGTTCTACAGAGGAATTATTGAATCTGTCATTTTCACCTCTATAACTGTCTGGTTTGGCACTACAACCAATCAAGACAAACACAGACTTCAAGGGATAATTGGAACTACAGAAAAAACAATCGCTACTGATCTGCCTTCCATTAAGGGCCTATATACTGCACGAGCCAGAAAGACGACTGTGAAAATATCTACAGACCCTTTGCATTCTGGACATAAACAGTTTTAACTTCTACCCTCAAAATGATGCTATGGAGCATTGCACATCAGAACAACTAGACACAAGGACAGGTTTTTTTCTGCCATGCCGTCACTCTGCTAAACAACTAATTCCCACAACACTGTCAAACTATCTAGAAAGCAGTGGTGGTGTGCTGTCCCAGCCAGTCTATAGGAATTGGATAGTTACTTAGGAATTATGAGCTGTCTCCTTAAGGGAATGCATCATGGTAAATGTAGTTAAAGGTATTCTGGGAAATGTAGTCCATATCACGTGACCACATCTGTAATCCTGATTGGTCACTAAATTGACCTTCAAGGGGTTGGGGAAAGTTTTACTCACTTTTGCCTGAACTCCCTAACTCATGGGAGCTGCTTTCTATCATTACGAGATGGGTTAGGAGATAACCATCTTTTACTTTTCTGTATCCTGTACAGAGGTGTATTTGAAGCTGTACAAGGCATATATACAAAGGATTGGTCATTAAAGATGTGAGTTATGAGGATACCTGATGAACTAATGAATGTACTTTGTTATGGACGTCTTGTTGAGTTATCTATCTGCATCTGTACTCAGAAAGCTCAAACTACCCAAGGAGCTGCTGATACAGTTCTACAGAGGAATTATTGAGTCTGTCATCTGCACCTCTATAACTGTCTGGTTTGGTTCTGCCCAACAGTACAGACACAGACTTCAGAGAATAATTAGGAGTGCAGAAAAAACTACCAACCTGCCTTCAATTGAGAACCTGTATACTATACGTGTCAAAAAGAGGGCTGTGAAAATATTTACAGACAAATATTCTGGACATAAACTGTTTCAACTTTTACCCTCAAAACGACTCTATAGAGCATTGCACATCAGAACAACTAGACACAAAGACAGTTTTTTCCTGAATGCCATCACTCGGCTAAACAAATAATTCCCGGAACACTGTCCAACTATTTACAAAGTCTGCACTACTATTACTATTAATTTTTTCATCACTCCTTATCACTTATCCCCTCCCACTTGTGACTGTATGACTGTAACTTTGTCGCTTGTATCCTTGTATTGACTGTTTCCTAGTATGATTTGATTGCTTATTGTATGACTATTATTAAATGTTATACCTTATGATTCTTGACTCTTGATGAATGTACCTTCTCTTTTATGTACACTGAGAGCATTTGCACCAAGACAAATTCCTCGTGTGTCCAATCACACTTGGCCAATAAATAATTATATCTTCTATCATAATTGTAAAAATAAATTTAAATGCAAGTGTGTCTTTTTTCATTCAAGAATAAACATCCCAGGCTTGATCCTGTGCTGCTATGCCGAACTCCTCTTCACTGTCCCAGAACTCTCCAGTGGCCTGGAAACATTCCCATTGTTTAGGGATATCCTCCCTTGTATTAATAATAATATTAATAATGTGCATTATTAATAATATTAATAACAGCTTGCCTTCAGAGGTTGTGGTAGCTTAATCACTGGAAGCTTTCAAGAAGAGACTGTACTGCCATCTGTCAAAAATGCTTGGGCAGGGTTGAACTAGATGACCTACAAGGTCCCTTCCAACTCTGTTAATCTGTATACTCTGTATTATCTGTAATATTTCCCACTTGGCATTAATGTATTCCTAGCCATGCTGATCTCTGGAGAGTTGCTGAAAGTAGATATCCTGTTGCTTCTATTTACATCATGACTGAGTGCCTTCCACAACCTAGTGTCACAATTTTCTTGAGATCTTATATGAGCATCTAACTTTTAGAAATTCTTATGGAAGTAAATTCAAAACAAACTCTTTTTAATGACATAACAAATATATTCCACTTTCTGTGGTTATCTTTTTTTTCTATTCTGACAAAGGCTAAAGTATTTTTCAAATTATTATCAGAAGTTGTTTTTTAACAGATACAAGGTTTCCAAATAATTATAACTTTCATTCTTTAACCATACCTTCTCTGTATAGGACTATTCACAATCATTAAACCAGTGAGCAAAACAGGCAATTTCAGTATAATTGTAAATAAAAAGTTCAATTTGTTAAAGATCTAGAACTAGGATGGGATGGAAGCACATTGAATTATGTCTATTTGTTAATAGTGAAAAACTTTTATGAGCTAGCACAAATTTTATTTATTTATTTAACCAGAGGTTCTTTGAAAACCAAGGAGTTCTCCAGAATCCATGAGCATGCAAAAGTTTTGTAAGACCTATCAAATCAAAACAACCATTCCCTGTTCTGACCCAGCTCTCCAAACATAACAAAGCATCTGATGTGAGCTCAAAAGATTCCTTTATTAGGAATGTCGGCTACCCTGGCAAAAAGTTTCTCTCAGAGACTAACAAGTCTATCTGGCCAGAAGATGAACAGTTGTCTGTCATCCCTGCCTGCTGCCTTTTATCCCCAGAGCTAGGATGGGGCCTCGCTAGCAGTGGTGGCTCTTCCTTTTCCATGATCAGCCCATGGCTTTCCACTGCTCTTCTCTTCTCTGCCTTCTGCGGAGCTGTGCATCAGGCACTGGTCCCAGCTATTCCTCCTCTTCTTCATCAACCATTTCCAGACCAGTGCTGACTCTCCATCCAAGGGTAGATAGCCCAGGCTTCACCCCCCTCTCTCTATCTCTTTCTCTCTCTCTCTGCTGGCTACATTCCCTCTTCCCCCTCAGAGCTCCCAGGTTGCCCTGATGCTGACCCTGACTCCCACACCTCTTGCCCCTCTTATGATTCAGCTGCTGGAGGGACTGGTGGCCGACAGGCTACAACATGCCCTTTCATTCCAAGTGGCAACCAAGGTCTCAACTGAAAAGTATACTTCAGGAAAACTGTTTAAGTAAGTCTTGCTTCCATGTGGATTTCAAGTTTGATTCAGTTCCTCGATCCCCATGGTGTAGTTTTCATACTATGCTATGGTTTAATAGAAGATAGGTAGAAAAAATCCCAAGTAAATATTTTTGTCAGTTAAAATAAGAGACACCTGTGAGCCCTTCATGTCATCAGAAAGAGTAGCTAGCTACCTAGATAGATAGCTACCTACCTAGATAGATAGATAGATAGATAGATAGATAGATAGATAGATAGATAGATATAGAATAGAATAGAATAGAATAGAATAGAATAGAATAGAATAGAATAGATAATTGATATCAGGTAAGGAAAAACATATATTACCTCAGCATAATATGAAATTCCTGAAAATTTACTTTTTGTTTTTAAAGATATAATAAATTTATGTTAGACTTTTCAAAATAGTAAAAAGGAAACCCAGCCATTTAAAAATACAAAAATCAGGAATAGAGGTAGTTAACGTCAGGGAAAAATATGACTGAAAATAGATCAGATAACTGCTTGGTTCATGAATCTATTTGTTGAACATGGACTATGCAATTAGTCTGGACAGAATTTTTTCTTTTATCATGTAGAATTTCATTCTCTGAATGTGTAATTGTTTGGTGGCTCATTACTTTTGTAACTCATGTTTATGTAAAGGGCAGATTTCTCTTTTAATCTTTCAGAACACCTGTTAATGGCAAAGCAATTTATGTTTTACAGACATGTAATTTCAAATAGAAATCAAAGCAAAATTATTGATAGGTTGTGATACGGCTCTCCTTATACAAATAATACTGTTTTCATTGCAAAATCAGCATCGCCTGATTAGGTCAGATTTTTTTAAAAAAATTATCAACCATTTTTCTGTGGCATAAGCTTCTCTTATATGCTCTTCCTGGTAAGATATTTTGTTTGTTTGTTTGTTTTTATTTTAGATTTGTTTGCCACCCATCTTGCCACAAGGCAATAAGACATTGGCCTACTTTACCAATTGCTGAGTAACTTGCTGATTTCAAACTAGACAAAACACAGATAACCAACTCAGGAGGTCGGTCTTGAGGCATTACTGACCCAAGTTTAAAAGGTGAAAAACTTCAATTGGGGTTTTGTGGCAAATGCTCAAATGTGCTTTTTACAATAATCTCTGCTAAAGACATAGCAGGGAATGCCATGGGTCCACTCATGAAACTACATCAAGAGGCAGAGATGATTACAAAAAGAATGCAACTTTTTTTTCAAATTCTCATTCCACCCAGTTGTATAAAGACATAGTATTAAGTATCAAGTATATAGTAAAAAGATATACTGGTATGGGATTAAAATGTATTATATTTAAATTTAAGGCTTAGAATTAGATTTAGAATTTATAAATTTAAGGCTCAGAATTATTACATTCATATACCAAAGCAGATAAAAACTGAAGCCTATCAGGTTCCATAGAAAGTATGTTGTCTGTTATGGGATTTCTCCACAGAACCACCCTACTGGGTGACTGAAATAGAAATGACAGGTGTATTTTTTATGTTTGGCTGATGAAGCTATGTGGTGGGTTGTTTTTTGTTTTTTGTTTGTTTGGTTGTTGTTGTTGTTCCCTTCACTTTTCCTCCCTGCCCTCCATTTTATGAATTGTCTTAAATTCAGCTTCTTGTGTCAAAAAAAGCATACAGAAAAAAAAAGGCAAGGGAAGACAAATAGTTTCATAAACTGTGGGTTATGAGGATATGGATGAACATCTGAGAGAAGGCATTGAGCAAACAGAAAACAAATTCCCTAATTCTCTGAGAGATCTAACACATTTATTCCAACAAAATATTAGCAAGGAAAACAAGCTTTGGCCACTGTTATGACACATTTACTGCTGATTGCCTTAGAAATTCTTGGGTTTCAATCTCCCTAGTTACTCCACTTATCATTATGTCCTGCAGCTTCAATCTAGCCACAACTTTGGATATTCCTCTTCTGTGCTGAGACAATTGGTTCTAAGCATTTACAGTATATCAACCATACCTTCAGCAAACAAGCACTGCTGAAGTCAAACAGTCCCTTTGAGGCTCTTAAATCTGATACAGAAATCTATAGTTCTATTTCTACCATACTTCCACTTGTTGTTATATGAGAAATCACAGAAACAACTAAATTTCTTTTATGTGTGCATCACTTTCTCAAAGTCCAAGTTCAAGATGAGGTTGATGGCAACATTTATGTTTGCTTTGCAGAGTTCCACAGCTATTTTGTTTATTTGTACTCAAGTTCACAATTTTGCAATCGCATAGAAGTTTTCTTTAAAAATACAACATAGAAGTGTATAGAAGTATATAGAAGTGGTTTGTTCTATGCTGATATCTGTTGTAATGAATCAATTTACATGTCTAGGCTACTTAAAACAAAACAAAAATATTTCTATAAATTCAGAGATAAAAATGTCATAGTATTCTCCCAATACCACGGAAGAATCATTCCCAGACACTTCTGGGGAAAAACCCTGTTTAGAATTAGAGGGCATCAAATGAATATGATAGGATATTCATTTCTAAAAAGTTAATGAAATGTTTGGCATGTGTCTTTTCAATAATTTACCTCTATGTCATTAATAAACTTTATAGTTAGTAGTTTCATCTAATTTTTCCATTCTAGCAATTGAGAATTACCAAGACAGTTTTTATTTGATGGACATCTAATTTAGTTAATGTAATTTAATTTAGGGACAATAATCATCCTATAGCTAGTCAGAATAATTTTGTCATAGAAGAACTATTCAATTGCTGAACTAAATCATTTTAGAGCCCTTGTTCCAGATTTTTCTCTAGTGGGATGCAGCATAGTGGTTTATTATTACTGTTTATTGTTACTGTTGTTATAAGAACATACTTTTATTGCTTTATAATACAATCAATGTAGTCCTCAAGAAATTGGTGAACTCCAACACCTAGTAATCTTACCGACAATGATCAGTGCTAAGAAATAATGAAAAACGGTGTTGGTACTTACCTGATACGCCCGTTCTCTGTGAGCTGTGAAGAGCATCCAGTGATGGGAAGGTGCCTCAGTCCCTTCTAGGAAGGTTGGGCTTAAACTTGAGGACACTCCTCCTCCTCCACGAAACTCCTCCTTAGCATCCCCAGTTTTGCGAAGCCAAGGTATTGATACCCTATATGCTTAAGCCTTTGTAATAACCCTGGCCGGAACAGACCCCCTACCAGACAGAATAAAAGGGAGGGGCTGGATGCTCTTCACAGCTCACAGAGAGCAGGCGTATCAGGTAAGTACCAATGTCCTTTCTCCCATGAGCTGTTCAGAGCATCCAGTGAATGGACATACCAAAGCTTGGCACTGTCCTAAGGGAGGGACTCCGTCTGGGTTGCAGACCTAACTGTCTCTTGAAATAACTTGCTGCAAAACTCTCCTACCAAATGAAGCCTCAGCAGAAGCAAATATGTCAATTTTATAATTTCTAATAAATGGAGATGGAGAAGCCCAGGTTGCAGCTCAGCAAATCTCCTCTATTGTAGCTTGGGTCGCCCATGCTGCTGTGGTGGCTGCACTCCTGGTGGAGTGAGCGGTAATGCCTTGGGGCACTGGAATCAAGCGAGAGTCATACAACTTAGCGATGGTGGCCCTTAGCCATCTACCTATGGTAGAGGGTGAAACCTTGCGCCCCAGGGTGTTAGGCTGAAAGGACATGAAGAGGGCTTCTGTCTTTCTGGAGGGTGCCATGTGCTCTATGTAGATGCGTAAGGCTCTTCTTACGTCCAAGCGGTGCCATTGGTGTTCGAGCCTCCTGTGATGGACGTGAGCAAAAATTTGGGAGCACCAGCTCTTGAGCTCTATGGAATGCCGAATTAACTTTTGGGATGAAGGAGGGATCTGGTCTGAGAACCACTCTATCCGAATGGAAAATGCAGAGATCTTTGTGCACCGATAATGCAGCTAGTTCGGGGATTCTTCGGGCAGGTGTAACTGCTATTAGGAAAACTACTTTGTAGGTTAGAAATCAAAGCGTCGTGGTCCTTAGTCGCTTGAAGGGACTGTAGTAAGGGCCAATAGTACCTTATTTAAGTCCCAAGATGGGTATCGATGCTTTACGGGGGGCCTCAAGTTCTTGGCACTGTGCAGAAAATTGCGAATGGGAGGGTGATGAGATATGGAGGTAAAATCATCCCAAGATATGACCAAAGCCAAGGCCGCCACCTGTCTCCACAGAGTATTGGGTGATAACCCTTTGTTTAGGCCCTCCTGTAAAAATTCTAATAACTGCGCTACTGATGGGGAAGTGGGGTCGATCTGAACCTTCTGACACCAATGGCAGAAGCTAGACCAGGTGGCCTCATAGATTCAGTTTGTTGAAGGATGTCGAGCCAACTGAATAGTGTGAATAACTTGAGTAGAAAGGTGTTCATCTCTCAGACATCGCTGTTCAACTTCCATATGGCTAGGTTTAGCCATTGGGGGTCCAGGTGTAGCACTGGGCCCTGAGACAGCGATATGACCGATGATGGGATCCTCCACGGTGGTACCGTCAAGAGGTCCTTCAGGTCCGCGAACCATGCTTTCCTTGGTCAATAAGGAGCCACTAATAGCAGGTCCATTTTTTCTTCCAGCAACTTCTGAATCAATTTGGGAATCACAGGGAGGGGAGGAAAGGCGTATAGCAGTCCGGTGGGCCAGTGACATCTGAGTGTGTTCATGTCCTCCGCCCCCTGCGATTGGTAACGAGAAATGAATTGGGGAAGCTGTGCATTGAGTGGGGAGGCAAACAGGTCGACTACCGGTTGGCCCAACCTCCGAGTAGCCTCTAGAAAGATCTTGGGGTCCAGACACCATTCTGATTAGTCCAATGTGGCTCTGCTGAGCCAATCCACTTGTACATTCGCTACTCCAGATATGTGCTCCACCTTTAGAGAGAGAAGATGAATTTTGGCCCGCAGGAATAGTCTTTCTGCTTCCCTCATTAGTAGATTGGAATGAGTGCCCCCTTGTTTGTTGATATGGGCCTTTGTAGTTATGTTGTCTGTTAAGACGAGCACATGTTTGCAATGGAGATGCAGGAGGAATTGTCAAAGTGCCAACTCTCAGTTCTAGCCAGTTGATATTGTGTGCCTTCTCTGAATCCCTCCAAAGGCCTTGCACTGTATGTGATTGGAAGTGGGGCCCCCATCCCACTAGACTGGCGTCTGTTGTAACAATTGACCTGTGTGAATCCTTGAAAGGGTATCCCTTGTTGAATTTGGGTCGTGTCCACCATCGTAGAGACCTGAGAACGGTTGATGGAACTTTTACGCAACTCCTGCCGTCGTCTCTCCCGGCGTGTTGGTATGGCAACAGGAACCATTGCAGGGGTCTTGCATGGAACCAGGCCCAAGGGATAATAGAAATACAAGAAATCATTTTTCCGAGCAATTTAGAAAGGAGACATAGTTGTACTTTCCTAAGAGTTCTGATCTGTTGAACCAACTCTCTAATGCTTTCTTGTCTGTCAGGGGAGAGGAAAATTTTGCCTTCCAGGGTATCAATGATGGCGCCCAGGTGCATGAGTCTAGTAGAGGGTGTTAAATGACTTTTTGACCAATTGATTGAGAACCCATGTTGTTGTAGGGTTTCAAGTGTAGTTTGAATGTTTGAATTTGCTTGATTGATGGAAGATACCAGAATAAGAATGTCATCCAAGTATCATTGAAGTCAGATGAACCTATCTCTGAGTGATGCTGCCAAGGCAGCCAAGACCTTTGTAAAAGTTCTGGGAGCTGAAGCTAGGCCAAATGGGAGAGCAATATATTCGTAATGGACATTGTTGTAACAGAAATGAAGGAATTTGAAATGTGAAGGCCTAATTGGGATATGTAAGTAAGCTTCCGTGAGGTCTATGGAGGTAAGGACATCGTCTTTTCTGATGCTGAGAAAGATGGATTGGAGAGTGGTCATTTTAAATTTTTGGTAAACTAAATATTGGTTTAGACGTTTTAAGTCCAGGATTGCCCTCCATCCCCCTGAACTTTTAGGGACCATGAAGAGGTGCAAATAAAAACCAAGACCTTTTTTATTAGAAGGGATGGGTTGTATGGCCCAGATCTCTAGTAGATGTGCTATGGCTGTGTCCATGAGAAACCTTTTTTCTGCATCCCTGGAAATTGGGGACTTCATAAAAAAATCTGTGTGTGTGTGTGTGTGGAGCTGAACTCCAGTGCCAGACCAAATAGTACTGTGTTCCTGACCCATGTGTCAGTGGTAGAGGAGTCCCATTGGTCGGCAAACCTTTTTAGGCGACCGCCAATGGGAATCTTGTTGTGGTCATTACTTGGACCTGCGGAAGGGCCTAGGTCCTGTTCCTCGAAATTGTCTCCTAGGATGGAGTCCCCTTCTATATCTGTCCCCAGGTTCAATTCTATCTGTCTGTTGTCTGAATCCAGGCTGTCTTTGAAATCTTGGATAGTAGGGTTGGTAGAAGGGGCGAAAGGAACCCCTACAAAAGGGCTGTGGTGATCTGGACTCTGATCAATGAAAAAGAGAGGGAAGAATTTTCTTTTTGGTTCTGGTTTCAATTAAGAGGGGTTCAAGCGCACTGCCAAATAGTTTGTTCTCCGAGATGGGAGCTGAGACAAGCCACCACTTGTGCTTGACATCTGCCTGCCAATGCCTGAGCCAAAGTAACCTTCTAGCTGCAATTTGGGAAGCAATGGCCCTAGAGGAAAATTTAACTACTTTGAAGGTAGCATCTGCTGAAAACTCTGCAGCAGTGATTAATTTAGCCACATCTTGATGTGCCCTGAGGCTGGAATGGTATCCCTCAGGTGGTGGAGCCATCTGAGAGATGATCTGGTGAAAAAGGAGGCAGCTGTGGCCGCTCTGATGGCCCATGCATCCGAGACGTGTGCCCTGCGGAGGGCTAGTTCTGCCCTCTTTTCCTCAGGCTTGAGAGCCTCTTCAGCTTCACTTGGGATGGCTGAGGAAGATGCAAGTGCAATGATAGGCTCATCCATTTCTGGAGTGTTTAGAAATTTAGAGAACTCGGGTGCCAAATTATAGTATTTTTTATCATGTCCTGTGGGACCAGGATATGAGGCTGCTGCAGCCCATTGTTTTTGTACTAAATTGGAAAACATGTGTGGCACAGGGATAACCTCTGCCTCAGTGACTGGTTGAGAGAATATGAGATCCTCTGCTTCCCCTGGAGTATTTGGTGGGGGAGAGGTACCCATATTATCCAGTCGTGTGGTGTTCTTAAACAGCAGGGATTTAAATAATTGTGGGCGAAATAATCCTGTAAATACGGGGAAGTCAGGTGAGAGGCCTTCATCATCAGATCCTTTCTAGTGGATCCACCTCTGACAATACCTGGTCAATGGTGTGTACCAACCCTTCCTCCATTTGATCCATTGGATTCCCTTGATCTCCCATATTCTATGTGTACTGAGGGTCTCTGACAATGGGCAACGATAGTTCTGCGGGGGGGGATACCTGATGAAGATGTGGATCCGTGATGCCCAGAGACCATTCAGAAAGAGACCTGCAACCCGAAGCTTAGGGTGTTCGTCCTTCCTGAATAGCCTGTTGGATGCCTGCTGCTATGCCCTTCTGGATAGCTAGCTCCATCCACGCCCTCATGTTGGCAGGGATTTCCTCTGGAAGTTCCTCCTCTTGTCTGAGGCCAGCTGCAGTTGGCATAAATGTTGCCTCTGGGGCCCTCCTTGGGGAGAGAATGTTAGAAAGACATTTCTCCTGGGGAGATTGTATTGATATGCTGCTCCTTCTGGATAAATCCAGAGAGGCGGTTGGAGGGTTCTGGGCCTGTGAGGTAGAGGGTATGATGAGTGATGAAGAGGTGGGCTGTGCAGCTGTTCGTGTACATTTTTCCACCTGCCTTTCTAATGCCTGATGGCATCTGCGTGCATCTTTCTCTGCTGCCTTAGAGGTCTTTTTGGGCTCCGTGGACTTATCTCTATTTTTAGCAGTTAGTCTAGATCTGGAGTCATAGCTGCTGGCCATGGTAATGCTTTGATAGCAATGGAAAGAGGCTATGAAATTAGGTGGCTGGAACACCTAGGGGCCTGGTCACTTAAGGGGCAGGGGATCCTGGAATAAATAGTTCCCCGATGCCTTTAACAAATGTTGTCTCCTTGTACTGTTTTGCTTTGTTATCTATCTATCTATCTATCTATCTATCTATCTATCTATCTATCTATCTATCTATCTTTTAACAACGTAAAGATTTGTAGAAATTTAAGTTAATCAAGTCAGTTTTTGAATAAAGTACTTGTAATATCAAATACGGAGACCAGAACACCCCGCTCCAGACCTGGCACCTATATGAGAGCACAGAGGTCTGTAACTGATAATTAGATCAGTTTAGCTGCACTTATTGCCTGTGGAATCCAGCAGTTCAAGTCCTCTATCATCCAGTGGACTGGTGGCAGGGACTCCCCCTTCCCAGGTCTCCAACAAAGGAAACCTTGTTGGGAAACTTTCCTCACAGACAGTAACAAATGCTCAGCAAATTTAACCACACAGCCTTTAAAATACTGGCTGCCTCATGGCAGAATGAAAATGAAAGCAGCTATCACCGCCTGGCCTGCTGAAAGCAAAACCCACTCAGCGGGAAGGCGCAGGGGCTAATTCCCTGTCCTGAGGTGTTCTGTGGGGAAAGTCTCGTAGTAAAAAGGAAAAAGGGCTGCACTTTTAAATGGAAGCTTCAAACCTCAAAGGGACAGAGCGTTTACTCAGCTGGCTGGGAGATCGGAGAGATAAGCCTCTTCGTTTAGAAGTTTAAGGCAGCTTGTCTCTGAAAGGAGAGGCTTTTAGCCTCAGGGCAGATTGGAAAGATAAGCCTCCCTGTTTATGAGGCTTTAGCCTCGGGAGGCTGGAACATAAAAACAAAACAAAACAAAACACCGAGCAAAATGACTTTTGGAGGTTGCCAGGGGGGTGGTTGGTGTCTGAAAATATGGTATTACCTAACCTGATAAATAAATCAGCTAAATTAGCTAAATCGTCAGTGTTCTGTTCCGACCAGGAAAACAATAACACAACCTGTCTGAAGAAAGGCTGAGCTAAAACTGGGGACGCTAAGGAGGAGTCTCGTGGAGTACGAGGAGTGTCCTCAAGTTTAAGCCCAGCCTTCCTAGAAGGGACTGAAGCACCTTCCCATCACTGGATGCTCTGAACAGCTCATGGGAGAAAATAGCAGGACAATATTTAATAGTAAATTCATCATCATTATCATCTGAAGATCAAAAGCCTTCCTTCCATTTTCATTCAAAATTCCTGCATTTTAATAATTTTGGCACTAATATTTGTGTGCATCTATATTTAATGTTTTATTATTTACTATTTATGTAACACATACACACACACCATGTACCCAAAATCAAGCTCAATGGACAATTTATTATCAAAATTACAGTACATTGACTATTTGAATTGGTTGCCATTTTCATTCTAAACACTTGCTTACTCATTTGACACATGACATTTGAACATATCTAAGTTCAGTAACATTTCATCTGAAAAAAATAAAATAAAACATATTGTGAATTGCCTACGTGGCTTGGCTTTTGCTTTTATACTTATTTGTCCATCTATCAATATAAGCAAGAGATGTCTCTAGCTTTGAAAGCAATAAGCATAAATGAAATAAAAGCTGAAAAAAAGTATTAAGTAAAGTATAGCAATTTTTTTTTACTGCAAACTTGATACAAACAGAAAATACCCATAGACTAGACAATAAAACTTGGCAATATGCAATACAGAAATATAAGTATATGACAAATATCATATCATTTCAGCAAGTGGGAGCCCATCATCCTCAACAAACATAGCTATGAGTGTTTCTAGCCCTTTCCCTAAGAACAATACATCTGTACTGAGGTAAAAGTCTCTGAGGTGATTAGACAACATACATTATAACTTTCCCTCTTAGCAAATAACATCCATTATTTCAGAACACATATTCCCTGATGGTGGTATACATACCGAAGACATACATGGATACATGAAAAAATCTTACCTGATCCTGCAACTCTAAATCCCTACATCAGATAGCCAACCTGATTATCAAGAATTTCAAGTCAAGCTATGATGATCTTTTGTGAAAAAGCAAAAGTATGAGAAATAAGATTTATATGACTCATCAACTACAGCTTATATGCATGTATCATCTAAAATGAAAAGCATTCTCAAAGAAAAATGGGTGCAACCAATTAGTCTTTTCCCTTCTTTCATAATTCCACTAGGCCAAAAATCACTATTTGAGGTTACTGGACAATATGTGATCCTAAAATCCTTGGATTTGTTTCTTAGAGCACTCTAGAATTTGTTATTGAAGTGTAGATTTTATTATTTACTTGTGTTGTTAAATTTATATCATGACTCTGGACTATGTCTCCCCAGCACATTAACCATTACACCAAACTGGTTAATATGAAGGAAGACATTATCCATGGCAGGAAAGTAATCTTATAATGCATTTAATTTTAATTGAAGTCAAATATGAAGAAAAAACAAAGGTCTTAGCTTTATTGGTCTTAGCTTTAGCTACTGCTTTTTAGTGTGTAGCCCCTGTTATGCTACTGACAACCTGAGAAAGCACTTGGCCCACAAAACTCACCAGATTGTCAGAAAACCAAGATGCACAGAAAACAATTTCTAGCATATAATTATTATCTCTTAACAAAGATAACTATTGAAATAAAATGAGTTCTAGAAGTAAATACTTTTTTTTTCTGTAAGGCAATCCTGTCAAAGCTAATCAATTTACTCAGTTACTCAAACATGCTGCTTCTCCTTTTCAAGCAAGATATGACTTTGTTTATGATTATGCTCCAATCTACACCTAAAGACATATTCTGCCTAAGTCAATTCCTCTGAAAAGTTAGCTCAGTCTATTGCATTTTCCCCACCAACTTTCCATCTGTAGATCCTCTACCTGCCACACACGGTACTTCACTCTCAAATTTACCAGATCGGATTTTGATGCTCCGTGTCACTCAAGAAGTATCTATAATTTAATCTTTTCCCCAGGGATTTTAAGCAACTGTACAAATACGAAATGACTTTGAGACTTTTACATCCTTCCATGACAGGTACATTTTTATTTCCATTCTACATATTTCAAAAGTGAGACAGGTTTTTTTTCCTTTTCATTTGTTCCTAGAAGCTGCTACATTGTTTCCAAGCAAGCAAAGCTCCTAATTTTACACTTGTTTCCTCTTACTATCTCCTATGTTTGTCACAATATGAACTCCTGGGTTTCTTAAAGATCAGGCCATTCACCTTCTTCAATTAGTTACATCTATGTGATTTACAATCAGATGCAACAGCTGCTTCATACTGTATATTAATTGGATCTCTCAATTTTTCTCACAGCTTTGGTTTATATTATGCCATCAAAGGCACATGTGACACAAATCAAAGAATTCCAAGTGTATTTCATCACTCACTTACGAAACTATGTTGTAGTTATAAGTCATAAATATGACATCCGCTTTTCTATTCTGTGTGGACATCACATACAATAAAAGGGGAACATTTGGGGGCTATGGACTGCATGTGGTAATTTGTGGAAACATTTTAATTGCTTTTTAGAGGGCACATAGGAGTTCCAAATCCTCTAATGAGCTTCTGCAAACACCTGTGAAATGCTTGTAAAGGACTATGTAAAATGAAAAATGAAATACACAACAAAGCCAGATTGCATACTACTCACCAAGAGAATGTGAGAACAAACAGTTCAATTTTATTTGTACACATCATTTCTGCCTTTTGTTTTACAATCATTACACAGGCAAATTAAAAAGAGAGAGAGAAGAGAGAATAAAAACATCTTTCACTGTAGTAACACAAATAGATGAGGGAATCTTCGGTTGAACTTTCCAATTATTGATCTTGAGAAAAATATGTAGCTCAGATTTGTCAATTATATTTATTAAATTTAACTACATAATTTATTCTAATGAATGAATAACTTGCCAGTAGGTTTCTGAGTGACAAGAAAATGTAAAAGAATGATTTATTTGGCAGTGATCCGAAAATTTTTAAATGGACATATGCCCAGTTGTTTCCAGTGAAACTCTACAAGCAAATAGAATTTGAATTAATAGTTTGGAATGTTTGTATTTCTTGATGTAATTCATCAGAAATGCCAATTCTATTTTCTAAAAAATGTGATGTCATTATTTAATTAAAGATGCCCTCAGAACAATTAACAAAATAATAGCCAGTAATGAACTTTTATTCATGCTTAAAATTCAACAATAATCAAGTGAAAGAATAAATGTAGAAAAATAAACACATTTCAAAAACTACACAGAGAAATGCAATTTTTTAAAACAAATTACTTGTACAAATGTGAATATGAATGTGTCCATAATATAAATATAAAATTGTCCATGATACCTATAGAAAATAGTGCTCTATAGTGAACTGAATCAACATACCATATAATGAAAAAAAAGTTTACATTTTTTTCTGCACATTTGTCTTCCATAAATAGAAAATATTACATGTTTTTTATAAAATATAATATGCTTGGGCAGTTATAAACACAAATACTTGAACACTTATTCTTAAAATGCAGTAGTTGTCAAATGTTGGAGAAATCAGGAGATTCAGGCAGTTCAAATGAATATAAAGATTTATTCCAAGCTTAAACTCTCTACAAGAATCTGAACTATCAGCCAACAGAAATTAGCAGGACTTCAGGAAGGAATTCAAGGTGGGCTGGACTTAGATCTCTTGTTGGCATGCAAGGATTCATGACAGTTGATGCATTCGATTCCTCCCTCAGGTTCACTCTGATCATCTCCTATAGTAGCATTTTACAGACAATAGCATTTCATCATACCATTTCGCATACCTCATTTGCACCATGAAATAACATTTTTGAAAGTGCATATAGAAATGTAAGAATTCCGAAATTAAGAGGATTCCAATCATTTTTCTTTGTAAATGAAATGATAGTTCATTTGTAAAATGTGACACTATACTGTGAAAAATAAAAATAAAAGTTACCACTTTGCTCAAAAGCTATTGTACAGCTTATATGGATACCAAAGATAAAACTAAACTTAAAGGGAAGATGGTGCTATGGGCTACTTTTATGTCAAAATGTACAGCATGTTTTAAAGGGTAAAATTTTAGAATATAATTACTAATAATGAAGGAAGGGAGGGAGGGAGTTGAAAGGGAAAAGGAAAATAAGTATGCCATGAATAAGTTAACTTTGTAATACATCAATGTTCTAAACATTGTGGAATTGGAATCAATTCTACATTGACTCACATAAAAATCTTTCTCTGAAATATAACTTCTATATGTAAAATGTACCAGATATAAAGGTTTAGGGTCTTTCTAATAAAATTATTTCTGAGTTCTGTGGAAGTGAGCAGGAGAAAGAGCAAAACAGAATGTCATTATAACAATCAGCTTGCCAGGATCTTGTTAGCACAGTGTCAGTAGCTTCAAAATAATGTGACACTAGTCAAAAAGCTCAGAATGGTAAGAACAGCGTATGGTAACATTAGACATGTTTAATTAGCTACTGAATGCATAAAGAAATTAAAACAGCTGTGATAAAGATTCATAGCAACAACATGAGCATTTCCGTAGGAGGATAGGAATACCAATAGTAGACCTATTTACCTATTGACCCAAATTCTTCAATTTCTCCAAACATGATGATAACAAAAATGACATTGCAAGAAATAATAGGCACAGATAGGGTTCATATTGCTAAGATTTAAAAGATGTTACATTCTTTTAATAAATGTAATAATAAATAAATAAATGTTTTGTAAAGTTAGTACAATAAGATGTTTAAGATGTTGGACTTGGACTAAGTACTCCAGAGTTAACTCTGGACTAAGGAAATGTTGAATAGTTAGGATACTTCTATGATTGAATTAGAATCTGCTTTTCTATCATTTAAATATATTATTCTGTGTCCTAATTTCTAGACTGAAAGAGAACAGGTCATGAACTTCTATATCTTTTCAAGGATTTGAAGAGTATTATAATATATCTTCTTCATCTTTTCTCAGAATTAATGCTTCAATCTGTCTTTATACAGCTTAATTTCTACTCTTCTGATTATATTTGTTGTCCTTCCCTGAACCTGTTCCATCTTCTGTGAGATGTTCTAAAAGTTTGGTGCCTAGATGCTGACATAGTACTCAGGTTGGTGTTTGAACACAATTAAATATAATGGAATAATTACTTCCCATAATTAGAAGCAGTTGTTCTATTGATGCAACCTAACTTACGGTTGCTTTTTTTGCTCCTGTACAAATTGCCTTGAATTACTGCTCCAGGATATTTTTGCAAGAACCATTATGAAGATATTGCATTTGTTTTTGATGACCATGTGAAGAATCTTCAACTTGTTCCCATTTTTGTCCTTTAGGATACTAGCTGTTATCTACACATTTGAAAAGGAACATCCCCAAACTTTGATTCAGCAAAACAGATGATTTGATTTAAAATCATTAATGAAAACATGAAGAACAGAGGACCCAAGACCCTTTATGGTATTCCATTTGATACTTCTCTTTAATTTGATGAAGAGCCATTCATGAGCGTACTTTGAGTACAATTTTTGATCCCGCTATGTAATTGTTATGCCATCCAGCCACATTTAACTAACTTGTTAGTCAGCACATCATGGGGAAATTTATCAACCACTATGCTGAAAGTTTATTATGTCTATACTATTTCCACCCTCCATTAAAAAAGTTATCCAATCACAAAATGAGATAAGATTAGCCTGACAAGATTTGTTCTTGATAAATCCATGCTGATTTCTGGTAATTACCACTTAGTTTTCAAAGTGATTATGAATTGCTCTCTGTATGAACTGCCCAAACTGTTAGATTAACTAGATGTTTTCCTCTAGGACAACTTTTGCTGTCTTAGAAATCATCTGACACATCAAAAGTATACCAGAGGTTTTCCAGGATAATACACAATTTTTTTTCCCCTAGGCTATCTAGTAATTCCTTCAGTACCCTAGGATGCAATATACTGGTCCTGGAGATTTAACTTTCTTCAAGATTAAGATTATTCTCCAAACATGTTTCTCAATCCTCACCTTTTAACCCACTCATTTTGGTCTGTCTGTCTGTCTGTCTATCTCTAACTATTTCCTATCTCTATCACAATTACACAATTCTATCATATCTCTCAAAATTCTACTTTTCACTGGCATTTTTATTTATCCTCTTTTTTAGTCTTTGCATTCTAAAGAAACCCTTTTGTTCTTAGTGTCTGTTGCTAACTAAAGCACATTCTGAAATTTTATTCTGTTGACACCTTCTCTAGACTCCAATAATGTCTACACATGTAATACAAATTTAAATAAAAATTTAAAAAGTGAAATGTGTTGTAACTTCATGGGAAAAACCCTGAATCATTTGTGTTTGTGCTTTGATATGAAAAAGAAATACCTAACCATGTGTTTGAACAGATACCCCGCAACATAAGTTTTATGATTTGCACTGTCTCTGGATGCCTTGCTTGGAATTGGGCCCTCTTCTATGTCACATACATGGGTTTTTTTAATGCTTTCTTTTTTGCTAAGATTTTATGTTTTTAAGTGGCCCCTCTTTTCACTGGAATTTTTTGCAACTCCATTTTTAATATTCCCATCTATGTTGAAAATATTTCATATCAGTTTATTCTGGCATGTGAATCTATTTATCATTTGGTCTAAATGTAGTAAACTGTTGTTTCCTGAAATCCAACATATACATTTGCTTATGTTTCATTTTAGTTTCTCTTAAATCAAAAATTCCAACATTACATGTTCTCAGCATTCTGTCCTATTTTTACTTGCTTGGTTAAATTTTACTTTTACAACTGCATTACATAACTAAATCTTCTTAATAATTTATAAATATTTGTGTGTGCTTGAAAAAATCTGCACTCTATTTACCAATATTATGAATAAGATATTTTTTTTACATATTTTTGAATCAAAAAATAATTTCACTTAGTAGGAAACAAAATGATTCATCTCTCAGAAAAAAATAAACCTGTTGAAGACCTTAACAGATTTATTTAAAGTTTTAAGAATTTCTTAACATAGTATGTGATATGATATGAAATGAAATGCTCCAGTTTTGATTATGGTGGACATTTCAGTATAATATAGCATCTTTCCTAGATCTCTTTAATTATACTATATGTTTCACTGTTGTGTTATGTTATTTGTTGCAGGGTCCAATCTAGGTTGATCACCAGGATCAGAGATTTAGTCTTCCAAGCTTTCGCACACTTTGTGGTAAGCAGAAGTTCCCTGAGGATGGGCTCCAGAACAAGTTCAAAAGCTCCTAGTGACCAACCCAGATTGGATCCTGCAACATTATCCTGGAACACATATTTGCTTGCGTATATTATTTGTGAAACAGAATCCCATCCCAATCCCTTTCTTGATATGAATGCACACTTAAACATATCTGTGTGGATGGATTTGACCATTATTGATGTTCTTTTTTCTGTCATTTACTAGAAAATTACTTAAGCTATCCAGTGAATGTTTGGCAATCTATAAACAGATTTCACAGTGTTGGTAATTCCTAATAGATTGAGGAATGAAAATCATTTTCTTTTTAAGTCAGTTCACCTGATCGAGAACTAACTCTAACAGGACATGCATGATCAAGCTAAATTTTGTAGTCTAATGCATTTAAAAACTTTTTTTAAAAAAATGAATAGATGTATTGATGGAGGAGAAAGGAAAACATTCTTGACTCCAGGCTCAAATATTGCCTCTTATTTAAACACAGGAGCCCTCCTGACCAATCTGGCACCTATTGTCATAAGTCATCCTCTCTCAGCCATCTACAGGAATATTTGTAGAAAAAGTTCTTTATATCTCTAGCAAAGAATCCTATATAAAGATAAAACTATGTAGGTTAGGGCTTATTTCCCGTAGATTCTCTATTTGCCTTCTGAGGATTGATTTCATATGCATGATTCCTGCATGCCTAGTCACTTTGAGGGAGCAACATTACATGGACTTTTTTTTTTTTTTTTACAAGGGACTGGGCTAGTGGTACTGCTAAGATGCTCCACTAAGATTTTAAAATATTTTAAAAGAAAAAAGAAAGGATTCACTTTACTTTGTAATTAAGAAGTATCTCTTAGACCTGGAAATTAATTCTTTTCCATGTTCAAAGAGTAATATATCTTGCAATGTGAGTGCTATTGAGACTTATACCTTTACAGCTAATATATTATTCTACCAATTAATAGGGTGATGTTAGTCACAGCCACCTCTGCTACCACCACCACCCCTCCCCCCACAAAAATGTGTTATAGTTTTGCTAATTTTAGGAGTCAAGCACTTCGAAAACAAAGGTACTCAAGAAGGAGAAATATTATGAAATTACCTGCTTTATAAAGGAGTTTTAATTGGGGAAAATGGGCATAAGGATTCTTCACCACTTCTAAAGCAATTTCTGACCTTGGTGATTTCCTGTACCAACAGCTACTTTATTTTTAGCCCAGTTGCAGTGCATTCAAAAAGATTTCAACATCACTTTCCTTATTTGTAGGATTTCTTGCTTTACAATACCTTCTGACACCTGACCTTTGTAGGTCTTTCAAGATGAATGTTGTTTTGATAGCTCTCCTTCAACATTTAATTATTTTATTATACATATTAATAGATAAATGTACACAAGAAAAAATCAGACTTTTTGTTATAGTAAGGTTCATTTGAGTGAAAATGTTTAGACACGGGTGTGTGTTCATGTTGATGTATACATGTGAGCACAGCGATAGCTGCACAAATCAGTAATCTACTACTGAATAATTAGCCATTCCTGAAAATTAATTATTCCTGAAAGTCCTAGGCTATTTTAGGAACTCTTGCTGGTTAAGGATTCTCAGATTAGTTATATCTGAGAAGAGGAGGCCTGGGGAGATGTGGGGAGTACCCATTAGTGTGCAAAAATCTACTTTCATAAACAATAGGTTAAAGAACTTAAATGCGTGAATTTTAGTATGAGCTCATATATAGCATTTATTATATGTTCATAAATAATTTGCAAATTTTGAAGCTGAAAATGGGGAATTATTTTGCACAGTAGAATTATAAGGATGGAAAGGGCCACCAGGGCCACTTAATCCAAATTCTGGTCAATTGTCAAACACAGCTTGGATTAGAAGCTGTGTTTGTTTATTAGTGAGCAAATCTCCCAGGTCTCTAATTAGTTATGTTTATTAGAAGGAAGATTAAGAACACAATTCCGGTCACTGCCTTAATTTCAAACTTAATATGATCATTTTATGGTAGAAGCATTCTTGTTTGTTTTATCACGATCTTCGGATGATGGAGCTGGAGTATTTCGCAAAAGCAGGACAATGCTGTCCTAAAGCAGGACAATTATAAATGTTTTAATCAGTGTGCAAAATAACTCACATACTGCATGAATTAAAACATCTTGTAAAATAGCAGGGGTGGGATTCAGCTTTTTTAACTGGTTCTGTGGATGTGGCTTAGTTGGTGGGTGTGGCTTGGTGGTCATGTGACTGGATGGGCATGGCCAACTTGACATCACTTATGTCAAGGGGTGCTTCTACTCGCCTGGCCTCTCATGACAATGGGGATGATGCAATGGTCATAAGTGTGAAAAATGGACATAAGTCACTTTTTTCAGTGCTATTGTCACTTTGAATGGTCACTAAATGAAAGTCAAGGATTACCTGTATAAAAATACAAAAAGCTTCTTTGCTTGCAAAAAGCTACCCCAAATACCAATCATTAGATTAAAAATACTGCAAGTTGAAGTTACAAATCAGGCAGGATGCCAGAGCACCTTGAGGAATGAAAATAGTTAAAATGCATTGATAACTATCAAGCAGCAAACTCTTGCTCATAAAGTGAAACCCTTTATCAGAGAGGTCATTTAAGTTCTTCAAAAAAAGCACATCTTGGAGAAGCAATCCTTAGATCCATTTGCACCACTTAAAAGTATCAGCTGGTCTCACTTACCTCACAAGATATCCTAAGGAAATCATCCAGATTTAAGGAAAGGTCATATGCCCCACAGAAAAGCAGTAAAAAAAATCAGTGCCAAGCTTGCATTCTGCCTCTTGGAAGTATACCCCAAAAGGACAGTGCAAGATATATTAAAGCAGTGAGGAAGACCCCTTCCCCAGATAGAAAATGAAACCACGAGGCAAGAAAAAATGCAAACACAATGCAAATAATTAAATCACAACAGTAGCTGTTGCTTGTTGAAGCTGAATAGGGAAAATTATCCCATCAATAAACACAGGATTAAATGTCACCAAGCACAGAATTAACCTTCACCAAAAACCAGTTTTAGACCAAAACTCAGAAAGGGTATGTAAACTCACATTTGAATGTTAATCTTTCTAGCTAGCCAAGAAGCCTTGCTGAATGTCATCATCTTTGTTCCCTGTCACTAAAAGCTTTGCTTCATTATTCAATTATTTCTTCAAAGTGCTGATTGTCCAGGGAAGTATTTCCTCCCAACAGCAGTGTAAAAATCTTAAAATGACCCTTCCCCTTTAAGAAATCCAAGCCCCAAAAGCTCCAGAGACAGGAAGTCTAGGCTGTCTGCCAAGAATGTAATAAGGGTGGAAAAAAACAAAAGGAGATTGCTTCTAACTAGTGGTTCTCAGAACTGCTTAGAAAGTTAACAAGGGGTTCCATAGAACCGGATAGAACCAGTAGAATCCCACCCCTGTAAAATAGCTACCTAGTCTACATTTGAATACATCCAATGAAGCCCTACATCTCTCTCTAGATAATTGGTTTAACTATTGTACTCCTCTTACTAGTGCAGTTTTTCTAACATTCATCCACAACTTATATTTTTATAAGTCTACTACATAAATCCATTATGCCATGTATCCAAATGTCTACAAGTTCTTCCTATTTATTGTCTCAATGAAATAAAAAGAAATTTCCCAAACTCACAATATGGATCCTTGAAACTAATGGAAGATGGAATATTCAAGGAAATATGAATGGAAAGGAAATAGTTCTTGACACAGAGCATAAATAAATATGAAAATTGCTGCTATGATACAGTGATGTTCAAAGTATGGATATAGAGGCAGACAATTTTTTCTTGTCTAATATTTTTGCGAAGGAGGTAGAAATCAATTTAGTGTCAACTTCATTCTGTATTTAAGCAAAAAAAAAAAACTTCAATAAAGAAAAGACCCGTGCAAAAACAATGAAGGTATTGTAGGTTTCAACAAAGCAATTGAGCTGCGGAGATGGCCTAATTCACTTTGCCAGTTCAATTTGCCTCAATAAACTCCTTTGGGCCAGAGGGAGAAAACTTCTCTTATCCTTCTTGTTCCCTATCCCCACCTGATAAAGGTTTTTCATTCTAGATTGCTCTGGAACAGTATGCACCATGCACCAAATCAAGGCATAGAGCTCCAGGCTAAAAGGCTTTAATATACGCCTGATGCAAGCAATCCTATGATATTGACTAAAGGCACAGAATAGTGAATATAATAGACCTTTGCTTTCTGTGAACCTTACATCAGAGGCCACTCAACAGCACCATTTACTTTATATTGCACTGATGGCGGTAGTTTATCCACACTGGTTAAATTATCTCAAGATAGCAAAATTAATGTTTTGTGGCAGTGTGGAGGCAACATAGATGACCTGCTGATCTAATTGCTAAGATCCTCAACCATGAAAAGTTGACAATGTAAAATAAATACCATGTGAATGCATTTTAGGTGTTTTTCCTCATGGCACCTGCTTCATGGGAAAGAAATGTATAGAATACTAAAACCAGACCAGCATGAATTCCATTCATTTGTGTAGAAACTCAGTGGTTGTGTAATGTTCCAATTAAACATGTAGAAACTGAGGATTCTAATACCATTCCCAGCCCTATCAGTCAAAATTCTGTAGAGAAATGGAAGAAGGCAGAGCAAAGGCTTTCCCATTATTATACATCATGTCATACCCAAGCCTGAGCAGCTTTTTTATGTATTAGAAAGGAGTTGGCCACAAACAGTCCTATATCCATCATTGATTAGCTAATTACACAGACACTCTATCACTAAATCAGCACAACATCTGTGACCCTCTCTGCACTGAAACAACCCCCTCCTCCTTTCCCTCAGGAGTGTCAGTGAGGCGGTTCTGCTGACATAATATATTCATTATCCATTAGATTTGGCACATGCTCTGCAGTGCTCAATTACGATACAATGAGCAAAGGGCCCAGTGTCAGCTGATGTAATGACTTTCTGATTATCTGTCTTTAAATGATGAATGAAATGAAAATGTACTACTCAAACCCAATATACCATTGTTAAAAAGACACCCAATGGCATGTCAATGTGTGCCTGTTGTGGTGTAGCAGGGCATGGATGAATGCTGTGCTGAATGTTTATAAATGTTACCTCAAAGCAATCAGAGGGTTATCATGTGGAGCAGATATATTTGTTGCTTCTGGAGGAAATTTGGGAGGAGGGAAATCACTCAAGCTACAGAATCTAGCATAAAAGCTGTCTTAGATGTGATGTTATTTTGAATCCTAAATTATTGTCAGTTGCTTGATGTATACAGTAGTTCTTTCTAGGCTTAAATGGGCTTACTTCCCTTTATTTCACTTTAATTGATTTGAAAATAATTATAACTGGATATGTTGATACATGTTGGAAAGCAATGGCCTGCCTGCACATCATCTGATATGTAAACATGTATATGTATCTGCTAGTCTCTTGCTAGTAGCAGCCTCCCGATGGCTATTCAGACACAATTCTTTGGGTTACCTAGTTAGGAAATAAATGAAACAAACAAACCAAAACAAAAGTTTTTTTTTTAATCTCAATTCTCAATTACTTTTATATCATTTAAAAGCTACAAATAACAACTTGGGAACCCCAGTGCATAGTAACCATATAGTATATTGGCATTTTATGAAATTTGTTATTTTGATTGTTTTAGAGAATTTTGTTATGTGAGGATTGATAAAGCAAAATGACAACCAGGGATTTGACAAGTGGACTTCACAAAATCCCAGAGTTACTTCAGCAACCAGTGGTTCAATAGGAAATTGGCCTCATAGGTTCCTATTTGGCTGCTTCAAGCTTTTCCTATTCACTTTGGAATATTAAATGCACAGTAGTAGACCTTAAAAATGCTTGAATATTTGAAGGAGTTCCAAGGGACTCAGTGCACACATTCAATTTCTATGTAAATAAAAACAATGGGTGAGAATTCTATGTGTTACAGAGAAAGAAGTACTTTTCACAAAGTATTTCAAAATTAGAATACTCTTTAAAAAGGAAAATTCAAAATAAGATGCTGAATACAATGCTAGGATCATAAAGAGGAGGGAAACTCAAGCACATTTGTTGTTCAAATAATTATGAAGCAGATGTTTAATACTGCAGTCATTTCTGTTCTTGTTTATAACTTTAGTTATTATTCCATTAATTAAAATTGAAAATCCCATAAACCTGCGTATTATAGTTTGCACTGCATCCAGCTTTAAATTAAATCTTTCTGGTTCAAAGGCACACAAACAATATATGCAAAGAAACATATAATACTTTTAGGCTTTTAATTGTTAGATAATTTGAGAGCTCTATTTCATTCATTCTTTTAAACATACTTACTCTAATAACATCTCAAGAATGTGGCCAGACTATTCTGCTTGCATCAGAATAACAGAGTTGGAAGGGACCTTGGAGGTCTTCTAGTCCAACCCCCTGCTCAAACAGGAGACCCAATACGAATGTGCAGTATACCATTCCAAACAAGTGGCTGTCCAGACTTTTCTTAAAAGTCTCCACTGATGGAACACCCACAACATTTTGGAGGCAATCTTTCTACTGGTTAATTGTTCTCACTGTTAGGAAATTTCTCCCTAGTTCTGGGTTGATTCTCTTAGCCGTGATTCTGTAGAGCGTAGGCAATAAGTTACAAACTGGGCAGTTTGTAATTCTTTTTTATTGTTCCTAGCACAGTAACCAGCAAGCACAGATAAACCGAATAAGGTTAGCACTGAAATCAATCTTCTTTCAGTGTAATTTAACCCTTTACCCTACCCACCTAATCACAGTCTATCTCCACCCTGAACTTACTTCCCAATTACCCTATTACCATATAATGTGACAGCCTACATTGCATACTAACTACCCACGATTCCCAGCTACCCTGTATGCCTCCCGTTCCTGTGGTCACCCTCCTTAATCCTTCACCCAGTTTAACGTTACATACTGATAAACACCATCATCCCTACTCCTCCTCTTTGTGGATTTATTGCCCTGGTGTTGTTCATTGCCAATTCTTCATAGCCGATCATGGACATGTGAATAAGTTCCTGAGTTCCCCTCCTCAACTTAGATTATCAATCATTAGAACGTTATCCAGCAGCGTTGTTTGCTTCCTCCACTCCATCTCTCTCACTCCCCTAAGCTTCAGATTCTGTCGAGTGAGGCATTTCGCGGAGCCCTACAGGCTTCCCCCTCTACCACTGGTTTCCCTGGAAATGAAATAGAGGGGATTAATATCATTTATCACCTTAGCCCTATGTCGTTTCCTTTTCTTTATGTGGATTTTTCCTATGAAATTTTTGACACAATCGAGGAGCATGTACATCAGTATGTTTAACCCAAGATGCTTCTGATATGGGATACCCTTTCCATTTTACTAAGTATTGTAACTGCCCCCTCATTTTCTTGCCATCCAGTATTTCTTCCACCTCATGCTCATTGTCCTTTATTAGGCCAGGAGGTAGTTGGGATGGGTCTGCATCTTTATATACTCATTTCAATAAACTGCAATGAAATACGGGATGTATTTTTCTATATCGTGATGATAATTTCAATTGTACAGTTACAGGATTAATCACTTTTACAATTGAGAAAGGTCCAATGTATTTGGGACCTAGTTTCTTATAAGTAAGACCCATATTTATATATTTCGTGGAAAGATACACGAGATCTCCAATGCAAAATGGTTTGGGTTCACTTCTCCATTTATCAAACTGCTTTTTGTATGCAATGAATGCATCACGTAATGTTTCCCTTACCGATTCCCAAAACCGTTGTATGTTTTCTGACCATTGCTCCTGAGTTACTAGTGTTTCTTTATTATGTGGCAATTCTGGAATCAGTAACACTTCAGTCCCATATACTGTTTGGAATGGGGTATATCCTGTGCTGCTATGTATAGCGTTATTATAAGCTAACTCTGTGAATGGTAACAATTCAGACCAATCGTTTTGTTGATAAGATACATAACATCTCAGACACTGTTCTATTGCTGCATTGGCTCGCTCCACAGCGCCATTTGTGCTAAGGTGGTAAGTGATACTTATCCTTTGCTGTGAACCTATTGTTTTCACAAATCCTCTCCAGAATTTGGCTGTAAATTGTACCCCCCTGTGTAAGATAATCCGTCTTGGTACTCCATGTAAGTGATATATATGTTTCAGAAACAACTCAACTAATTTCTTTGCAGAGGGTATACCCTTACATGGAATGAAATGTACCTGTTTTGAGAACAAGTCTATCATGGTCCATATTACTGTGAATCCATGACTATGGGGAAAATCTTGCCATGGTTTAACCAGATCAGACACTTTTTGCAATAGTCCTAAAGGTTTTCCAGGATGTGACTTACTACTAGCACACACTTTACATTTTCTAATGTAACATTCAATATCTGCTCGCATACCAGACCACCAAAATTGTCTCTTAATTAGATGTAGCGTTTTCAAATATCCATAATGGCCAGTTTGTTTGCTGTCATGGCACCGTTTGAGTACTAGTTCACGTAATGTACTTGGTATATATAATTTTGTTCCTTTCCAAGATATTCCATCCATTATAACACATTGTGTTTTATTTTTTTGTAACAAGGGAACTTTTTCTAATGCTCTTGGTAAATCATCTATAACTTTATATTTTAACGATTGTATTGTATCTTTTCCCTGTATGATAGGTTGTATCATGGTTTCTCTTTTACTATCATATTGTGGGAATCGAGATAGTGCATCAGCTAGAAAATTCTTCCCAGCTGGTACATATTTTAACACAAAATTGAATCTCCGGAAATAGAGTGCCCACCTAACTTGTTTAGGGGATCACTTACAAGGGGTTTTAAGAGCTTCCAAACTTTTGTGGTCAGTCCAGACCTCGAACTGTTCTTTTGATCCTTCCAGGAATTGTCACCATGTCAATAGTGCCCATCTTACAGCAGACACTTCTTTCTCCCAAATTGCCCAATTTCTTTCAGTTATACTGAACTTACGGGAAGTGAAAGAACATGGTTGTAATATATGTTTCTCATTCTTTTGTAATAAGACAGCTCCTATTGCCACATCGCTGGCATCCGCCTGAATTACGAAAGGTAAATCTGGGTTTGGATATTTTAGCCCTGGTGCTTGGACGAACATTTGTTTAAGGGCATCAAATGCCTGTTGACATTCTTCTGTCCATAATATCACCTGTCCTGGTTTGGGTTTTGTTTTCTGTTTGTTGTTTGTTTTTAACAAATCCATTAAAGGGAGAGCTATCATAGCAAAGGAAAGAATGAACTGCTGATAGAAGTTGGCAAAACCCAAAAAACTCTGCAATTGTTTTTGGGTGGTTGGTGCTTTCCAATCTAACACCATTTGTACATACATGGGGTCCATTTGCAACCCTTCTGCAGATATTCTATGCCCTAAGTAATCCAACTGAGAGTGATGAAATTCACATTTGGATAGTTTCACAAATAATTGAGCCTGTAACAACTTCTTTAAAACTTCTCTCACCAATTTTATTTCTATGTTCATCCAGTTTCTGAATATGTCATGTACCAAGACACCTTTGTACAAATGCTCATGCAAAACACCATTAATCAATTGCATAAAGACAGCAGGATCTCCCTGTAACCCGAATGGCATAACCCTGAACTGATAGCTACCCAAAGGACAATTGAATGTAGTCCTCCATTCATCACCTGCCTTGATTCTCACCCTGTAATAGGCTTCCCGGAGAACTAATTTCATAAATATTTTCCCATGAAATAATGTTGACAACAGATCTTTAATCAAGGGTAAGGGATATAATGATTCTTTGCATACCGCATTTAGCCCCCGGACATCCACACATAATTTCAATCCTCCATCTTTTCTCTCTCTAAATAATACTGGAGCTGTGATATGTGCCCTGCCTGGTCTAATAAATCCCCTTGCCAAATTAGTGTCTATGTATTTTCTCATTTCATCCATTTCTTGTGGAGTTATGGAATACATTCTGGGTTTAGATAATTTGACACCAGGTAACAACTAGATGGCACAGTCAGTTGGTCTATGTGGGGGTAATCGATCACTGCCTGTCTCATTGAAAACCTCAGCTAAATCATGGTATTCCGATGGATAACCCAAGCTTGCTCCGTGAGACATTAAACCAGCCATTTGTTCACCAGGTGGTTCAGGACCTGCAGTCAACCTGATTTTCCTGAACCCCCCTTCTCATAAAATAGTGGGGCCCCACTTATCCAACCAAGCCAGTCGAAGAATTACCAATTCTGTCATTTGTTGTACTTCCACAAACGAAAGATTTTCCCAATGATCCCCCACTTTCATTTTCACTGGCTCAGTACGATACTCAGCCAGCTTTCCACCCAATATAGATCCATCTACTTGTCCAAATCTGATAGGAGTCTGTAATTGGATAAGTTTTAATCCTAGTTTTTCTATGATATTATATGTTAATATACACCTCGTACAACATGAATCAATTAAAGTCCCCATATCCAAACTTTTATTTGTTTTTATGTAGGTAAGAGTGATGGGTATTATAAATGCAGAATAACTTTACTTATCATAGGATCCTCCACCTGTTTTAATTTGGAATCACATTATAGGGTTAATAGGGTAATTGGGAAGTAAGTGCAGGGTGGAGATAGACTGCAATTAGGTGGGTGGGGTAAAGGGTTAAATTACACTGAAAGAATATTGATTTCAGTGCTAACCTTCTCATAGCCGTGATTCTATAGAGCGTAGGCAATAAGTTACAAACTGAGTGGTTTTGTGATTCTTTTTTATTGTTCCTAGCACAGTAACCGGCAAGCACAGATAAACCGAACAAGGTTAGCACTGAAATCAATCTTCTTTCAGTGTAATTTAACCCTTTACCCCACCCTAATCACAGTCTATCTCCACCCTGAACTTACTTCCCAATTACCTTATTAACCCTATAATGTGAAAGCCTACATTGCATACTAACTACCCGCGATTCCCAGCTACTCTGTATGCCTCCCATTCCTGCGGTCGCCCTCCTTAATCCTTCACCCAGTTAAATGTTACATGCTGATAAACACCATCATCCCTATTCCCCCTCTTCATGGATTTATTGTCCTGGTGTTTTTCATTGCCAATTCTTCATAGCCAATCATGGACATGTGAATAAGTTCCTGAGTTCCCCTCCTCAACTTAGATTATCAATCATTAGAACGTTATCCAGCAGCGTTGTTTGCTTTCTCTGCTCCATCTCCCCCAGTCCCCTAAACTTCAGATTCTGTTGAGCGAGGCGTTTCGTGAAGCCCGACAGATTCTGTCCTTGATTAGTTTCCATCCATTGTTTCTTGTCTTGCCTTCTGATACTTTGGAAAATAGGTTGATCCCCTGTTCTTTGTAGCAGCCCTTCAAATATTGGAACATTGCTATCATGTCAACCCCTGTTCTTTTTTCATTAAACTAATCATATCCAATTCCTCCAACTGTTCCACATACAGGGAATATAATATGATATAAAAGAGAGGTCAAATAACCATATATTTCAGGTTAAAATATGTAAACTATACTTCTTTTTAACTTTACAGAAGATATATGTGTATTTGAAGTGAAAACTTTCAAACTATGCTTCGTTTAGTTTTAGAAAAGTCTAGGGTTTTTGTTAATTATATGAAAGGATGTCAGTGTTCCAAATAAACTCTCTATTCCCATTCAGAACTCAGAGACAAAGTTCATCAAAGTAAGAATTTATTGGAGAAGTCATGTTGGCACAACTGGGAAACCCCCAAATCTGAATTCCCGTGTTCCCCACTACACTAAAACTCAAACCCTGCACCAAATTATGACTCTCAGGTCTCCAATCCACCTCAATTCTGAACTCCTGCCAAGTCCAGTCACTCCCCTTCAAACTCCAGCAACTTGCCCTTGATCTCTGATGAAAGAATGTTGTGGATATCCTCCCTTGCACTACTCTCCCATTCCCACAGCTTGCCTATCCCCCACTGTAGCAGCCTTATATTTGACTCAAGATGGATCTGGAGCTGACAAAGCAGTTAAGTTTATTTACCTAAGTTTGTGTATGTATGTATTGTGTGCATGTGTGCATGGGTACCTATACTTGCATGCTTATTACAGTATATATTCTAAGGTTGTTTGTCTATCAAGGCTTCTTAATGGACTATGCTGAACATGTTATATCCTGGATCATATGCGGGGGAGCAGGGTTATGTGTGTCATATCTGGGGAAGAGTTTTATGCACTGTCACATCTTGTTAAGGTCATGACCCAATGACATTACTATTAAATCTACCAATAAGCCACTGTCAAAAAAGATGCTATTACTACTCACTAGCAGCAGCACATGTAGAGATTTCTGCAACTAAGTTTTCTTGAGTTTTAATCAAAACTACCATGGAAATTTGTATGCATCAAAAGCTATTCTTAAGTTTTTCTATGTGTTGACTTTTTTGTTGAGAAGAACAAAAGAGAAAAGTGAAGAGTTTGTAAAAAATGAAAATCCTAAATCCTATATCAAATATTCTTGAGCATGGAGTTTAGCATGTCTGTTATGAAGTTAACAATTTCTCTTTTTATGAAGAAAACAAAATAAAGTACTCACTTTTCATTTCCATTCTTCAAAACTATTTGTCTAAATTCTTCATATATCGCTAGAATGGCCACATTCGATCTCTGCAGCCAGCTCCTATTTTGTAGAGTGGGATTCAAGGATATAGGGAAGAAAATTATTTTTTTTTCTATTATCACTCTCAGTTTCTTCTGCTGCCCTCCAAATCAGCATAGTAACAAAGAGTTTCCCATTCTATGTTGACTGAAACAACAAGCAGCACACCCATCCTAGTAGATGGAAAAACCTATTCTACATGTTATGTTTTCTTGTTTAGATTGTACTGATTTTCTCTTGGTGAAACCTAACTAGTTCTGAGAAAATGGCAATCATTCTTCATAATCTATTATTCAGTCCTAACCCCGATGACCTGAAGGAAAGCTCTGAAGACTCAACTCTTTCAATATACCCTGGAGCAAGATTATTTGTGACCTGCTTGGGGGTTCAATTAACATTTTATATTGGAGGTTGGTTTCTCCTGATCTGAGCTGTCAAAGCTGCTATTGTTATTAATGACTTTTCTTCTTCAGTTTTGGATTTTAAAATGTATATATCACATGGCGGTATATTGCCTAGAATGGCTGATGGTTATAACTAATTCAGGTACTAGGTTAAAAAAAACCTACACTAACCTATGTTGTCCTGTTTTGCTCACAGAACCTGGTTGAGATTTATTATTATGCAGACTTGTAGAATGAAGGTTCACTGGTTGTTAAATAAGATGACACATTTGTGTGTATATGCATGTATTTTGTTCCAAAGAAATAGGTAGATTTTAACAAAATACAATCTATAGTAGAACCTTTCTTTTTCTGAACATTATTCCAGTGAGAAAATGATACATAAAAGGTGAAGGGATGGAAATCAGAAAGGAACATTATTTCAAATACATGTTGCATTCAGAAAGATAATAAATTGTTTCTCTTATTCTTCTTTTATTTTTCTTATATGTACCCATTTCATGTATTCACAACTATGTATACACTTATACTTATTATCTTGTAAACAATTGGCAAATCAAATAAATAAAATAAATAAATAAATAAAATGTTCTTTCATTTGTTGGTTTACCTCTAACCTAGCCTGTTGCCTGAATGAAGAGGATTGGGAGCCCTCCAAATCTCAGACATAGAGCCTTCCAAAAGATTGGGGTGACCATAACCCAGGTCCCATCAGATGACATTCAGGGGAATGTCATTAAGTCAATTATATGACCTAATTGAATGGCCACGTCTTGTAATGAAGTAATGGTCAAGAAACAACTTCACTCCATGACATTTAGGAGGTAATAACTAGCGCCTTTAAAAGCATCTGGAAGCCAGTGTTGCTCATGCATCAGAACATAGGCAAAGTATGAAACATTCAGAACTACACTTGCTGTTGCATGTTGGACCAATTGGAACTTGTGATTGGTCTCCAATGGCAGCTCCATGTAAAGTGAAATGCAGTAATCTAACCAAGAAGTGACCAAATAGTGGGCTATTATTATTTTGGTTCATGGGCCAGTTAGACTGGATTTGGCATTTTTATTTATCAACTGAGTCCTTCCCAAGGACCTGAGATAGGAAAATGTTATTCTTTGATGGTCTTAAAGGTATTGTCACAGGATATAAGTTATTCTAAGTAAAATTGCCTTTTGCAATTGACTGAGGGTGATTTTGTCAATGCCAATCATTTTCAAGTGGTGCATAGATATTCTGGGATTATTACTCTTATTATTTATGTGCCAATTGACTCTCAGCAACTTTGGGTATTCAGTGATTAATGTTCATCTCTAAAATAATATAAGGCTGACTAAATAGCTGGTTTCAAGTTCTTCCTCCTTTACAAAATATATTTTATTCTAATTCATGCCAGCATTTGGTCCATTGCTTGCTTCCCTTCATCAAGATAAGCACTGATTGAATTACCTAAAATAACATTCATCTTTATTTCAGCTACAAAATTGCCGTAAAAGGTGTTAAACATGGTTTAAATTGCTCTGTTTCCCTTTTTTATGTTGACTTGCTGATAAAAGAAAACTTTCATTTATTACAGCTACTTGTGGTGATAATTCAGTATGCCTGGCATAGCATCAAGTCTGGAGTGAGTAATGTGCTGCAAAGGAAGGAACATTAAGGATGGAATACATTATTTATTGGCAATATTGCTATAATCTCTTTTCATTTGCCATCTGAGATATTACAGTTGTCCAATCAATAACTTATTGGAAAGTGACTTTTCCCTTCAACCTCCACCTTTGTACTATGTTTCAGTATGTGTCAGGATTATATGATGTCAGGTCTGGTTCATTTAACCAAACAGGTATAATATGCATATCTTTACACTGAACTGGGCAGCTTCGGCACATCTGATAGTTTCACATTCACCAGCTTGCACTTCTACCCAAAGGTTCTTACTCAACCATTACCACATTGCCAAAATTATGATAAATATGAAGTGAGATTCAAATTGGACATATGATAAAGCAATAATACATTTGCACTCTTCTGTATGCCTAGGTAAGTCCAGAGCCATCCAATCTACCTGTGCACCATGCAAATGTGATCATGGAAATTACTTCATGGAAAACTTCTCTCAAAATCTCTCTGGGCAGTTAGTACAAACTATTAGTAATATAAAACATAATTAAATACCAACAGATTGCTTTTTACTATTATACAGAAAGCCAGAGGCGGTGGCAATATAGTTTATTATATACTGCAAATGGGCTACAGTTTCCAAATTTAGCATGGATCTTGATTTCTTTTTTATGGGACAATATCTTGAGACAATTAAAACAAACTATGTAAATTAACTTACAGAATTACTATATTTCAGAAATAGAAAGATGATTATACTTTGTTCTAAAGTTTATATTAGGGACCTATTCTTATCCTGCTTCACTCCTATGGTGACTTGTTGCTTCTTTAGAAATGAGTAGAGGTGGAGAGCCTTAATATTTGCAAAGAAAAACTATAATTTCCCATTTTAGTCACTAACAGTAAAGTGTAAGATACACTATGAAACATTTTTCTCTCAGATATTGGGAAAAATGGTGACACAATATAATTATACTTATGTGGGGAGGAATTGAAGCATTGGGAGAAGTAGAAAGTTCAATAATAATAAAAAATTAAAGAAAAAAACATAACAGCTAATTTTGGCTACATAAAACCAAGCCTGAGAAACAAATGCATACAAAGCCAGAATTGAAAAAAAAAAAAAACAGCAAATGCCACTTCTGCAAAGAAGCTGAAGAAATATTGGACCATGTTAAGCCTGGATTCCCCAACAGGTGTTAAGGAAAACAAACTAAACAGAACGTGCAGCGAAGTCAGATAGGAAGACAGGTAAATGTGTGAGATAAGCCTTCTCGTTAACACGCAGTAAAAATACAGATACGCTTGTGCTATCAAAAATATAGTTTATTCCATTTAAGAATTATAGCATAGTCATGTAAACAGTCCAGTAGTCATATATCAATTTCAGTCAAGTCTTGTCAGGGATACTCTATTTGCAAAGTCCTTGTTGAATAGCCAATGTCAGTACACTTACAATAAATCAGTCCAATCTTCTCTCCGTTGAGAAATATCAACACACTTCTTCACTCCCCGTTTCAGCAAGAAGGCAGTCTTCAATAAGCCAGCCAGTAAGAGCCAGAGAGTGCCTTGCTGCTTATATAGTACTTTTACAGCTGCACCCTTAATTACATTCCTTTAGCTTAAAGTCACATACACTTTATCTGACAAACCATGATTCATTATTTTATTATCTTTACCCAAAACAGTTAGGGTAAAACAATGTTATCCCTAACAGACCACCTAGAAAAAGTTAGCAAAGATAGGTACCTTGGATACAATCCAAAAACCTCTGGGATTGAATAACATCAGCATTGATAAAATTACCTCAGTCAATTGAAAAAGGCAACTTTACTTGGAATGGTTTATATCCTGCCATAATACCTTTAAGCCAATCAAACAACAGCTGCCTAAGGTCCTTGGAAAGAACTCAATTGGTAGATAAAAATACCAAATCAAGTATAACCATCTGGCTGATTAATGTAACAAAGCATATTAATAAACTCTATTGCTGTTGGTTTTCAAACAGCAACCTTTAACTTACATGACAAGAATTATAATAACTGGACTTTTACATCAGTCATGTTGAAGGTGGGTCAAAAAAAACCTTAGAGGGAAATACAGTGGTAAGAGAGCGATTGGCAATCACTTCCTTGGAAGGGAAAGGTGAGAAAATATAGCAGTATGCAAATTGTCTGATGGGAGGACATAGTTCTCTGTTCAGATTAATATCTTGTAAATTGTTGGCAAAGGGTCTTAGTTTATTGAAGACGAAGTCCAAATTCAAATCTTTTAATAGGTGTGGCAGAAAAGTAGTAGGCAGACTTTTCCTTTAAGTAATGCAATTAAAAACCGGTTTACCATCATTGTCCATATAAGCCAGCCATGAATTGATTGCTAAGGTGCAAATGATTGAATATTTGCAATATACAACTGTGTTATGATTTTTTGTAAATATGTGCAGCTGGGGTTTTTTTTTTTTTGTTTCTTTTTTTTGTCAAACTGGTTAACCTCTTTCTATAAATCTATCACCAACTGTTTCACATAACTAAATCTGCTGGGTGAGAATATAATAATTGTTAGAAATGTCAAATTTAGTTTCATTTTCACTGTGTCTTTTCTTTACTATTTACTATAGTTTTATATATTGCCTCCCAACATAAATTCAATCAACGTGGACACACATGACAACTAGTATATTGAAAAGAAAAATGTTGAGCCCATTAAACTGTTAGCTGGCTCTATAACCAAAGATCAAGAACAATAAAAAATGTCAGCTAAAATGCTTTCATTTTATATCAAAACTCCCATGGTGTTAATTTTTTAAAAAAGTCTGGATGAAACTGAAATATAGGATGCTACTTCTGCCTTAGAGTTGAGACAGAAACTTTGAACTGGATGCAGTTCATGAACAAGCATCGTCCATCTGAGGTGATATGTAGACATTTCAGAATGACTTCCATTAACTTTCAGACTCCAGTTACCTGACTACAACTTGTGTGGAATGATTGATTATTCAGCACCAAAAGTCAGAAATATCTGCCTGTTGCATGACAGAATCTATTTGGAACATTAAGATGCCCATATATCCTTCCCCCCAAAGCAGGGTTT
This sequence comes from Notechis scutatus, assembly GCF_049901735.1. NCBI lineage: Eukaryota > Metazoa > Chordata > Lepidosauria > Squamata > Elapidae > Notechis > Notechis scutatus. The sequence goes on along the minus strand of NC_142010.1, from coordinate 95,831,271 downwards.
GTCTCTGTGTATTGAGGACTTTGAGAATAAATCAAAATAAGCCGCAGAAAGCTAAATGCAAATTTTGCCTTGTAGACATTTCTGGTGTGAAGAAAACACCATGCTTGGCTACTCTATAGTACTCGCTGCTAAATGAAAGCAAGTTTAGGCTATTGGAAGCATGTGTGGAATTACTGAAAAGGGCAGCAAGCATTATAAATTTGCTATCAGAACAAAAAAAAATGCCAGAAAGAAGGGGTTAGAGGAATGGGTTTGGGCATTTATATTCTGAGGAGAAAGATGATAAAGCACAAGTGATATATTAGTACATTTGTCTGCTCTCTAAAAGCCATAATACTGAGGACAGCTGTTCAATGTCTTTATCCTATCTATTGTGTTCCCTGGCTCAGTTTGAACACAGATATCATCGTCAGATTAGCTTTGCTGAATTTAATTGATGTAATACATGGAATTGGAAGTCCACAAGTCAAAAAAGAGCCATAGGTCTCCATCCCTGAAAAAGGATCAGAGGGTGGATTTGGAGTGAACACCTTCTAATAGGCCTAGTTTCATGCAGCAAATAGTTTTATTTTTTATTTTGTTCCACAGCCAGATGCACAGCCTTTTGTTGGGTAAGGCGATCGAGCGATCGAGCCGACCCTGAGCGAGCGGTCCAGGAATCCCATCTTGAACGGGCTTCCTTTTGTTGGGTAAGGCGATCGAGCAATCAGCTGGGATCTAGCGGGCGGCCTGGCGCGCGCGCTTGAGAGCCTCTGCAGCCCGAGACGCTCGAAAAACTTTCTTCGCCGAGGCTTTCTTGGAGAAGTCCCATTTTCCGGTTGCTAAAGGCAGAGGACAGAGCTTCCATTTGCGGGGCCACCTGAAAAGCCGATCTGACCCGTGGGGAGGAAAAGCGCGAGGGGTTCCCAGCGAGGGATTTTGCATTTCTTGGACTTCCGAGTTCTTTGCTGCTTCTCCCGGGAAGGAGGCGATTTCTTCGGCGCTGAGCCCATCCGCGGCGCGGAAAGGAAACAGCCCCAGAGGGGAAAGTGAAAGTGCCGAGAAGCGATCGGGAAGGGCCGGCAGAATCATCTCCCCCAAGAGAAAGTGAGGACTGCAGGCTCTATCTCTACTTGGCGCCCTCGGGACTCAGACTCGAATAGAACTAGTTTAGAGTAAATGTTTGGCGGATTGCTGGCCTTTCAAAAGATACAAAGATTCGTTCGTGGCACAAAGCGAGCGTTCTCACGACCGCGAAAGAGCGCTAACAAACAGCCCGGAGCGCAAAGGCAAGCGGGCGAGGCCATCTCATTCATCAAGGGAAAACAAAAACAAATAGTTTCCTGTGAGCTGTTCAATCTTTCCTTCACTCAGATAAAAACCCTTGGATCATTGTGTTACAACTTCCTGTTTACAGGGTAATAGCGATCTGCTTTTCAAACAGCGATAAATTCCTCTCTGCCAGTTAAACAATTAACCCGTTCCTTGCAGACTCTTAATACTACCTCATTACCTCAAATCTTACAACTTTTCTACCTCATCAGCTATATCAACGATTAGATAATCAATTTCTATAAAATATTTTATTAATGGTTTAACTGATTTATTGTTTTTAATTGATTAGTGTGATTAGAGTGTTTAGTGCAAATAGTGTGATTACTGACTAGTTTAAAAGATCAAAATTCATGTAATTTAATTGAATAGCAAAATCATTGATCTAGTGAATTTAAATGAACAGTGTGGTTAATGATTAGTGTAATTAATTGATTAATGATTAGAGTAATTAACTATTCAGGCTGATTGTTGCTCAGGAATATTATCTGACTTGAGAGATTACTGCAATTGATTGTTTGATATAATATTGGCTATATAGATTACCCAAAATCGTTCCTCTAATTAATTCAATCAACGTACTATTTTAACAATCCTACCATGCCAAAAAGAAAATCCTACGTCAAACCACAACCTAAAGAGAAGATGATCCCCACCAATGAACCACAAGACTCCTGCACATGCCTTAAATGCTACAAAAATCTAAAGGATAATGAAAACTCCATCAAATGTTCTCTGTGTAAAAAATACACTCATCATGACTGCTTGGGATTACCTGAGCAGATGATTCAATACCTAAAATCATCCAATGAGTTTCCACATATCTGCAAATCATGCAGACCCAAACTGGATCTGCCTGAAAGAGTTGATACCATTGAAACCATTGAAACATCCCCTACCATCGAAACCATTACAACATCCCTCAACATCATAGTAGCATCCATGGACGCCGTAAAAGAAAGAATATCCAACCTTGAAAAAAAGGACACAACGCAAAAACCTGAACATCCAATAGCTACTAACCACATCTCTACCAATCAACCACAATCCAATCCACAACCCAATCCACAAATAAACACAACCCAGACAAATATTGATATCCCAATTCTCATCAGAGAAGCCGTTGAGCGTGAACGGAAACGCCCAAACGCCATCTTATTTGGTCTAGAAGACATCAATGTCAATGATGACATCACAACTGTCCGAAACATCATCAGAAATTATCAAGCATCAACCATCTCCGCTGAAGAAATACTTGACATTTCCCGCATTGACCGAGAGCTCAAAAATAGAGATGGCTCTGTGGCCCCACGCTTGTGCAGGGTCATTTGCAAAAATGAATCAAGCAAACGTAAATTCATTTATACTATAAACTCACTCGCCAAAACCAACACCATCCATAAGAACCTCCGTTGCCGCCCTGACCTAACCATACAGCAACGTGCCCGCTCCCGTGCACTCCGCATCGAACTCAAAAACCGTCTAGATAATGGAGAGAAGGACCTGTACATTGACTACCATGCTGACTGTATCAAAAGTAAACCACTCAACCCAATACTCAGCTTTTACCCTCAACCACAACCCTACCTCAACCCATCCACCATCACCCAAGACTAGGCACGCACGCCCCCAACTACCTCAATTCCAACTACTGCCGGCCTTAAATGCAAACTTCTCAATGCAAGAAGCCTCGTGAATAAAATACCTGAATTTCTCTTCCTCCTAAATATGGCTAACTTCGACATTATATTTGTCTGTGAAACATGGCTCAATGCATCTCTCCCCGACTCCATTACCACAGTAAGAGACTATCATGTTTACAGATCAGATCGTGAAAATCGTCGAGGAGGTGGAGTTGCTATATTCTATAAAAAATCCTTACATCTAAAAAATATCCAAGTTACCCAGGAGTTTGCCCTTCCTGAAACCATCATCTGTGAACTATCCTCAAATATCACAATTCGATTCTTACTATGTTACAGAGCACCTGATTATGACATCGAACATGTAAACAAGCTAAATACATTACTAACATGGGCTACATCCTGCCCATACCCTTTTATCCTTCTTGGTGATTTCAATCTACCTCATATTAACTGGACCCTAAATGATTGTACAACTGAAATCATACACACAACCTTCTACAATGCTATTACAAATCTGGGACTGGAACAACTAGTAACCAACAACACTAGACTAAACAACTGCCTCGATCTCATCTTCTGCAACAGTTTGAACCTAATCTACGGAATACAATCTAAAGAACCCTTTTCCAGTAGTGACCACAATATGATCGACTTTTGTCTCAACATACATCCACACAAAAATCACCACAATGATGTAATCCCTATTGTAACTTCAAAAAAGGCAACTATGATCTTATAGACAACGATTTCTCATCCCTTGATTGGCAATCTCTATTCACTGGATGCAATACCGTTGAAGACCATTATAACATATTTTTACTTGAAGTCAAAAGAGTCATCAAACTATATGTACCAACAACAACTCCCAAAACAAAACAAAAAAGCAGATTACCCATATCAATAAGGAAACTTCAATCCAAAAAGAGATCACTCTGGCGGAAAAACAAATCTGGTCACGTTGCCAATTTCAAAAACCGATACAAAAATCTATGCCACCAGATAAAGACCGAATGCACCAATTATCACATTAAACAAGAGGAAAACCTTCTAAGCACCAATTCCACCCGCGCTTTTTACAATTTTGTAAACAGCAAACTAAAAGACTCAAGGTCCATCCCTCCCTTGATAGGACCTGATGGTAAAGACTGCAACGACGACACCATTAAAGCCAACATCTTTAACACATTCTTCGGCTCAGTATTTGTAAACAGCAATGGATCATGCCCAATATTTCCTAGCCGTACCACAGATAACAACAATGATCTAATACATATCGATTTCACAGAAGACAATGTTGAAAAAGCAATACGCAACCTAAAACCATCTCTATCTATTGGACCGGATGGAATATGTGCCTACTTCTTAAGAAAGCTATCCACTGCCATAGCCAAACCTCTAAGCATAATCTTTGAAAAATCTTTCAGAACCAGCTCCTTGCCTAACCTATGGTCACAAGCCACAGTCATCCCCATCTTCAAAAAGGGAGACCCAAGCCTAGTTGAAAACTACAGGCCAATCTCCTTATGCTGCGTCACCTGTAAAGTCATGGAATCAATTATTAACCAATCCATCATCCTTCACTTAGAGACAAATAACCTACTCTCCAATAAACAATTTGGTTTCAGGAAAAAACTATCCTGTAATCTGCAACTCTTACACTGCAAAAACATATGGACGACACAACTCGACCAGGGCAAAACAATAGACGCAATCTACATAGACTTCTGTAAAGCCTTTGATTCAGTGGTACACGACAAACTACTCCTAAAAATAAAATCCTATGGTATCTCTGGACAACTGAATAACTGGATAGAAGCATTCCTGTCAAACAGACAACAAATGGTCAAAATCGGGAGCATCCTATCAAATCCAGTACCTGTCAATAGTGGTGTTCCCCAAGGCAGTGTTCTAGGACCAACTCTCTTCATACTCTACATAAACGACCTCTGTGATCATATTAAGAGCAATTGCGTTCTCTTCGCTGATGATGTAAAGCTGTTCAATACCACAGACAATACTGCTACCCTACAAAAAGATCTTGACTATGTATCCGAATGGTCAAACAAATGGCAACTTCAAATCTCAACAAATAAATGCTCTGTCTTACATATTGGCAAAAAGAATCAGAAAATAAAATACAAGCTGAATAGTCAAGATCTTGTTGATGACCCAAGCTCTGTAAAGGACCTTGGAATACTCACCTCTAATGATCTAAGTGCTAGAGCACACTGCAACTACATAGCCAAAAAGGCATTAAGAGTTGTTAACCTAATCCTACGTAGCTTTTTCTCTGGTAATATCACACTACTAACCAGAGCATACAAAACATTTGCTAGACCAATACTCGAATACAGTTCATCAGTCTGGAATCCACACTACGTATCTGATATTAGCACAATTGAGAAAGTCCAGAAATATTTCACAAGAAGAGTTCTCCACTCCTCTACTCGCTGTAGAATACCTTATGCCACCAGACTTGAAATTCTAGAACTAGAAAACCTTGAATTACGCCGTCTTCGGTCTGACTTAAGCATGGTATACAAAATCATACATTGCAATGTCCTACCTGTCAATGAATACTTCAGCTTCAACCATAACAACACAAGAGCACACAATAGATACAAACTCAAAGTAAACCGCACCAAACTTGATTGCAGGAAATACGACTTCAGCAATAGAGTGGTCAATGTCTGGAATACTCTACCCGACTCTGTAGTTTCTTCCCCAAACCCCAAAAACTTTAACCTTAGACTGTCTACTATTGACCTCACCCCTTTCCTAAGAGGTCTGTAGGGGGCGTGCATAAGCGCACCAACGTGCCTACCGTCCCTGTCCTATTGTTTCTCTTATTCTTTATTTTTCTTATATGTAACCATTTCATGTATTCACAACTATGTATACATTTATACTTATTGTCTTGTAAACAATTGGCAAATCAAATAAATAAATAAATAAAAATAAATAAATATTTCTGACTCCATTAAAGCAAAGAGAAGTAATATGTATATGCAAAGTAATCCATACCAATGGTCCTTCCTTCCTTGGAAGAAAATTTCTGGGAGTATTTCTCTGTCATATTTTTTAAAATATGGGCAGAAGAGTCTCAATTGCTTTCTGGGCACTCTTGAGAAATGACAAATTGCTTCAAATATTATCCTCCTGGTTGCCTGAGATAGTGATCCAAATATAGTGAAGTCTTTTATTGACTGTAAAGTGTGATACTAATTATCACTTAACACCTGTACAATGCTTTTCATCTTCAAAGTATTTTACAAACGTGACTAATTAATCCTCACTGCATCCCAAGGAGGTATATATTATTATCCTCATTATACAGATGAGGAAGCCACATAAACTTCATCTCTAAAGACCACCAAGTGTGTCACCAGTGCACAATAAGTTCCTCTGGAGTTACTCACTGTCAATCTTTTACTCAAGCTTCTGGGACACAGCTCTGTAAGTAATTGATCTCTCCACAGCCCCAGTTTAAGCTAGAAAGCAACCAGCCATTTTAAGAATACTATTCTTTATATTCCAAATCCTTAGTCTGATGACTAATGGGGGTCTGTCCAACTGCCTCACAAATACAGACCACACTTTTCATTGGAAACAGGAATGATGGAAATAAATCTAGGATACACATGTGCTAACTTCCTTGGATGTAAAACTTTTCTAACAATGTTCTCTCCCCCAAAAATTACTTCCCATTTTCAGTACAGCAGCTTGGGATCAGAAGATCTTTTTCAGAATGTAAAAATCTGAGAATAACAACAAGAACATTGTTCTTATGAAGAAAAGAGGAGAAAGGTCAGATTTAGAGTATCTAGCTCTCACATCTTGAATCTGATTAATAATGCTGGAGCAGCCATGTTTGGATACAAAACTCATACCCTTTGTCAGTGCAAGGAAACGTCTTATGGTATGCTTTGCTGGTAGCACTCTCAAATTCAATCTCTTGCATTTCAATTGATGTCTTTCATCCGTGTTCTATCCAGTAGTATTCCCTGTGAGTGGCTCTTCTCAGCTTAAAGTTCAGACACCTCAGACAGAGCTATGGTTGTGACATCCTGACAACAGACTCTGCTTTATTTTTGAAATATGATCTCTGCATACTTTATTTTAATCCCAGTTGCTGGTCTGTGATTCTCAGTTAATTTTTCTGTTCTCTTCTATTCTATGGTATTAAAAGCTGTAGGATAACAATCAAATACAGTTACTCCATAGAAGGAAAGTCTTGCTCTAGTATAATATGTTTTTCTATTAATTGATTTCAGCCCAAGTCAATTTGACAATACTCTGTTCAGTTTGCAAAATTCTCTGTACTTCTTTTTTGCAAACCTACCTGAATAATTAGAGTCCGAGATAGGCTTAGTATTGCACCAAAACTGTATTCTACAAATTTTTTCAACCATTCTCATTTAAGTTTGATGGACATAGTTTAATTTTAGATATTTTTGGAATGGCAAAATAATTTTGGTGAAACTTTCATGATTAAAAATCACCAGGGATCCTTAAGTCATACACTTGGAATACTTCACCCAGTTCTGGTCACCATAATATAAAAAAGATGTTGAGATTCTGGAAAAAGTGCATAGAAGACCAATAAGGATGATTAGGGACTTGCAGGCTAAAGCATATAAAGAGTTGCATGAATTCAGTATGTCTAAACTAATGAAAAGAAGGACTATCAGTGATACGAAAGCAGTGTTCCAATATTTGAAGGGCTCCTGCAAAGACAAAGGGATCAAACTATTTTCCAAAGGACCAAAAGGCAAGACGAGAAACAGTGGATGGAAACTAATGGAGAAAAGGTAAATGTGAGTGTCATCTCACAAAGGTAAATGTGAGTGTCAATCTAGAGCCTCATTTTTTTCTTATTTTTATATCAGGAGGAATAAAGGCATGAGGAAACTCCTCCCAGGTCGACTTTTTCAGATAAGGAAATTGGAGCAACCAGATAATTAAGAAAGTGACAGAGAAATGTGTGCTGACATCATCTTGTTACGTTAAGAATAAATAAGTTTAAAAATACCTCCAAAAGGACTTCTAAGGCACCTTGAGAATGAAGAGGAAATTAGTGGCTGTTTTTACAAGAAGGAAAAAAAATCAAGACTTGAAAGGCAAATATTGGCACAGGTTTATATGAGACAGACTGCTTAAGCTTCATAGCCATGCAGGAATGAAATAAATCTTATATCCCAAGATGTCTAGTTCTAATAGCAAATGCCAGTCTGATAGTTACCAAACTTTAAAAGTGTCACTAAGAAATAAAAAACATGCTACAGCAGGCTCAGTGGAAAATAAAATTTAGAAATATATAGAAAATTATTTTCCCAAACTGCCTAATGGCTACTGGTATTATTAAGTAGCTGGAAATGGCTCAGAAGACCTAACCCTTTAAATAAGAGGAGTACTCCTTGTTCTTCTATTTGGCTGTCCTGATTCTGCACTTCCTCACTTCCTTCTGCACAAACTCTGATTAACCTATAAACAAACATTGATTGGTAAACATTATTCCAAAGCATTCTTCTTGGAAAGGAAGGACACTTTGCAGTATCTTATTAAAGTCTTACTTATACTGTAATCTTAATATACACATTCTTCATGTGTAGGAGTTAAGTCATACCCAAGACTGATGCTTTTGCCTACCACTACTCACAAAAGATTACTGTATTTTGCCTAACAGCAACTGACAATTAGTTACTGGCTGACAGTTCTAAAGAAATAACTACTTGTAGCAATAAAATTCCCTCTCCTTCTAGAAATTGGATTTTACATTGCTTAGTGATGTCTTGTTGCAACTTTATCTATGTATTAGGCATTAGATCAGAAGGAAAAATTAAATTAACTCCTTCACTGACCAAAAATTAAATTAACTCCTTCACTGTTATCATCACCATAACAGACCTTAAGTCTAGAATAATAGACCAGTTCAAGAACCACCACAGACATAAACAAGCCCATTTGTTTCAGCCACCAAGATCTATTTCCAAAAAGCAAACTCAGAACATAGATTCATGGCAATTAGGAAATGGAAATCACTAGTGATCACAGACTTCCTGCACCTTTTGTTTATCAAAGATATATAAGTCATATGCAATTTTTAACTTTAATTAATAAAGATTATGGATATCTTAAATTCAACAATTATTTGCTTGATTTCATCGTCCCAATTCATCACCTAGCAGATACTTTTAGAGCACTTCATTCGCCATAGGAATCTTTTTTTTTAAAGAAACGTGTGTGAAGGTGTTCTGTCAATAAGCGTTTCTTTTAAGTAACAGAAAGAAAAATTAATATTTAACCAGATGATTACATTCTGTCTGCTTCATTAATTTTTTATTAATCCTGTGAAAACATTGTTGATGGAAATAATATTGACAGATGCCAAAAAGTCTTGTGGTAAATGGAATCTCATTATTCTGTGTAATGTGAAGCATTTTTAGGCCTTTTTTTAACTGAATCTCTGAATAGTTTTTAAATGCTATCAGCATTGAAGAATATTGCTACTCATCATTCTGATGTATAGTTGGCAGGAACATAATGGTTCATTTCCTCAATGCTGGATCCACTAGATTCTTCCCAACAGATGATTGTGCAGCTTATTTGAAGGCCTCACACCATGTCTCATGTGTCAGAGTATTTGATTTGCTGGTAGCTTGTAAAGTTAAGACATTCCTCCTGTTAGCCTGAACTTCCTTTTTTCTAATTTAATCTACTGTGGCAACAAAGAATAAGGCACTCCATCGACTCTATGATACCCTTCAGATATTTGAATCAAGTGTATATATTCTCTTACATATTTTCAGTAAGCTAAATGAATCCATATCCTTTATCTCTTTTGTGTAGAGCTTGGTTTCCAAATCCTTCACCATCTTGGCAGTTCTCTGAATTTTTTGAATTTTTTGAACAGAACTAGATACAGAATACCAAGTAGGAACTAACTGGACAGAATACAATGGAGCTCATACTTATCGTGATGTAGATTCTACCTGCCTATTAATGTATGTAGTCTAAGATAGCATTTATGTTTTCAGCAAGTGATTCACACTGCTGACTCATATTTATCTTGTTGTCAACAAGGACACCCAGCTCTCATTGTACTGTTTTGTACTATTGCCAAGAATCATCTCCATGTACTCTATTTGCATTTTGCCTTTTCCTGTCCAGATGCAGAACTTTATAATCCTATTTGCTAAGTGGAATAGGTCATTCTTTTCAGCAGCAAAGTAGACCAGAATGAAAATATGCCCTATAAAACTTCACACAGTTTGCACACAATTTATCTAAAAGTAGACAGATAGATGATAGATAGATACAGTAGATAGATTGAGATAGATAGATAGATAGATAGATAGATAGATAGATAGATAGATAGATAGATAGATAGATAGATAGATAGATAGATAGATAGATAGATATGCAGGCTGGCAGGAGAGCAGGCAGGCAGGCAGGTAGGCAAGCAGGCAGGCAGGCAGATGGACTCTTATATATTCATCATTTTATCCAAGGCATTGTTATTAGCCACTCTACCTGAATTTGTGTTAGTTGTACATTTTGTTAAGTATTGCCTCAGTTGCTTTATCCAAGTAATGGTTTAAAATATTGAACAGGTATGGGCCTAGAACCAGAATCATGACACTCTACTCCTACACATGGTACTATTATTGACACTCTGGAGTATAGTCACTCATTCAACTGTGAGTCAGTCCAACAATAGTAATGTCTTGTTCATATTTTAATATTTTATTGAGGACAATATAATGAAGTTCTCTGTCTGAGACTTTGCTAATATCCAAGTACGCTATACCAGTGACAGTCCTCTCATCTACGGTACTAAGTAAGTGATTTTATCAAAGAAACTGATTGAAGTCTTAGATAATTGACTTTATTCTGACATTTATTACAAGAAAGATAATATTGTTTTAGTGACATTTAATACTGTACAAAATAAATTAAGCGATTTTGAGCTCAGAATGAAGTATTTGTGTTCTGAGAATTGGTCCTGCTTTAGACTATTGTTATTTGTGGAAAACAGTTTGTTTTAATTGTGGAAAAAATAGGAATTTTGAGAGTTTAAAATATTATGGGCAGTATAATCCCATTGGGACATGTCTTCCTTTAATAATGCTATTGTGTACTTTCCTTTTAATTAGTTTTTAGAGAAATAACACAAAAAGGAAACAAAATATAGAAAACAATAACAAACACAACAACCCCTTTAAAATCATTTTTAAAAACCCATTAAAAACCAAATTAAATCAAAAACAATATAAAAAGCAGGCAAATAAATGTCATGGATGAATCAGTATAGCTATCTGGCAGGCTCCGATCCATTTCCATAAACTCAGTGTCAGCTCTGGAATTCATCGCTGTCACAGAGTTGGAGAATGTTGGGGTGGTGGTGATGTAGTTGAATAGTTTAAAAAGGGGGGAAATGTTCAAGGTTATTTAATATGTCACACTAGAAATTGCAGCAGCAAAGTAATTGGTTCACCTGATTAATGAGGTGTAGAAAAGTGGGAGGGAGCAGGTTGAATTTTGTGGGAAGGTCTGCAAATGATTTCAGTTCTGAAATTTCACAGACGTTACCAGTGATGGTTATAAATAAAATACTTTGAGATATGTTTGTTTCAGAGTTACTGTTTTAAACCGGACAATGGTTGGAACCCTGACATTATTTCAGAACTCTTTTTTTTTTTCCTAATGGAGCTTGAGCTGATACCCCAGTGACTTTTTTCCCAGCGATGGAGAAAGCTCAAGAATCAGCTGACATTGAAGGTGAGCAGGATGAGGCTTCACCATTAGCTGAATCTTTCAGCCCCACTTTGGAGTTGATGATGGATGCCTTTAGAATAGCAGAGGAGAGAAAGGATTTGGGAGCCAGGCCAAATATTCCAACTCATGGGGGAGTTTCAAAACAAATAAATACAGACAGCCTGAAGAAAAATCTTTTGTTAGCCCTCTGTATACAACAAAGGAAGCAGACTGGAGGGAGGAGACCCAAATTGAGTCAGAACCAGGGGTGGGCTTCAATTTTTTTAACAACCAGTTCTGTGGGCATAGCTTAGGTGGTGGGCGTGGCTTGGTGGTCGTGTGACTGGGTGGGCATGGCCAACTCAATATCACTCACATCAAGGCATGCATCTCCTCTCCTGGCCTCTCATTACTGGGGATGCTGCAACAGTCGTAAGTGTGAAAAATGGACATAAGTCACTTTTTTCAGTGCCATTGTAACTTTGAATGGTCACTCCACACAAGCAAAGTACCAGCAAAGGAGGGGAAAAAAATTCCAGAGAAGTTCCTGAGACAGAAAGTCTAGTCCTGCCAAAAATGTAATAAGGGTTAATGGAGAGGCAGTTTCTGTAAGCAACACCAGAATGTTTCCTTTCTGCCTTCCTTACAGGATTAGGCCAGTAATTTTTTCTAACAACTGGTTCTCCAAACTGCTTAGAATGTTAACAACCAGTTCTAGCAAATAGGTGAGAATTGGTAGAATCCCACCCCTGGTCGGAACTCTCTCAAGATGATAACCCCAAGATTGATTCTGGGAGCCCATCGATGGCGGAATTACCACACCAATCCCAGCAATTAAAAGTGGCAAGCTTTTAATTGTCTCAAAGCCACAGCCTGTCTGGACAAGTTGGAGCCTGACACAACCCATCTTCTCTTATCCAAGTATCATGAGGGATGAGGAGATTACACAGATGCCAGTTGGAAAGGCCCAGCAAGAGGTGCAGACTTCCAGAGGTATGTTGCAAACCCCAAGTCCTGCTCCCCACTTCCCAGGAAGAAGGTTACCCCCTGCAGAAAGCATCCCTCCAGGTGGGGATTTTATCCAGGCCAGGGGTGGATTCAGTGCCAATGGATGCCAGCACCAACAAAGCCCTGAATTGAAGGGGATTTACCCAGACAGCAGACAGCAGGCACTCCTCTTCCAACCAGGCAGGGAACCAGGCAACACCCACCTTCCTCATGGCAACCACAAACCTAAACCCCACAAATGCAAACCCCAACCCTGCAGTGTGCAACCCTCCCAGGGAGGCACAACCCACCCAGGCCTTAGGGCCCCTGCCCAGACTAGATATGCAGCCCATCAGGCTCCTTTCATTCCAGTTCAACCTGCAGGTGCCAGACCCATACCACCTCCCCAACCCCAACCCAGACCAGACCACATACTGTTCAAAGCCATTTTTTATGGCCACTATGAGCATTTTAATTACTTCCTCACTTGAATCCGGTCCCACATAGACCAATTTGGAGATCAATACATGACAGAGGGCGATTTGGTTACTGCCATAACAGATGGGATGAATGAAGGGGATAAATCTGACTGGGTGGCCCAACTACACAATAAACAAGCCCTAGAATTACAAGATTTCAATGGGTTTATTTGATTATTGAGACTCAGATTTGAAAATCCAGACAGGGCGGCAGAGAATGAAGAAAAGTTAATGGAAATGAAACAAGGCAAGCGACCCTTATCAGACTTTATTCAGGACTTTAGAAGGGTCGCGAGCCATCTCATGGATTGGCCTGAAAGGATGACTTTACACTACTTTAAGAACGCCATTGACCCTGAAGTAAAGAAGGCCTGTAACAGTAGGGGAATACCAGACACTCTGCAAGCATAGTATACCAATGCCCCCCAGATTAGACTGCGACATCAACCCACATAGAAACCCCCTTCCTGAAGGCCTGCCTAAGAGAACTGTGGCTAGGAGACCTGTTAGGCATGATAGTCACCTAACAGTTGGGTTGGCAATATATAAACAAGGATAGTCATTTAATACTGTTGTATCTTTAAGAGAATGTTGTAATTGTGATTGGCTGAGGTTCCTCCAACGGCCATAAGATGGAGCCAGAAACCTGGTTTGTTTCTCCTTTGCTTTCCTTTTGCCTTTTGCCTGATTGTCATTCTGCTTGAATTGCTGTGAGTCTTGCAACTATTCGCAAACTCCATTTACTGAACTTTGTTTATGATACTGGTAAAGAAAAGGACTTTGTTTTTGGATTATCCCTGGACTGATTATTTTGAATACTAACTGCTTTAACCACGTATGATTTGGACTGTTTGTTGGACTTTGTTTACCCATTTACAGGAAGTAAAACTTACATTTTATTATTCAGTGTATCTGTTTGCTGGTTGTGTGTTATTCATCACTATGTTTCCCAGAGTACACTCATTCTCCTAATGGGAATACCTCAACACTGGTTATGGGCCCAGACTCAGATAGCTGAGAGTTAGTGTGAATACACAGTACCATATACAGACAGCTATCTACTGTTTAATCATGGGTTACTGTCCTGGTAAAGATGGCACAAGACCTGTCAACAAGTCTATCACTGATAACCCGGTTGGATGAAACAAACTGTATTTCCTGGTCTATGAAGTACAGTCTACTTCTGCATAGGGAAGGGTTATGGGCTACAGTTCAGGATCCACTGGATGTAAATGCTTGGGATCCAGATGATGAGGACGATGCCAAAAAATTAGCTGACTTTAAATGGAACAATGAACGAACTCTTTGTATAATTGGACTAACACTGAGTGACCAGCAGCTAGTCCATATTCGTGGAGAAGAGTCTGCTGCTAGGTGTTGGGATAATTTGAAGAGGATTTATGTTTGTGACAGTGTAAGTGCACACATACATCTTACACATAAACTGTTTTGAGCACATCTTCTGAAAGGTGGAGATATGTTAGCTCATTTGAACTTTATGAAAAGAACTTTTCAAGAGCTACATGAAAAGGAACTGATTTTTTCAGAGCTACATCAGGTTTACATCATTTTTTTCCTTATTGGATGAAAGTTATGATGATTACGTATCTTCACTGGAAGTCCTGACCAGAAATGAACTGACATTGACTGACATAACCGGGTGATTGTTAGAAGAGGCAAGAAGAAGGCAGAATAGAGACCAACTGAGAGAGAAACAACCACAAGAAGAGGATTTGTTTTCAACTGCCTATACTGTTAGGAAATGTTTTTTCTTGTGGGGCTAGGCGACATATAGCTAGATTCTGTAAGAAGGGCAAATGACAGAATACTGGTAATCACCAGAAGGCTAAGAAGAATGTTAATTTAGGTATGTCTAGCAATTCAACTGAAAACCATGATTTGTGGATAGTTGATAGTGGAGCATTGCAGTGCATTACTAGAAATAGAGAGAGGTTTGTAAAGATGTCCACAAGTAAGCAACATGTATCATTGGAAAATGGATGGAAGATGAAAGCATCTGGTGAGGGTACTGCATATTGTTCATGTGTAAATGAGCATTTACCTATGTTATATGTACCTAAACTGAAATTTAATTTGTTATCAGTAAGGGCTTTAGTTAATATTGGTTATGTAGTAACCTTTAGGGGAGATAACTGTATAGTAGAGAAAGAGGGTAAAACTGTTACTGCTACTTTAGGGAATGATTTATATGTGATACATGATGACCAATTGCATATGGCTAACTCAGTTTATAACAATGTTAAGCCACATGACATATGTATACATTTACTGCATAGATGTCTGGGGCACATTCATTTCAAAATGCTGAAACCAACTGTTAAATTTTCAGAGGGAGTAAAATTAAAATTAAAACCCTGTAGCAAGTACTGTAATGCCTATAATCAGGAGAAAAGCAAGGTTACTCCTGCAAACAGACTAAATGGGTTTAAGACCAAATAACCTTTAGAGATGTACCTACAAGTAAATCAACGCCAGGTACTGTACTGTTACTAGGAAAGGTGTTAATTGGATGGAGGTCTATTTGACAAAAACATCTAAGCTTATCAACAATGGAGGCTGAATTCTCATATTTCTCTCTATTATGCATGGACTTAGTATGTTATAAACAACTAATGATAGACATGGGAAGTAATGTAAAGGAACCTATTGTTGTATATGAAGACAACCAATCAGCAATTCAGATGGCTTCCAATCTCGCCGTAAAGACAAGATCAAAACACACCAATCTACTATATCTGAATGTGAGACAATGTGTTCAAAGTAAAATGATTAAACTGGAGTACTGCATGTCAGAGAATAACATTGCGGATAATTTTACGAAAGCCCAAGGCACTGTAAAACATAAGGCTTGCTGTGAGGAATATGAACTTAAAAATTAAGGTTTTATATATTGTCCTACCCAAAGGGGAGAATGTTAGGAATGATAATCACCTAACAGTTGGGTTGGCAGTATATAAACAAGGATAGTCATTTAATACTGTTGTATCTTTAAGAGAATGTTGTAATTGTGATTGGCTGAGGTTCCTCCAACGGCCATAAGATGGAGCCAGAAACCTGGTTTGCTTTCTCCTTTGTTTTCCTTTTGCCTTTTGCCTGATCGTCATTCTGCTTGAATTGCCGTGAGTCTAGCAACTATTCTTTACTGAACTTTGTTTATGATACTGGTAAAGAAAAGGACTTTGTTTTTGGATTATCCCTGGACTGATTATTTTGAATACTAACTGCTTTAACCTTGTGTGATTTGGACTGTTTGTTGGACTTTGTTTACCCATTTACAGGAAGTAAAACTTACATTTTACTATTCAGTGTATCTGTGTGCTGGTTGTGTGTTATTCATCACCACTCTCACTATGTTTCCCTGAGTGCACTCATTCTCCTAACGGGGAATACCTCAACAAGACCGCTGACCAAACCTGCTGAAATGACGTGTATCTGACCCAACAGGATGATAAAATGTTACCACTGTGGCCAGGATGGGCATAGAACAGCTGACTGTCTGGCTCCCACACCTGCACCATGAGCACCACAATCAAAGTGTAGTACAGCTGTCAGAGGTTGGAAAAGTCAAGGAAGACCTCTGGACATTAGCCAGTTTGCTAGACACAGCCTGGAAAGTCCCCTCTACACAGAAGGCAGCAGTGGCCTTCCATACCGACACCACCTCCCCGAAAATCTGACCAAAGAAGATGACTCAATGGTGAGTGCTCCCATCATACCTTTTACTGTCAAAGTCAAGTTAGTGGTACCTAACACAGGGGAGGCTGGGGAGATAGAAGCTGTCATTGATACTGGGTGCTCTAGATGCCTTTTCGGACTTCCTATCATTGAACAATTGTGCATAAAGACTAACTGACTAAGACGCCCAATCCGATTTGAGAAAGTGGATGGGACATTAATTGGGAGGATCCCAGCTACCCAAATGACAGAGTTGATCAAGATGGAAATGGGTCCTCATTACGAACTCATATGCTTTATAGTCGCCCCCAGAATGTCAGAATCCATCATATTGGATTTTGCTTGGCTAGACAAATGGGCCCCTACCATCAAATGGGAGGATGGATTCAGGAAAATCATCATTGGGCTGGGCCCATTACCCCCACTTCCTCCCACTAAGAAACCACCAACCGACTTGAACCCAAAACCTGAACCAGCATCCACAGCATCCAACCTTCTTCCAGATACCCCCCAAATACCCAACCAGACTTGGCTGAAGCATTCAGTGAAGAGGTGTGTAATGTTTTACCTCCACATCGAGCCACTGATTGCACCATAGAATTAGAACCCCGGAGCAAAACTACCAAAACCAAAGATGTATTCCATGACACCTGCTGAAATGACTGAATTAAGAAAATACACTGGCAACAATTTGGACCGAGGTTTTATTGAACCTGCCACTCCAGGTTATCTGCCCCCATGTTGTTCAAGGAGAAGAAAGATGGCAGAATGAGATTATGTGTGGACTTTAGGGGCATAAACGCTGTGTGCATCAAAAACATGTACCCTCTCTCCCTCATGAAGGACTTATTAAATTACCTATCGAAAGGCAAGATATTCACCAAACTAGATCTAAGAGAAGCTTACTACCAGGTCTGCATCAAAGAGGGAGATGAGTGGAAAACAGCTTTTAACTGCCCCCTGGGTAGTTTCCAATTCAAAGTCATGCCTTTCGGACTTCAGGCGGCTCTCACAGTATTTATGCAACTCATCAATGAAGTGCTACATCTGCACCTGTACCAGGGTTATCCTTGTATACCTGAGTGACATCCTTATATTCAGAAAAACCATCAAAGAACATGTCAAATTGGTCAGACAATCCTGTTAAACTTCTAGCTGCCAAATTATATGTAAAGCTCTCAAAATGCGTATTCCACAAAGAGTCGCTGGATTATTTAGGCTACTGAATAGCCAACCTAGTAATTGAGGTGGACCCTGGAAAGGTGAAAGCCGTGCTGGACTGGCAACCCCCCAAAACCCAAAAACAACTTCAAAGTTTTTTGGGTTTTGCCAATTTCTATAGATAATTCATTCCTTCATTTGCCGAAGTTGCCCTCCCTATAATGGAATTATTAAAAATGGGCCTGTCACCCACCAAACCAAAGCTCAGTCAACCCCTGGCTTGGACCATGGACTGTCGGAAAGCTTTCAAAACCTTAAAATGCCTCTTTGCCACTGAGCACATCCTCCAGCACCCAGACCCAACCAAACCTTTTATTGCCCAAGCTGATGCAAGTGATATAGCAGTAGCAGCCATTCTGCTACAAAAAGATCCTCAGAACTGACTGATGCCTTGCACTTATGTGTCCAAAAAGCTGACTGACACTGAGCGAAGTTGGGCTGTCTGGGAGAAAAAAGCATTCACCATATGATGGACTTTGTTGACTTGAAGGAATTTCCTAGAAGGGGTGCAGGAGCTGTTTGAGGTATGGACTGATCACAAAAACCTTGAGGCTCTAAAGACACCTTGGAGAGTACCACCCAAACAAGTACGCTGGGCCGAATACTTCAAGTAATTCAACTTCAACATGAAATATATCTCCGGAGGGAAAAAATATTGGCGGACGCCCTGTCCAGAAAACCCCAGTTTGACAGTTATTGAGAGGAAATAGTACAAGCCTTAATATCAGGAGCTCAATCAGCAGGTCAAGTAACAACTTGAAGCCAAACCAACTGTAACCCCAAATGCCTAGAAGACAAGCTGACCATGGAATTGAAAACTGTCTTATTGACTGATCCCTGGAATCTGGACCATCAAACCAAATTAACAATGAATGAGGGACTGGCTTGGAAATGGACTAAGCTTTATGGACCTGCAACCCTAAAACTACTGGTACTAAAGTGTAGCCACGAGTCACAGTTGGAAGGCCACTTCAGGTTCTTAAAAACCCTACATTTACTCAGGAGACAGTTCTGGTGGCCTAAAATTAAACCTGACGTCGAGGACTATGTAAAAAGTTTCTCAATTTGTGCCACAATGAAACACAGAACTGGAAAAACCCCTGGCCTCCTCCAACCAGTCGCTGAACCAACACAGCCATGGGAAGAAATTGCAATGGACTTTATTGTGCAATTACCGGAAAGTGGAGCGAATTCTTGAAGTCTATTGGGTCCTCCCAAGGGTTATCCTCAGCATTCCATCCAGCCTGCAACAGAGCAGTGGAAAGGACAAATGCCATGGTTGAACAATACATTAGATGCAATGTAAATTATGGGCTGAATTATTACCATTTGCAGAGGTTGCTTATAATAATGCAGTACATAACAGCACGCAGCTGACTCCATTACAAATCAACACTGGAATGGACTTTATCCCTATGCCAGAATTACCTAAATAACCTCCCACATCCATGTCTCTCATAGAATGGATGAACCCATTTAAAAAAGGTTGGGAAGATACAAAAAAAAAGCTTTGACTGAAGCTGCAAAAGATTACAAAACCAAGCAGACAAACATAGATCCCTTCAACCACCATTTAAAGTGGAAGAGAGAGTATATTTGTCAACCAAGTATCTTAAATTGAAACTTCCTAGTAAGAAGTTGTGACCAAAATTCTTGGGTCCATTCCCGATTTCAAAAATAATTAATCCTGTCATGGTCCAATTAAGTCTTCCTTGACTATTAGGGAAAATTCATCCAGTTTTCCATAGTAGTTTATTAAAACCAGTTGCTACATCAATGATAAGACCAATACCAGTTGCTCCCCTGAACCGTTAACTGTACAGGGTGAGACATATTATGAAATTTTAAAAAATCCTTGATTTCTAGGTTACATTGGGGACAACTGAAATATTTGGTCTTATGGAAGGGTTACCCTCAATCAGATGCTAGTTGGGTAAAGAGTTGGGATGTACATGCTGATCAATTGGTTACCCAATTCCATGAGGACTTTCCCAACAAACCGAAGGGTCCTCATGGAGGGGGGAAAGGGGGTTAAAGACAATGTATTAACCCCTGGGTGTGTTTTGTTTTTCTCTTCTTATAGGAGAAGAGATTTTCAAGGGAGGATGCCTATAAGCTCTGGAATTCATCAGTGTCACAGAGTTGAAGAATGTTGGAGGGGTAATGTAGTTGAATAGTTTAAAAGGGGGGGGAGTTCAAGGTTATTTAGTATGTCACAATAGAAATTG
Source organism: Notechis scutatus (assembly GCF_049901735.1). Lineage (NCBI taxonomy): Eukaryota > Metazoa > Chordata > Lepidosauria > Squamata > Elapidae > Notechis > Notechis scutatus. The sequence goes on along the minus strand of NC_142010.1, from coordinate 95,810,946 downwards.
CAGCTGCAGAGTAATTGGTTCACCTGATTAATGAGGTGTAGAAAAGTGGGAGGGGGTAGGTTGAATTTTGTGGGAAGGTCTGCGAATGATTTCAGTTCTGAAATTTCACAGACGTTACCAGTGATGGTTATAAATAAAGTACTTTGTTTCAGAGTTACTGTTTTAAACCGGACAATGGCTGGAACCCTGACACTCAGACACATTGACAAAACCATTTCTTTAGAGCCTTTCAGAAAACAAGCAGGTTCAGAGTCAATCTAACCTCTGTGGGTTGATATTTCAGAAGGTAAGTGTTTAGTAAAAAAGGATGTCCTCCTGGATGCTATGCCATCAGTGGACACTCTTTAATAAATGAAATCCATGTCATGCTTTTTGACAGTCACATCTGGAGATGGCTTGGCAGCACATTTCAGCAGTGACTTGTTCACAACTTTAGATATTTGACCTTTCGTCAAATAAATTTTAAGTCATGGTCTGTAGCACACAATACCTGAGTATAATATGAAGAAATCTCTTGTCAATAGCTTGGGAATCTAGATAAAATATTCTTTGCTAATAATATAGCCTACCACTTCCCAATCTCCCCCATCCCCATTCCCAGCAGGCATCACATTAGAAAAAAAGCATGTTGTGCTCAATATCTTAATTATTAAAAGTAGCAATATAAATAAAAAGGGGAAAGATGGATTCATAATGTGGTGGAATCCACAGAGCTTGCTAAGTAACTTTTTCCAAGGGTGTGAGTGTGTGTGTGTGTGTGTGTGTGCATGTGTGTGTGTGTGCATGTGTGTGCATGTGTATGTGCATGTGTAGGAATTTATAAAGAACATTTGCTAAGAACAATTTAACAATGTCTGCATACCTTGTATTTGTACATATTTCTGTACATACACACACAGTATATATCTTGTATCTAGAAAATGAAAACAAAATATGTCATCTAAATTTTTGTAAAAAAACGGTATAACCAGACCTGACTTGAGCCAAAATTAGGAATTCCATAGTTCTTTCTATTTGCCCAATTACCATGCAAATGAATAGTGGGGACAATAGACATCAACTGAAGCTTATTCCCAAGTGAAACGTCATTTGGGATGGTAGCATTTTAGTAATTTTAAAATACAAAATTGTATAGTCTCAAATTCATGTTTTATTGTGGCTGACAAATATTTTTTCCCTCTCTGCAAATTTATTGCAAATGTGCAATTTATTATGAACACTGAAATAAGCATTTCAGGAGAATAAATTTTATGTATGCTTCATAATGATATAATACACATTACCTTGAGCCTATGAGCCAATGACATCCACAGTAAATCACAATACATGCACCTTATGCCAAACAACTTTTGCCAAATATCTGATGCATATATATAAAATTTAGCATTTGCATGATTATATTGTGAGTCATATGTTATCAATTGCCTTTCTTGCTCCCCATCAGGATACTCATGATAAAAAACCGAATTAATAGATCGGTAATTTAAAAATAATGTCATTGATGCAGTTCTATTGGTACTTGCTATTTGTATCTCACTTATTCTGTGGGGGGCGGGGGGCGGGAGGGGGGGAGGAAGTGGGGATGGGGGTGGGGGCGGGGGGTGGGAGGAAGAGATGGAAAGAGGGAAAGGGAAATAATATCTTATACAAATCATTCTGAGTCACTCATACTGATTCAGATGCTGATATCAGGACAGTTATCGTTGTTACATGTTTTTCCCTAGTGGTCATTCAGTCCTGACTTTGAGTTGTGTGAGCTTACATTCCAGGCTTAGCTGCACCTTGGACTAAGTGATCTCAATTCTATTCCACTGACTCAAAAAGACAATTATATTTATATGAAGATTTTCAATAAATGTAAGTTTTGGTTCTTCAGAATGCCTGTCATTAACACTGAAGGGCATCCAACTATCCACTTCCATTTCCAAAAATAAAAATAAAAAAATTAGGAATGGTTTCTGGAATTGTCATGGTAGAATGGTTCCAAACTCATTTCTAATTGGAGCACTATAAAGAATAAAGTTTTAAAATTTAGCATTAGTTATTAAAACAAGATGTAATCTGCTAACATCTATTTTATGATCAGAGGAAGGTATGCTGCTTTCTTTTAGCTTCTCCTGACAATGTTAAACCTGACATTATAACACAAGAACAGGACATGTCCAATACTGCAAACAATGTTATGTTTTATTATCTGTAATATTTGCATATTGCAGCAAGCAATTACACCAGAATTGTGCAGAGTCCAATCTTCACAGTATAATGACTTCTTGATTAGCTGTCTTCAGGTGATGAATGGCAAAGACTTCTTAGCCTTAGAATGGTGCAGGAGATATTGCATCTTAACACTTGAATCTCTGCTCCCTTGCTACTTGTAAAAGATATATTAAAAGTGTTAGGTTTCCACCCATCATTTCATCATCTTTTCAACCTTGTCTCCAGAGGTCAAAATATGTGCCTGTGCATAAGGAAATCTGTTTCTGTCTTGGTTGTGGGAGATTTCATTTGAAACTAAGTGACAACATTAATATTGGCTAAAGACACACATTCAATTCTCTCTTTACATAAATCAAATCATATCTACAGCTAAATTATGCAGGTTCTTCCTTCATATAAGTCCTCTCAAGTCATTTGCTAAATATAATATATGCTAGTCTTTGCTCTTAGCACAAATCACTATTTGATCAACAAACACCTGTATAATTGTCCAAAATACCAATTATTGAATTACAAACTGATATTAACTTGAAATTTTATGTTTTGTAGTGTCAAATAAATTACCAAAGCAACTCTTAATATTTCAAGAGTATGTCCTCTGATGAAACTTCTGTCAGGTAAATAACAAAATATGTTTCTTAAATAAAGTTGTGGAAAATGTCCCAAAGGTGCTTTTTCAAGAGGCAACTGGACTTTCTGTTTTTTCTTGAAGATCATCATCAGTCTTTGAACACCCACATTTAGGCAGAGCTGAAGAAGCTTCTTGGGTAAAAAGTGAAACATCTTTTTTTTGCTTGTTTGTGTGTTTGTTTCAATTAAGCTGTAAAAGGACACAATCGACAGGCTAGACCTAACCCTAACCCTAACCCACTGGGGGGCAGTGGGATGCCTTAGGGGGGTGCTAAGAGGCAAGGGGGGCAGCAAGGGGGGTGCTAAGAGGCAGCAGAGGCATTCGAGGTGCCGGCCCTGCAGGCTCACCCATTGACTGTTGCACTGCTCAGAAGTTAGCACCTCCAATGCGGCAACAGTGGCATGTTACATGCTGCTGTGGCCACATTCAACGTGCCGCCCCCCTGCCACCTTTTAGTACCCCTCTGGTGGCCCCCTTGAGGATGCTAAGAGGTAGCAGGGGGGCATTTGAGGTGCCAGCCCTGCAGACTCACCCATTGACTGTTGCACCACTCCGGAGCTGGCGCCTCTAATGCGGCAGCAAGTTGGGAAAAGCCACCGCCATTGCTTTCCCAAAGTGCCGCCGCTGTCGCATTCTGTCTGTCTGTCCCTCTGTCCATCCATCCATCCATGTTTGTCTACCTGCCTGCCTGCCTGCCTGTCTTTCTGTCTACCTACATACCTATCTACTAATATAGATCTATCTATCTATCTATCTATCTACCTACCTACCTATCCATCCATCCATCCATCCATCCAAAAGGTCTGTCTGTCTTCCTGCCTTCTTGCCTGCCTACCTACCTACCTACCTACCTACCTACCTACCTATCTATCTATCCATACATTCATCCAAAAAATCTGCCTGCCTACCTATCTACCATTCTATCTACCAATATATCTATCTATCTATCTACCTACCTGTCTCTCTCTCTATCTACCTGTCTCTCTCTCTATCTATCCATCCATCCATGTTCGACATGCTGGGCCTGCGGGAAAGTAGAGCAAAGCCAGTCTGGGAGGGAGGGAGAGAGAAAGAGAGAGAGAGAGAGAGAAACAGAGAGAGAGAGAGACAGAGAGAGAGAGAGAGAGAGAGAGAGCTGATGCATCAGATTGAAATGAGGCCTAGTTTAGACTGAGGCCCTTTTCCACATTAAAACATCTTTGCCAGCACATTTAAACCTCTTTGGTTTCTATTAAAGGTTTTGTGGACAAAACATGGTCAAGAAGCTCTCACATCAGGAAGCTCTCACATTTTGTTGAGGCTTTAAACAGGATCCATTGGACCAGATCTCCACCCTAAAATTTACTTTTCCCCAATGTATTACAGTGCCAATTCTGAAGAAGGCAAAACCAATTGTACTGATAAATTTCAAGAACACACACACACACACACACACTCCCTTCTAACCCTGTTGGAGCAGGTGATTGGACTAGAATAGATATCTTTCTCCATCCCTCCCTCCTTCTTTATTTCTTTTTCTTTCTGTCCCTTCCTTGCATCCCCCTTCTTTGTCTGTCCTTTTTTCTTTATATCCCTTTTCTCTTTCTTTTATTCCTCTCTTTCTCTCTCTCTTTCTTTTCTCTCTCTCTTTCCCTCTCTCAGGCTCACCCCATTGACTTGGTGCACCGCTCCACTTGGACTTGCTTGGACAGGTCCCTCCAGTGCAACGGGCTCAATGGGGTGGACCTACAGGGCCGGTACCTAGAACACGGCAGTGGCGGCACATTTGAAAAGTTGAGCAAAGCCAGAGATCGGTATTTTTTGCTGCAAAAAATCACAAAAATTTCTGGGCTGTGCACAAGAAGGGACACACATGTCAATGCAATTCAGCAACATAAAGTAAAGAAATACAAATAAAAATCAACAAGAATTGGCAAAGCATCTCTGATTAGATTCTATCAGAGATGCTTTGCTGATTCTAGTCCAATGACCTGCTCCAGCAGGGTTGGAATGGAGTGTGTGTGTATGTGTGTGCAAAACTCCAAAAAGAGGTCAAGTAGCTCTGGGGAGGCCAGTCATAAATTTGAACACTTGCTAAACAACCGGCCATTAAGTGAGGACCACTTGTATTTGGTTTGCCAGTCACCTGTCGCCAGTCACTTGTATTTGGTGGCCACACCCACCCAGTCACATGACCAGCAAGCCACGCCCACCTAGTCACGTGACCAGAAAGTCATATCCTCAAATTAGGCCATGCCCACAGAAATTTGAATTCCACCCCTGGGTGGAGGACACCAAGGATGAGTTTTTAGCACCAAAGGGGCAGTGGACTGAAAATGTTTGGGAAAGATTGGGCTAGACTTTTCTGCCATGATGAGGATGATAGAAGAAGGGGCTCACATCTGAATGTCTGCCAATTAGACTATATAAAGAGAGAGAAATTGTCAAAGGACAATGGATAAAGAAACTTAGGTCATTGCTATGGGCCTCCATGGGTTAAAGAAGAGTGTCAAAATCTTCAAGACTTTTAACACCACATGTAGACATCGCTTCTTATGCCCCAGAAAAGAGTTCCAATGTAAGAATTCCTGAATTATTTTCAGTTTGAGATGTTTTATTAAGAAAAGTGGCAATTTTTTTCTGGAATTACCGGTATTTAGATTTTTTGATAACTTAAGAATTAAAATTCAAATAGATTAGATATAGAAAATCTTCTGCATTTGTAGCTGATTACAATTAGATGAAATTATAAATACTCATGCGTATTTGATTAGGCAGATTTTTCAATCAGATTTCTATTCATTAAGAGTTTCACTACTTGTTTGATCTTTACAGATTCCTGGTTCTTAAAGCTCATGAATCAATGTTTGCAAATTAGTATGCAAATTGCCACCTTTATTCCCCAGTCAACAATGCACTTCCTTACTTTCTCACTTCTATTCCTACCAATGCACCATCAAAACATGAGAAGTAAAATGTAACATATTCATGGTTGGAATAAGTTTCCGGGGGTTACTATAGTATCAGAGTTCTAGAGGAGAAAAAATCAATATTGTAATCCATCAAGGGTTTACATTTTTGCTTGGCTGACACTGTTAATTCCTGTGCTCTCTTTGAAGTAACACTATGGAGTTTGATACAATCATTCATTACTTGCCACCTAAAGTAGGAACAAAACTTCCAAATGTACTGTTTGACCTTTCCCATCAATATGACCAACCACCTCTTTTTAATAACAATTGCTTTTTGAAATGGTTAAATTTTGCCAGGCTCTTTAACAAAACAAGACTAAAATTAAAGTTGATATACCAGTACATCAAGCATGAATAATTTTAGCAAAATCAAGAAGAATTGGTGATTTCACACATACACACACACACACACACACACACACACTTTTCACTTTTCAACAAGATAAAGAATAATGTATGTATTTTAATGATGTATTACTTCTATTTTAATGCAACTTTGAATATAAAACCTGGTGTGTTGGAGAAGGAGAGGGAGGGAGTGGGAGAGAGAGAGAGAGAGAGAGAGAGAGAGAGAGAGAGAGAGAGAGAGAGAGAGACCTTAGTTTAATGAAAATGGGAAATAAGTGCTGTGGAGGCATTATGGCATTGAAATTAATGAGCCAATATTTAAAATGCAAGGCACTGATATCACATGAATAGAATAGAATAGAACAGAACAGAACAGAACAGAACAGAACAGAATAGAATAGAATTCTTTATTGGCCAAGTGTGATTGGACACACAAGGAATTTGTCTTTGGTGCATATGCTGTCAGTATACATGAAGGGAAAAATACATTCATCAAGAATCATAAGATACAACACTTAGCGATAGTCATAGGTTATTAATAAGCAATCGAATCATACTAGGAAACAAATAAAAGATACAAGCAACATGGTTATAGTATAAGTGGGAAGTACTAGGATGTGTTATTATAATCTAGTAGTAAAGGAATAATAGTAATAAAGTCTTAGTAAATAAGTTGACAGCATTGTGGGAATTAGTTGTTTAGCAGAGTGATGGCATTTGGGGTGATGGCATCCTTGTGTCTAGTTGTTCTGGTATGCAGTGCCCTATAGTGTCGTTTTGAGGGTAGAAGTTGAAACAACTTATGTCCAGGATTTGAGGGGTCTGTAGATATTTTCACAGCCCTCTTTTTGACTCATGCAGTGTACAGGTCCTCAATGTAAGGGAGGTTGGTAGCAATTGTTTTTCCTGCAGTTCTAATTATCCCCTGAAGTGTGTGTCTGTCTTGTTTGATTGAGGTTTAAGAGTTTACAGCTTTATGTGTATATTCTCTCAAGTAACAAATCAGTACATGGTAAATATTACATACACGGGATGCTAATGAACTATTATGAGAGTGGATTTATTTATTTTTCTTATTCTAGTTCCTAATCTATTTTGGACTTCACTATTATTCTAAGAAATTCATTTTTTAAAGATATTATGTCTTCATTGTGTGAGTTTTCTATTTTAAACAACAGACAGACAAATAATTTACTACATGAGTATTTGGTCTCAATAGCACCTGACTATTCTGGCAAAAACATTGATATACAAGCTAGATCATAATAGCCCAATTCAGGTGATACATCCTAGTAGGACAAGAGAATAAGAGGCATATGATTAGTCAATAATCATGCTGATCTTGTTATTAAAACCCTAACATGGAAGAACTCTGTTTCAAATCTTTGACTTTTCCATATTCAGCTGGAAGATTTGCTGATTGTATACGTATGCTTGTCAGTACGTAAGTAGAACTGTGAGTATAGCAAAACAAAAATTTTATTCACGTGGATTCTTGTTAAATAGCTATTTCAAATTGAGTCCCTTGTTCAGCATGATGAATTTTTGGATTAATCTGGCACACATGATTGCATAAGTTTAACATGTATATTGCTAGCGTTTCACTGCATCGCTGCTGTTGTATATGCTGCTTGACTAGAGCTATGGATTACAGCTCAGCTGATGATTGCTGTTTCTTATTCATTTCAGTGCTGTGCAATTGGTTTAATTTTTTTTTTTAAATTCAGAGTCTGATGTAATATTCATGAAACCTGGCTGCCAGGTTCTATTCTGAGAAATGAAATGACTAGTATTTGCCACAACTTTGTCATTAATACATAAGTGATCTGTTTTCTATTTCAGAATCCTATCCATTTAGGAAGCAAAGCTGTAAGGGTTTAGATTTGTTATTTTTCTTTCTTATCCATTCCTACTTGCCACAATAATTATGTGGTTGATATAAAGCAAGGCTGAAAGTAGAAGTGAAAAGAAATCTAACTAATTAAAATTACCGTCAGCTAGTGAAAATACCCTTAAATGGTTTTCATCAAAGTCTTTTTCTCTGTCACATACCTCTCCATGCTAGATAATTACATTTTAACAATCTTTCCTCTTTGACTTGCTCTCTGTCTGAGAAAATATCTGATATTTACTTGACTTCTACCCACCTACACTACCTCTTCAATAGTGCATCATGCTGAACATATTTGGATGGGAATTCTTCACAGCAAGCTCCTAATATTTATAACCTTGATGTTGTCTTTGATCCTAAATCATCTCTTAATTACCATTTTAGTTACACTAGGAACAAAAATAATTCTATTACTTCCAGAACACAGCAAAGATAGAACTGTTACTATCTCAAGAGGACACAGTTATTTTAAAGACTTTATTACTAATTATAGATGGCTTATTGCAGATTTGTTGTTCATCAGCTGTCCAGAACACTTGTTTACTTCGGATACCTCAAATATGTTCCAACAGCCTTATATTCATTGTCAATTTTTTTCATACAAGAGAAGAATGGCATTTAATTTTTATTTAAATATTTCTAGTAACAGCAGTTGTTGCACTGAGTCCTTGATCCATCCCTATGTTTAGCAAAATAAATGGTCTAGGATTGGTGTCCTATCAAGCTTTGTGATGATAGGGTAATGCTATATATTGCAGCTGGGGATGATATTTATTCTGCAACTTCAGACATAACAAAACATCTTCTCATATTATAGTTAGCTGTCCTTGTCAGTCCCCTGACTAATAGTAAAGAACAAATATATCTCACAAGTCACATTGTTTGTTTGTTTGTCTATCTAGAGCAGGGGTGTCAACTCGTGTCATCATGGCATCATCATATAACATATTGTGACTTTTTCTCCCTTCACTAAACTGGGTTTAGACATGGCCAGCATGTGATGCATCTGTCCTGCAGACTGCAAGCTTCACAGCCCTGATGTAGGCCAGTTTTTTTTTTTTTTTGGGGGGGGCACTACATAGACATAAGGTTTAGTAGCAATTAAGAAATACATATGTGTCCTCTTAATGTGTTGGGACCCCAGAAACACTACAAGTTATGTCTGAAAAATTATTGGATTACACAGGATGAAAAGTTACTAACTTAAACATTCCCCACTTATTACATTTCCCATTTTTCTGCCTCTTGTTTTAGGCCTGCAGGGAAGTAAGATTTTCCACTGGTTTTAAAGAGTTAAGATGGCTTCACTGACATGCAATTCTAGAGACGGTCATTCTTCTTTTGTTAAATCTATAATTATATTAAACCACATCTGCTTAGAAGAGAGGAGAGGAAATTAAATAGATTTATTAATTATTTTAAAATATTGATGTACTGATTCTTATTTATGTAATTTAATCCACAAGAAGTTTACACAGACACATAAAACATTCCATTTAACATAAGTATTGCTAAGAATTAATACATGGGCAATAACTTTGCTGAAATTTTTAGAGAATACCTTTATATTAAATTAATATTGTATGTTAGTATTAATCTACCAATTGGCATCACATTCATTTTATTTTAGGCTATCTGTGATTTCTTTCAGTTATAGATTTATTCATAAATCTTGAAAAAGATGCACATCTTAGCAAAGATATACTACATTAAAATATTCTAATAATGTAATAAAATCTGGAGTAGGGCAGCAATTCTGATGAGGTACCCTGCAGCCCACAGACATTATTTAAAGAATAATTGCTACAGATTGTGTTCCCTTCCTTGCACAGATCTTATTGATGTTTCCACATTTCTTCTGATTTTATTAATACAGAATATATTGCATTGGATACATATCCAGCTGATAATTTTAAATGTATATTTTTTCCCCTGTGGATTTTTACTGTCAACTAAATTTCTTACACTTGGTATCAAGAGACATTTAATTTATATGTTCAAAAATATAGATTATTGGAGTTAGAGTTATACCTTGGCCATTAATGAGTGCTGAAATGACATATGGCTGATTTTATTGTTTGCAGAATATCATTCTGCCACTGAAAATAACTATTAGAGGCAATCAAATACCTCCCAGTGGCATAAAAATCATTACTTTCTGTGGCTATCTTGTGATTTATTCAAAAGGCACTATATTAAAGAGCACTGAGGAGTTTTTGAGTCAGTTTACCATAATCTGTAAGGTTACCACTTCATAGATTAACAGAAAGATGTATTTGTGTTGTCAAGGTAATATTGTTCTGGAGGTGCTCTATTGGTATAGTGTTAGGCAGATGGAATTAAAGCTATGAATTAATTTTCATCAGAAGCAAGAATTTGAACATGCAGGTCTCTTTATTAAGCAAACAGCAGTGTCATTAAAATTTTTATTTTGTGTTGAACAAATTCATTTAATGCAAGAATGCTGGCAGAAGAACATAAATGATATTAGTAATCTTAATGTTGTCATTTCCACCCCGCTCAGGAGGAGATTTGTTTGCCTACCTGTTTGTTGATTTCACTTTGTGGCTTTTCTAAGGATCAGATGATTACAGGTCTTTCACCTTTTCCTGTCTGTGCTTTTTAATAAATTAATCTGAACTGGCACATGCTATTCAATTTAATTTACATAACTGACAAGAGGAAGAAAAAATGCAGGATTTTATTTGGGCTCCACTCACCTCACCCTTTTATAACTTGTTTTTATAACCACACATCTAATTAGCTAATGAGATAAAGAGGCTTCAAAAAAAGAAGCATGGAAAAATATATTCCTATAACTCCAGTGTTCATCCTGGTGTGTGGGTAGGGAAGTGAACTCTAGTGTGAAGAAAAGATGGGAAAATAGCCAGTGGTGGGATTCAATTTTTTTTACTACTGGTTCCACTCCAAGAGAAGTATACTGTAAAATCCCCATTCCATCTCTACTCCTGGAGAAAGGTTACTGCAAAATCCCATTTCCTCCTCACCCCACTAACCTGCTTTCCAGCTCTGTTCTCCTATGCAAGGCAACAAAAGAAGACGCAGTTGATCAGCTGGGACTTGGGATAGACAGTCAGAGGTGGTATTTGCCGGTTCTCCAAACTACTCAAAATTTCTGCGACTGGTTTTCCAGAACTGGTCAGAACCTGCTGAATATTATCTCTGAAAATAGTGTTTAAAATCATCAAACTCAGCAGACAGCACCCTAAACTAGGCTTGGATAATCATAGATTTACTGGATCTATTATACATCTGTTTGGTCTATAAAATCTACTGATTTTGTTCTATCCTTCTATTTACCAAGCATCAAAACCCATCAGGAGGATGGAATTTAAGAAAACCTAGTTAATTATCATTTGGAATACAACTTAATTAGGTCTTAATAAAGGATAGTACATCCAGAAATCAATTTACTTATTCTTCTAATAGCTACTTAGTGGATAAATTGCTACATCACTTCATCCAGTCTATAGTTCAGAACACCCATACAAAGATTATGTGGCAGAAATTTTCCACTCTCTCTTTCTCTTATTGGATTAGAATTTTTTTTTTTTTTACAAAAAATGTCTTCAAAGTTGCTTTGGAAAACTAGCTATACTGCATTAGACAAAAATGTAGTAGTATAATTTATAGGGAGATAAGGCTTAATTTATGCAGAAATACAGCTGAAGTGATGTCAGGTCACATGCCTGATAAAAGCAAACAGAATTTCTTCTTTTACCTGGAATCATATTGCTTGTACTGCAATAAAATATCTGTCCTTCAAATCATTTCTCTCTTATCTATTCTATGGTATTCCACAGATCGTCATATTTGTTCTTTTTATCCAGGCTTATGTTTTAGGAAAGCCTTGTTGATTGGCAATTTTTTTCCTGTACAAATCTTTTTTTTTTTAAGTATATGAACTAAATGTATATTAGGAATCAAATGGAAGTGAATTTGTTGTACTGCAGCTGCACAAACATTAATATGCATGAACTTTCTGATTTCTAAGACATTGCAGCCAGTGAAGATATAAGACAAGGAAAGAGAAATGAATACATATATACATATGTATAAATAGTATTGAATAGGACATTTTACAAAGTAGAAGATTAATTGCTATGATGCAATTTAATATGGTAATATGCTGGTCAAGCCTACCCTTCTTTGTCAAGACATTTGAAGTCTTGTGTTGCACTTAGCAATAACACACTTATTTGCTACATATGTGCTTCATATGTATTCCTGGATATTGCAAAGCACATTCCTTGAAGGTACTTAAGATACTTCAATCAAAAGTATGAAAGAAAAGATTTAGTAGGGTTTTTACATCTGGCTTTTTAAAATGATGGCCATGCTTGCTTTCTTTCTTTCTTTCTTTCTTTCTTTCTCTTCTCATTTTAAAAATCTAAGACTGATTTTCAATGTGTGTTTGTTCTCCTCTTAACTATATCAGTGATAATTCTGGATTACTTAATTAACCTATCAGATACTCTTTTCATTACCTGGTTTGTGATAATTAGATATGCTATTCCTTATACTGTTATAACAATTAATTTAATGGCTCAGCCTTGTATTGAAGAGCATTGCATCATTAGTAAATAAAGATCAAGCTCTACTTAGTGGGTCAAGTCAAGCTTCTTCATTATGACCACAATCAAGATACTGCATAATATATGGGCACTTCAAAATAGGTAAACTTAGTGAAGGAAGAAGTCTCTGTAATTAAATGGGTTTGTTAGAAGGTGCAAGTCAGCTCCTCCACCTTCCCCATCACAATAACTAGCTATCAATGGTCCAGCAAGAAAAAGAAAAATAGCAATGATGCAAAGAAACAAACCTCAACCTTATTATCACTAATCAAACCAGCTCTTGTAAAAGTTACCTTTGGGTGGGTGGACAAGGTATGATAATTGTTCTTCTTTTGGAGGATTGGTTAAAAGAAGAATCCTGAGAGGTAAAACTAAATAATGGTCTTGAAAGCAACTAAGAGAAACAAGGCTTTGAAAGTTCTCTGAAAATAAACAAACAAAGAAGCAAACGAAGAAGGCATTAAAAAGAAATTGGGCCAGGGCATCAATTTAAAGCAAAGCCTCCGCAAGCTTTCCAATATGATTCTTTCTTGAAGAGCAGGACTTTTTAAAGGTTTCTTTCTTGGGGCAAGAAAATGTTCTATTTTTTCCCTTCCCATAAAACTATCCATCTGAAATAATTCTGATAGACCTATGGAGGGAGGTGAGGTAAAATGATTGCAATTATGGGAGGAACTGTTGGAATCCCCCAAACCCTGTTCTACTACACCTGCACAAGAACTGTTATTATTTTTCCTTTTCATATATGACACTGAGTGGGAGAGAAAAAAGATGACTGAGAGTCCATCAGCTTGTGCTCTGAATTTCTCCAGCATTAAAAATTATTAGGATAATATGTCCTGGCTTCATTTCTATGATGCAGTACAATTTATGTTAGCATACTTTCCTGTTGGCTCAAGGAAGGGTGAAAGCATATTAAAACAGTTGCGTGGGTGAGTTCTCAGATTGGTATAAGAGATTGTACATACAAGAAATGCCAACATGAAAACACTGTCTCAGAATTAAGAAAGTGTGAGAAAAGCAATAACAAAACCAGTGTTGTCATGGCCAAAAGGCAAGTGTCTTTCAAAAAAAGTGTTCTTTCAGACAAGTGTAACACAGATAGATTTTTCACACAGTAGGTTATCGAAGGAAGCAAAACAAGCCATAATTTGAGGCATGAAAACATACATTGGAAAAATTCTAGCAGAACAATCTAGGGAAGAATAATCCACTAATGATTAGCATCATACTCTCTATTCCATATCATGATGTGGGAATCATAATGGTAGCAATGTAGAATGACTGAATGACTGTATTAATAATTAGGATTAAAAGGCTTATCATAGTTTGCCCACATTTTATACTATATATCTCATAAATACCTATGTTTAGGTAGTACATGTTGGCAATAAAAAGAAACAGCCACCAAATAACTCAGTGGCTGGACACCATAGAAGATGACACCAGCCAGAGCATAGAAAAAAAACCCTCAAAGAAATAGAAGAAGATATGGAATGACCTGACTCAGAATTGCCAAGAGCAGACATCGGACATGATAGAATGGATATCATCATCATCATCATCATCATCATCATCATCAAGTACATGTTTAGAAGAACTGTGCAAAAATTCAATTTAAAAAAAAATCTTTGAAAAAAATCCAGTTCCCAAATTATTTTATTGGCATAACTTTCTTCAAAAAGGTTCACCTTTCCTTTATCTTTCTGGAAGCTGGTTAAAATGGAGCTTCTCCAGAGAATGTTTGGAGATTACATTGAAATGGCATTGAAATTACATTGCCATTCATTGGAAGGACATGACTTATTATTGGGTTGGCATGCTTTTTTATGGTATAAGGGAACTAAATCGCAGGGTTATTTCAGAAGGCACTATATACGGGAATCGTTATGGTTGAATTGGGAGAAAATTAAGAAACAATGTTATTTGAAAATACCAGTTTGGTTATCAACTATCGAAGCTTTTTCCTATCCCATAATTTATAAGAAGGAACAAGCAGGGAAAATACTGGGGAAATACTGGATGAAAAGGGTGAACTTAAAACGATGCAAAAGTTAGAAGAACAAGATATAAAGATGAATTGGTTTTCATATGCGCAAATACACTCAAGGTATCTTAAAGATTCTAAAACAGAAGGATTTTATGATAAATTGACTGATTTAGATAGGATTTTGACAGGTTCTGATGAAAAAGTGATTAAAAAACTATATAGTTATTTGTTGGAAATTAAATTAGAGGAAGAACAAGTCAAAGAAACAATGATTGTTTGGGGGAAGAACTTTGGATATGGGATTGATTTAGAGAAATGGCAAAAATTGTGGTCTCAAAATTATAAAATGACAATGTCAGTAGCATATAAAGAAAATTTGTATAAGATGTTTTATAGGTGGCATTTTCCCCCAACAAGAATAGCAAGAATGTTCAAGAACAAATCTGAAAAGTGCTGGAAATGTCATCAGATCCCTGGCTCATATTACCATATGTGGTGGACTTGTGAGGAGGCCAGGAAATACTGGACTAGAATTCGCATATGGTTGGAAGAAATGACAAAAGAACATATAGATTTGAAACCAGAGATTTTTCTATTGGGAATCTTACCTGATACATTTAATAAAAACTTAAAGTATTTGATTGTAAATGTGTTAACAGCGGCTAGGATTGTATTTGCTAAAAATTGGAAGAGTGAGAAAATACCATTAGAGGAAGAAATTATTAAGAAAATACTGGAATGTGCTGAAATGAGTAGATTGACATTTGAAATTAGAGAACAAGAAGATAAGCAATTTTATGAAGTTTGGGATCTTTTTTATCAATGGTTAGATAATACAATATAATAATAGAATATTTAGAAACCTAGGAAATAATGAATATACATTTTTTTTTTGGTCTTGATAACATTTTTAGAATATTTTATTAAGATAGATTTGGTATGATTTTACGATCTGTTATAAAATAAATTAACTAAATTATAGTTATCTCGCTTAAGTATGAATTAGTAAAATTATAGTCAAATGATTGTTTAATAATGATATTAGGATATATAATTGTTGATTGATAATATGAGTTATTATGTAACATAATTATTATGATGACTATGAAATGGATGCACAAAAAGGAGTGGTAAACCAACCGATACACTGTCTGTAAATTTATGAAGAATGATGATGTTCTTATGTTATGTTTTATGTGTTATGTGTTTTTATTTGTTGTTAAAATCAATAAAACTTTTACCAAAAAAAAAAAAAAAAAGAAATTACATTGCCATTGACATTATAATTCTATGTGTTGTATGCTGACTTTTTAAATTAAATATCAGGAATCTTTTTAGAGTATAGCAGTATAAAAATTTGATGAATAAACAAATAAATAAATGTCTCAAGGCTGCAGACTGCTAGCAATAACAAATCGCCTAGAAGTGGTAAACTCTCAATAACTCTCTACTAATTTAGTCACTATGTTGAAGAATGAAATAAGATTGGTTTGGCATGATCTGTTTTTAACAATTCCATGCTGACTGCTACTTGTTTCTAGATGTTGACAGACCTGTTTTTTTATTATCTTTTCCAGTATCTTCCCGGGTATTGGTGTTAGGCTGATTGGTCTATAGTTTCCTGGATCTGGTTTTTTTTTTTTTTTTCTGTCCCTTTTCTGAAGATCTAATAAAAGGAGTAACTTCTACCAATCTGCATTGGGAACTTGACAAATAAAACTAATGATCTTGGAATCCCTTCTGTTTTTATGATTCTTGTCCCATGTCTGTAATATAGATCTATTACCATTTTAAAATAACTTTGGATGTTGTTTTTATCACTGATTTGAAAGAGGCTTCTCTCAATTTAATGTTTCTATTCTTTTTTAATAGACAATGTGAAGAAATATTGTTTTGATGTCTGCATAGATGTTTATATGAGATCTACTCATATAAAATAGTAATACAGTTACTGGGGGATATTCAAGATGTATATATTTATTAAATACTGAATTCAAATGTAACATGGTTTATAATGTATTGGAGAAAACTGTAAACAAAAAAAATGGACTTTGGATAGATAATTAAGATATAACTACAGCAAGAAGTGCATATGAGAAGCTCAGTGACTGAGAACATAATTTTCATGAAAAGCTGATACAATTCATAATTTTTTTTAAAAAAAAACTTGAAATAATTATAAACTATTTCTTTGTCAACAATCCTAGGAACAGACATATGAACTATTTTCATCTCTAGAAAGGAATGTGTGTGTGTGGGAAGAAATTACCTGCAATTTTGAAAAACAGGAAAAAAAACACAATAGTAGGCTGAATGGACCAATCAACATACTTGGAATAAAGCAGAATCTTATTTTCCTGTACTCTTAACAAACAAAGGACCTTCTCTGTGGTGGCTTCCTCCCCCAGGAACATCTTCCTTCCAGAAATTAGATTGGCCTCCACTCTGACACTCTTTCAAAAGGCCCTGGAGACATGGTTTTGCCCAGAGTGGGACAGAGGCCATTAAATGATTTATTTGAGTGTTGTTGCCAAGGGGTGGAGGTTAGGGGTTAATTTTTATTATATTTACCTTTTATTATTTTTTATTATTATTTCTTCTACATTGTGTATTCATTTTCTGTAAGCTGCCTAGAGTCACCATGAGCAAATAGGCAGCTATATACATTTTCCTAAATAAGTAAACAAGCATCAGGAATATCAACATGGACAGAGTGGCAAAATCCTTTTTAAGAAATGAACTTTCTATGAAGAATAGGGAAAAGAATAGGCAATAAATAACAGCATGCTTCATGTCTGGGGAAATACAGGCTAATGCTACTACCAAAAATTATTTGGAAGCCAAACCTGAGAAAGCGAAAAGGCTGAGAAAGACTTCAGATTCCAATCATGTTTGCCAAAAGCAAATTAAATGTGACTCTGCAAGGTGAAACTGTTGCTGAAACAAGCAGTGATAGCATGCACAACAGAACTCATTTTCAAAGAAGGATCTAGTTCTTCTTTTTGTTTAAGAATACACTGCAACCACATGGGAAATAAAGTCACTCCATATTCTGATGAGGGCACCTTGCTGCAAATGATATAAATTGAAGAGAATACAGAAGCAAGGATGGAAACTGAACAAGGAGAGATTTAACCTGGAAATAAGGAGAAACTTTCTGACAGTGAGAACAATCAACCAATGGAATACCTTGCCCTCGGAAGTTGTGGGAGCGCCATCACTTGAGACTTTCAAGAAGAGATTGGACTGCTATTTGTCAGAAATTGTGTAAGGTCTCGCGCTTGGGCGGGGGATTGGACTAGATGATCTACAAGGTCCCTTCCAACTCTGATTATGTATCTGTTAAGTCTGTCAAGCACCAGAGAGAAGCAGCAAGCAGAAGGAATTGTGGTGAGTTAACTGTGTGGCTGGGAAAGTCCTGTTAAGCACATTCACTTACATATTAGTTTAAAGGATTGTGATGGGAGACCTCTAATATCTCCGAAGACTCCTATGATCAATCAACTGTTTCTTCAATTCCATGCAAAGTTCCTAATTGGATTAAACCATGAAAGAAGAGCTAGGTGTGTGTGGTTTTTTTTCTTCAGCAAATACACTGCAGCTCTGAATAGAAATTGGAAACTTGCTAAAAATACAGTAGAAGTTTCATTCTCATATTACCTACAACTATTTTATGAACTAAACTAGGGATGGGCAAAATATAATCTTCCAGAAGTTTTTGCACTTTGGTTTCCCACTAGGCTAACTATAAATTTGAATCCAACAATTGTTTAGAGGAGCACACTTTATTCATTTTAGTACTGGAAACATAAGCTGCCTGGAAGGCTACAATGCTAATTCTACACTCAGCTGCTGATGATTCATTCTGAGACCTTCATATATAGTTTCATTTCAGGCTACCTGAAATGAAAAACCCTGTAGGTTTTTCCCCCACCCACAATTAACATAGCAAAGTCAGTTAAGCACATTTAGAATCTCCCACCAATTTTCTAATAAACTTTGGATGTTGGCATATTCCATATTTTCTTTAGGTTTTTGTCCTCCTTACATTTCACACCTTTGATTACCGAAAAGAGACCACATTCTAAAGGCTAACAAAGTATACTCAACATTCTAAAGCTTTTTCACAAGCTTTTATAGAACTTTGGGAACAGGAGATGACAAATAGGACAGAAAAGCAAAGAAATCCCCATGTTCCAACTGAATGAGGTAATGCCGATTTTTTAAAATAAATATATGAAATGGGTGCAGAATGGGCTATTATGTATTAGATGGTGGAAATTGTAATATTCCCCCACAGACAATGATAATTGATGGGTATTAAACAGTTTTTGGCAGAACAACTCCCATACGAGGCAAGGTGTTTTTAGTAAAGTCACTTATAGGGCAAGAACAAATCCATTGGATGATTTCAGAAGTCAAGTAACTAGAGTTCATTGGAGCAACTTGACCTGTCACGTTATTAAAATTTTTGTCATTTTTGCACTGAATGTTTTTTTGTTTCTTCTTTAGCAAATCAGATATATGATCCCCCTATTTTCTTTTTTAGCATCAGTCCTAAAGGCTCTTAAGCAACATACTAGGCATTCCTCCCAGGTTAAAAAAGAGGAAATTACATTTGAAATGAAAAACAGAATGAAGAAAACATTAATATTTTATCCTATGGGTAGATTTTCTACACAGTGCGTGGGGAATTAGGTGCACAAATCCCATTTATGTTAATGGATCTTGCGTGTCTAATTCCTTATGTACTGCATTGCAGATTTACCCCCCAGTGTCTTTGATGATACAGAGGACCAGCTCAGAGGGGAGAGAAATGAATGATTTATTTTATGTTCTTGTCAATCATAATGGTAACCAAAGAAAACTGCACAGCCGGTTTTAACCTCTATAGAAACATCTATTTAGACCATATGTTTTTCCTTCTTGCCAGATGTCACCATTCATCAATTTCTCATTAAGCAAACAGTATGTATATAAAAAAGCAAAGCAAGAAACAAAAGCCCCAAAAGTTGTTTTTCCCATCAACATTATACACAACTGTATCAAAAATATCACTTAGTGTCAAAATGATCCACTGAAAAAAGGGAAATATGTTAATGTCAATCTGAATTGAGTAAGATCATGAAGGTACAACTAGGAGTCAGTTTTCCAGAGGACAAGACTCTACACTTATTATTTAATCACAAAATGGACATATTATATGTAAAATTCCTGGTTATCTTATAAGATCAAGTTTGGAAAAATGTGGTTTCAAAAGAATATAAAAGAAAACAACAGCTGTACAATGCTCTGGTTAAGATAGCATCAATTGGATTTTGCTTTTATTTTTGTTTTCTTGGAGATCTGATAAATTATGATACTTCTAAATGTGCTGCATCTCAAATTCATTGGAATCCAAACTCTGGCACAAAAACAGAGCACTTCAGAATGCTGCAGATGTCTGCACGAAGTGGTGAAGTGGATTCTATAGAAGGTAATTTGAATTGGGGGGAAAAGATTCATTAGTGATGTGGTGCTTTAAGACACGACAGAAAGTTGGGCAATGTGTCTGAAAATTATAATTATAAATAATGCCATTCCAAGTTACTGCAAAGGGGTTGATAAATGGTCAAAAATGCCAAAGCTGGCTGATTGTGTAACAAATAATAATAATAATAATGAATGGAATCAAATATATGTGTTCCAGAATAATGTTGCAGGATCCAATCTGGGTCAGTTACTGGGTCCCAGTGACAGACCCAGATTGGACCCTGCAAACAAAAATAATAAATAGACAAGATACAGAGAGATAAGATGGATTAAAATATAGTTGGATATAGGCAAATTGTTTTTTCTTTCAATTCTAGGAAATGATTCATCAATAGCTTTCCAGTCATGGGCTCCAGAGGAAAATTCTTACCTGCAATGAATGTGATCAGAAAAATTGAGTGGACATTGCAATGCATTGCCTGATTCTTAATCATTATAGAAATTATTGAAAGATTTTTATGGGTCACTCCCAAAATAGTTACTGAAGGAGGACATCAAGATACCTATATAACTTAAGCATGTCCAAAAATCAATCATTTCCTTCAGTTAGTTTCTATTTTCAAAGTTTTCTTCCTAAAGGATTTTTGTACAATATCTAAAATTGATGCTTAAACAAGTGGCAGGTCATTACTTCTATGACCCCAATTGCATAATTACTGGCTTTTGCACTAAAGCCACTTAATCTGTTGGTTAAATAGTTTTGATCTTCCTAGGAGGGATAAATATATATTCAAATGTCAGCTAATTCTGCTAGCAAATTAAAAAAGCTAAAGGGACATTTTTAAAGAAATAATAAAAAATAACTTTCTATATTCATGCACTTATTTATTTATTCTCCCAGTCAATCACATTCCATTACGTTGAAAGAAACATTGGTTGCTTCCCTGGGTTAATTGATCAGGGGCATGAATCTTGCTTTGGATCAGCCCTTAAATCAAGGTGAGTAGCTTTTGAATCAATGTTATAAAGTATTTGAGCATACCATCTACTTGAAAGCACCATTGGCTTCTTTAATAATTATGCTAGTGGTTTACTCAGACATTTCATGAGACTGGGATAATATGCTCAGTAATTGCCAGGATATGAAAGTTTTGTATTTCCTGGCAGAAGAACTGAGCCAGGACAATTCACAATTATTTGCCAGTATATCTCACTGTTAAAAAACCATTTTCCTTTTTTAATTACTTTATTTGCTCCCTCAGATTGTTTGTCTATTAAATTGTCATGACCTCACCTCATTATCAATTGATTGTATCTGGTTTCAGTAATGTAATCAAATAGCAGATATCGCTGACTGTGTAAACACAGTCATTTCACCCATTTAACATATCTCATAGGTTTATCTACACTGCTTTGGATATTAATTTTAGAAATATTGTTCTAGGCCATAGATGTTTGCAAAGGCCATAACATAATCAAATAAGGTTCTGTTTTGAATATACCTGCATATTACGAGAAAGAACCTAATAAGATAAGAAATTGTCTTCTCATCAGGAAATGTTTTTTATGGAAAGGTTTTTATACTAATTCTATTCTATTATTCTAAAAAATTATCTTTATTTACTAAATAAGCTAATATATCAAGGCTTTAAATTAAGATATACTCAAAATCTATTTCTAGAAAAAAATTCTAGTAATTTTGGTTTCCAAAATGAATTAAATTCTGTATTTTTTCCTTATGAAATAATAATAATGCGTCATGTCTCAATTTGCCATTTTTCAAAAAAAAGGGGGGTGGGATTTTGTGTGATTTTTAGTAAAAGAAATAAAGTATCCTGGCATATGTTATCATATATGAAGTCAACTCAGTATTCTTTGTAGGAATCTAAGGTTTGTGTTCCTTAACAGAGAAACAGCTATCAGAAAAGAGAATCCAGCCTTTTAAAAGTATTTCATTCTATATCTAAATTCATTCTAAATCATCTTCCAGAATTTTTGAGGTTTTTGACATTGTCATCAAATATGAAGGAATGTTCTATTCTGATTATTACATTTCAAATAATGTTTAGGAAATGAGTTATTTATTTTGGCAATTTGCACTGGAGTAGAAATACTTAACTTTTATCAGTTTTCTTAGTATAATACTCAGAATAAACGTGATATTCTCCATCTATTTAATCATATAGCTATTAGCTTCCTTAGCTTTTTAGTCATATTTCAATAACAACTTCTAAATAAGTCCCAACAGATGTTCTGAAATTTTGAAAATGAATCAAGTTATTTTGTGTAAAATGTGTAAAAATTCCACATTTTTATTTTTTGTTTGGGGTTTTTTGATTTTTTTTTTTTTTTGGTTTTGTGCTTGAACTATGATCTTTGTTTGGAGATCTTAAAGCCAATAACATAATTCTGACCATTTCAAGCAAAGAATCTCATCTCTGTTTTATTAAGAATTAGAACTTGGAGTCTGTACAAAATATTCTGTCTCCACTGTTCTTTTGTATTTTATTTTATTTTATTTATTTATTTGTATTTTGCATTTTTTATTTTTTATTTTTGTATTATTCAGCCTAGTTGAAAATTACAGACCATGCTGTATCACCTGTAAAGTCATGGATTCAATTATTAACCAATCCATTATCCTCCACTTAGAGATAAACAACCTACTGTTCAATATACAATTTGGTTTCAGGAAAAAACTATCCTTTAATCTGCAACTCTTACACTGCAAAAACATATGGACTACACAACTCGATCAGGGCAAAACAATAGACGCAATCTACATAGACTTCTGTAAAGCCTTTGATTCAGTGGTACACGACAAACTACTCCTAAAACTAAAATCTTATGGTATCTCTGGACACCTGCATAACTGTATAGAAGCATTCCTGTTAAACAGACAACAAATGGTCAAAATTGGGAGTGTCCTATAAAATTCTGTACCTGTCAATAGTGGTGTCCCCCAAGGCAGTGTTCTAGGACCAACTCTCTTCATACTCTACATAAGTGACCTCTGTGATCATATTAAGAGCAATTGTGTTCTCTTCGCTGATGATGTAAAGCTGTTCAATACCACAGACAATACTGCTACCCTTCAAAAAGATCTTTATGTATCAGAATGGTCAAACAAATGGCAACTTCAAATTTCAACAAATAATTGCTCTGTCTTACACATTGGCAAAAAGAAAATCAGAAAATAAAATACAAGCTGAATAGTCAAGACCTTGTTGATGATCTAAGCTCTGTCAAGGATTTTGGAGTACTCATCTCAAATGACTTAAGTGCTAGAGCCCACTATAACTACATAGCCAAAAAGGCATTAAGAGTTGTTAACCTAATCTCATGTAGCTTTTTCTCTGGTAATATTACACTAATAACTAGAGCATACAAAACATTTACTAGACCAATACTCGAGTACAGCTCATCAGTCTGGAACCCACATTACGTATCTGATATTAGCACAGTTGAGAAAGTCCAGAAATATTTCACAAGAAGAGTTCTCCACTCCTCTACTCATTGTAGAATACCTTATGCCACCAGACTTGAAATTCTAGACCTAGAAAACCTTGAATTATGCTGTCTTCGGTCTGATCTAAGTATGGTCTATAAAATCATACATTGCAATGATTTAGTTGTCAATGAATACTTCAGCTTCAACCATATCAACACAAGAGCACATAATAGATACAAACTCAAGGTTAACCACACCAAATTTGATTGCAGGAAATATGACTTCAACAACAGAGTGGTCAATGTCTAGAATACTCTACCTGACTCTGTGGTTTCTTCCCCAAACTTTAACCTTTAAAGTTTCTTCCAAAAACTTTAACCTTAGACTGTCTAATATTGACCTCACCCCTTTCCTAAGAGTTCTGTAGGGGGTGTGCATAAGCGCACCAATGTGCCTACCATCCCTGTCCTATTGTTTCTTTTATTTTTCTTACATGTACCCATTTCATGTATTCATAACTATGTATATACTTATACCTATTATCTTGTAAGCGAGTGACAAAACAAACAAATAAATAAATAAATAAATTTTACATTCATGAAACAAATATTTATCATTGAAGCAAGAGGTTATAACCTTGGACTTTCTCATTTCTACTGATATTATTCCTCTTAATCAGTAAATATTTAAGTTGCCCATCTTAAAATATCTGCCATTTCATTTTACCAAGTCTGAACAGTTATTTTTAATTCTTAAGTAAGTCTTTATTGTTTTTGCTGAATAAACTCCGAAGTACATACTAATTTTAACTTACCTAAACCTCATTAGTTGCTGCATTGTTCTTCAGGTAAATTTCATATAACCATTTCAGTCTTATTCTTACTAATTCACATCCTGATTCAGAAAATAAATGTTGTAAAAGTGTAAATGTTTTAGATAATTTCTTGAATGAGTAATTAAGTACATAATTTACACATAGTTTAGTATAGATTTTCCAGTTTAATTGATTAATCTAAAATTAATCAATGCTTTCTTATCATATATTTCTTTTCTTTTTATTATTATTATTAGTTTTATTTTCAAGACAAACAATACATAAATACACATAAACACAAAACATAAAAGCATAAAAAATCTCTTTTCTGAAAGTTGCTTAGTCTCGGGTTAAAACTCTTGGTACAGACACAAGTTCAGTTTCATATTCATTTTACATACCATTTCATATCTTATTAACATTTTCAATTTTCTATATAACTTCTCCTCTGCTTTAAATTTTCTCAATTTTTTTTCCTCCTCTCAATTCATATCCTAATATTTATTATTCTTTGTCTGTTCTATTCCAGCCAATCATTTATTTTTCTTCTTTTAAAAAAAGAAGAAATACTTCTCCTGTACACTATATGGAGTATGATGCCTTTATCTTTTTCCCTTATATTTATAGTACCTAATATAAAATACATAACATACATTGGGATTCTGTCTGGTACATTCTAAAATTATACTATATTATCAAAAATAATACAAATCTATTCATTAGTATTGATATTCATTCATATCTTAGATGTTTAACTCATTACTTTTCAATTAAATCACATACTTTTATGAGAGCCCTATTTTCCATAATTATCCCCCCCCCCACATCACATATTATAGCTCAATATTTCATTGAAATGTTCCTCCTTCTACTTCAAATCTCATTTCACAATTTTTTTTTGCTAGTATACCATGTTCTAATCATTAATTTTAACAATCATTTATATCTTAAACATTTTATCCATTTCAATTGAATATCATGCCTTTGTGGGAACACTTATGCTTTCCACGATTATTACCCCCACATCACAATCTTGAATCATATTTCATTACAGTACTCTCTTTTTCTTAACAAAAATTTCACTTATTTATGTTAGATATTTTATCACATTTTAAGCTACATATTATTTCTAATTTTCTATAATTACTTCTAAATACAGATATAAAAATGCAATCTTATGTACCTTTCTAGAATCCCATTAACAATAAGATCTATCCATTATCTCTGAAAAACTTTTGCTTCTTAATATCTTGCTCCCCACCATTAGAGCTTCTCATCCCTTCCTTTCTCCCTTGCTTCTTCTTCTCCTTGTCCTCTTTAACCCCTTGTCTCTCCACCTCCCTTTTATTCTGCTTTCCCCCTTTCTGTTGTTTCTTAACATAATGTCCCTTTTTCACCTTATTCTTCTCTTTTTGGGCTGTTTTTTCAGATTTTAAAAATCTCTTTTCCTTTTTCTCTTGCTTTTTCCCGTCTCCAATCAAAGTCCTTTTTTCATCAAAGATGGCTTCTTCTTCTTCTTTGTCCCCATCATCCTCATTCTGCTTCGCATAGATATAAACCGCCATTTCTAAGTTTTGAAAAATAGTGCCAAGTCCATCTTCCCCTCCTTGTTTTTCTCTTTCATATTTTTGATATATAAGTTCCAATCCATCCACAGGTGATGCCATTGTGTAGAGAAAAAGTTTTTCCAAACAACCACCCAGATGATTTAATCAGAAATAATTTCCAAAGGTTCCTAAATCACCAAACAATCCAAACAGACTGTTTCTTTTAAATACCTTCTTCTTCTTCACTTTTTCTTTCTGAGGTTAAAGTAATCACAAATCCTTTTCAAATATATATTTTTGGAAGTTTTTAAACTCTTTGCAATTCTAGGCAATCTTCTCCTTATTTTCAAATTTTGCTCTGATTTTTTTTTTCACTTTCCCTTCCCACTCACAGCCAAAAAGATTTTTTTTTCCCCGCTGTCACTTTAGGAAGGAGAGTAGAACAAAGAAAAAAAAAACTTTCCCCTTTAGGGTATTCGCAGCTTGTGGCTCTCACAAGGAACAATATATCCTTAACAGCTTTCAAGGTTCCAAATCACTTTCTCCCGTCTTGTCCTGGTTAAAAGCACCTTTCACTTTCTCCAGCTTTCTCCCTCCTGCACTTGCTTACCCGGCTGCAGCTTTCTTCGTGGCGGCCATTACTGACCGCCGTTCCTCCGCCTCGGGAAAAGGAAGTTTAGCTGGCTGGGGAGGGGGTTTGCGGCACCCCCAACCCCCTTGCCGGATCCCCCCTATCTTCAGCTGCCTCTACGGGGCAGCTATATCCCCCAGATCCAAATGGATTGGGGGAACCTTGGCGGCGAACGCAGCAGGGATCGCGCGGTCGCAAATCCCTGCCGCCGCCGAAGGCTAGCAAACCGGAAATCCCTTATCATATATTTCTTTATAATGGTTATAATGTGAGTGTAAATAAAGGAGAGGGATGGCCATTCTTATCCCTTTCATTATAAACATTTTATAATGTTATAATTTTATTTACAATTATCTTGTTTTCTTGATCTAAATATTCTGTATTTATTTGAACCAGGTTTCTACAGTATGATGGTTATGAAACAATTTCCCAGATGATAAGATACAAAGTAGTCTCTTCTGTTTCATCTTATGTTGATCTTTAAATTTCATAAACTATGTTATATTAAGTTACTCTTTAGTCTCTGAATTTAATGTCTGTTTTCTGACTAATTTAGAATAACATTTAACAAATTGGCTCATCATGCCCTTTGAGGTTGAAATATACCTCTTTCTATTCCAGTAGAGGTAATAATTCTTCTTGCAATTAATAGGACAACCAATTATCAGGTTTATTACGTTTCTCAAATTACGTTTTTTAAAAATCATATTCTTTAACTCTTCTTTATTATACCTACTTTGTCAATTACAAATAATTTTGTTCTTTTGTTCTTAGTCCAAGATTGGATACTGCTTATATATTGATTTACTTGCTTCATCAATATGTTCTTTGGGGTTTCCTTCTTTTCTGATCTGAATCAGATAAACAGTATTTTCATAAATGCTTTATTAGAATCCTATACAGTACTGTAGCTAAAGACACATCAGGAGTTAATTAGGTTTGGAAAAAGGTCTTTATTCATATTGACACGATTTTTAAAAATCCTTCTATGCTTTTTCTTACCACTCCATTATTAATGTATTATAAAGAATAAATTGTTTGATAAACTGTTGGCATTCAGAAGATTGTGTATCAGAAAAGTTATAATAAAGAATTTATATGAGGAAGTTCTAATAAATGTGAAGCAGTATGTTTTCTAAAATAAATAGGAAATGTAGTCATGCTAAAATAAAAGACTTACATCCGAGGAATCAAGATATGGAAAATAGATTTCAAAAATGGTACACAATTGTCACTGTGGGTTTGGGTTACTGTCCTCAAAAAGCTATCACCAGATGTCAGGCAAATACATTAATGACAGAATAAGTTGTGTTGTTTAGTATTTGTTTAGCTGAAGACTGTCAAAAGTAGAGATTCATACACAGAGGAATGACATCCCTACAGTAGTCAAATTTAAATGCAGCTAAATTATGTACAGTATCTTCTGTTTTAGATTGGCACTTTAAACCTATTCTAGAAAACAACAGGTACTATTCCCCTTTTAAATATCACAAAATTTATTTACCATCAATAAATTGTGAACATTTTGTAGGATGTTCTTATTAATATTTTAGATTCTTGTACTTTTCCAAGAGATGTTCATGCTTGTTATATTTTAAATCCTTCCTTTCATGGAGTTTTTAATGGTTTGTGTATATCTTCAGTTAGTTTCAGGTACTTCAGGTTGTCACAACATGTTAAGCAGGCAAATCCACCCAAAGAATAATTTCAAAGAAAGATCATTTCCTTACACAGCTTCTGAATTGCTATACCCAGGTATAATAAGTCTGTGGTTTTTTTCCCCACCTGTTTGTTTGCTTGTTTTTTTTCTGAATCTCACAGCAGTGGGGGCCTAAACTAACTTCTTCCAGATGCCTGAAGATACCAACTGCCAGAGTGCTTGCCTGTTTGTGATATTAACCCTTCAATTTCCATGGAAGATTCATAGATCCAGGGCTTGTTGCATAATGTTGCAAGCTGTACACCTTGGCTTCAATTTCATTTATTTGATGCAATCCTAAAAGTTTCTGTAGACAGAAAGACAAGCTTCTTGGAAAGGTTTAGTGATTTAGTTGTAACAGGGGTATTAGAAGTTTGGTCCAGGAACTTATCCTGCAACTTTTCAAAGACTCTGAAGAGAGTCTTTGAAAAGTTGAAAAAGTGGCCTGTTATGGTTGGCTTCTGCAGAAGTGTTTTTGGGAGATTGATTCTTGGAGGTAAAAGGGTATCTGGGGTATGAATCACATTTTTAGTTGCTTCTGCAATAGAGTAAGAGTCAATCCTCACCTATCTTTTTGCTTTGTTAGATTTATGTATTCTAATATTGTTGCTGGGATTATTCCAAATTCTTTTCTTGCCCTTGGTGGCATTTTTAGGACATCAAGCTAAACCAAAAGTGGTAAGGCTTGCCACAAGCTGGAAGCTTATTTCACAAGGTGCTCCTATGTCACCATTTTGGCTCTTTTTGATATATCTTTCTTGATATAGTATATGAAGCACAAACTGGCTAATTAAGAACCAGACGAACAATTTAAGAGTTAAAGAACACATGGACAGCAACATTTGCCAGAAATCTGATTTTTCTGTGAATAACAAAGATTATTTAAGGAGTTGAAGAAAAGGTTGTTGTTGAAATTTGACATTATTTACAATAATTACAACAACAACAATAATAATAATCGATCACATACTGAGCTGTTGCAAGACAATTTGTCAGACCAACTACAAACAACGTCACAACACAGTCACTCATATGGTCCACTGGAACTTGTGTCACAACTACCATCTGCCTGTAGCAAAGAACATAAGCCTGAAAAAGTGGTTGAAAATGAGCATGTAAAACTACTGTGGGACTTCCCCAATACAGACTGACAAATTTTTAGAACACAATAACCCGGATATCATGATTGTGGAGAAGAAAAAAGAATGGATTGCCAACATTTCCATACCTGGTGCAGCAGAATCAACAAGAAACAACTTGAAAAAATCACCAGATATCAGGACTTGAAAATTGAACTGCAGAGACTCTGGCATAAACCAGTGCAAGTGGTTCCAGTGGTACTCGGCACACTGGGTGCTGTGCCTAAAGACTTAGGCAAGCACTTAAAAAAAATAGCATTGACAAAATCACCATTGGTCAGCTGTAGAAGGTCACCTTACTGAGATCTGCTCGCATAATCCGCCATCAGTCAATTGCAAAACACGGCTTTACTTGGATCATCTTCCATCCTGCAATGATATGTGTAACACTGTCAAACATCCAGATTTGCCTATTCTAATAATGCTTTTGTTTTATCTGTTCTTCCTTCCAGATCTGCAGTGACTGTATGTGATGGTTTTTGCATACATTTCAGTGTACTATATTGTTTTTGGCATTTGAGTTTTATTGAAGAAACACCCTATATTAGTCCTAGTCTGTAATCCCAGTTCAACTAAAATATTCATTGGTTATATTTGAATGACAAACATAATTATATCAGGAATGAACTTAATAAAGTTACGAACGCTTCAATATATTCAGATTAAGAGAGAGTTATTTTATACTAAAACAATTGTGACCTGGCTTTGGCGAAGATAGTCTTCTATGGTTTTTGTTATTACGCAAAAATGAAAGAGTGGGTTTCACAAAGAGTATCCTCTTCTAACTGACACTAAAAGAGAAGTGCATAAACAAACTTCTAGGAATTATTTGTCTTAGATTTATTCGCTATTTATCACCTTGGCCAACTGGAAGGAAAACAGGACAGAAAGGGATAATGGACTGATAAATTTCTAGCAACTCTATAGTAGCACTAATTCTGATGGAGCCACTCCTTATTTTTTATTTATTTATTATTGCTATAATAAAAGCAGAAAATGACAACTCTTAACTATATGTCTATCAAGATTCTCAATCACTTAGGTCATGGTTGTCCCAAAGATGCTTTTCCACAGCCAACTGGACTTTGTTTTTCCTTGAAGCCATTTTGTTTCTTATGCAAGAAGTTCTTTAGAACTTAAGAAGCTTCTTGCATGAGAAGCAAGACATCTTCAAGGAAAAATGAAGTCCAATTGCCAAAGGTGGAAAAGCACCTTTGGGACAACTCTTAATTATTTCTATGCTGACTGGCCTTCTGTACAAAATGGATATTTTCCAAGGAAGTCAGCAGTTCCTGGTCATCTGTCACTGATCCATGGGAATGTTTAAACTTGAAATAGTAGCAGACTGAATGGTATAGATAATGCATTTAAATTTTCACCCAACTTATGGTTAAAAGGGGGTTCTATCTATTTATGATCCCTTCCATTTCTTGAAAGACATGCAGAAATAAAGATGGATATAAATTGTTAAATAGAAAATAAGAGACAAAACAAAGGCTACTATCCAATTTTGAGCACAGAGCTATTATTCTGGGGCATTTGAGATGCTATCTTAGCAAAACTATTAATAGCCCAAGAAATCCTGGTGATGTGTTCCCATGGGAACTTGTCCAATAATACATTTTCTAGAAGGCTCATAGAAAATTCAAAGAATGAAATACAGTATTAAAATAAAATATCAAAACAGTTTTTAAAAGTATAAACATTGATCTTGTGATAAAGTACCACATTAAAATATTACATTGAAGCAATAGAAACCATAAAAGGATTATTTCTGGTACAGGGAAAAGACAAAAAGAATTTTTAAAAAGTTAACAACACAGCTATTCAGTAAAATTTAAATCCCTGATTCTGATGACCTGGTTAATATGAGGAGGGAGAGAGGGGGGGAGAGGAAGAGGGAGGGAGAGAGAGGGAGAGAGAGGGAGAGAGAGGGAGAGAGGGAGGAGGAAGAGGAGGAGAGCAGGGCAGACAGACAGACAGACAGATATAGTGTCCCAAGGGAACAAACGAACATTTTCAAATATGCCAGTTAGACTTAATTGGATTGTGTCCCTATGATATGTATGCAGATATTAATTCATTTCTTTGATTGTTCACACAAAAAAATTCTCTGGTGGGACTTCCGGTTTCGCCAGGCTTCGGAGGCGGCGGGGTTTCGCGATCTCTGCGATCCCCGCCACGCTAGCCGTTCTTGGTTCCTCCGACCCAGACGGGTCTGGAGGATAAGGTTGCCCCATAGAGGCAACCGAAGACAGGGAGGATCCGGACAGGGGGTTGGGGTGTTCGCAGACCCCTTCCCCACTCAGCACAACCTCCTTTTCTCAAGTAGGTCCAGCGACGGTCAGCAATGGCCGCCACAAAGAAGCCAGCAGCCGGACAAGATCGTGCTGGAGGAAGAAGGAGAAAGTTTTGAAGCGAAAGTTTTTTTGGCTGAACTGGCACTAGAAGATACATTAAATACCCTGAAATCTAAGATTTGGTGTTTTTTTTTTTTTTTTTGAAAGATACTTTGTTTCCAGAAGAGATTTGCAAGCTGCGAGTGAAAGTGTTTAAAGTGAAAGTTTACTCTCCTTCCACATGGAATTAACAAATGAATACTGAAAATCCTACTATTTTACAAAAGGTAAAAATTTAAAGCTTCTTGTTATAAATGGGAAGGGAGAGGACAAAAGGAAAATTTATATTAAGATTTTGTTGAAGGAGATGCCTGGAAGATTTTGGAGATTGGAAGTTACTGTAATAAGAATTTAAAATACAGATTGGCTTTTTTTTCTCCCTTTGCAACTGATATTAACCCAGGAAGAAGGGAAGAACTTTGTGCTTTGTTTGGATTGTTTGATACTTTGGGACTTTGGGAATTGTTTTAAGCTTGGAAATATCTTTGGCTGTTTTAAGAAGAAGAAGAAGAAGAAGAAGAAGAAGAAGAAGAAGAAGAAGAAGAAGAAGAAGAAGAAGAAGAAGAAGAAGAAGAAGAAGAAGAAGAAGAAGAAGAAGAAGAAGAAGAAGAAGAAGAAGAAGAAGAAGAAGAAGAAGAAGAAGAAGAAGAAGAAAAAGAGGATTTACAATGACTTTATCTGCTGATGAACTGAGAGAGGAATATGGCAAAATAAAGAAAGACGATGTGGGAGAAATTTTTTGTTTTTTAGAAATGGCGCTTGCTACTTATCAGCAAATACAACAACTGATGGAAGAAGAAGAAGAAGCCATCTTTAACGAACCCACAGAGTTGATTAAGAAAGGAAGGAGAAAGAGAGGGGGAAAAAAGGATATAAGACTTAAAAAAATATCTAAGAAAGTGAAAAATAAGATGCAAAATCAATACAAGGCTAGAAAGCAAAAGGAAAGAGAAATACAACAGAGAGGGGAAGTTAAGGGGGGTAAAAAGACCAGATGGAATAAGACAGGGAGGAAGAAGGGGGAAAAAGGCCACAAGGGTATGAAACAAGATGCTAAAAATAAATTGTTTTTCAGAGACAAAGGGTAATATAATTTTGTTTTAAAAGGATTCTGCAAGGTACATAAGATAGTATTGTAGTATTTGTATTAGAAATAGAAAATTATAATTTTATAAGACTTGAGTAAAGACTAAAATATTAAAGGTTTAATAATGGTAGAATTTAAGATTTAATAAAATATTAAAATGAAGGTTTAAAATACTTAGTTTAAATATAGATTTTAATTGACTATTGTGTGGATGTTAGTATGAATATATTATTGTAATATTTGTTTTTGAAATAGATAATTGGAATGTTATGAGATTTAATGTTTAATTATATATTTAATTATGTTATGGATTTACTATTTTCTTTTTGTAAGTAGTATGTACTAAGCAGAATCAGATAGGGAACTTGGTGTTACCTTAAATGTTAATTTAGAGGTGCGATGGAAAGGCATCATACTTTGATTTGTGATTTCAGGAGAAATTCTTTTATTTTATTATGGGGAATGAGATAAATAGACAATTGGAAAAGAATGGACAAAGGATAGAAATATAATGATTTAAATTAAGATAATAAACAAAATAGAATTAAGAAGAGTGGAAAGCGGGGAGAAGTTATAAAGAAGACACAGAATGTAATTAAGATAGGTAATGGCATATAAGATGAATATGAATTTAATTGAAGTCCATACAAAGAGAGGTAATCCGGGGCCAAGCTACTTTTTTGAAAAAGAAGTTTTACTTTATGTGTTTTGTGTGTGTATGTTTATCTGAGATTTAATAAAACCTTGGAGGAAAGATGGAGGAGAATAATTGCAAACAAGACAGAGGGAAATATGAATAGGATGACTAAATTTAAAGAGAAGAAATGAGAGTGTTAAAAGATATTTAAGTAGAAATGGGATATATTAAAATCACACTGTATAAAATAATGTATTATCTGCCTTGTAAAAATTTACAAGGGAAAGAGGTTTAATGTCTACAAGGTTTATGTTTTGTTTGTCTTTAAAAATTAATAAAATTTGTTTCAAAAAAAAAAAATTCTCTGGTGGGAAGTATCAGAAAAATGCAGGTTGAACTCTACTTGTATGTATTGTGTACAATCTTTCGAATAATAAAATCTAGCATTTTTACATGCTACTTTCCCTAATAGATACAATTTGATAAACAGAATTCACAAATACAGTCTTTCATTGTCTACACTTGTACTTTGTTGAGTTGCTTTTTTGAGTTGGTAAATTTTAGTGACATGTTAGTACAAACTATGCTATATATGCCCAGCCATGCTAGAACATATTCCATTTTTGCATATCAAACCATTGTACTTCTGGTAAATGTTTTTGTATTTGTTTTACTCCTACTTGGGAGGGGTATGGGGAAAACAAAATCCCACACTCTCTTCCTTCAGTTATGCTGATATATGACTTTATATATATTAATACATGAAAAGGATATAAAGATCAGTTTAAATGAGGAATTAGGAAACAGTAGAGATATAGAATGAAGCATCTGAGATTCTGAATATCTCAGTACAATATGGAAAGAGTGGAATGTTTTTCTTTCTTCATTCCAAACTGTTTACAACAAAAACACAATAAATATGAGATCTGGTTGCTCTTTGCAAAAACAATAGGAAAGTCAAAAACATATTCAACATGGATTTTCAATCTTGATGTTTTTAAGCAATACCTATCATGAGCTTCATACATATTAATAAATCATTCAAACAGAATAAAACACCTGAACTTATCTCATACAAAAGGAAACAGTTGAGCTTCTGCACTTCTCAAGTTCTCATCCAGAGAAATGAGGCAAAAATAATAATAGGAAAGTCATTTTTTTAAATTTCTTTGAATATGCAAATAATCATGTTACCTAGGACCAAAGAGATTTTTTAATGAAGCTTAAACTGGGGGGAAATTGTTGCATGGCCACACAACTTAACTTTTTTTATTGATCTACTGATTTACTTATGTGTACCTTTCACCTAGCAAGCACAGATCCAAGTCCCACACAATTCAAGTGAAATCCTTTATACTCGGCAATCTATAATTCATTTTCTGTTCACTTGAGCAGACATTATTATGCTATTTCCACATATTATCTGTAACTTATCTTACTTAATACAATCAGAGACCTTTTCCAAGTCCACATGCCTTTCATTAACAGTTTTCATTACAGGAAAAAATAGAAAGTCTATTGCATTTTTGGACCATGAGTTCTCTCTGAATTCAAATAATTACTTAATTAAGTACGGCACATACACTGAGAAGTAGCTTATTCCAAGTGACTCAGGCATTTGCTAGACATTTAATAAACAAATTATGGAAATGACAAGTTGACTCAATGATGTCCTGCCATAATCTATTAAAAGTCTTCTCCTTATGGATTCTGAGGCTCTTGAGAGGTGAGCTTCTAGAATTCTGATTTAGTTTTCTGGAGAAGGGGGGATATTCAGTGAGGAAAAGAAATCAAGTATAAAACTGACACTTGTACTAGCAGAGTTGAATAAAAGAAGAGGGTCAAATAAAGTAGGTTACTGAAAGACATTATTTAAATTTAAGAGATTTATCTAAGTATGTAACAAACATTTGGATTAAGAAGCAAACTAAAAAAGATGAAACATGCAGTTAATGAATAACTTCAGTTGTTATTAGGCAGAGAAACTTGGCATCCCTAATAGATAAGTTACATTATCTATGTAAAAAAATTGATCTCTGTAGGTTAACTTAAATATTATTGGAATTTCATGCATTTCATATTGAACTGTCTTTCTTCCTCCTTTGTGATTGAAATCAGAATCAATACAGACTGAACAAAAGAGAGTAAGCTTTTTTCCATTGCTTTATTTTTTTTAATACAATTTTCAGAAAAGTATTTTTGAAATTATATTCTTGAAAGCTGCAGAGATGTTTATCTCTCTCTTTTTTGACTATATTGTTCTTTGGAGATAAAATGTTTAGTATAATATGAAATAAAATGACTTGCAGGTAAATTAGAGACAGTACAAATTAAGCCAGGGACTAGTAATTAAATTAAGATTGAGATCAATTCTGGTTTTCAATAA
Source organism: Notechis scutatus (assembly GCF_049901735.1). Lineage (NCBI taxonomy): Eukaryota > Metazoa > Chordata > Lepidosauria > Squamata > Elapidae > Notechis > Notechis scutatus. The sequence continues at coordinate 95,775,061 of NC_142010.1, read as the reverse complement.
ATACCGTATTTGCCGGCGTATAAGATGACTTTTTTGCCCTGAAAAACATGCCTCCAAGTGGGGGGGTTGTCTTATACGCCGGGTCGTCTTATACGCCGGCAAATGGTAATTGGGAAGCACTGCGGCTGCCCGCGGCACCGCCCGGAATGACGGTGGTGCGGCCGTAAGCCTGGGATAGCCGGTTGCCTTCCCCCCACCCTCCCGACCCTTGCGGGTTGCGGTGTCCTGCTGCCGCTGAGGCCGCTGGTTCACGACGGTCCCTGCTTACCCCCTCCCCCGTCCCCGTCCCCCAGCATATTTAGTTGGAAAATTTGGGGCCTCTGCTCGGCAGCGGCTGCCTCCAGCAACTCCTCTGCATTTCCCTCAGGTGCGTCCGCGTGTTCCCCACACTGGTAGGCAGGTTGTGCGTGTGTGTGTTCCTAATCAAACTGGCACCCAGTTCCCCCACCCCTTGTCCGTTTGCCGGTGGCTTCGTCTGGCTCAGGGACCGGATCAGGATCGCGGCAAGATTATGTAATGCCGGCTGGTTCCGGCTGATGGGGCTGGGCTGCCTGCCGCCTCGTCGCATGCGCGCACAGGGGGCAGAGCGGTGGTGCCCGCTGAGGGTCCCGAAGCACGCGGCAGCCCGTGAGCGGGACCACCCACTAGTGCTCCTGACCTGAGGAGAAGGCCTCGCAATCAACCCTCGCTGCTTCCCTCAGCTGGGAACCTCTTTCAGAGGTGCCACCAGAGGTGCCACCAATGTAGGAATCCTCAGGGAAGAAGCCCAGAGCCCCCTCTGGCAGAATGAGCACATCTATTGCAGCGGGGCTGCGTTATGAAACCATTAAAGTCACTTTCACCGGCAATGTGTTTTGGGTCAGCTCTGCTCTGTTGGAAAGTCGGCGTTGTTTTCACTCTACCAGTTTCAGCCTTTCACCTTAATTATGAAAGTCCCTTCGGTCCCCTCCAATCAATGGAAGGTTGTTAAGAGTTAGGTGCCTGTGTAGCAGCTTCCCTTAAAGGATGAGGAAGTCGGTTTGGTGCCTTGACTTCTCAGAGAAGCGGTGGGGATAAACAAAATAAAAGAAGAGGAAAAGTTCTTGAAACAGGAATCTCCCTGGAGAAATTTATTCTCAGAAACCCTGGATTTCTTGGGGGAGTTTTAAAGGCAATTGCTTGAACCCAGTGATGTAGGCATCCTTTCCTGCTTGTTTCCAGTGCTTGAGGATGGTACTTTGCTAGGAATTGCTTCCATCCATTTACTACCACATCTGAGCAAAAGAAATGGCTTCTTTCCATCCTTGGTTTTACAACGCTGTCAGTGCTTTTGATGACCAAGTAAAGGAAAAGTCCTTTACTCTGAGGAACATGCAGTTAGTTGATTATACTTTTCCCTCTATGGGGAGAGACCCAAGGAAGAAAGAGAGCAGCAAAGTTTATATGGGTTGCAAAATAGCCCGTTTCACCTCTTCTTTATGTCCTTTCTCACCCATATTTTCTTCCCATTGGTGGTATGCTTTCCCTGGGTTTATCCAGTTCTGAAATTAGGACTATTTACCTTTCTCTGATGGGGACTAAAATATGGATTATGCTTCAAAAAATAAGACAAGATATTATTGAGCAACTCAGAAATAATAAACCACTCTACCAGGAAACTCTTTTCCCAAGCCTTGCATGTTTAAAAAAAAAAAAAAAAAGAGCTGGAGCCCAATGAGGGGGATGCCTTCTCTGGTTTGTTGCAGCTGAGGCCGGGTGGTGCGAGCGGAGGCCGCTGAGTGCCTCGTTTCCTTGGGAGCTGGGAGAAGGAGGCCCGCCTACATCGGCCTGAAGGCTGGCTGCTCCTTTCAGCTTCACGGGATTTGTTTCCACGGTGCACAAAAGTGCCTCAAAAAAAAAAAAGTGCAAAAGTGGAAGGTGTGCGGAAGAGGGGGTAGTCTTATACGGCGAGTATATAACAAACTCTATATTTTGAGTGGAAATGTTGGGGGGTCGTCTTATACGCCCAGCCGTCTTATACGCCGGCAAATACGGTATATGAAAGCTTTGCATAAAAGTTAGGACATATTTCTATTCTGAATTATTTTTTTAACTTAAAATATTATATCTACATTATCATTTCATTTGAAATGTTGAACTTGGTGAAGTTTTGCTAAAGATACACTATTTTAAACTTTGTAACTGAATGGATAAATTACCATAAAGTGAAGCTGATTTCTAACCAATCTCTAGGTAACCTTCAGAATTAGAACACTACAGTCTTTTCTGAGTGTTGCTATATTCCATTTCCACCCAGCTTCAGATGGGCAAATGGGTCTCTTTTCAGTAATTCATCTCTTTTACTTATGCTTGGCAGATAGATTGGTTTGATTCTTAATACAGACTTGTTGCAGGATCATCTGTCCACAAACTGGACTTTCAGGTTTCCAAACAATGTACCCAACACAATTTTTGACTTTTTTGTCTTATTATTGATCATCCTCTTCTTCTCTTTCTTTCCACCTTTTCCAGTATCATGGGTTTCCCAAGTGATCTAGTTTTTCACAAAATGTGTCAAAAATACAGTTATCTGATCTTAGTCATTTGTACTACAAGTAAGAACTCTGAATTGAATTCTTCTAGGACCTATTTGTTGGCTGTCTGTCCATGTTAGGTGCAAGATACAGAAGGATCTTGATCATTGGTCCCTATCTAACAAAATGAAAAAGAAAAGTGTTCTGTCTCACCTGTGGCCACAAGGTGAGAGTCCAAATGTCCAAAGGAAAAAACACGAACAGACAATATCAGGAACAACAAAGTTAACTTTCCTCTGGCTGAAGTCGTCATTGGCAGCTTTCCCAGAAGCTGTCTGCAAATCCAGATAACGAGCAGCACTATAAATCAGAGCCGAATGGCAAACAGAAAACTTTTTCCAAACTGCGAACGTAAATAACAAAGTTTGACCCGAACGGGGATTCCAAGCTAACATGCCTCCTTATATTCCTTAAAGGGGCATGTCAGTCTCTCTACTCAGTCCCTGATTTGATGTTTCCTTTCAATTTGTGCTTGATGTCTCAGCCTACGTCTAGTCCTTACATCAACCCAACATTCATCGGCTTGATCATCACCCAAGGACTCCGGCACGTTCTGTCGATCATCTGCTGACACCTGAGGCATAATTGATGAGGAAGGTTCTGGAGAGGATGGTGATTCCGACACTTCCTCATCCTCCTGGCTCACGTCTGCATCTCCCATTAAAGCAGGCTCAAATCCCAATGCCAAACCCTCCTCATCACTCGAACCTGTGTCTTCTGACACATCAGACTCAAAGCGCACAGCAGGCTCAAACCTCCCAGTCACAACAGAAAAGTATGGTTCTACATTTAGGCAATGATAACCAAGTGCATGGGTATAGAATGGATGACAGTGAGTCAATAGTACTAACTGCAAAAATAATATTGGAGTCCTAGTAGACAACTACTTAAATGTGAGCCAGCAGTGTACTGCAGCTGCAAAAAAAGCCAACACAGTCCTAAGCTGCATTAAGGGAGGGATAGAATCTAAGTCTCATGAAATGTCAATACCACTTCACAATGCCTTTATAAAACCACACTTGTAATATTGGTCACCACGATACAAAAAATACTTTGAGACTCTAGAAATAGTATATCAAAGAAGATTAGAGGACTGGGGGCTAAAAGGTATGAAGAATGGTTGCAGGAACTGAGTATATCTAGTTTAATGAACTAGGGGTGACATAATAGTAGTGTGTAGTAGTATCTAAGGAGCTGCCACCAAGTAGAGGGGGTCAACTTATTTTCTAAAGCACCTGAAGGCAGGACAAGAAGCAATGGATGGAAATTAATCAAGGAGAGAACCAATCTAGAACTAAGGAGAAATTTCCTGACAGAACAATAAGTAAAACAACTTGCCTCCAGAAGTTGTGGTCACTCCAAAACTGGAGATTTTTAAGAAGAGATTGGACAACTATTTGTCTGAAATGGCATCGGGATTCCTGCTTGAGCAGGGGTTCGGCTAGAAGACCTGCAAGGTCCCTTCCAATTCTGTTATTCATTGTCAATTCTAAAACTGCTTGATCTATGTGTTGTTACTGGCATTCTTTATACTTAATCACAGTCCCATTGCCTCATTGTGCTCCTTGACTTTCATTACTGGAGTTTGCAGATCACTTGTATTCCCAGCTCTTAAGTGTAGTATCATCAGCACAAAACAGGTTATTTTTAAATTATTTTTATCCCACATTTATTATTTTTTATAAATAACTAAAGGCAGGTCTTTGGAATTTCAATTGCTTTCAGTCTCTTTGTTCTTTTAAAACAAGGGTAGGAAATTTGATTATGTGAAGACCAAATGAATCAAATATCTTTCTTGCTTCCACTGTTCCCTTCTGACTTTTTAAAAAGATTATTTTAATTAGAAGAAATAAAATGGGAAGCTTGCTTGCTGTAAAGCAAAACATCAGCTCCTAGCATCATCTATATTTCCCATAGGCATTCTTACAAAGTAAAAAAAAAAAAGGCAGTTGACTGAAAGTCAGTACTTTGTGTGTGAATGTATTCAGCTGCCCAGAAAATAGCACCTTGGGATGTGGGCTAAATGTGGATACAGGAGGAGATAAAGCGACCTCAGCAGATTTTCCTTTGGTAAATGGGTTTTTTATGTTTGAATATATCCCCCCCACTCTAACAGAGACATTTTGGATGATTGCCTCTGGTATCCTTCCAAAATTCCAGGAGTTGTTTTTTCCTGTTTCAAAGTGTCAACTATTTATGGCTTCAGCCTTCATCTCATCCTTTTCTGTTTATTTTGTACCGTACAGTACAGAATTTTATAAATTTCAAATATCATTCCTCACCATCAGTGTGTGTGTGTGTGTGTGTGTGTGTGTGTGTGTGTGTGTGTGTGTATACACACACATATACACATATACATATACGCAGGAGAAAACCCGAATAACCAAAGATCCACATACAAATACCCGCGAGAACCTCAGAAAATATATATATATATATCATCTCTTTGGTTATTCGGGTTTTCTCCTGCGTAAGATTGGAAGTATCTAGGCAACGTTTCGATGAAGTCTCATTCATCATCTTCAGGCTTGTGTCTTCGGCTCTGTGCTTCTCAGAGTAATGTGAGCTTGCAGCTGCTTCTTCCTTTTAACTGCTAGTGGGGGTGTGACTTGATTGGGTGGGGGCTTGGCTGTGTTCTGATTGGGTGGGGGTGTGTTCTCATTGGTTGGGGGTTTGGCTGTGTTCTGATTGGTTGGGGGGTTGGCTGTGTTCTGATTGGCTGGAGGTGTGTTCTGTTCAGGTGGGGGCTTGGTTGTGCTCAGGTTAGTCTTAGTTGCTGGGGGATTTGAGCTGGTGAGCTGTGATCCTGCTGTTTGGCTTCGTGGTCGTGCCGCATCTTCATGGTGGGTGTCAGTTCGCTTCATGTATGGCTCGGAGGTGTTTGAAGCAGGTAGTGATGCAGTTGCAGTGCGGCTTCTGGTCCGTGGTCCGTAGCAAGCAAGCTACCCCTAGCCACAGCTGACATCTGCTCATTGAGCAATAGTTGCCACTCTAGGAGGATGCCCAAATTCTGTACCAGCTCTGCCTGTGATAGTGTCCACCCATTCAAAATTAAAGATGGCATATCAACAGACCAGAGGACAGAGGGGGAAAAACAAAAGAAATCTGTCTTGCCAAGGTTGAATCAAAGTTGGTTTATCCACATCCAGTTTCTCATAGCCTCCAGGCACTCAGTCATGTGCTAAGACAATATCACCTCTCCAACTAGGGGTGGCAATGTCAATACTGATAATATTATACTTCATACTACTGAGTGATTTCACCCAGAAGTTTTCATGTTATGAAGTAGAGGGGACAAATCACATTGCTGGATTCTAGGGTGAAATATCTTCTACTCCCACCAGTACTAAATGAAACTGGCCATGAGGAAATCAACTCATTAAAATCACTTGCCTGCCACTCTTAACCCCCAAAGCCAGCTGAGAAAGATAGCATTGTTGATGGCACTGAAAGTCATTGAGATATCTAGAAATACAAGGAAAATTGCACCACCTGCAAACTGTGCCCTCCAGTGGTTACTTGCAAGTATAGCCAATGCCATCTCAGTACCTTACCCCAGCTTAAACCCAGATCTAAGTATAGTATATAAAATCATACATTGCAATGTCCTACCTGTCAATGAATACTTCAGCTTCAACCATAACAACACAAGAGCACACAATAGATACAAACTCAAGGTTGATCGCACCAAACTTGATTGCAGGAAATACGACTTCAGCAACAGAGTGGTCAATGTCTGGAATACTCTACCTGACTCTGTGGTTTCTTCCCCAAACCCCAAAAACTTTAACCTTAGACTGTCTACTATCAACCTCACCCCTTTCCTAAGAGGTCTGTAGGGGGTGTGCATAAGCGCACCAATGTGCCTACCGTCCCTGTCCTATTGTTTCTTTTATTTTCTTTTATTTTTCTTATATGTATCCATGTATTCATAACTATGTTTTTACTTATATCTATTATCTTGTAAGCAATTGACAAAAATAAATAAATAAATAAACAAATAAACAAACAAACTTGAAAATGGTCCAGATACTCAGCTTCATCCAGGTCCCTCAGCAGCTGAGCAGGTGCACTAACCTTCTTCTAAAAAGCTTTCTGTAAAAAAGGAAGATTGGAACCAGGATGAAATTATGAGTGTTTCTCAACCTTGGTGACTTTAAGTTGTCTGTATTTACACTCCCAGAATTCTCCAGCCAGAACTGCATGGCTTAAAGTCACCAAGGTTGAGAAACACTAATATACTGGGTCCAAGAATGGTGTCTAGAAAAAGGTGTGTAGCACTTCTATTTCAAAGCCAGTGGTATCAATCAACTCCCATAAAGAGGCATTTGGACCCAACCAAATGCCACCTCTTGTTTAACCAAGAATGACATTGGTCTAGAACACAGGTGGGCAAACTCACAACCCAAATTACCTTGTCCAAATTGTCAGAGCCAACTGTGAATATTCCCCACAGGACTCCTGTAAGATCTCCCCAAGTTTCTCCCTACCCAGGAGGAATCTGGTCTATAACTACTTACAGATGCAATAAGGGCAGAGAATTACATGCACTTTGCTTTCCTTATCACCACAAGATAACTCACAATAAAGTGTTTTACCTATGCTTGGTTAACTATGTGCTTTGTCTTCCTCGAGTGGTGTCTAGGCATCTTTACCTGTCACTTCAATGAAGAAATAAAAAGAAAAGGTTGCTAAAGTTATATGCTTATTATAATTTAGAAGTGTCTTACACTCCTTTCCCTTATTTTCTTCTTTTTTGTATCTCAACAAGATCTTTGTTACATGGAGAGCCTTTCATAGGTGTCGAGTTTTAGAGAAAGTACCTCCAAATCACCTTCAACATGATGAATTATATTCATTTTGAAGTCATTTGGAGAAGCTTCACTTGCTTCACATCTATCCTCAATCTGTCCAAATATGCCCAGTTGTCTGCAAAAACCACTGCACATATTAAACATGTGCAAACCTTGAGATTGAATGTCATAGATGCAAAATACAACTGAGAATATGTTGCAGGTTAAAGGGCTTTTTGTTAATTGATCCCAGTTTAGTAGCACAAGAAAAGCACAATTGGGAGCAATTGTAGCGATATTTTTTTTTTAAAAAAGCAGATTTATTATCAGTTTCCTATTTCCAAAAGAGGCATATGCAAATAAGTCATTGATCAAATTTGCATTAATTTTAATAGCACATTTGGGATTTTCAGTCTTTATTGTTTATCAAGATTTTTTAAAAATACAATGCTTAATTGAATATACCCAAGAGAAAAGAGAAACCTATTTGCATTATACTATTTCCATACTATACTATAAATAATATTTATCAGAAAAAGCATTGAATAAATTTTAGTATGCCTTAAGGCATAAAAACCAAAGACCTATGCATGCTGTACATATAGCATATCCTTATTCCTTCTTTACCTTTATGCCATCTATGCTTGGCCCCTTCTTGCACTTCACAGGGCAATTAAAATCATATTATTCCCGTGTGTGTTCAACTCAGATTAATTTACTGGGTGTGTCCATATCATAAACGTGTGCAATTTGCATACAAATATTGTGAAGCAAATAAAAATTCATAGATAGGTACAAAAATCATTGCATTGTTACAAAAAAAATGTATAGGTTCTGAATGTTAAAAGAAGAGTGCTCTGACCCAGTTATATAACACAAGAACCAAAAGTGGTGTATGGCAACTAAGTAGCCATTTAGATTGGTAAGAGGGGCATTGATCAAGCGATATTGGTGTCAAAGCTGACATTAATTGATTTTTCCCCAAGGCCCAGCAGTTCTCTGTGACTTCTTTGCTGTGCATCAGCTATGGAAGGAGAAACTGAGCAAACAGCACTTAAGTGTAAACCGAAATTTCTGTTTGATGCAACTTCCAGATCAGTGCTTTCTTCAATGTTCCTATGTCATTTACTTCTGATAAATTGTGACAGAGAATCAATTGGAAATCTAGTTCATAGCATGATATGCTGAGTTCTATCGATCTTAGAAGTAAGTCATTTCCCAATAAAGGAGTCTTGCCTTGTTCTGCCTCTCCATTCTTCATTGCTCCTTTCTTCCTACTGAGGCCATTCTCTCATTTATAAGTTTAAGTGCTACATATTTTTTGGAATATTTAAGCATTAAGGATGGAAGAATATTTCTCATGGAAAGGGGTTATCAGAAATCTTATAATTAGACTTATATATTGCTCCATAGTGCTTTACAGCAGTGGTCCCCAACCTTTTTTGTACCAGGGACCAGTTTCAAGCACAAACACTTTTTCAAGGACCGGCGGGGGGAGGGGGGAGAAGAATTCAAGTTTGGTGGTTTGCTTGCAGACGTTTCATTACCTGACTAGGTAACATCTCATGTTGTTACCTAGTCGGTTAATAAAACGTCTGCCAGCAAACCACCAAGTTCAGGGTGCGCCTCGGCCCTGCCTCCCTCAGCCCCATCCCTCAGGTGTCTCCCTCCCTCCCTCAGGTGTCTGCCTCGTTCCTCTCTCAGTCGCTCTCTCGCTGCTCCACCAGCCCAGGAAGAAACTGCTTCAAAGAAGCGCGGGGGGGTGGCTTTTCCTGTCGCCGCAGCTCCTCCGAAACGCCCGTTTACCCCCACCCCCAACCCGCCCGCCCGCGGTTCAATCCACAGTGCTCCGTTCTGCCTGCCTGCCTGCCTTCTTCGTTTCGGAGCAGCTTCGGCTGATAAAAAGAGGCGAATAGTTATTATTCTCAGCCGAAGCTGCTCCCAAACAACCAAACAGGCAGGCAGGCAGAACGGGGCACTGAATTGAACCGCGCGCGGGCGGGCGGGGTGGGGGTAAACGGGCGCTTCGGAGGCGCTGCGGAGACAGGAAAAGCCACCACCCCCCCGGCTTCTTTGAAGCAGTTTCTTCCTGGGCTGGTGGAGCAGCGAGAGAGCGACTGAGAGAGGAACGAGGCGGGAGGAAACCGAAGCCGCTGAGCCAGAGAGCAGGACAGGCTTCGGTTGCTTCCTCCCTCCCCTTCTCTCATTTGTGTCCTTGATCCCCGATCCCAGCAGCATTCACCAAGGGCGAAGAAAGCCGCCATTTTTTTATTTTTTTTTCTTTGCGGCCCGGTACAGAGTGCTCCACGGACTGGTACCGGTGGTTGAGGACCCCTGCTTTACAGCACTCTCTGGGTGGCTTACAATGTCAGCATATTGCCCTCAACAATCTGGATCCTCATTTTACCAACCACAGAAGGATGGAAGGCTAATCCTTGAACCCCATACTCCAGGCTGTGGGCAGAGTAAGCCTGCAATCCTGCATGCTAACCACTGTATCACCAAGACTTCTATCTACGTAACCTCTCTTTCTCTCTCTCTCTCTCTCTCTCTCTCTCTCTCTCTCTCTCTCTCTCTCTCTCTCTCTCTCATCAATAAGTATTGGGGTTGGGGTAGCACTTTGTTATGTGACATATACTTGTAATTAAATTAAGGTTTTAAATCATGGCAGTCTATACAGGAAGAGGAGGATGGGACCTTGTAGGTCATCTATCCTACCATTTCTGACAGATGGCAGCCAGTCTCTTTTTGAAAGCTTCCAGTGATGAAGCTCCCACAACTTCGGAAGGAAAGCTGTTCCATTGGTTGATTGCTCTCACTGTCAGAATTTTTTCCTTATTTCTAGGTTGAATCTCTCCTTGTTCAGTTTCCATCCATTATTTCTTGTCTGTCCGTCAAATGCTTTGGAAAATAGCTTGACTACCCTCTTCTCTGTGGCAGCCCCTCAAATTTTAGAATACTGCTATTATGTCTTCCCTGGTCCTTCTCTTCATTAGACTAGCCATGCCGGTTCCTGCAAATGTTCATCATATGTTTTATCCTGCAGTCCCCTAATCATCCTGGTTGCTCTTCTCTGCATTCTTTCTAGAGTCTCAGGATTTCTTTTTATAGTGTGGTGGCCAAAACTGGGATGCAGTATTCTAGGTGTAGCCTTACTAAGGCTTTATAGAGTAGCATTAGTACCTCATTTTATCTTGATTATATCCCTCTATTAATGCATTTTAGGATTGCATTGGCTTTTTCAGCTGCTTCCACACACTGTTGGCTCATATTTAACTGGTTGTCCACTAAGACTAGAAGATCCTTCTCACGGTTACTATTATTAAGCCTGGTTTCACCCAGTCTATATGTATACTTTTGGTTTTTCTTTCTTTAGTATAAGACTTCACTTTTCTTTTCCTTGAATTTCATTTTGTTGAAGGAGGAAGAGGAAGATTATAATTATAAATAGCTTCATGGATTTTGCAAAATATTTGAGAAATTGTTTAGTATAAATCAAAGAAACAGACTAAATAGAATAGAATAGAATAGAATAGAATAGAATAGAATAGAATAGAATAGAATAGAATAGAATAGAATAGAATAGAATAGAATAGAATTTATTGGCCAAGTGTGATTGGACACACAAGGAATTTGTCTTGGTGCAAATGCTTTCAGTATACATAAAAGAAAAGATACATTTGTCAAGAGTCAAGAATCTTAAGGTACAACACTTATTGACAGTCATAGGGTACAATAAGCAATCAAATCATACTAGGAAACGGTCAATATAAATCGTAAGGATACAATCGACAAAGTTACAGTCATACAGTCACAAGTGGGAGGGGATGGGTGATAAGGAGCATTGAGAAGATTAATAATAATAGTAGTGCAGACTTTGTAATAGTTGAACAGTGTTGAGGGAATTATTTGTTTAGCAGAGTGATGGCTTTTGGGGGGAAAATTTCTTGTGCCTAGTTGTTCAGGTATGCAATGCTCTATAGCGTCGTTTTGAGGGAAGGAGTTGAAACAGTTTATGTCTGAGATGTGAGAGGTCTATAAATATTTTCACAGCCCTCTTTTTGATTTGTACAGTTTCCAGGTCCTTGATTGAAGGCAGGTTGGTAGTAATTGTTTTTTCTGCAGTCCTAATTATCCTCTGAAGTCTGTGTCTGTCCTGTTGGAGAACCTAACCAGACAGTTATAGAGGTGCATATTATTTATATATGATAAATTTATATATGAATATAAACTTTATATATAATAAAGTGGAAAGGTAACAAAATATATTTTGTAATATTATTATAGTTTGGTACACCATCAGATAGATATTCAGGCTGGATTTGGCACTTTTATCCACTTATTGAGTACTTCCCAAAAACCTGGAAGAGGCAGATGTTGATGTTTGATAGTGTTAAAACTATCATTGCAAAATGTAATCTGTTCAAAGTAAAGCTGCCTTCTGCAATTGACTGATAGTAAAATTGTCAGTGCTGGAGGTATTCAAATGGTGCTGTGAATTTTAATCTTAAAGTCCCAAAGTACTTTAGTCTCTTCATTTTCTATTACTTTCTCTATTTTATGGATCCACCAGTTTTTGCTTTCAGGCAATTGGTATTTCTTTCAGATCTTCCAATGCACCATTGTTGCTACTTTGTCATGCCACTGCTTGTAATCACTCAGCTACTTGCAGCAGCTAATCAGGTGGTCTACTGCTTCTTCAACTTCTTTGATTAGGTGGCATTTGCTATTTGTTGGTGTCATCTCAGTTATGGCTTTGTATGTGTTTGTTTTTAAGGCTTGGTCTTATGCAGCGAAGATTAGCCTGTCTGTCTCTTACTGCAACTTACATGCTCTTAGTCTTTGCCTGGTCTTGTTATAATCTGCCTTTCTTGGAATTATTTTTAATGTACTGATTTATAGTCTAATAAAATATATAAATATCAAACAATTATAAAATTGGTTTAATACTACAAAAAAATTACATCAACCTAAGAAAACATGCCTTTGGAGCAGAGAAATGGGGGTATCTTAATAATGATTCACCTCCAGCCAGCATCTTCTTTAAGATCCCATGCCAGCCAGCATAGCAGGATTTAAAGATTTTTTTTTCCTGAAGGCTAAAAGAGATGAGGCAGGTCTTACTTTCTGTGGCATGGGCAAGATATTCCAAAAACTAGAAAAGGGGGTTCTCCTGAATCCAACCAGCTGAAATTCCTTGGCTGATGAGATCCACAGTAGGTCCCTTCTGCCAGTTTGAGTGAGGTGAGACAGTCCTACTGGAGAAAGATGGTTTCACAGATATTTTGGACCCATGCTAGGGCTTTAAATGCAATAACCAGCATCTTGTATTGTACAGAGAAGCAGAACATCAGCCAATGCAGCTTTTGTAATAAATACAGAGCAGTTTCATACAAACAGGTTTTTCCTCTGGCTAAAGAGTCACTTGATTTCTTCTATTCTCTTGCATCCTAAAACCTTAGCAGTATCATGAGATTGGAAAATATGAATGCATTGAAAGAATGCAATGCAAATAAAAAAGCAAAGTGGTATGATGGCTAAAGCATTGGTCTAGGAATTGGAAGAATGTTGTTCTACTTTTCTTGGAAATATAACAGAGTTGGTTTGGATATCAGTCAGACTAGAGATGGAAGGGATCTTGGAAGTCTTCTAGTCCAGTGGTGAAATGCAAAAAATGCTACCATTTCAGCCGAACCAGTAGTAAAAAAAAACACTCTGATGATCAGCTATAGGAGAGAGAAGAAAAAAGTGCAGGATCAGCCAGCCCACCTGCCCCCATGCTTGTTTGTTCTTTATCCTCTCAGCTGATTGGCAGGGCAGAGCCTCAGCTGGTGTTTGGAAAGCTGCACGCGCAAAGTGCACGATCACCAAACTGGTAGGAAAACTGGTAGAATCCCACCAATGTTCTAGTCCAACCCTATATTTCAAATTTCAGGTGGCTGTCCAGTGGCTGCCCAGTCTCTTCTTAAAGACCTCCAGTGTTGAAGCACCCACAACTTCTTAAGGCAAACTATTCCTCTGGTTCTCACTGTTAGAAAGTTTCTCCTTTATTCTAGGTTGCGTCTCTCTTTGATTAGTTTCAATCCATTGTTTTTTGTCTTGCTTTCTGGCACTTTAGAAAATAATTTGACCTCCCGCATCTTTTGAAAGCCCCTCAAATACTGGAATATTGCTATCATGTTATCCCTAGTATCCTTTTTTTCTCTAGACTAGCCATACCCAATTCCTGCAACTGTTCTTCATATGTTTTAGTCTCTAGGCCTAAATTTAGTTGCGTTTCTCTGCACTTTTTCCAAGCCTCAACATATTTTTGTAATGTGGTGACCAAAACTGGATGCAGTATTCCAGATGTGGCCCTACTAAGGTTTTATAAAGTGGTCTAATACTTCATTTTGATTCTATGTCTCTGTTTATGCAACCAACTATTGTATTAGCTTTTTGGCAGCTGCTGCACACTGCTTTCTCATATTTAAGTGATTATCCACTAGGAGTCCAAGGTCCCTCTCACAATTACTTCTTTTTGAGACAGGCTTCCCCTAATCTGCACTTGTTCCTTTGGTTTTTCTTGCCTAAATGTAAAACCTTGCTTTTCTGCACATTAAATTTCATTTTGTGGATAGGGCCCATTTTTCAAGTCTGTCAAAATCCTTTTGGATCTTAAATCTGTGTTCTGGGTTGTTAACTACTCCTGCCAGATTAGAACAATCTGCAAATCTGATGAGTTCCCCTTCTATTCACTCATCTAAGTCATTTATGAAAATATTGAACAGTACTGGACCTAAGACGAAATCTTGTGGTATTCCTATTGTATCATTCTTCCTGAGTTTTTTAAACTTCCCAGTCAAGCTAACTGCTAAACTGTAATATTTTATTCTGTTCTGTGATTTCTATTCAATGTATCATTTCAGTATTTTCAGTTTTGGATATAGTTGATTTGAATATCTTTGTGCAATCAAGCAAACTGTCATTTGGCTCTGATAAAATAAAAATGCAGTAGACTCTGTGGATGGTAGCAGGTGGCACTGACACTAGAGAAGAAGAAGATAAATAGCATATTCAAATGTGTTTGCTCATTTTGCTCTTACGTTATTTATTTATGGGTATTAATATATAGTTATTAATTAATATGTCTACATTTTCAGTAGGAACATAATTTAATTGCCGCAAATTATTATTTTATAGGTGCTCAATTTTTTAAAATGCTTTGTATCCATTATTTTGGTAGTTAATATTTTTTTAACATGTAAATTAAGAATTTCATTAAACTGATGATGATGTTTTTGTTCCAGAAATTAGTTCTTTTCATATATGTGTCATTGATAGCTAATATGTAGAGAAAGAGAGACAAAGACGGCATATTGCTCTCCATTCTAAATATTCTTTTAAACTTCCCTGTAATATTTAATTAACCATCTGTACACATTATATGCACTTGTGTTAAACCCTAAAAGTTAAAGAAGTGAGAGGTGTGTCATACTCAAGGATGAGCTTTTATTGCTAGAAATGTGACATTTTTGCCAATCTATATTTAAGGAAGGTAATGGGAGTGTTGAAGGTAATGTGATGGAGAAGAACTTAGTCCTCTTCTCCATTAGAGACTAGCTTATTTCTTGCCTTGGTTGTTTTAAAAACTTATACCTTCCTGTAATAACATTCTCACAGTAATTCACATATTTCAGAAACATCCATGGGAATAAGCAGTTAAGAGGCAGCCGATTACAAAGCAATATTTATGCCATTACGGCAAAAATTCTGCCTACTTTAAACATGCAGCATTTAAACTTCCATTGCAATGTTGCAATCATTTTGATGAAAGCAACAGATTCTGTAGATGGTTTTTTTACAGCATCAAAATATCCAAGCAATTAAATGTATATGCCCAAAACCAGAATAAAAGCACTTGCTGTAGTTAGAAATATGGAAGCTAAATATTGAAACTGATATATATTTATATTTAACCCTGAAGAGTAAAAGGCGTTCATTTGACATTAAACTTGAGTGGGATGGCCAAATGAAACACAGCATGCATGTTTATTGGTCATTGTAAAAGAAATAAATAAGAACTCTCCAAATTGCTTTTTTAAAATGATCTGAACCAGATTCATTATTTATGTATATATTTATGTAGTCATTACAATATTAAAAATATCTTGAAGCAGTTTACAATGAAAGCACCTGTGAATATAGAAAAGTTTATTGAACTTTATAAAATAATAGTTGTATTTAAAAATAATAAAGACATGAGGAGGAATGAATATGAAAGAAAGGTGGAAAAATCCAGTAAGACAGGTTCTATGTAAAGTGAGTTTAAGCAACCTAAAGGATGTGATTGTAAATAGTTACTTTTTCATTGGGGTGGGACACTTTAAGGAGAGTAGGTACCATCATACACAATCCAGGAATAAGAAGCAGCTCTGAGAACACAAATCAAGATTTTCCCTGATCAGCTCAAGCATAATTCAAAGCACCATAGGAACACCCAATAGCATAGGGGTTTGGATGTCACATACCAAACCTCCCACCTATATCAGTGGCTAGTGGACAGTGAGTGCAGTTATTTCAGAAAAGGTGCAACACATACAGGTTCAGACATCCCACACAGCAGCTTGACTGCTGCACTATGCACCAGTTGCTGCTTCCAAATCAAACAAAACAGAAGCTCAGCATAAAAACAGTAATGCAAATCTGCTGCTAGCCCTAAGTGAATGGATTAGGTTCAGGGGTAAGATTCTACCGATTCTGTCCACCTCTGTTGAACCGGTTGCTCTGAAGAGCAGCAGACATAGAACCAGTCCTATGTCTGCTGCTGTTTTGGCCCACCCGCCTGCCCGGGCTCTCCTGTGAATCTCCTGAGTTCCAGTCCAATATATTTAAATTGTTGTTATTGCTATTTAGTTTTTTTGAGGTAAGTTATATTATAATTTTCATATTGTACACAACCTATTTGATATTAAATACTGTATGTATACAAAACATCTCATTTTCCTAGCTAGTATTCTCTAAAATATTTGATATCTGCATAATACATTTTTGAAATCTATATATGCAAGGCTTGAGGGAAAAATAGTTATGATCTACTTTAGACTGTTTCTACTAAAATGCAATCATGAGAAGTACTAATTTGGGGCTTTTCCCTATGTACACGCTAATTCATTCTAAGTAAGACTAATGAAATCATCTGCTTGATGAAGGACCAAATTTATTGTTCAAGATATTGCAAGGCCTTCAGACTGGAAAAAGGAGAACAAGATTTGACTGGTTATGTTTCATCTGTACTTCCCAAAATTATTTTATTATCTCCAATTTGTAAATAGTTTACATTGTTTCAGAAGTATAAATAGTACATTGTTTCAGAAGTTCAGAAGAGCTGATAAGCAAGAACAAAACATCAAACAGCATTTATGTTTTCAAGTCAGATATGTAACCCAAAAGTTAAAAAATGGCAACTATCAATAGTTTAGTTTAGTTCACTTTATTATCACTGCACCTTGTACAATGAAATCAAACACTATCTTCAGTGCACATTATGACCATGACCATGAAAATAAACACAAACACACATCCTTCATCCTTCGCACATTGAACCAGAAATGCCCGACACCACACCAACACTGCACTATACAGCAGAATTCAAAAGAGCTACTGCCCTGGGATAGAAGCTGCTTTTCAGCCTATTTGTCCTTGTTTTTATTATTCTGTACCATCTGCCAGATGGTAATAGTTCAAAAAAGGGGTGCCCAGGATGAGATGGATCTTTGAGAATGTTTTGAACTTTCTTAAGGTAGCGGGAGATATAAAGCTCTTCCAAAGAGGGGAGAGGGCAAACAATGATCTTCTGGGCAATGACATTAACCCTCTGGAGTGCTTTCTTATCTGCCACTGTGCAATTGGCAAACCATACTGAAGTGCAGTATGTTAAAATGCTCTCTATGGTGCAGCAGTAGAAGGTCACCAGCAGTTTTTCATTCAGTTGTTGTTTTCTGAGAAGTCTCAGGTAGTATAATCTCTGCTGGGCCCTTATGACCAGGGCTGCAATGTGGGCACCCCAGGTTAGGGTAACACCCAGAAACTTAAAACTGGCCACTTGCTCCACTTGGTCTCCATTGATAAGCAAGGGCTGGATGTCTGATCTGTTCCTTCTATAATCCACTATAAGCTTCTTGGTCTTATTGGTGTTGAGGACCAAGTTATTCTCTCCACACCACAAAAGCAACCAGTCCACCTCATCTCAGTAGGCGGACTCATCCCTCCCTGGAGATAAGTCCCACCACTGTTGTATCATCTGCAAATTTAGCAATAGTATTACTAGTGTGAGTGGGAATGCAGTCATGCACATAAAAGTATAGAGTAAGGAACTCAACATGCAACCTGTGGTGTACCAGTGTTAAGAAGAAGGGTTGAAGAGGTATGATTACCTAATCTGACCCTCTGTAAACAGCCAGACAGGAAATCCGTAATCCAAAGGCAGATTGAATTAGAAAGCCCAAGGTCCAAAAGTTTAGACACTAGTCTATGTGGAAGAATTGTGTTAAACGCAGAACTAAAATCCACAAAAAACATTCTCACATAGCGCCCCCCCCGCTGTTCTAGATGAGTCAGAGCAGTGTGAAGAGTGATGGCTATAGCGTCCTCTGTAGATCTATTTTTTCTGTATGCAAACTGGTGTTTATCAAATGTATGCGGAAGACCAGAAATGATGTGCTGGCAGACCAATTTCTCAAAGCACTTCATGTTGATAGAAGTGAGTGCCACTGATCTGTAATCGTTGAGGTTATTGATAAGGAACTTCTTTAGCAGTGGAACAATGGTGGAAGCCTTCAAACATGATGGAATGGTGGACTGGAATAAAGACCAATTGAAGATCCTGATAAAGACTCCAGCCAACTAATCAGCACAGTCTTTAAGCACACAGCCAGATATACTGTCAGGACCAGCAGCCTTTCAGGGGTCCACAGCCCTCAGAATGCTCCTCCCTTCTGTTCCTCCACAATGAGGTGGGGGCTACAATTGGCTGGTGGTTGTATTTTATCTGTCTCTGATGTCTCCACTTCAAAACGAGCAAAGAAATGATTCAGTTCCTCTACCAATGAAGCATCCCCCTTAGCAGGGATTACATTGGTCGGTTGATGGTTTGTAATTTGTTGAATCCCTTGCCATATCTGCCTCATGTTATTGCTATAAAAATTATCCTCAATCTTCCTCTTATAATCAGTCTTGGCTTCCGAATACCTTTCTTCAGATTAGCTCTGGCAACACTGTATCTTGCTCATCACTGGACCTAAAGGCCTTGGTCCTGTCATGCAAGAGGCGCTGGACTTCCTTGGTCATCCAGGGTTTCTGATTGGGATAGATCCTTATACATTTATCCACAGTGATAGTATCTGTGCAGTGTTTGATATAGCACAGAACAGTTGCAGTGTGCACCTCTAGGTCAGGGTGATAAAAGATGTCCCAATTTGTGTTCTCAAAACAATCCTGAAGTTGTGGGGAAGCATCTTCTGGCCAAGATTTCACTGTCTTTATTATAGGCAGAGCCTTTCTCCTAAGGGGGATGTATGCTGGTGCTAAAAGGAGTGACATATGGTCTGATTGTCCCAAATGTGGTAGTTGTATAATCTTATAGCCATGTTTGATGTTGGTATATACTTTGTCCATTATGTTTGCTGATAGAATTTAGGGACCGCTGCTTTTAAATCAGCTTGATTAAAGTCCCCCACTATGATATGCACAGCATCAGGATACTTATTCTGCTAATTACTAACAATGTTATATAAGAATCCCAAAGCTATGGCAGTATTGGTGGGACATAGACTGCAGAAATCAAAACCATGCTGAATTCCTGCAGAAGATATATGGGTCTACATTCAAGAGTCATATACTCCAGATCCATGGAGCAGTGGCTGTCTACAGTCTTTTTATTGATACACCAGCTTTTGTTCACATAAAGGCTTAAACCTCCCCTTTTGATTTTGCCAGAATCTCTACTCCTGTCCTGCTGGTGAGCTATGTAGCCTTCCAGCTCAACAGCTGCATCTGGAATGAGTGAATAAAGTCATTTGATTAGCAAAACACAGCAGTTCTTGATGAATTTAGTCTTTACAATTTGTAGACTTAATTCATCCATTTTGTTAGTCAGAGATCTTGCATTAGTAAGAAATATACTTGGAATTGGAGGCTTGTGTGGAAACTTACTCAGCCTAAAGAAAACCCCAGCACGGCATCCTCTCTTCCTGTTCCTGTTCCTCTTTCTCTGCCTCTTCCCCCTTCCTACAGGGATAGTGATCCACGGCTCCCCTAGGGGCCTAGCTGTCTCCTTCAGTATGTTATGAGAATGTATAAAATCGTCCATAATAGCCTTTTCACATTTCAGTCCAATTTGTAGCAAGGCTTGCTATAGATGTTCCTTGCCCCACAGGAGTCAATAAAGGAAAGGATCCAAAACACACACAGAATCATACACACCATGCACTGAAAGAAGGAGCGGTTAGCCGCAGCATCCACGTGCGCAGCCATCTTGAAAAAATATTACACATTAAAGGGTGGTCTCAAAAATAAATGAACAAACAAATTGATAAAAATATAAAAATAAGAACTCTGCTTATGTAATCTCTAATTGCATGCCATATGCTTAAAATATACAATCCTCCCACAACTACAAAGAAGTATCTTCATTATCTTGTCTTGTGGAATTAAAGAAATACCAATTAGCACTATAATTTACCATTAAAAAAAAACATTATGAACACACAAGACAATTGGAAAACTGCCAACAACAAAAAAATATTGTGTGTTTGACTTGTTTGAGACTTTGGCTCAAAATAGTTTTGATAAATTATTTATACTTTAAAAATGAAATTTGGAGCCATAGGTTCATGCAAAAAAACCAAAATCACTCTTTGATTTTTATTTTATTTTTTGCAGAAAATAATCATTCTGGTCTAATAGAATTCCTGTTTTTTGATAATACATGTTTAACAAAATGAGTTTAAAGGACTGTTTTAACAGTTTAAGGAGGTTATGTATCCTTTCACTGAACACTTGATGAAGAGGATGCCTAGTTGCTGGACAAAGATGGGACGATACAGTGATGTATTGTTGCAACTGCTGGATAACTGTATCAATCTACTTATGTATCAGGCTCTTTCATTTATCAATCCTTAATAATATACATATAATATGCATATTACAAAATTGCTTTAGTATTTTAGCAAAAGTTTGATGTATGAAAATATGAGAAAATATTAATAAGATATCATGATTTTTTTCTAGTCTATGAATATCATTAAAATGTAAAAAAAAATACCAAGCAAACAAAATCTCCTTTGTGTTAAACTCAATTCCCGTTGACTTCATGGACATAACTATGTATTCTTGTTTGTTTGTTTTGCAATAGAAGTAAAGTTTCTGTTATTCTTTTTCTGGTTCTCATTGATTATTTCTGATATAATTTTAATTCCATGTTTCCATTCTGGGGAAAAAAATGCTCACATACATAATATATATTTCATAAAATCAAAACAGATTACACTTTGAGAACTATTAGTGTTATATGATAATGAACATAAAAAGAATAGGCCAACTTACAACTGGCAACCTTCAAAATAGCTGAGAAATAAATATGAAATAGCCTCATTTATATAAAGATTACTCTAACCTTCTAATTATTATCAGTGTGTTTCTTAATAGTCCATGTCAGTGTAACTCTTTGTAAGTGTCCTTCATTTTTATAAAATGTTTTGTGTGATTTGATTAACCAAATATTTTCAATTTCCTTTTAATCTTCAGATATATGATAGAACATACTAATCTTTTAAAGCCATGCTTTGATATAACAAAATCTCAGAAGAGTTAACTTGCAAGATCTCATCCAAAGCATCTCCAGCTGAAAGAAATTATATGATTTTTGCAAGATTTTAGAAGATTTACTCTCACTTTGAGTAAACAGAGATTAGCTTAAAGGCTTCTTCTGTACAACAATTTTAGATATTGTTAGCAAATCATATTTCTTCCTGATATTTGCAAATGACAATAAATTGAGAATACAAGCAGTCCTTTAAATTTAAGCATCAAGTTGTCTTGGTCAAATATAAGTTCTGTCCTAACATCTAGTGATAGAAACTACCAGCATGTATGACCTAATATAAAGTATCTGTTTTCACAGCTTAGCAAGTAAAACAAGATATAACTGATATCAGCACTCTCTTTGTGAACATTATCACACATTTTCTGTGATGGTCTAAAAGTGCCTCAGTTAGCACAATATTCACTGTTTATATTTTGTGATTTTTGCATTTCATTGTTCCTTTTTTCCTTACTAAGCAAACAAGAGAATGTAGTGATCACCAATGAAATATTTCACTCATTTTAGGAGCAATCTCAGCTTAACTCTAATAAGGGATATGATTTTTCCGCAGAGACGCTACCTGAAGCTGGCACCTTCCAGGTGTGTGGTACTTCATTCTTTATAATTGCAATGTGTAGCCAAGCTAGCAGATATGAGAACTGAAACACAGTTGGAAAGCTACCACATGATTCCACAAAAATGCTGTAGGAATTGTAGTTATATGAGAGAAACTTTGCCTGTAGGATCTGTTTTGTTTTGTTTTACTCTTCCATAATCTCTATTCAAAGGAATTTTCCTGAATTTGAAGCATAATAAGATAGTGACTAGTACACTGACATGGACATTCATATTCTACCATATCATTTTTTTTGAACCTTGTGGATCATTAAAGACTAAGAGATATATCATCCTTATGCAATATAAACTGTTGCATCAGATGTGTTGAGTGTTATTATACCAGGTTAAAGCTAGGTATAATTAAATGCATGCATTGGTAGTGTCTGAATATACTGATACATGGGTAATTATAAACAATGAAATCAAAACAAAATGAAAGAAATCATAATGAATGACAATCAGGGAATCAATAATGGATGTTCTGTTGATTGTCATTATCTGTCCTACCCCCCCCCCCCTTATCATCATCACTTATATTGATATTGTGAGAAGTATTTATACATCAGATAAACTGAACTGTAAGACACAGCTCTATTATCATTATCACAATTATCCATTAATTAATCTGGTAATCTTTAAAACACTGCACATCTTTTTTTAATGAAACAAATTAATATGGCTGACACTCTTGTGTTAGGAAACAATGGGGCACTGATAAGAGAAGGGAAGGGGCAACTTTAAGCATCCAGTAAATATTGAAAAGTTGAAGCTAGTTCTTAAGGATTAAAAACTTTCCTGATCATGATTTTTTCTACTCTCAGTCATATTAATGTAGCCTAAGAAACTACATTTGAATAATTGGAGCAAAACTGAGACTGTTCTTTTGGAATTAATGGAAATGGGGGAGGTCCGAATTATTCCACAGTATTGTTTGAAGAACAGTACCAAACAGTACAAAGAAGCATCCATACAAAACATATTCATCCCCATCTTATATTACCAGTGCCAAATGTGGACACTTACAATAAAACATAAATGAAAGTTAGTCACCACGGAACTGAGATATTTGAGGAAAGCTGCTGAAATGCCCAGAAAAGATAAAATCAGAATGAGATCGTAAGAAAAAGAATTGGCATAGAACCAATCTTAAGCTTCATAGAAGAATAGCAAATAAAGTGATGTTGTTCACCTGGAGATGATATCTTGAGATTCCATGCAATGCAGGGCATATACAAAAATAGGAAAAGGTCAAAACATCCAGAAGAAGATGCATAGACAGTATCAAAGACATATTATTATTATGACAGCATCAAATAGTAGTGGTTGAGGCTGCCAGAATAGCAAGAACCACAACTTTGTATCTCCTTCTATATCCAAAGAGATAAAAGAAGAAGTAAAGAAGAAGACTTGTTTGAAGAGAACTTGGAGGTGTTTATGCAGCCTAGGCATGTAACTGCTTCAGATGGGGTGGGGTGGGACTTTTTAAAAGCACCATCACTGTTTTCTTTAAAACATTTTGAGTTCAACAAAACAGCAGAATGTTGACCTCTCTAACCTGGAAGTGAAGCATATATCTCTGCCAACTCAAGCTTTGATTGAATCCTGGCTTCTTCTGCAAAGTTTTAACATAAGGAGACTTGTAAAATTACAGCTTGCTCAAAAGTTAATTTCCAGATTATTAATATGAATAAAATATTCACAGCATATTTTCCCACCCCCAATACTGACCTCTTTTTCTTTAATTCATGTGTTCCTTTTCCCAATTGAAGAAAAAACCCTTTAAACTATTTAAACTAACTAACTAACTAACTAACTAACTAACTAACTAACTAACTAACTAACTGTTTAATACAAGCCAAATTGGGGCAATGGGCTATCAAAGTTCCAAAATCTAGGAGTTTTAAAGTCTTTTAATTTCCAATGTAAAAAAATGTCAATAATAGTACCATTATAGGTCCTAAATCTCTTGGTGAAACTTTTGTATGCTGTACTTTATACTCAAAATGTATAATGTGTGCATATAGAGCCAGTGGTATTGGGAACACACATTTATTATGTTTTACCTGGTCTTTAAAATAAAAGTAAAATCCAAAGTATCTTATATATTCATTCAATA
Source organism: Notechis scutatus (assembly GCF_049901735.1). Classification (NCBI taxonomy): domain Eukaryota; kingdom Metazoa; phylum Chordata; class Lepidosauria; order Squamata; family Elapidae; genus Notechis; species Notechis scutatus. Next base: position 95,751,139 of record NC_142010.1, on the reverse strand, counting down.
TAATTGATAAGTCCTCGACTTATGGTCACAATTAAGCCCAGAATTTATGTTGCTAAGTGAGAAATTTGTTAAGTGAGTTTTGTCTCACTTTATGATTTTTCTTGCCATATTTGTTAAGTGAATTACTGCAGTTGTCAAATTAGTAACGTAGTTGTTAAATGAATCTGACTTCCCCATTGACTTTGTTTGTCAGAAGGTTGCAAAAGGGGAGTCACATGATCCAGGGAAAATGCAACTGTCATATATGATGTAGTTGTCAAGCATCTGAATATAAATCATGTGATCATGGGGATGCTACAACAGTCATAAGTGTGAAAATGGTCATAAGTCACTTTTTTCAGTGCTGTTGCAAAACACTCACTAAATGAACTGGTGTAAGTCGAGGACTACCTGTATAGTAATTTGTTATGCATATCATTTCTTTATGGGAAGTGCAGTATTTGTACAGTATTCAATTGCCTGAAGATAAAAAGAAAAAGAAAAAGAAAAGACATGAGTATAAAAGACGTTGCCTGACACATGAAGGCTGTATAATAAGATCGTGACTTGAATCGTGGCAGCACTGTACTTCATTTTGTTAAGATCCATTGCAAAATTCAGATTACATCCTCTGGTGCTTCCAATGGAAACCAGATGATCATGCCCCTAGAAGGGCCAGCAGCTTAGCTGTTTAGAAAAAAGAGCTACCTGACTTTGCAAAATATTTTCAAAGGGATATTTCAATCAAAGTTTCATCAAAATGAAGCACCTCTTCAAAGAATTGTGCTGATCTATCATTTATGTGTGTTATATCTGCTGCACTTTCTTGCTTCTGCAAGCTGAGAATGAAGAACTGGATTATTGAGGAACCTAAGAAGAAATTTGAGTGTTTATCAAAATGGTTTTAAGATCTTTGAAGAGAGTCCTACTTATGGTAGGATTGCCCTACTAATTGGCAATCTGCCTAGTGGGTAGCCAACTCAGGACTTTTTCACTTGTGACCACTTTGTTATGCTTTATCGGATCCATCAATTGTTGAAGGCGCCATTATGTGGTGAAGAGTTGGCTTGGATTTTACAGCTAGCATTGATTTCCAGTGTAAGTAGTGCCACTTCAGTATTATACATTCAGACAAGGCCATGGTTCCTTTTCTTGGAACGCTATGTGAGTTTGCGCTTCTGATAATACAATGCTTATATCAATAATGGCTTGATGTTTGGAACCAATTCTTCAAAAAAAAAAAAAATCCACATCCAAATTTAATTTTAAAAATTAACAGATAACAAATAACAGATAATCAGAGTTGAATTAGTTTCATGTCTGGTATTTATGCATGGCTTTCATAGCCATGATTTATATATGACTTGCAAAATGGGAAGACTTTTATGTATAGAGGGCAAAAGAAGAAAATACACCACTGGTCTTTTTTCTTCAGCGATGAAGTAGATGATCATGTGCTGCTTATTCCCTGTGCTAGAAATTCTCCTCAGATCAAGATGGAGAATCTACAGATGAGTAACTGTTCCTTTATAAATTTCCATGATAATTATGTGGAGAAGGACATATAAAGCACAAGGATAATTCATCTCCACTTTCTGCTATGTTGTGAAGGAGTTATGAAATCTTGAGAATTGAATTTTTTTAAAAAATTGGTCTATCCTAACTAAAGAGAAATGCAGTCAATATCTGAGGCACAGAAAACATTTAAGGAGTTGCAAATCTAATTTACACAAATAACTCTAGGAGTTAATAAGAGGTTGGGGAAATGAACATCTAATATATGGCATTATGGCTTTTAGAATAATTTATCATTCCAGACAACATTGCATGGATACATAAAAATTTCAAGTCACTGTTTGCCTGCGAGGATCAACCTACTTTAGTTACACACAAAAAAGAAGCTGGTAGAAGACATTATCATCCCTTTCAAGTAATAGGTTGTGTAAAATGTGGCTAAAATAAATAGGACAATTCTGACAAGGCTAGCATGAAGATGAAAACCTTTTGAACTATTTCTAAGTCCAATGTTATGGAAAGATGTCTGTCTTTAGAAGTGTAAACATTCGTAAAGACAGGCAGGGTAGTCCACAGATAAAGTGCAAGTCCTAAACACCTGGAATTGCTTGGTAAGGACATTAGGTAAGATCCTATCACCACCAGAAAAGTTTGATGCCAGTGAATGGCATTCTATAGGAAAGGGCCCAGTTCCAAAAAGTAACATCTCTTGTCAATCATTCCAAAATGGAGCATTGTTGAGAAGCATGGGGACAAGACACGATGGGCCTTATTCTGATCTATCAGTTGTTGGTGTTGTGAACTAAAGAAATGTAATTAATAAAGATTCATTTACATAGCAGGATCGTAACCCTGCACTTCCTATTGGCCCTTATAATGGCAAGTTATGATTGGTTAATTCCGAGCAATCTGACTGGCTGTTGGCGGGCCAAGTCCCATTGGACGAGGTTCAAACCCTATAACAACATCCATTGGTCATCCGGATAGCAATTCACTCTATAAAAGGGCAGCCGCTATCCGGATTTTTTTTGTCTCTGTTATCATGCTTTAAATAAAGAGCTGAAGTTCACAAGAAGCAGTTTCGTCTCCGTTTCTACGCCCATGCCTCATACTTAACACTGGCGACGAGGATGGGATACGGAGACAATAGAGCTGGCTAAACCCTACAGAGCACCAACTGAAGCACGTGGCTGAGAGCGCACCTACATCGACAGGATGTCAGGAGGCGCTATACCACCTGCTCCTTTTGACCCAGACAAAGAAGACTGGGAGTCGTATATGGAACGTTTCCAGATATTCTTGGAAACCAACAATTTAGAGGACATGTCCACCAGCAAGAAAAGAGCGGTGTTTTTGACGTACTGCGGGCCTGCCGTATTCCGGGTGGCTAAAGCAATCGCAAAACCGGCTGAAGTAACAGAAATGGGCTGGGACACCCTCGCACCCCTCCTTCAGGCTCATTATGCATCCACAGCATCAACACTGGCCCGAAGACGCGAGTGTTACCAGAGGGAACAATAGAAAAGCCATAGCTGCCCAGTTCCAGGATTAGATGCACGACACGGGCACAGAAGGCCTATGGAGAAAGACAACGTCAGCTTTCCAAAAGCTGTCACCTATGCTACTGCAGCAGAAGAAACCAGGAAGTCGGCTGCTCGAAGGCACCGCAACCACGCACCGCCTCGTCAACTCGCCCGTGACACTTCACCAGGTTTAGAGAAGTTTCCGGCAACAAAGAATCGCAAACCGAAGAGTGATGAAGAAGAATTCATCAGGATTCGGGGCAATCAGAGTCCATGAATTCTAAGGACTCCGCACAAATGCAAATTCCGCTACGCACTCTGCCAAAGTTGTGGAGCCAACCATAAGAGAAGCAACTGCAAATTCCGCTACGCACTCTGCCACGCCTGTGGGAAGAGAGGCCACACCGCACGGGCCTGCAGAAGCAAGAGAGAGTCCAACCCAAGCCGAAGGGAGAACACCCTCCGACAACCCGCAAGAAACGTTCTTGTAAACCGGCATCGCTTGGGTAACCAAGAAAACAACCACTCCTACAGAAACAGAGCACCGGCTCTTCAAGCAAAACGGGAAGAGGCACACCAAACGACAACCATCGGCCATGCTTCACTACTAGACGCACAGAAAATCCGAGTGAGAGTCGCCATAGAAAACCAACCTTGCCAAATGGAAGTCGATTCGGGATCGTCCCTCTCGATGGTCTCCTGGAAGACCCTCAAACAACTCATCCCAACCATCCGCTGTCAGGACCTCAGCATCCAGAGGATCGTCCTCAGGGATTACCAGGGGAACACGATTCCAGTCGCTGGCTTGACTCAAGTCCAAGTAACTTTCAAAAATCATAGTGCAGCACTCCCATTGACTGTTGTCGACAGCAACCGGCCCAGTTTGCTAGGCCTACAATGGTTCGCCCCACTAGGGATTGAATTAGCCGGCATTCACCATGCCGAGAGCAACGACTGGGAAGAAGGCATCGTCCAGGAATTCCAGGACGTCTTTTCGGACAACTTAGGCAAGTACAAAGGGACCCCTATATCATTTAACCTCAATCCAGAAGTAGCCCCTATCCGCCTTAAGCCTCATCGGGTACCATTCGCCCTTAAACCCAAGATCAACGAGCAACTTGGTAAGTTAATAGTCCAAGGGGTGTTGGAGCCTATGGACCATGCCCGATGGGAGACCCCAATTGTAACCCCCATCAAACCGGATGGGTCGATCAGAATTTGTGGAGACTACTGCGCCACCCTGAACCACACACTCCAACAGAGCGCTTATCCGGTGCCGGTGGTTCAACATCTTCTCCACTCCCTGGGGGGCGGGAAGATCTTCGCAAAGTTAGACTTAGCGCAAGCGTATCAACAACTACCCGTTGATACGGAAACCGCAGAGGCACAGACTATCGTTACACACCGAGGTGCCTTTAAATGCAACAGACTCCAGTTCGGAGTGAGTGTAGCTCCCGGGATATTTCAGAGTCTAATGGAGAGACTTTTGCAAGGCATAAATGGGGTTGTGCCGTATTTTGATGACGTTTTAATTGCGGCCCCTAATAAAGAAGAGCTCGAACGGCGTCTCAAACTAGTTCTACATAGATTCAAAGACGCCGGCCTCAAGGTGAAAAAAAATAAGTGTCAACTGTGTACTGAGCGGGTGGAGTTTCTTGGGTATCTCCTCGATAAACAAGGAATCCACCCCACCGAGACCAAACTCAAAGCAATTAAAAATGCCCCAAGACCTAAAAGTAAGGCTGATCTCCAGGCCTTCTTGGGACTCATCAATTTTTATAACATCTTCTTGCCTCACAAGGCAACAGTAGCCAAACCCTTACATCGACTTCTCGACAAGAAAGCTATTTGGGTTTGGGGTCACAGAGAAGAACATTCTTTTAGAAAGGTTAAAGACTTATTAACTTCCGACGCTGTGCTAATGCAGTACAACGAGACTTTGCCATTAAACATTACATCCGACTCATCACCATTTGGGGTTGGAGCCATTTTGAGCCATGTGTTACCAAACGGCAATGAGGCTCCTATTGCTTACTTTTCCCGCACGTTATCAAAGTCTGAACGAAACTATAGCCAACTTGACAAAGAGGCTCTTGCTATTGTATCGGCCGTAAAACGATTTCACGAATATGTCTATGGGCGGCCCTTTACTCTAGTCACAGACCACAAGCCTTTACTTGGCATTTTAGCAGGTGATAAACCAACGCCGCATATATTATCACCTAGAATGACTCGCTGGTCAGAATTCCTAGCAGCCTACAACTACGTACTGCAGCATCGCCCGGGGAAAGCCATTCCCCACGCTGACGCTTTGAGCCGTTCCCCACTTCCGGAAACCGTCAGCGACCCAGCTCCGACCCTCAATACGCTGCAAATTGAAACCCTCAACTCGCCGCCACTAACGGCAAGGGATATCGCCGCCGACACAAAACGGGACGCTATCCTCGCAAAAGTTCTCAGTTGGGTCGAACGCGGCTGGCCAGTCGAAGAAACTCCTGCCACTTTTGCACCGTTCAAAAATCGCCAAACGGAACTATTCTCCCAGAAGGGCTGCATTTTTGGGGAGATAGAGTTGTCGTGCCAGAGAGACTACAGCGACTCGTGTTGCAAACCCTCCACAAAGACATCCGGGCATCGTCCGCATGAAGGCTCTCGCTCGAAGCTACGCGTGGTGGCCAGGCATCGATAAACAAATTGAAGCCTGGGTAACCACTTTTAGAAACTGCCAAGAGGTCAGCAACGCCCCACCGAGAGCAACCCCCACTGAATGGGAAACGCCTTGAGGCCCGTGGTCCCGCATCCACATTGATTTCGCGGGACCTACAAAGGGACACACTTTTCTCCTAACCGTGGATGCTTACTCTAACTGGCTCGAAATCCACAAGATGAAAAGCACGACTACTGACTCCGTTATTAAAAAAAACTAGATAGATTATTCGCAACACACGGTTTCCTGGACGTTCTAGTTTCCGACAATGGACCCCAATTTACTGCTTTCACCTTCGAACAATACTTGGCGGACCAAGGCATCTGCCATGCCTTAACTTCGCCGGCTCACCCTGCGGCAAACGGTAGAGCGGAACGGATGGTCCAATTCCTTAAAAGGACACTCCAAAAAATGGATCCGGGGGACATCGACACTAGATTGAACAAAATACTCTTACTACAACATATTACCCCCCACAGTGTCACCAACAAGACCCCAGCCGAACTTTTAATGGGGCGGAAGCTTCGCTCCCACCTCGACCGATTACACCCATCTTATGCACCAGAGAAACCTTGTGGATCCAGCGGAACGTATTGCCAATTCAAGGTAGGCGACTTGGTCTACGCTAAAAACCTTTCCAGCGAACCGTTGTGGGTCCCTGCCACCGTAGTCTACCTCACTGGCCCTAGATCTTACCGCCTTAAGACGACAGACGGCAAGATATGGAAACGCCACATAGACCAACTTCGATCTCGTTTACAACCAAATATCCGTGACCCCCAGGACTTCCAAACTCAGGGGGGAGGGAATACCGAGGGGAACGAAGACCGCATAGACGACGATGTAATCGAGGACAGACGGCCACTAAACCAAGTGCTCGCGCCACCTGAAGAAAGTCCGGGATTGGGGCCATCCTCCCCGCAGAGGAAAACCATAGTGGAAACAGGCCCGCCCGATCCAGGGATGGACTTAAGGGACTCTGATAGTATCGCGGAAGCAACCCCGGGCGGAAACGAGCCTTGCGTTCCACCGGAACTGAACTTTAAACCGGTGGAACAGCGGAAATCAACTAGGCAGGTAAAACAACCTGCATACCTGCGAGATTACGTCACCACGGCCGTCAAACGGAACCCAGGGGGGAGGGCTGTTGTGAACTAAAGAAATGTAATTAATAAAGATTCATTTACATAGCAGGATCGTAATCCTGCACTTCCTATTGGCCCTTATAATGGCAAGTTATGATTGGTTAATTCCGAGCAATCTGACTGGCTGTTGGCGGGCTGAGTCCCATTGGACGAGGTTCAAACCCTATAACAACATCCATTGGTCATCCGGATAGCAGTTCACTCTATAAAAGGGCGGCCGCTATCCGGGTTTTTTTTGTCTCTGTTATCATGCTTTAAATAAAGAGCTGAAGTTCACAAGAAGCAGTTTCGTCTCCGTTTCTACGCCCATGCCTCATACTTAACAGTTTCTTTTCAATGAGAAGTTAACATACAATTTTCTCAAGACTGAATAGCCCAGCACAGTACGTTTCCTATCTGAACTGGCTAAGTCAACGGGATTTGGAATCTATCAGATGATTTGTCATTTGAATTCTCCCCAGCCCCATTAAGAATGGGGTCACATTTTCTAAAAGGCACAATTTATGAATGTGTTTAAACAGTATGGAATTTTATTCGATACATCTGACAGGGAATCCTCAAAAGGGCTGTTGTTCACATGTGTGTTGTATGCAATGTATTCTTCATTTCTTCATTGTTTTATTATTATTTTTAATCACTATCTATGCTTTGAAAATAATAACAAGAAAAATGTATCTTCCCCATGGCCTGACTATCATGTTCTTCTGTGGAACATAAGCATGAAAATTGCAATAGGAGTTTATTCCAGATCTCCAAGCTTAGCCCTCATCCCAATTCTGGATTAAATAAGAAGTTGACAGGATTTTAATGATATACTTTCCTTTAGTAATTCTCCAGAAATACAGCATAAAACATACAGGGTGACAGTTCCCCTGCCCCAGAGAGCATGAATTTTATTCAGTTGATAAGCTATCACCTAGTATATCTTCATAGTAATGTTTATATATCCATTTAGCTATTTCAGGGAATTAAATTATAAAATATAAATGAATTGAATAGTTAACATGGTTATACATTTAATTCAGCTATTAACAAGTCTTGAATTAATCACAGGGGAATTCAAAAGGTTATAAAATTGTAATTATGGCTGTTTCTTTAAAACCAATAAAACATTAATTTTTATAAAATATCTCTCTTGGTACTAAGTAATACCCAAAGCCAAAAATGAATCCAGCTTAAAAGTGGACTTTACTTTTTCCTATTAGTAGGCTTTTCAGGGCAAAACCTAACAGAATGTGACAGTGTTAGATAATAGTTACAATCTAAGACTGATCTTAGAATTCCCAGCTTCATATTTGCCTGTCACCATGGATATATCTGAATCTGGGAAAAATAAACGAAGATAAAAATAATACCTGACAGTTTGGAAAAGGTTAGCCTAAACTAGGCAAAATAAAATAACTGATACATTTATAAGACCTAATTAGATTATGATAATCTAATTATAATAGGATTACCCAGCAAGAGATGGTGAGTCCAAGTCTTGTCTTAGCCATGACAGCTGGCTGGATAACTTTGGGCCAGTCATTCACTCTCAGCCCAACCCACCTCATAGAGTTGTTGTTGTATGGAAAGTAGAAAGAGGAAGGTATGTTTTATTTTCTTATAAAAAACTCATGGTGGTGAACATATCCATGTTCATCACCATGAGTTATTTATAAGAAAATAAAAATATGTAAATAAACACATATAAAGTGCATATATGAATGACATTGGAAAAAAGTCAAGAGACCAAATTAGCTTGATATCAAAAAATGGCCCATAAAGCTGAAAATAACCTTTACTGTTATGATATTAAAGAAATGAGTTTCTGCTCAACCCAGAACCCCTTAGTTTTATTTTATTTAGAATAAGAGGACCTATTCAGCTGTGCATGTCCTGATTTAGAAGACTAGCCAAGTTTAAAGAGACAATACCAATATTCTTTAAATTGGGTGACTCTTGATTTTAAAAAGTCAAGGCTTTTGCTGGTATAATTTGTAAAATAGGAATCAAAAAGTAATGCACTTTACCTGCTTTTGTGAGAAATAAATCATAGTACATGTATTTACACTAATTGCATAATTAGCCATTCAAATTACAGTATGTAATACATAGTAATCAGCTAAATTTTGCTTAGAAAAACAAGGTAATTCCCACAACAGCAGCTATCTTTAAAGAATACTAAATTTTAGAAAATCTCAGGGAAGTGAAAAGAGAAAATTAACTTGGTCCAATTAAACTTTTGATGAGCTGTGCAGATTGACATCTAATATGGGATACCAATTTTCTATTTGCCTGCTGTGTCCAGTATATCATGTGCTATGTGTCATCTGCAAGTGTTAGATTTCATAGGAGGAAATGAAGAAAAGTTGAAATATCCCTGTGAGTTAACAGACAGGGACAAAATCCAGGTTACCACAGTTTTTCTTTCAATGTAGAGAATGGAGTCAAATTCCACAAAAGCTTTTAGAAATGCCTTCTTCTCTAAAATTCAGAACATCCATGCTATAATAAAGCTGTAGACTCTTAAAAACTGACCTTTCTACACAGAACTTTCTAACTTGAATATACAAAATATTTCCTTTCTTTCTTTATCTTTTTACTGACTAAGTTTCAATTGTATTAAATATCCCTTTATATGAGTGGTGGAATTCAAATTATTTTAGAATAGAATAGAATAGAATAGAATAGAATAGAATAGAATAGAATAGAATAGAATAGAATAGAATTTTTTATTGTCCAAGTGTGATTGGACACACAAGGAATTTGTCTTGGTGCAAACGCTCTCAGTATACATAAAAGAAAAGATCCATTTGTTAAAGTCAAGAATCATAAGTACAACAGTTAATGATAGTCATAGGGTACAATAAGCAATCAAATCATACTAGGAAACAGTCAATATAAATTGTAAACGACAAAGTTACAGTCATACAGTCACAAGTGGGAGGGGATGGGTGATAAGGAGTGATGAAAAGATTAATAGTAATAGATAATGCAGACTTTGTAAATAGTTGAACAGTGTTGAGTTACTACTGGTTCTGTGGGCATGGCTTGGTGGGAATGGCAAGGGAAGAATAGTGTAAAATCTCCAGTCAGAGGTGGTATTTGCCATTTCTCTGAATTACTCAAAATTTCCGCTACTGGTTCTCCAGACCTGGTCAGAACCTGCTGAATACCACGTCTGCTTTATATTGCTTCAGCATATTGTTTATTATGTAGTTTACTGCTGTTTTTGTTGTAAAGTATGCCAAGATGCTAGTGCATAGAAAACAGTATAACCATTTAAATACCAGCAATAATTATAGTTGTATGAATGAAAATATTTAGCTTTTATTTAAGGAAACTTGCCATTTAACTGTGAGAAAGGCTGTTCTTATCAATCTTTTTTTTTTAAAAAAAAAAGATGGTATAATAAAGGTGATGTTAAAACAAAAGGAAACAGTTTGTACTATGCTGGAGAACCAAATTTAAAGAAAGAAATATATCCATTTTCTTGGTCATCTCCAATCCCTGCCATGACATTTAAATCTGTTCTCATTTGTTGATAACTTTTTAAAATAAACATAAAGCGGTAGCAGAAACATGAAGGCAAATCAATTTTTACTTGGTGAAGAAGTTAAGATCAAATCCTTGTAGTATTAGAGTCTTGTGAGAAGTCTTATATTCAAATATATTTTATTCTTTACACTATTTCTTTATACTATTTATACAATGTTTTGAGAATCAGTATTTCCAAGTTTATCAAATTAGCAAACTTCCTCAAACCCTGAAATAAGTTTCCCCAACCTAATCCACATATCAAAAGATCAGACTTCAAATACAAATAAAGTTAATTAAATTAAGTCTCCTAGCAGAATATATGTTTACAAGAATACATACACACAGAGATACACATACACACAGAGAGATACACATACACAGAGAGAGATACACATACACACATACACATCCTCAGCATGTAGACACTTTCACACCCCGGACAAGTTCCCCCTATAAAAGTTTGCCACTGTAGCCCATTTCTCTGCAGCCCGCCCCTATAAGCAAACTGTTTTGCTTTTAGGAATTAATATTTCTTCTTGCCTCAGTTGTCTGGATCTCATCTTGATTTATTCTTGTGCAACGACAGTGCAAGTTGGGACCCCAAATTATACTTCTGGCATTCTGTATTTGCTGGAGATTCTGCTGCACAGTCCCACCCACTTCTCACCTAAAAATGCCTAAAATGTTATTTAGGGCATTTAATTGACATGTTAGGTCTGATAACTAAATTTTGAGCTTCTCATTTATGTAACAGGCTGACTTTAATCCTTTGCTAAGTAAAGTATATTATCATTTAATTAGGACCATTTTTATTTACTTTAAACTTTATTTTAATTTCACATTTCAGCAGGATAGAGGCAGACTTATGCATGCCACAATCAATAGCATGCATGCATGAGATATCAGAAAAGAAATATACAAGGCTCAATTTTCATAATTTCATACAGCTTTGCAAAACAGAGTACTTCAGAAGAATCAGTGGGTTTACAAACTGCAATTTAAGAACACTATTAATTATGGATAGGTTTGACTGGCCAAAAAAGTCAACTGTAGATTTAACTATCTAAAAAAAGCTTGGTTTTGCTTTACTAGGTATGCAGAATGGAGAAACTTTACCCAGATCATTTTAATTTGTATATAGCAGGGGTCCCCAACCACCGGTCCGCGGACCAAAGTCCTACCGGGCCGCTGGCTTGCTGGGCGCCGCCATCTTTTTTTTGATGAAAATGTGCTTCCGGTGAGCTTTTCCGGTAGAAAGCTCACCGGAAGCACATTTTCATCAAAAAGATAGATGACAGCGCCGTGAGCTTTTCCGGTAGAAAGCTCACCAGAAGCACGTTTCATCAAAAGATGGGGCGCAGCGCCAGTGAGCTTTTCCGGTAGAAAGCCATTTCTACCCGGAAAAGCTCACCGAGCGCTGGCGCTCATCTTTTTGATGAAAAAGTGCTTCGGTGAGGTCACCGGAAGCACTTTTTCATCAAAAAAAGATGGCGGCGCCCAACTGATGCCGGTACCGGGCCGCGGTGCCCAGCTGATGCCAGTACCGGGCCGCGGCATAAAAAAGGTTGGGGATCACTGGTATATAGAGTATATACCCTTCATGCTTCCTATGCAAACCACAGACAAAAAACAACAATAAGCCAAAAGATAAAAAAGAATTATAGCTAAATCTAATTAGCATTAATAGCATTCACTAAAGCTCCCATATATTTTTATGAGCATTTTTGCTTCCATCATATGCAGACACTGCTTTATACATATAATTTTTGTTCTGTAAAATCCTCAGCTTCCATTTTTTCAAGATTTATTTAGTAATGTATTTTTTGGTACAATCTATATATTTTTGGCAGTGTACACATATAATCTTATCTACACCAACCCTTCTATTATTTGCATTTCTTCTTTCTTTCATTCCATCATCCCATCAACATATTTATGCTTTTTATTATCATCATTCTATACACTTTGGGCCACTTTGAAACACAACTCTCTTCATATTGTTCCAAGCATCCTTACATCCACTTTCTATTTATTATGTGGAAGAGTAAATTATCTTCTGTTTTCATATAAAACATTTTTGTACCTCTTCTGGTTCTACTTCCATTCACATTTTAAAAACTTTATTTCCATATCAATCTCTTTCCCCAAGACTCTCTCCTTATACCATCCCAAATTGTTCATATTGCCTCTGTCAACCTGAAGCTGACCTGACTGAGGCCATTTTGAGGCTTCAGTGTTACCACACTGGACCTGAAGGATAAGGATTTCTTATATCTTTCATTAATTATCTCAATCCAACTCAGTTTGATGTAATGGTTAAACCAGGCAATTGTGAGCTTTAGACCCATCATTGACACAAAGTCAGTTGCATGATCTTGAACCAGTCACTTTTCTCAACTCTAGGAATGACTTACAAAGGCAATGGTGAACCACTTCTGAAGAACCTTGCCAACAAAATTTCAAGATCTTTCCCAAGCAGTTTTCAAGAATCAGACATGAAGCAACGGAAGGGTGGGGAAACATTACACATAAACAAACAATTAAAGCATGCTTTAAGAAGCTCTTCATTTGTTTCTATGTGTACATATAATAGGTGAGTTCCTAAACATGCACTTGAAACAAGAAAAATATTTTTTTTGAACAGATAATTTCCAGTCAACATTCTCATTCATTCTTGGATATCTGAAATTCTCAATTACTTTTTACTTTTTCGACATACTTTAGTCTCATTCCCACTCATCTATTCATACCAGCTAGCAATATAGCCCACTTACTCATCTAAAGGCATATTAAGATTCATTTTGAACAATGCACATTATTTTCTTAGAACCCATCTCTAGTGGTCTCCGTTATCACTGCTCACTGGAGAGCAATATGCAGCAATTCCTATGGATTCCTACTTTTATACACATCCTCAATAACCTAGATAACACCATACTTTCTGACAATTATTAAAGCTTATATTTTGCAACTAGGTTTTTTTTTTTTTTTTTTTAAAAAAAACCTTCTATGCGGAATATCCATCTTCTGATTTTAAATAATTGAATATATTGATTATTGCAAATGGTGGTTTTGACAAACTGGCATATTCACTAGATATGGTGAAACTTGTTTGATAGCAGTTTTCTTAGTGCTTGAAGACATAAGCATGTTTCTAAGAGCCCCAGAGCATGCTTTATTGAGTTTCTCTAATTTTTCTCTAGATCCTCAGTAATATTTAAGAAGATTCCTGTGGAATAAATGAATTGACTTTCTCTACCATTTTCTTCACGAATGTGTATTATAAAGCATCCCATAGCCTAGTGCTACCTTTTCAGAGAGATAGAAAACTTATCACAAAATAGAAGCTGATTGGGGAAAAAACTTTTTCTATCCAGTTAAAGCCAATATAGACTACTATATTTAAAAGTTTAATTAAAACAACTGGTATTTTCCAGTAGGGAGGGTTATTGCAGAAAAAAGTGTTCCTCCATTCCTCCATTCCTGTCTGATGCTGTGATTTGTTTGGAAAAAATAATTTCAGTTGTGATTTTAAAACCTAATTGCCCTATTCACTCTTTTTCTTCCCCTGAAATTTGGTGACAAACCACTAGAAAATGGCAATGTGACTTTGGGTTGGAAACTAAATTATTTCTGATAAATAATTAATTCATTTATTAACATGCAGTAAAGCAACAGCTATAGAAACAATAACAAGCAATTTTAAAACTATAACACAAATAACTCCAAAATTCTGATTACATGAATCATGGATTTAGTGCAATGTCAAACCATTGTTTTACATGTTTTGTGAAGGAAGAAACTCTCAGAAATCAATGAGTATTAATGTTTACATTCTACTTCTCTCTTGCAATTGCATCCCCTCCAGACTGAATCAGTCAAGAAGCTGAATAAAGGGTCATATTGCTATAATTCATTTTTTTATTTATTTTGTCAAGCAATTATAAGATAACAGGTATAAGTATAAACATAGTTATGGATACATGAAATGGATACATATAAGAAAAATAAAAAAGAAACAATAGGATAGGGACAGTAGGCACATTGGTGCGCTTATGCACGCCCCCTACAGAACTCTTAGGAAAGGGGTGAGATCAATAGTAGACAGTCTAAGGTTAAAGTTTTTGGGGTTTGGGGAAGAAACCACAGAGTCAGGTAGAGTATTCCAGACATTGACCACTCTGTTGCTGAAGTCATATTTCCTGCAATCAAGTTTGGTGCGGTTAACCTTGAGTTTGTATCTATTGTGTGCTCTTGTGTTGTTATGTTTGAAGCTGAAGTATTCATTGACAGGTAGGACATTGCAATGTATAATTTTATATACAAAACTTAGATCAGACCGAAGGCGGCATAGTTCTAGGCTTTCTAGGTCTAGAATTTCGAGTCTGGTGGCATAAGGTATTCTACAATGAGTAGAGGAGTGGATAACTCTTCTTGTGAAATATTTCTGGACTTTCTCAACTTTGTTAATATCAGATACGTAATGTGGGTTCCAGACTGATGAGCTGTATTCGAATATTGGTCTAGCAAATGTTTTGTATGCTCTAGTTATTAGTGTAATATTACCAGAGAAAAAGCTATGTAAGATTAGGTTAACAACTCTTAATGCCTTTTTGGCTATGTAGTTACAGAGGGCTCTAGCACTTAGATCATTAGAGATGAGAACTCCAAGGTCCTTGACAGAGTTTAGATCATCAACAAAGCCTTCACTATTCAGCTTGTATTTTATTTTCTGATTATTATTTTTTTTGCCAATATGTAAGACAGAGCAATTATTTGTTGAGATTTGAAGTTGCCATTTGTTTGACCGTTCTGATTAAAAAGTTGAAGTCTTTTTGAAGGGTAGCAGTATTGTCTGTGGTGTTGAATAGCTTTACATCATCAGCGAAGAGAATGCAGTTGCTCTTAATATGATCACAGAGATCATTTATGTAGAGTATGAAGAGAGTTCATCCTAGAACACTGCCCTGGGGGACACCACTGTTAACAGGTTCAGAATTTGATAGGATGCTCCCAATTTTGACCATTTGTTGTCTGTTTGACAGGAATGCTTCTATCCAGTTATGCAGGTGTCCAGAGATTTTAGTTTTAGGAATAGTTTGTTGTGTACCACTGAATCAAAGGCTTTACAGAAGTCTATGTAGATTGCATCTATTGCTTTGCCCTGATCAAGTTGTGTAGTCCATATATTTCTGCAGTGTAAGAGTTACAGATTACAGGTTTTTTTCTGAAACCAAATTGTTTATTAGAGAGTAGGTTGTTTGTCTCAAAGTGGAGGATAATGGATTGGTTAATAATTGATTCCATGACTTCACAGGTGATGTAGCATAAAGAGATTGGTCTGTAATTTTCAACTAGGCTGGGGTCTCCCTTTTTGAAGATGGGGATAACCGTGGCTTGAGACCATAGGTTTGGCAAGGAGCTGGTCCTGAGAGATTTTTCAAAGATTATGCTTAGAGGTTTCGCTATGGCAGTGGATAGCTTTTTTAAGAAGTAGGCACATATTCTGTCTGGTCCAATAGATAGAGATGGTTTTAGATTGCGTAGTGCTTTTTCAACATTGTCTTCTGTGAAATCGATATGTATTGGATGATTGTAGTTGTCTGTTGTTTCGACTAGGAAATACTGGGCATGTTCCCTTGCTGTTTACAAATACTGAGCCAAAGAATGTGTTAAAGAGGTTGGCTTTAATGGTGTCATTGTTGCAGTCTTTACCATTTGGTCCTTTCAGGGGTGGGATGGACCTTGAGTCTTTTAGTTTGTTGTTTATAAAATTGTAGAAAGCGCGAGTGGAATTGGTGTGTAGAAGGTTTTCCTCTTGTTTAATGTGATAATTGGTGTATTCAGTCTTTATCTGGTGGCATAATTTTTTGTATCGGCTTTTGAAGTTGGCAATGTGACCAGATTTGTTTTTCCGCCAAAGTGATTTCTTTTTGGATTGAAGCTTCCTTATTGTTATGGGTAATTTGTTTTTTCTGGTTTTGGGAGTTGTTATTGGTACATATAGTTTGATGACTGTTTTGACTTCAAGTAAAAATATGTTGTCATGGTCTTCAAAGTATTGCATCCAGTGAATATAAATTGCCAATCAAGGGATGAGAGATCGTTTTTTATAAGATCATAGTTGCCTTTTTTGAAGTTATAATTGGGGATTCCGTCGTTGCGATGATTTTTGTGTGGATGTATGTTGAGACAAAAGTCAATCACGTTGTGGTCACTGTTGGAAAAGGGTTCTTTAATTTGTATTCCGTAAATTGAATTCAAACTATTGCAGAAGATGAGATCGAGGCAATTATTAAGTATTGTTGGTTACTAGTTGTTCTAGTCCCAGATTTGTTACAGCATTGTATAAAGTTGCATGTGTGGGTTCAGTTGTACATTCATTAAGGGTCCAGTTAATATGAGGTAGATTGAAGTCACCAAGAAAGATAAAAGCGTGTGGGCAGGATGCTGCCTGTGTTAGTAGTGTATTTAGCTTGTTTGCATGTTCGATGTCATAATCAGGGGCTCTGTAACATAGTAAGAACTGAAATGTGATATTTAAGGATCACAGTTCACAGATGATGGTCTCAGGAAGAACAAGCTGCTGGGTAACTTGGATGTTTTTTAGATGTAAAGACTTTTTATAGAAAATAGCAACACCACCTCCTCTACGAATTTCACGATCTGATTGGTAAACATGATAGTCTCTTACTGTGGTAGTGGAGTCAGGGAGAGATGTGTTGAACCATGTTTCACAGACAAATATGATGTCGAATTTAGCCATATTTAGTAAGAGGAGAAATTCAGGTATTTTATTCACAAGGCTTCTTGCATTTTTTTTTTCCAAGAGAGATTAGGCTTGCTTGTATAGTTGTTTCAAAATGTGTTGCTAAGCATTCTTCTATTGAGTGAATAAGTGATTCTGTGCTTTCAACTCTGTCAGGCAGGGTACTCAGTTTGTTTAGCTTAGGAAAACATGATGGACACAGACAAAAGAATGTATCTTATTTTTTAACGATATCAGCTAGGCTTTTGTTTATGTTTAAGCAGACAGGGTGGGCTTGATTGTCATATAGGTGGCATTTGATGCTAATTTCACTTTCATTGATGGTTTCAAGACATTTGAAACATGTGTCTGGGAGTCTGGGAGGTCATTGGTAGAAATATTATTCTTTTGTTGTTGTTTGGTAGTGGAGGGTTTGGAGTTTTTGGCTGGCATGGTCAATGGCAATAGTACACTAAACAATAGTACACTAAACAATAGCTAGTTAATGTGTTAGGTAGACAGTTACTTAATGGATGTTGGTAATTAATAAATATTAATTGATATGTTAGAGAACAAATTAAAAGTAAGGTTACTTATTACTATAAATCAATCAATCAATTGATTAGATAATCAATGATACATTATTAACTCTCTATCAATTCAATGAATTGGTAAATTAGTGGATATTTAACAATTAATTATTATACTATTAGATGATAAATCAATTATTTTAGACAAATTGCTTAATTATTATAGCCAATATCACACCAATTAATCAATTTTAATAATCAATTTATCAATTATTCAAATCACTCTAATCAAATAGTTTTGCTAAGCAACTGCCTAATTAATCACATTAATCACTAATCACACTGGTCAATTAAATTCACCAAATCACTGATTTTACTAATCAAATAGTTCACAGGAATCGATGATCATTTACACTAATCAGTAATCACATTATATGCACTAAACACTCTAATCACATTAATCAATAAACAATAAATCAATAATCATTTGATAAAAATTAATTATTTTAAAGAAATTGATTTGAAAACATCATTATCTAATCTTTGATATAGGTCTTGAGGTAGAAAGTTATAAGTTTTGAGATAATGAAAGTAATGAAGTAGTATTGAGAGTCAGCAAGTAAAGGGTTATTCCTTTGCTAGCTGTTGCTGATATCTGAGAATAGGTATATAATAATATAATATATATAATATATAATAATATTAATATGCTGAAATTGGTAGCCAGTTCCTCTAAGATGTTGATATCTGAGATTTTAAAAAGAAGCCATTGATGTTAATATGATGACTTTATTAATATAAGCTGGTGACAGCTGTGGCTTTTGTCTGTTTGTGCTGACCTTCAAATCTGCTGCCATAGGCTAAGCCAGTGGCTAAACTAGTGGCAACCGCAAAGCAGATATTAGCATGCCAAAAGTCTGCAATTATACCAACAGTCAAACCATAGTATTATAGCTGAAAGACCACATCATATTGAGAGGAATCATATTGTCTATCATTGCCTCAAAGTACTGTGCGAAAGGGCTTAACTGAGGCTCTAGTAGTTTGTTTGTTCACTTTAGACACTACTCAACTCCAGAGTGACTCTGGATGGCTCACAATATAAGTCAGTATGAAAATAACAATCTACATAAAATAGTAAACAGATGGACAATCCAGTAACATACAAAACATATATCATATATCCAGCAAGAGCTCCAACTACCTTAGGCTAAATTCTGGGAGAAGATCCAGATCTTTAAGTTCCTTCAAAACACCATCAAGGTGGAAGCCACCAAGATTTATATAAGTTGTTATAAGAATACTAGTAATTGACTATGCCCTGTGGCTTGATATTCGTAGCTTATAGTCACAATTATGCATTGGAACCTTCCCATACATCATACTTACTTGATTTTCAATTCTTTTGATCCCAAAAATGTACAGATCAAAATAGTTTTCATTTACACATACTTCTATATGTTATCACCTAATATATGTATTTCCATCTTACCATCCTGTCTATAACTGTTTCTATGCCAAGTACAAAAACCTATGGTAATTATCTCCTCTCTCCTCCTCCTCCTCCTCCTCCTCCTCCTCCTCCTCCTCCTCCTCCTCCTCCACCACCACCACCACCACCACCACCACCACCACCACCATTTCTTTTTGTGGCCTGATCCTAGACATATATTTGGGAGCAGGTTCCACTGTATTCAACAACAACTTAGATATGCTATTAAGTTTGCAGCTTGAGTAATTAAAAAAAAAAAAACCTTACAGAACAGATGCTTAAAAACAAAAAAGGATGTTTTGTTTTTGTCTCTATAATATGGTATATAATATCATGCAAATATAGGAGAACTTTATTTGATAGAGAAACCTAAAACTATAACATAAGGACCCAATAGGCATTGATTAGCTTAGTGTAATAGCTAAAGTCAATGGTGTTTCGTTCCAAGAAACCCTTGGTATTTAAACCAATGAAAGCTTTCCAAACATTTCTGGTTGGCAATGCTTTATCACTTGTTGTTTGTAGTACTGATAATGCTGGTGTTGTCTTACTAATAAAGCAAACAAAGCTGTACAGTTCACCTTTAAAGATAGCAAAATCCACAGCATATGCATTTTGTCTGTGTTTTATCAAGAAGAGAAAAAGTACTAAACTTGGTGTATTTGCTTTTCGACCTCATTGCACCCATCTTGAATGCAAGAGACCCAAAACAAGCATATAAATATCTGTGGGATCCCACTGAGCTTGTCTGGAAACTGCTACTCAGCCCTGCAGTCACAGTGGCTGTGGCTTCAAACAGATGGTCTTCACCCTGAGATGGGGCTGATTCCCATGATATCAGCAACAAGCCAAGCAATTAGATTACTTGATCTGACAAAAAAGAGCATATTTGAACATACTGTATCGGCACTAATCTAGGTAACAGAAAAGACTTTAAACATATCTTTAAATGGTATTAAGATTATACTATATGCAAAAATATTGCCAACTATGTAGGAATCATTCCCTCTCTAACTTGGGTAAAATTTGTACATTTTTTCTGCACTTTTGCAGCACGTATAGAATAATTGTTTCCTTTCCACAAATGCTCTTTTGAAGACAGTATGATTTTATTTTCAATCCATGCACACTACATTGTAAATAAGATTTTTCCCCAATGTTTTAAAATCCTTTTTTTTAAGCTCATTCATTTCACTCCATCATAACAAGTGGCTGATAAGTTGCAATTTTGCTTTCCCATGTGGGTGTCTGATGTAACTATTTGATAAGTTCTGTACAGGCTATTGTGTTCCATCCACTAAAAAGCTTCTAATAATATAGTTTTAAGAGGCAAACTATGAATTATGTTAACAGCAAGACATACATATTAATCAGGAGGAAAAATCATGTGAATTTCATATTTTGCCCTGTTGTTCAAGGAAATAAAATGATAATTTTACACTGTCAGTGAATCTCAATTTATTGACAGCCTTCCCTATTTGAAATAAAATGTTTGTCATTTCAGGATGGAATAAGATGGTTAAATATTTTTTAGCATGGGGTTTTTTTCTGTCAGTAATGTAGGTTTAACCGTATTTCATTTTTTAAAAATGAACAAAGGTTTTAGTTTAATTTGCATAGCACCATATCCAAAAAGTAATCTGAAATAAAAGTATATTGCCATGGAAAATGGTTGCAATAAAATTATTTTACTGCAGTAAAATTATTATATCTGCTGATATGGAAAGATTCAACATTACCCACAATGGAGGAATGTTTGGCGAAAGCAACAAAATTCTGCTGAGATGGATACGTTAATTTCTTTGATTAGAGGAAAGACACTACATTTATTGGTGAATGGAAATCTTTTGCAGACTTTGTGAGTAAAAATTTAAGAAAAATGAATTTATGACATCAATGATTTTGACGAATAGAAGGAATAGATAATAGAAAGAAACGTATTATTGTGAAACTTGGGAGAAAGAGGTTAAAATGTAATTGTACTTATAATTGCTGTGAAAAGTATCAGAAACCACTTCTTTGTATTGATTTTATCTCTTTTCTAATTTTCTTCACCTTTTTTTCTTTTCTTGCACTTTTTGCTTCTCTTTTATTTTTTTCCTTTTTCTTTCTTACTTTATTTTAAATTGCACTAGTCTTCCTTTTTACAAGTTTCAATAAAAATAATATAAAAATAATTAAAATATATTCTCATTCCAAAGCTGCCTATATTTTCCCTGCCATTCTTTTTTTCCCCTCCCTAACACTACAATATTAATATATTCTCTTTGGCACTTATTCTCTTACATTTTTTTTTAAATGTAGGTGCCAAAGATTCTTAGGGCTTGGTGATGTTTGTTATATTGCTCCATTTTGAAATGAATTTTGGACAAGAATTTATATAGGCCTGTTCATACCACTCTCTGCAAGTGGCTCTAAGAGACAAAGACTATGCTTTGGATCTGAACACAAAAGAACCTTTGAAATATGCTATGAACATGCTGCCTCTCAGCTACTTCTTAAGCTAAATGTATCTTTTCCTCAGATCTCATGACATCATAGCTGTAAGGATCACTATTCTAAGGAGATGCAGATTGGGGCAACAGTGTGCATTCCGACTCTGGTGGCTTTTGAAGTTCTTTTTTTACTATTGAAGTTGACGTTTCCTAGGATGGAAACTAATCAAGGAAAAAAGCAACCTAGAACTAAGGAGAAATTTCCTAACAGAGAGAATAATTAATCAGTGAAGGCTTGGCTTCAAAAGTTGTGGGTGCTTCATCACTGGAGACTTTTAAGAAAAGTTTGGCAGCCATTTGTCTAGAATGATGTAGGGCAGGGGTGGGATTTAAATTCCTTAAGAACCGGTTCTGTGGGTGTTGCCTAATTTGTGGGTGGGGCTTGGTGGTCATGTGACTGGCTGAGCATGGCTTGTATGTAAATATTATAAATATTTATATAAATATTGATATTTTTTTTTATAAAAAAGAGCAACTTTTACCCAAAATCAGGCAAAGCAGACAGGCAGATTGAGTTGCTCACAGAATCACTGATTCACTTAGAGATCTATCTATCTGCCATCGGCTAGGTCAGTCTGTCACATAAAATTTGCTCGCAAAATTAACTCACAACACACCACATATGTAAATATTGAATTTTTTATTTAAAAAAGAGCAACATTTACCCAAAAGCAGAGAAAGCAGGCAGGCTCACAGAATCACAGATTATTTTATAGATCTATCTATCTGCAATCAGCTACCTGGATCTGAACTGAAAAGCTTTAGTCCTAAGGAAGGTTTGGCTCTGCTTTTAGATTAGCTAGAAAGCAGGAAAGCCAAGAATTTCCTACTTTCTAGCTAATCTAAATCTCCTGGCAGAGCAGAACAGCTGATTGTCAGGGAAAAAAAGGAAAAATAGCAACTTACCAAACCAGGCAAGTTGGATGGCTCGCATTCCAGGTAAGGAGTGAGTGGGAGGAGAGAGGCAGGGCCAGCCAGTGGAGCGATTTGCCAGTTCTCCGAACTGCAGACAATCACGTGTGCAGCATTTGCAAGAAATCATCAGCTGTGCTTCCTAGACAGCTGACAAGCGCTGTGCTCGGGTGCACAGCATTTGAAAATCCCCTTGTTTCCTGCTTTTTCAACCTCAGCTGTGCTGCACAAAGCAGCTGAGGAGGGAAAAGCAGGGAATAAAGGGCAGTCTAGAGCTCGGGCAGGCTGGTGGGCCAAATACCAAACTGGTTCGGTGTCAGCTGCTCTTTGCAGCTACAGGTTCTATAGAACCAGGCCGAATCGATAGCATGCCCTCCCTGATATAGGGTCTCATCCTTGTGCAGGGCATTGGACCAAAAGACCTCCAACTCTGTTATCCTGTGTCCATGTTTGTGATGCAAAGTCTGGTTAACTTTGGGGAAAATTTATCTAAGACAGATGAAGATTTCTTTTACTTCTTTTGTATATCTTTAAATGCCTTTAATTATATGGGCTGGATCATTATGAATTATCTACAATTTCAAAACAGAAGCAACAAAATATAACCCCAGATAGCAATTTTTTTTTCAATTCTTTAAAACTATTTATCTTTTTTTTTTTAAAAAAAAATGTTTTTAAAAAGTATAGAGCTATAGATATTAATCCTAGGAATATAGATCCAGGCATAATAAAATTCAGTAGGCAGAAATAATAATGCATATACTGTAGAGCTTTTCCTAGTGAAGGATAGATAAAAATCTATCTATCATCTATCTACGGTCTATTCCAATACATTGCATATAAATTGTATAAATCCTCTCCAAGACATGACTTCATTGCTGATATCCCATTGTGGCCTACTTTGCTCCTGCAAGCAATGACATACTTCATTCTTATTGATTCTCTCAAGGCATTCTCAAATGACTGTATTGATTTGTGAATGAAAAACTCTAGCTCTGTTAAGGTTCTTTGGTTTAAGACAATTTCAAGATCTCTTTTGCATATTAGACTCTTTGACAGTCAATGAATTATTTGCATTTTAAATACAGATAAAGATGGAAGCAACCCACCACTCATTGTTCAGAGAAGTATTTGCTAAGGTCTTCTGTGGCACAGTCCCTAGGTCCTTAGGTATCGTGCTATTATTTGAGAAGGTGAACATTAGAATACATAGATGGTTATTGCAATAGTTCATGTCTGTCAATTTTGGAATATATTCTCTCATGTTATTGCAAGATATGTAGAATATCATTAGTACTTTGTAGGCAGACCACTCTTAAATTATCAATACATCACTTTTGTCAATATTGTTGACAATATTGGGACAGGGACTATAAAGTCTACTCTGAAGAGCAAAAAGATCTAAAGGACATCAATTATGTGCCAAATGTCTTGTGCATAATAGAGTATTGTATATAAATTTTTAAAACTTTAAAGGGGATTAAAATATATATACTTTCAACAAACCATAGTATATAAATAAAATTTCTACATATATAATTGCTTAGTGGACTTTCCTATATAAGGTGATAAATTTGGATGACTTTCAGTTTAAAGCTCTTTAAATATTCTTACAGGACAATAATTTGGAATAATCTTTACATAACCCCAATACAAAGAGTTTCCTTACGAATCCTGTCCTCGTTTACTGTTTTCCTTGATAGCAAGTTACCTATTTGCTTCTTACAGAAAAGTTGATGAGAAATCAATAGGTTATTGGGAAGAACACAATTAGCACTCTTTCACTTCTAATAGCACTGTCTGTTAAAGTGCTTGTGTGTTAATCACTGTTGTGTTGCAAAGAGATTAAAGAACAAAGATAACCCTAGGCATTCTATCATCCTGTCTTATTAGTTTCTTTGACCTGTCATATGCCATTGTTCTTCTCTATATCTCTATATCTGTATCTATCCATATGAATCAGTCCTGCAGAATAATATTTTGTCCATTTTATTATCCCTCTTTGAAAGAAACAAGTGTTTTTAAAGGAGTAGTGACCTTATTTTGATACTAATAATACTACAAAGAGCCTTAATGATACAAAGCAAATTTTACACACCCACACCCACACATGTGTGTGTGTGTGTGTGTGTGTGTGTGTGTATATATACAATATGTATATTGTATATAGGCATGGAATGTAAGAAGAGTAATTGGTCAACACAATAAATGATGAAGTACAAGGAAAAGGAAAAATTGGTTAGCAGGGTATCTCTAAAAGTAATAGGAAGGTTGTATTAGATTTGGTGGTTTCTTATGGAATCAAGAATTGATAAATACTCGTAGGAAAATGTACAAATTATAAATGACTGAAAAGGCTAAAATGTATGTCAAAAATATGAATTGGTATTATGTAGTATTTGTATAGTATTATGAGATATATATAAATCCATAGCTTGGTGATAATTGCATACTGCAGTCCAGTAAAAGGAATGGGACAATAATGGATGAACCCTGGATGAGTTTAGGAAAAAAATATTCAACATGCTGAATGAATGAAATCAAGGGGAAAACATAGAAATAAGAATAATTTGCAAAGATAGAAATATATGAAGATATAGTATGTGAAGTTGGTATAGTAGATTTAAGAATACTTTTATATGTTGTTATTTTATCTCATGAATCAATATCTTTTGCTTCTGGGTTCTTTCTTTTCTTCTCTGTTTTGTGTAATGGAGTTATCTCAGAATGAATAGTGTGTTAGGTATCTATGTAAATATATATGTGATTACCCGGGGCGTGGCACACAGGCAACACAGTCAGATAACCAATAAGAGTCTCTTCATTATCTCAACTTTTCCCCCAATGTCCAGGTTACCTTCCGGCTGGAGAAAAACTCTCCCAGGAACAGCCTTTAACTGCAGCAAATTAAGTCCAAAACATAGCCAACACAAATTGTAACTTAAAGTCCAAAGAAGCCAAACTGAAGTAATTAGTTTGGCAAGGCAGGAGCAAGAATTTCAGACTTGAAGGCATGGCAGAACTCACACGATTGGGGAGACGCCGGGAACACAGATAAGCCATGACAACACAAAATAAAGTCACGTTTTCTCCCAACAGCCTGCTGCATGCAGCCTGCCTTTCTTATAAATTGTCTTCCCAGCTGTGGCTAATGAAGGGAATCAGGGCCCTTTCCTCCCCATAAGCCACACAACCTATGTTGTTCTCTTCTCCATTCCTCCCTGTGCGCCCTAGGATGAAGAGGGGGTGGGCCTGGTTCCTCCTCTGAACTTCCTCTCCCTTGTTCTATCTCTTCCCTGCTCTGCCCAGCCGGACTTTGACCTTCCCCAGCCTTCTCCACAGCCAACAGAGCCACACTCCCATTCCTTGTCAGTGTCTGGCTTCCTCCTTGGATTCAGACTTTGACACGGACATGACATATGCTTGTTTCTCAGAAGACTTTTCCTATAATAAACATGAACCTATTTAACAGCAGCGTCATTTATAGTCAAATAAAAAGAACACCGGTGAGATGGTGCTTAATTTGGCACATTATAGGAATAAAATTATTTCAATAAATTCAACATGTTTCCCTTGCAATTAGGAAAATCTAGTTTTTTAGCTTAATATTTTTAAATACTATTAAAATGTGTTGTTTGATATTTGAATATCATGAAAATTCTTAAGTTTGAACTACTTTGGTTCGTAACATTTTTGATAAATTCCTATTCACTTTAGACTAATGCGGAGGATATTTTATTTGTTAAAAGTTGATTACATTCTCAGTTCAGCGTTCATTACCAGATACTTACAATTAACTCTTGAATGTTCATTACATCTTTTGCTTTCTTCTCATCATTTTTTCTATATATGTATGCTTCTTTTCATAATTATTTTAACTGTTTTTAATGAGATGTTCAGTTTTTGTATGGATTTTTATTATTATTAGTTGCATTTACCTCCTGTGGTTTTGAATGCTAAAACCATCTAAAACATGCTTTGATTAATGTGATTTTTACGATGTTGACTTTTGCCCTCTGCATGTTTATGTAAAAAATGTATTATGCATTATTTTTTATTTTTTGTCCTTTTTTAAAAAAAATTCTTGGTAAAAATTAATATGATGTCAGTCTGATAAAGAACATTTAAATTATGATTGTCATTGTTCTTTAAGCACTGTTCTTCTTGGTACCAACAGTTCTCTAGGGAATACCTATTTGTATACAATTTTAATCTATCAAAATGAAACCATGATAATTGTAATGGAAGGGTGCTATAGTTCTACTTCATCAATTGTAAGCAAGAGGAGTAGAAACTAGACGTACACATTATATATATATTTTATATATATTAGAATAAACGAGATGACACCTCCCGCCTACCAGCCATTGGGAAACCCACCCTCACAAACAGACGAGTACCTAACATGAAGAATGACACCAGACCCAAACCCACGAGGGCCACACAAGATGCTACCACCACACTTCCATGTAGAAAGCAGACTCACACCCACACAGAAGATGAGACACGACCACGGACCAGAAGCCGCACTGCAGCTGCATCACTACCCACTTCAAACCCCTCCGAGCCATACATGAAGCGAACTGACACCCACCATGAAGATGCAGCACGACCACAAATGTGAAGCCAAAGAGCAGGATCACAGCTCACCAGCTCAAATCCCCCAGCAACTAAGACTAACCTGTGAACAACCAAGCCCCCACCTGAACAGAACACACCTCCAGCCAATCAGTACACGGCCAACCCCCCAACCTCAAAAAACAAAAATATATATATATTTTCAAATATATATATATTTTCAAATATATATATTTTATATATATATATATTCATATATATATATATATATATATATATATATATATATTCATATATTCATATATATATATTCATATATATATATATATATTCATATATATTCATATATATATATATATATATATATATATATATCATATATATATATATATATATATATATATATATATATATATATATATATATATATATATATATATATATATATATATGAATATATATATATATATATAATATATATATATATATATATGTTTTCTGAGGTTCTCGGGATATTTGTATGTGGATCTTTGGTTATTCGGGTTTTCTCCCGCGTAAGATTGGAAGTATCTAGGCAACGTTTCGATGAAGTCTCATTCATCATCTTCAGGCTTCTGTCTTCAGCTCTGTGCTTCTCAGAGTGATGTGAGCTTGCAGCTGCTTCTTCCTTTTAACTGCTAGTGGGGGTGTGACTTGATTGGGTGGGGGCTTGGCTGTGTTCTGATTGGGTGGGGGTGTGTTTTCATTGGTTGGGGGTTTGGCTGTGTTCTGATTGGTTGGGGAGTTGGCCATGTTCTGATTGGCTGGAGGTGTGTTCTGTTCAGGTGGGGGCTTGGTTGTGCTCAGGTTGGTCTTAGTTACTGGGGGATTTGAGCTGGTGAGCTGTGATCTTGCTGTTTGGCTTCGAGTTCGTGGTCGTGCTGCATCTTCATGGTGGGGGGTCAGTTCGCTTCATGTATGGCTCAGAGGGGTTTGAAGTGGGTAGTGATGCAGCTGCAGTGCGGCTTCTGGTCTGTAGTCGTGTCTCATCTTCTGTGTGGGTGTGAGTCTGCTTTTTACGTGGAAGTGTGGTGGTGGCATCTTGTGTGGCCCTCGTGGGTGTGGGTCTGGTGTCGTTCATCATGTTAGGCACTCGTCTGTTCATGAGGGCGGGTTTCCAAATGGCTGGTAAGCGGGAGGTGTCATCTCTTTTATTCATGCTGTTTGGGCGTTTTTCTATCTCTATGGCTTCTCTGATTATTCTGTTGTTGAAGTGTTCGGTTTTGGCGATAGTTCTGGTATTTTTAAAGTCAATCTCATGTCCTGTGGCTTTGAGGTGTTGGACCAGGGAAGAGGTCGGTTCTTCTTTTTTGATTGAGTTCTTATGTTCTTCAACGCGTGCACTTATTCTTCTATTAGTTTGTCCAATGTATGTGGTGGGGCAGGTGGTGCAAGGGATTTCGTATACTCCTTGGTTTTCTAACTCGATTTTGTCTTTAGGGTTTCTTAGGATGGTGGATATTTTTCTGTTTGTGCAGAATGCTGTTTTAATGTTGTGTTTTTGGAGGATCTTGCTGATTTTGTCTGTAGTGCCTTTTATATATGAGAGGAGGGCTTTGCCGTTCTCTTGTTCTCTGTCTTGGATTTTGGTTGGGGTTTCTTTTTGGATTAGGTGGGTAATCTTCTTTCTTTGGAATCCATTGG